>NC_138227.1:38696750-39896750 GCF_964197995.2 Scardinius erythrophthalmus | reverse complement strand
AACAGTAATATGAAAGCAAATAAGAAGAACCCGTCAAAGTCTAGAACTCTTGATTAGTTTGATTCCATAATAACCCAATGGATGAACTGCAAAAAGCAAGTGCATATTTACTATCTGGATGGCAGGCTAAAGGAATAAACAAGGTATGCAAAGTGGTGCAATGGATCGCTGGGTCCTACCACCTTGGTGAAAACTTGCTGGGACCAGAGGGGTATATATGCCTCCAGCAAAGGCTTAAGCAGATACCATTGGGGAACAGGCTTTGACCCCATAGGTGATATCTTTTCCCTTCAAGGTTTAGTAATAGAACATCACTGGAATAGAACAATACATCCACACAGAGCAAACTTGAATTAATATAAACTTTTCTTACAATTAATTTTTACACTTTTATCATATAGTGACCAGTGGTGTTGTAAATACCTAAAGAGTTACATATGCCAAGTAGGAAAACATATAAATTGCTACATGTGGTGTGATAGAACTTCAAGGCCCTAGGCATAGTTGTCTATAAAAATCTCATACAGCAATCATGAGCACAGCAACATGAAAGCAAATAAGAAGAACCCGTCAAAGTCTAGAACTCTTGATTAGTTTGATTCCATAATAACCCAATGGATGAATTGCAAAGCAAGTGCATATTTGTTATCTGGAGGGCAGGCTACACGAATAAACAAGGTATGCAAAGGGACGAAATGGATCGCTGGGTCCTACCACCTTGGTGAAAACTTGCTGGGACCCGAGGGGTATATATGTCTCTTGCAAAGACTTCAGCAGATACCATTGGGGAACAGGCTTTGACCCCATAGGTGATATCTTTTCCCTTCAAGGTTTAGTAATAGAACATCACTGGAACAGAACAATACATCCACACAGAGCAAACTTGAACTAATGTAAACTTCTTACGATTAATTTTCACACTTTTATCATATAGTGACCAGTGGTGTTGTAAATACCTACAGAGTTACATATGCCAAGTAAGAAAACATATAAGTGGCTACATGTGGTGTGATAGAACTTCAAGGCCCTAGGCATAGTTGTCTATAAAAATCTCATACAGCAATCATGAGAACAGTAATATGAAAGCAAATAAGAAGAACTCGTCAAAGTCTAGAACTCTTGATTAGTTTGATTCCATAATAACCCAATGGATGAATTGCAAAAAGCAAGTGCATATTTACTATCTGGATGGCAGGCTAAAGGAATAAACAAAGTATGCAAAGTGGTGCAATGGATCGCTGGGTCCTACCACCTTTGTGAAATCTTGCTGGGACCCGAGGGGAATATATGCTTCCAGCAAAGGATTCGGCACATACCTTTGGGGAACAGGCTTTGACCCCATAGGTGATATCTTTTCCCTTCAAGATTTAGTCATAGAACATCACTGGAACAGAACAATACATCCACACAGAGCAAACTTGAACTAATATAAACTTCTTCTTAAGATTAATTTTCACACTTTAATCATATAGTGACCAGTGGTGTTGTAAATACCTAAAGAGTTACATATGCCAAGTAAGAAAACATATAAATTGTTACATGTGGTGTGATAGAACTTCAAGGCCCTAGGCATAGTTGTCTATAAAAATCTCATACTGCAATCATGAGCACAGCAACATGAAAACAAATAAGAAGAACCCGTCAAAGTCTAGAACTCTTGATTAGTTTGATTCCATAATAACCCAATGGATGAATTGCAAAAAGCAAGTGCATATTTACTATCTGGATGGCAGGCTAAAGAAATAAACAAGGTATGCAAAGTGGTGCAATGGATCGCTGGGTCCTACCACCTTGGTGAAAACTTGCTGGGACCAGGGGGGTATATATGCCTCCAGCAAAGGCTTCAGCAGATACCATTGGGGAACAGGCTTTGACCCCATAGGTGATATATTTTCCCTTCAAGGTTTAGTAATAGAACATCACTGGAACAGAACAATACATCCACACAGAGCAAACTTGAACTAATATAAACTTCTTCTTAAGATTAATTTTCACACTTTAATCATATAGTGACCAGTGGTGCTGTAAATACCTAAAGAGTTACATATGCCAAGTAAGAAAACATATAAGTGGCTATATGTGGAGTTATAGAACTTCAAGGCCCTAGGCATAGTTGTCTATAAAAATCTCATACAGCAATCATGAGAACAGCAACATGAAAACAAATAAGAAGAACTCGTCAAAGTCTAGAACTCTTGATTAGTTTGATTCCATAATAACCCAATGGATGAATTGCAAAAAGCAAGTGCATATTTACTATCTGGATGGCAGGCTGCACAAATAAACAAGGTATGCAAAGTGGTGCAATGGATCGCTGGGTCCTACCACCTTGGTGAAAACTTGCTGGGACTCGAGGGGTATATATGCCTCCAGCAAAGGCTCCATCAGATACCATTGGGGAACAGGCTTTGACCCCATAGGTGATATCTTTTCCCTTCAAGGTTTAGTAATAGAACATCACTGGAACAGAACAATACATCCACACAGAGCAAACTTGAACTAATATAAACTTTTTCTTACAATTAATTTTCACACTTTAATCGTTGTAAATACCTAAAGAGTGTAACGAATACGACTCTGGGTAAATATGAATTAGCTCAAGAATATGGGGAATTCTGGGAATATTAATATTTATGACTCATGGTCATAATTCATAAGTCGCATGTACATTTATTTTATCAATTATCGAGATTACCTTGTTCTGTAACTGGTCTGACCAACCTTTAACTCGGCCAGCGAGTAGATGTAAGGTCAGTACAGTTAAGAAGGGGGTATTCACAAACTCCACTAAAGTTTTGTCTTCTGGCCACGAACATCAAACTTTCTGAGTTTATGAATTAATAACTACTCAAGGTAGTCTAGATCGAGCTTTGTAGCTTATAATTGGATCTTTTAGATTCATTGACTTATAAGGTGAATTTTCAAACACAGAGACAGTGAAAAGTATTTTATGGATTTTAATAAAATGTAAAACTAGAGATTATGAGCTACGAATATAAACGTACGTAAAAATGCATACAAATAAAACAAACATTTAAACAATCAAGAACATGAAGAAACAACGTGATCAGAAATAAATTAAATGAAAAAGAGAGAAAATATGGAGAGAGAGAGAAAGAGAGAGAGAGAGTAGCTGGTAATTATTGTAGACAGAAAACTTAATTTCATGAGGCACCAGGAATCAGCTTTTAGAGAGATATACGTTACTTGTAAGTTTGTTCTCTTTTGAGTGATGCTTAAAGGCAGGAAGCGTGTCCTCTGTCCTGTTTGTGCTGCGTCTTCCGGCGTCGTGGGAAGCTTAAGAAGGTCTCACTGGATGTAACGTTACCAGAAAATAAGATTCATCTCCCGTGAAAGGAAGAGGCAAATATAACTTAGTTGCAAAAGAACGGCTGCTACGACTCAAACATGTGTTTGTCCGAGGCCTTCCGGGATGTTCCTCGGGGAAGCGTCGCGCCGGGAGAAGAGGAGGAAGGATGAGAGCGAGGTGAGAGAGTGAGGTGAGAGAGCCCGCTGTGTTTTGAAGGAGCTAAAGTCACGCCCCCTTGCGTGCGTGACCCAATCGCCTGGGAGGACGTATTGTGGTCATGTCCTTTCATTTGGAAAGGTACACGCCTCTTCTAACTAATTTTGGCGGAATAAACTTCGTTCATAAATAGTCAGGGGGCCAATTCTGAAAAGGGCTTCCGTTAAGACTTTTGCGGACATGTTTTGGTACAAGCTGTCACCCTATTTTTTTAGTTAGAAGACACCCATAGGTAAGATATTAGGGTGGTTGTCAAGCTGAATTTTTTTTTGTTTGACTTGTACAAGCAATTTCAGGCCAATTTTTTGGTTTCCTGCTCAACACGACATGCCAACAGTAAATGTTGAATATCTCCACAACCACAAGGACCATATTCATAAAAATGGTATCAAATGAAAGCCAACACTCATGGGATGTCTGCTGAAGTGTCAGAATGAACATTTATTGTACAGTGTAAGAGACAACAGAACTAGAACATGAAAAAAACTATCTCCGCCTAAAGAGAACCAGTTTTCAAAGTGAATATCAGCTTGGAAACATAACCTAGTATCCCAAAACCTCTATCAATCAGTACCCATATCTATGGGAATGAGTCAAGCCAAGTTTAAAGCTTGTAGGGAGAGACAGTGCAATGCTGCACAAGTTATAATACTTTAATGTCAAGGCGGAAATTTAGAACTGTAGATGATGGTCTATGGTGCTATTTGACTTAATTAGTGTACCAGGTTGTAACACAAATTATATTACATTCACATATCACTATAGTTATTAATTCCATCCTAACAAAACTGCTCTCTCACTTCTTTAGGGTTAGGGGTTAGTAACTAGTTAGTAGTAATAACTATGTAATAGTCGTATGGCAAAGGTATGTTTTTCCCCATCAAAGCAGTGGCTCTCAGGTTGGCAGAGGTTGGCTCTCAGGTTGTCAGTCTCATCCCTTTGAGACTGAATGGATTCGATAAGCAAGGTCAAGCTAAGGGCAATGCAAATAATGGTGTGTGTCGATTATATTGCAAAAATATTACACAATATTATACTACAATAATCTCCAGAAAGAGCACAAAGACACCACTTCCTGAAAAATCACTTCAATCAAAGGGCTTTATCTTGGCTGTATTTTCCATATTTGTCTTGACAAATGAAACATTGTTCCCAATCAATATCTCTTCCTATTTGTTTTTCTTTGGACGCTAGGCTTACAGCTTCCTCTGGATCCATGTTATCTTATCTGAAGGCAAAGACATTTTTCACTACACTAGTCTGATTGGTTTCTGAGTGGATCACTACAATGTCCTCTGACATAAGCTGAGGGCTTTGCTATCTAACAAACTTATTAATGCTTTTAGCTATAGCAGACTGTAAAATAGGCTGCTGTGCAGCAAATAAATTAAAAACAATATTTCCATTACACATCTGCACAAAATTTAATTTTAATTTAATTAATTAATTAATTTAATTAAATTTTTAAATTCATCTGCTATACACTCACCTAAAGGATTATTAGGAACACCTGTTCAATTTCTTATTAATGCAATTATCTAATCAACCAATCACATGTCAGTTGCTTCAATGCATTTAGGGGTGTGGTTAGGGGTGGGCGATATCTCGATATTTACGATATATCGAGATATTTTTTAAACTCGATATGGATTTTGACATATCGTATATATCGATATATTGTTTATATTTAATTCTGATTTCGCCACTTTGCTTGTTTGCCTTCTATGTGCTGTGCTCGCCGTTGCCGTCCTCCGCCTGCTTGCTTTTGTTCCCCCTCCCCTCGCGTGTTGTCTCATTCAACCAAGTCCCCCGAGTCCGGTCAGGCACATCAATCTTTCCCCGCCCAGCGAGTGCTTGAAGTGCGTCCGAAACAGCGCGCGCGCGCGATCAGTTGTTGTTGGTATTTTTTTGTGTAGCGTCGCCTCTCGCTGCATTGCTTTTGTTTGAGGGCGCTTAACACACTCACACTTAACATGCTCCCCTGTAGAAACGGGCCTGGCAGCTCGCGCCAGCTCTAGACACGGTGAAAGTTTCCTGATTGTGACGGATGGCCGAATTTACATGACACATTATAAATTAGCATTAGCCTACTTATTCTGCTATAGATACAGTGCCAAAAAGAAGAGAAGAGGATAAAGACAGAGGTAAAGTGATGTAATGAATGAACAGTTTATCTAATTGCATAGTAGTAAGATACTGTAATTTAATGGCAGTTATTTTTACCTTAAACTTTATGCTAACAGTTGTTCTGAGTTCTCCAGAGGCCCCAGACAGTGTGATTTTGTAACAATCATGTCAGTTTTTAGACGCATTTTTATAACTTTTTTTAAATTAATGTTTTACTCTACAGTTGTGCAGTTTTTGGGGGATATATGGCATTTTTTAAATTTATTTGCCAAAATTAGTAATGATATTTATATACAGGTTTATTAAAAATAGTGCAATGTGTATTATTTCTTCCTTTATTTTACAGTTAAATTATTATTTTTGTATACAGGGATTTTTTTTTTTTTTTTTAAATGTCGCAGAAACACTTTGTTCATACATGAACTGCCTACCTATTTGCACTTCAATAAAAAAAAAGACTTTGTAGTATTTGGCATATTTGTTTTTGCAGTAGTTTTTGGGGGGTTATTTTTCCTGTAAAGATATCGAGATATATATCGTATATCGAGATATAGCAAAATATATCGAGATATATTTTTTGCTCCATATCGCCCAGCCCTAGGTGTGGTCCTGGTCAAGACAATCTCCTGAACTCCAAACTGAATGTCAGAATGGGAAAGAAAGGTGATTTAAGCAATTTTGAGCGTGGCATGGTTGTTGGTGCCAGACGGGCCGGTCTGAGTATTTCACAATCTGCTCAGTTACTGGGATTTTCACGCACAACCATTCCTAGGGTTTACAAAGAATGGTGTGAAAAGGGAAAAACATCCAGTATGCGGCAGTCCTGTGGGCGAAAATGCCTTGTTGATGCTAGAGGTCAGAGGAGAATGGGCCGACTGATTCAAGCTGATAGAAGAGCAACTTTGACTGAAATAACCACTCGTTACAACTGA
Source organism: Scardinius erythrophthalmus (assembly GCF_964197995.2). Classification (NCBI taxonomy): domain Eukaryota; kingdom Metazoa; phylum Chordata; class Actinopteri; order Cypriniformes; family Leuciscidae; genus Scardinius; species Scardinius erythrophthalmus. The sequence continues at coordinate 39,890,165 of NC_138227.1, read as the reverse complement.
GGTATGCAGCAAAGCATTTGTGAAGCCACAACACGCACAACCTTGAGGCGGATGGGCTACAACAGCTGAAGACCCCACCGGGTACCACTCATCTCCACTACAAATAGGAAAAAGAGGCTACAATTTGCACAAGCTCACCAAAATTGGACTTTTGAAGACTGGAAAATTGATGCCTGGTCTGATGAGTCTCGATTTCTGTTGAGACATTCAGATGGTAGAGTCAGAATTTGGCGTAAACAGAATGAGAACATGGATCCATCATGCCACTGTGCAGGGTGGTGGTGGTGGTGTAATGGTGTGGGGGATGTTTTCTTGGCACACTTTAGTCCCCTTAGTGCCAATTGGGCATCGTTTAAATGCCACAGCCTACCTGAGCATTGTTTCTGACCATGTACCCATCCTCTGATGGCTACTTCCAGCAGGATAATGCACCATGTCACAAAGCTCGAATCATTTCAAATTGGTTTCTTGAACAATGAGTTCACTGTACTAAAAAGGCCCCCACAGTCACCAGATCTCAACCCAATAGAGCATCTTTGGGATGTGGTGGAACGGGAGCTTCGTGCCCTGGATGTGCATCCCACAAATCTCCATCAACTGCAAGATGCTATCCTATCAATATGGGCCAACATTTCTAAAGAATAAGGGTGTCACGATTTCGATCGAAATTAATGCTCAATCTCGATTTTCGAATCAAAAAATGGAATCGTCGATGCTGCCACGCCCCCATGTCACGGCAGCTCGGCTTGCCTGTAATAGGTAAAACTCCTTTTCTCGAGAATATTGAAGCCTTTATTTTAAAACACATTGCAGCTGCACAGCGAGAGCATATCTCGTCTGAGCGAGCTGATTGTCTGTGCTGCGGCAACTGCACGAACCTATGGCGAGTTAGCAGTGGTGTACGGTCCAATGGGAGCGCATGGCGCCCTGCCAACCTCGAGCGCGCCAATTTGGACGTGGCTGGAGAGTATAATTCACAAAAAACTCGCCAAAGGATTTCAGGTTTAAATCGACTGAAGCGAAGTACCTAATATGAGCGAAACAGCACGGCAAGGCAAATCAGTACTCGTTCCCTTATCTCTAAGGGAACCGAGGTTACGCAAGTAACCAAGTAGCCTACGTTCCCTTACGAGAACGTTCTCTCGTACTGCGTTGCAAACGCTGTGGGAACCCAATTTAAAATGCCGTGCTATTCGCCTGTGACTGCTCTGAGGAGTCCATGGAGCCCCGGGACTATAATAGCCAGGTAATAGGTTATATTGTTTAAGTTTCCAATTGACTGAAGATATAAGTTATTGTTACATTATGTTGTTAATAAACGTTTTAAATTTGACAATGTAGTGTGTGGTATTGCGAACAAAGGTCAGATATTATTATATTGCATAAAAGTCTTAAAATGGCATAGCTTGTGCTTTCAATTTATTTTTTTTAAATCGAGAATCGAATCGAACCGTGACTTTAGAATCGAAAATGTAATCGAAATTAGGATTTGGAGAATCGTGACACCCTTACTAAAGAATGCTTTCAGCACCTTGTTGAATCAATGCCACGTAGAATTAAGGCAGTTCTGAAGGCGAAAGGGGGTCAAACACAGTATTAGTATGGTGTTCCTAATAATCCTTTAGGTGAGTGTATGTCTGGTAAGTATATAGCTCGTTGGAAAACAGTTTAGCTTACCTGTTTCTGGCAACATTTGATGGTAGAATGGTAGAATCTTGAGGTAAATGTTTGTGTTGACAAATAGATCAAGTTAATCTGTTGTGTGATTGTGTGATTCACTCCTTTATAAAGTTTTGTTCAGACTGTACTGTTGACACCTGCTGTGATCATCTTCTCTGGATCTGCTGCCTCAATCTACTGCCAAATCACAGCTGCGCTGACACAACAGTGCCCCTTGTGGTGTGATACTCTTGTGGTATTTATTGATTATTATTTTTTAATGATCATGCTTGCACATAAGTTGGATTATATTGCACATTTTCCCAAAAATACAATAGGTAACATGGAAGAAAATGGAAGCACTTTGGGGAAAAAAATCCGCTTTTACCACTTTTAAGAATATAGTGTTAAAATGGACAAAAAAACATTTTCTAAGCTGACAACCTTGCTAGAACACATGTTGAGGGGATACATATTAATACTGGATAGGTTGTATACTTGTACCAAAAAGTGTCCGACAAAGTTTTAATATCAGTTTTGGCCCCCGGACTAAAACATTTATAAAACTGGTATTAATCAAATAATGCATCCTCTAATATTCTGTGCTAAATATTCAACACCGTTGTGTTCTTCTGAACAAAACAATACCGCGAATGACAATTCTGTTAGTCAACAACACAAAGAAACAGGATTTCTCGTGATTACATGCATATTAAACTGATTACATATCAATAAAGCTTATAGATATCGTATTTCGGGTATAAGGATCATAAGCACAGCAAGAAATACATTTTAAACATTTTAAAAAGGTACTTTTGACCACAAGTGGTCGGGCATGATAAGGAGTCTGTGTTTTGTGTGAGTGTATGCAGAGTCGTGCACACGTGGAACCGCGTGGCGAACTTTGTCCTTCCTTTTCAGTGTGAATATCTTCTCGAGTTGATGAGATTAACTCAGGGGACCTGACCGAGCATCTGCTAACACTGTTGTTTTGTTTTGAGGGGTTAATCAGTACCTTTTGTTTGTTGATTAGATTTGATTAATCAACAAAAAGGCAGACCTGATCATCTGCTTTCCGTTACAAGAGTTACATATGCCAAGTAAGAAAACATATAAGTGGCTACATGTGGTGTGATAGAACTTCAAGGCCCTAGGCATAGTTGTCTATAAAAATCTCATACAGCAATCATGAGAACAATAATATGAAAGCAAATAAGAAGAACTCGTCAAAGTCTAGAACTCTTAAGTAGTTTGATTCCATAATAACCCAATGGATGAATTGCAAAAAGCAAGTGCATATTTACTATCTGGATGGCAGGCTACACGAATAAACAAGGTATGCAAAGTGGTGCAATGGATCGCTGGGTCCTACCACCTTGGTGAAAACTTGCTGGGACCAGAGGGGTATATATGCCTCCAGCAAAGGCTTCAGCAGATACCATTGGGGAACAGGCTTTGACCCCATAGGTGATAGCTTTTCCCTTCAAGGTTTAGTAATAGAACATCACTGGAACAGAACAATACATCCACACAGAGCAAACTTGAACTAATATAAACTTCTTCTTAAGATTAATTTTCACACTTTAATCATATAGTGACCAGTGGTGTTGTAAATACCTAAAGAGTTACATATGCCAAGTAAGAAAACATATAAATTGCTACATGTGGTGTGATAGATCTTCAAGGCCCTAGGCATAGTTGTCTATAAAAATCTCATACAGCAATCATGAGCACAGCAACATGAAAGCAAATAAGAAGAACCCGTCAAAGTCTAGAACTCTTGATTAGTTTGATTCCATAATAACCCAATGGATGAATTGCAAAGCAAGTGCATATTTGTTATCTGGAGGGCAGGCTACACGAATAAACAAGGTATGCAAAGGGGCGAAATGGATCGCTGGGTCCTACCACCTTGGTGAAAACTTGCTGGGACCCGAGGGGTATATATGTCTCTTGCAAAGACTTCAGCAGATACCATTGGGGAACAGGCTTTGACCCCATAGGTGATATCTTTTCCCTTCAAGGTTTAGTAATAGAACATCACTGGAACAGAACAATACATCCACACAGAGCAAACTTGAACTAATATAAACTTCTTCTTAAGATTAATTTTCACACTTTAATCATATAGTGACCAGTGGTGCTGTAAATACCTAAAGAGTTACATATGCCAAGTAAGAAAACATATAAGTGGCTATATGTGGAGTGATAGAACTTCAAGGCCCTAGGCATAGTTGTCTATAAAAATCTCATACAGCAATCATGAGAACAGTAATATGAAAGCAAATAAGAAGAACCCGTCAAAGTCTAGAACTCTTGATTAGTTTGATTCCATAATAACCCAATGGATGAATTGCAAAAAGCAAGTGCATATTTACTATCTGGATGGCAGGCTACACAAATAAACAAGGTATGCAAAGTGGTGCAATGGATCGCTGGGTCCTACCACCTTGGTGAAAACTTGCTGGGACTCGAGGGGTATATATGCCTCCAGCAAAGGCTTCAGCAGATACCATTGGGGAACAGGCTTTGACCCCATAGGTGATATCTTTTCCCTTCAAGGTTTAGTAATAGAACATCACTGGAACAGAACAATACATCCACACAGAGCAAACTTGAACTAATATAAATTTCTTCTTACAATTAATTTTTACACTTTAATCGTTGTAAATACCTAAAGAGTTACATATGCCAAGTAAGAAAACATATAAGTGGCTACATGTGGAGTGATAGAACTTCAAGGCCCTAGGCATAATTGTCTATAAAAATCTCATACAGCAATCATGAGAACAGCAACATGAAAACAAATAAGAAGAACTCGTCAAAGTCTAGAACTCTTGATTAGTTTGATTCCATAATAACCCAATGGATGAATTGCAAAAAGCAAGTGCATATTTACTATCTGGATGGCAGGCTACACAAATTAACAAGGTATGCAAAGTGGTGCAATAGATCGCTGGGTCCTACCACCTTGGTGAAAACTTGCTGGGACTCGAGGGGTATATATGCCTCCAGCAAAGGCTTCATCAGATACCATTGGGGAACAGGCTTTGACCCCATAGGTGATATCTTTTCCCTTCAAGGTTTAGTAATAGAACATCACAGGAATAGAACAATACATCCACACAGAGGAAACTTGAACTAATATAAACTTTTTCTTACAATTAATTTTTACACTTTTATCATATAGTGACCAGTGGTGTTGTAAATACCTAAAGAGTTACATATGCCAAGTAAGAAAACATATAAATTGCTACATGTGGTGTGATAGAACTTCAAGGCCCTAGGCATAGTTGTCTATAAAAATCTCATACAGCAATCATGAGCACAGCAACATGAAAGCAAATAAGAAGAACCCGTCAAAGTCTAGAACTCTTGATTAGTTTGATTCCATAATAACCCAATGGATGAATTGCAAAGCAAGTGCATATTTGTTATCTGGAGGGCAGGCTACACGAATAAACAAGGTATGCAAAGGGGCGAAATGGATCACTGGGTCCTACCACCTTGGTGAAAACTTGCTGGGACCCGAGGGGTATATATGTCTCTTGCAAAGACTTCAGCAGATACCATTGGGGAACAGGCTTTGACCCCATAGGTTATATCTTTTCCCTTCAAGGTTTAGTAATAGAACATCACTGGAACAGAACAATACATCCACACAGAGCAAACTTGAACTAATATAAATTTCTTCTTACAATTAATTTTTACACTTTAATCTTTGTAAATACCTAAAGAGTTACATATGCCAAGTAAGAAAACATATAAGTGGCTACATGTGGTGTGATAGAACTTCAAGGCCCTAGGCATAGTTGTCTATAAAAATCTCATACAGCAATCATGAGAACAGTAATATGAAAGCAAATAAGAAGAACTCGTCAAAGTCTAGAACTCTTGATTAGTTTGATTCCATAATAACCCAATGGATGAATTGCAAAAAGCAAGTGCATATTTACTATCTGGATGGCAGGCTAAAGGACTAAACAAAGTATGCAAAGTGGTGCAATGGATCGCTGGGTCCTACCACCTTTGTGAAATCTTGCTGGGACCCGAGGGGACTATATGCTTCCAGCAAAGGATTCGGCACATACCTTTGGGGAACAGGCTTTGACCCCATAGGTGATATCTTTTCCCTTCAAGATTTAGTCATAGAACATCACTGGAACAGAACAATACATCCACACAGAGCAAACTTGAACTAATATAAACTTCTTCTTAAGATTAATTTTGACACTTTAATCATATAGTGACCAGTGGTGTTGTAAATACCTAAAGAGTTACATATGCCAAGTAAGAAAACATATAAATTGTTACATGTGGTGTGATAGAACTTCAAGGCCCTAGGCATAGTTGTCTATAAAAATCTCATACTGCAATCATGAGCACAGCAACATGAAAACAAATAAGAACCCGTCAAAGTCTAGAACTCTTGATTAGTTTGATTCCATAATAACCCAATGGATGAATTGCAAAAAGCAAGTGCATATTTACTATCTGGATGGCATGCTAAGGGAATAAACAAGGTATGCAAAGTGGTGCAATGGATCGCTGGGTCCTACCACCTTGGTGAAAACTTGCTGGGACCAGAGGTGTATATATGCCTCCAGCAAAGGCTTCAGCAGATACCATTGGGGAACAGGCTTTGACCCCATAGGTGATATCTTTTCCCTTCAAGGTTTAGTAATAGAACATCACTGGAACAGAACAATACATCCACACAGAGCAAACTTGAACTAATATAAACTTCTTCTTAAGATTAATTTTCACACTTTAATCATATAGTGACCAGTGGTGCTGTAAATACCTAAAGAGTTACATATGCCAAGTAAGAAAACATATAAGTGGCTATATGTGGAGTGATAGAACTTCAAGGCCCTAGGCATAATTGTCTATAAAAATCTCATACAGCAATCATGAGAACAGCAACATGAAAACAAATAAGAAGAACCCGTCAAAGTCTAGAACTCTTGATTAGTTTGATTCCATAATAACCCAATGGATGAATTGCAAAAAGCAAGTGCATATTTACTATCTGGATGGCAGGCTACACGAATAACAAGGTATGCAAAGTGGTGCAATAGATCGCTGGGTCCTACCACCTTGGTGAAAACTTGCTGGGACTCGAGGGGTATATATGCCTCCAGCAAAGGCTTCATCAGATACCATTGGGGAACAGGCTTTGACCCCATAGGTGATATCTTTTCCCTTCAAGGTTTAGTAATAGAACATCACTGGAATAGAACAATACATCCACACAGAGGAAACTTGAACTAATATAAACTTTTTCTTACAATTAATTTTTACACTTTTATCATATAGTGACCAGTGGTGTTGTAAATACCTAAAGAGTTACATATGCCAAGTAAGAAAACATATAAATTGCTACATGTGGTGTGATAGAACTTCAAGGCCCTAGGCATAGTTGTCTATAAAAATCTCATACAGCAATCATGAGCACAGCAACATGAAAGCAAATAAGAAGAACCCGTCAAAGTCTAGAACTCTTGATTAGTTTGATTCCGTAATAACCCAATGGATGAATTGCAAAGCAAGTGCATATTTGTTATCTGGAGGGCAGGCTACACGAATAAACAAGGTATGCAAAGGGGCGAAATGGATCGCTGGGTCCTACCACCTTGGTGAAAACTTGCTGGGACTCGAGGGGTATATATGTCTCTTGCAAAGACTTCAGCAGATACCATTGGGGAACAGGCTTTGACCCCATAGGTTATATCTTTTCCCTTCAAGGTTTAGTAATAGAACATCACTGGAACAGAACAATACATCCACACAGAGCAAACTTGAACTAATATAAATTTCTTCTTACAATTAATTTTTACACTTTAATCGTTGTAAATACCTAAAGAGTTACATATGCCAAGTAAGAAAACATATAAGTGGCTACATGTGGTGTGATAGAACTTCAAGGCCCTAGGCATAGTTGTCTATAAAAATCTCATACAGCAATCATGAGAACAGTAATATGAAAGCAAATAAGAAGAACTCGTCAAAGTCTAGAACTCTTGATTAGTTTGATTCCATAATAACCCAATGGATGAATTGCAAAAAGCAAGTGCATATTTACTATCTGGATGGCAGGCTAAAGGAATAAACAAAGTATGCAAAGTGGTGCAATGGATCGCTGGGTCCTACCACCTTTGTGAAATCTTGCTGGGACTCGAGGGGAATATATGCTTCCAGCAAAGGATTCGGAACATACCTTTGGGGAACAGGCTTTGACCCCATAGGTGGTATCTTTTCCCTTCAAGATTTAGTCATAGAACATCACTGGAACAGAACAATACATCCACACAGAGCAAACTTGAACTAATATAAACTTCTTCTTAAGATTAATTTTCACACTTTAATCATATAGTGACCAGTGGTGTTGTAAATACCTAAAGAGTTACATATGCCAAGTAAGAAAACATATAAATTGTTACATGTGGTGTGATAGAACTTCAAGGCCCTAGGCATAGTTGTCTATAAAAATCTCATACTGCAATCATGAGCACAGCAACATGAAAACAAATAAGAAGAACCCGTCAAAGTCTAGAACTCTTGATTAGTTTGATTCCATAATAACCCAATGGATGAATTGCAAAAAGCAAGTGCATATTTACTATCTGGATGGCAGGCTACACGAATAAACAAGGTATGCAAAGTGGTGCAATGGATCGCTGGGTCCTACCACCTTGGTGAAAACTTGCTGGGACCAGAGGGGTATATATGCCTCCAGCAAAGGCTTAAGCAGATACCATTGGGGAACAGGCTTTGACCCCATAGGTGATATCTTTTCCTTTCAAGGTTTAGTAATAGAACATCACTGGAACAGAACAATACATCCACACAGAGCAAACTTGAACTAATATAAACTTCTTCTTAAGATTAATTTTCACACTTTAATCATATAGTGACCAGTGGTGCTGTAAATACCTAAATAGTTACATATGCCAAGTAAGAAAACATATAAGTGGCTATATGTGGAGTGATAGAACTTCAAGGCCCTAGGCATAGTTGTCTATAAAAATCTCATACAGCAATCATGAGAACAGCAACATGAAAACAAATAAGAAGAACTCGTCAAAGTCTAGAACTCTTGATTAGTTTGATTCCATAATAACCCAATGGATGAATTGCAAAAAGCAAGTGCATATTTACTATCTGGATGGCAGGCTACACAAATAAACAAGGTATGCAAAGTGGTGCAATGGATCGCTGGGTCCTACCACCTTGGTGAAAACTTGCTGGGACTCGAGGGGTATATATGCCTCCAGCAAAGGCTTCATCAGATACCATTGGGGAACAGGCTTTGACCCCATAGGTGATATCTTTTCCCTTCAAGGTTTAGTAATAGAACATCACTGGAACAGAACAATACATCCACACAGAGCAAACTTGAACTAATATAAACTTTTTCTTACAATTAATTTTCACACTTTAATCGTTGTAAATACCTAAAGAGTTACATATGCCAAGTAAGAAAACATATAAGTGGCTACATGTGGTGTGATAGAACTTCAAGGCCCTAGGCATAGTTGTCTATAAAAATCTCATACAGCAATCATGAGAACAATAATATGAAAGCAAATAAGAAGAACTCGTCAAAGTCTAGAACTCTTGATTAGTTTGATTCTATAATAACCCAATGGATGAATTGCAAAAAGCAAGTGCATATTTACTATCTGGATGGCAGGCTAAAGGAATAAACAAAGTATGCAAAGTGGTGCAATGGATTGCTGGGTCCTACCACCTTGGTGAAAACTTGCTGGGACCAGAGGGGTATATATGCCTCCAGCAAAGGCTTCAGCAGATACCATTGGGGAACAGGCTTTGACCCCATAGGTGATATCTTTTCCCTTCAAGGTTTAGTAATAGAACATCACTGGAACAGAACAATACATCCACACAGAGCAAACTTGAACTAATATAAACTTTTTCTTACAATTAATTTTCACACTTTAATCATATAGTGACCAGTGGTGCTGTAAATACCTAAAGAGTTACATATGCCAAGTAAGAAAACATATAAGTGGCTACATGTGGTGTGATAGAACTTCAAGGCCCTAGGCATAGTTGTCTATAAAAATCTCATACAGCAATCATGAGAACAGTAATATGAAAGCAAATAAGAAGAACTCGTCAAAGTCTAGAACTCTTGATTAGTTTGATTCCATAATAACCCAATGGATGAATTGCAAAAAGCAAGTGCATATTTACTATCTGGATGGCAGGCTAAGGGAATAAACAAGGTATGCAAAGTGGTGCAATGGATCGCTGGGTCCTACCACCTTGGTGAAAACTTGCTGGGACCAGAGGGGTATATATGCCTCCAGCAAAGGCTTCAGCAGATACCATTGGGGAACAGGCTTTGACCCCATAGGTGATATCTTTTCCCTTCAAGGTTTAGTAATAGAACATCACTGGAACAGAACAATACATCCACACAGAGCAAACTTGAACTAATATAAACTTCTTCTTAACCCCCTGAGGTCGGCTATCGCGCCGGCGCGATAGGCTCGTTTTTTTCCGTATGAGTGCAAAAAAATAATAAAATAAAAATATTAATTTTTATCTTATATGCTTGTGTTATACATCAATCTATCCTGTTAAGTGTGTATTATTTTTGTGTACACTCACAATAAAAACAAAGTGTTGTGCTTTTCGCCAAATAAAGAAAAATAAACACGAAGCGAGTTCTGCCTTCTCTCTGTCCGTGTAGTCCATTCTGAAACGCGTCCGAAAATGAATCATAACTCAGCGAATACTTCTCACACAGGCACGTGAGATATGTCTTTATGAAGCTTGAAATCTCCTCTTTTAAATGAAGTAATTTATATAAAAAACAAATGTTTTCAACTCATGTAATCCGTTTGAAAGCAAGGAGAGGTACCGTTTTTCCTTCTGCCTCATTATCTCTATAATCAGCTGCGGCCGCCCCGCCCCCGGCGCGATTCACATGTAAATAGTTAGATGATCTAGTATGCAGCGCACCCGCCCCCCGATCAATGCCATAAAAAGTTTCTTCATCAGACTTACTGATAGTTCATCGCATTTTGAGTATGACACGCTTCTCCGGTAATAAAGACGCCCTTCAGATGATTCTGGACGGCGAGGAAGAATGCACCTTTTCCTCAGAGGAAGATTGTAACTCAGACGACGAACGGCAGCATTTTGAAGAGCGAATTCCGCAGAGAAAACAATTTCGGAGTAAGTTTTACTTAAAAGTCTTTTGTCTTTTATTTTTCGTGTTCGCATTTATGAGGAAAAAACAATATTACGTGACAGTTCTCCATTATGGACGCGAGCGCTCTAAAAAAATCACTAAAAGACTTTCAAACTTTCACAGAGACCTCAAAACAGAAAGTACAAATCCTTTCTTTAAAACGAATTTCGTTTTGTATCAATTGTATCTTACTTTTAATATTTTTTTCATTAACAAATTTCCTGGATTTAAACTGCAAATTAACATTTATATTTCTTATAATAAAAATGAAAGACCTATGTTACAGACATGTGAAAGACAACATTTCGTTGATTAGTTTTGGATAGATTATACATTTTTAATGTAAAATATCTGCCACCTCAAATAAGCTTTTGTTTGCCAATATTTGCTTGTGTTAAATATAATATGTTTTGTCAAAAATAAAGTTATCAAATAATCAATCAAATCCTTAACTTTGAAATATGTATGATAAAATGTATACTTTAGTTTTTACAAAGAAAGATTACACTTGAATTGTTGTTGTAATTGTAACCTTTTTAATAAAAAAATATATTTACAAGGTAGATGTAAACAAACTATTAAAAGGTAAATATAAGCCTTTTCTTTAAATAACTTTTATTGTGTTTTATTATTGACAAATTTGGGGAGAGCATAAATATTCCAAAACTGAAAATACAGTATGAGAATTAACTGCACAATTACTAGACATGTTTTCCTTGGATATTATAGGCCAAATTGCAAGCACAATATGAGGAAAAATAAAAAAGAATTGAGATGCTTCCAACTGTTGCTCTTGCATTCTTGTGGCTAAGTGACTCACCTGAATGAATGGCTAATTAAGTATGCAGGCCCCATTGTCTCCTCAGGTGTGAACCACTATATATGCATGACCGTTGACGCCCACTCCGCATATGGCCTTTCCAAACAGAAAGTGCTTTGCATAATTCAAATCAATGTATTGTGTTATGTGAATGATAAGGCAGGGTGATTTTCACTTCATTTTGAAGAAAAAACACTAGGCGATGACATCTTTTAGACAAAAGTCTTATTGGCACATATTTAGAATGTGTTTTATGGCCTAATTTCAGAAACTTTAGTTTTTAGTTTTTTCAATAACCATGCATAAACATTATTCTCTCAAAAATGCAGACATGTACATTCTTGTTGCTCACATTTCATGGTAGCCCTGTTTGTGCTAAATAGTGTATAATTTTTTTTTTGCCATTAATATGTTTATAAGCAACTGAAAAAAGCAAAAATGTCAGGGCATGTCAGAACATCTCAAGGACCCCAAAAACACCTTAGACCCCAGAGGGTTAAGATTAATTTTCACACTTTAATCATATAGTGACCAGTGGTGCTGTAAATACCTAAAGAGTTACATATGCCAAGTAAGAAAACATATAAGTGGCTATATGTGGAGTGATAGAACTTCAAGGCCCTAGGCATAATTGTCTATAAAAATCTCATACAGCAATCATGAGAACAGCAACATGAAAACAAATAAGAAGAACCCGTCAAAGTCTAGAACTCTTGATTAGTTTGATTCCATAATAACCCAATGGATGAATTGCAAAAAGCAAGTGCATATTTACTATCTGGATGGCAGGCTAAGGGAATAAACAAGGTATGCAAAGTGGTGCAATGGATCGCTGGGTCCTACCACCTTGGTGAAAACTTGCTGGGACCAGAGGGGTATATATGCCTCCAGCAAAGGCTTCAGCAGATACCATTGGGGAACAGGCTTTGACCCAATAGGTGATATCTTTTCCCTTCAAGGTTTAGTAATAGAACATCACTGGAACAGAACAATACATCCACACAGAGCAAACTTGAACTAATATAAACTTCTTCTTAAGATTAATTTTCACACTTTAATCATGTAGTGACCATTGGTGCTGTAAATACCTAAAGAGTTACATATGCCAAGTAAGAAAACATATAAGTGGCTATATGTGGAGTGATAGAACTTCAAGGCCCTAGGCATAATTGTCTATAAAAATCTCATACAGCAATCATGAGAACAGCAACATGAAAACAAATAAGAAGAACCCGTCAAAGTCTAGAACTCTTGATTAGTTTGATTCCATAATAACCCAATGGATGAATTGCAAAAAGCAAGTGCATATTTACTATCTGGATGGCAGGCTACACGAATAAACAAGGTATGCAAAGTGGTGCAATAGATCGCTGGGTCCTACCACCTTGGTGAAAACTTGCTGGGACTCGAGGGGTATATATGCCTCCAGCAAAGGCTTCATCAGATACCATTGGGGAACAGGCTTTGACCCCATAGGTGATATCTTTTCCCTTCAAGATTTAGTAATAGAACATCACTGGAATAGAACAATACATCCACACAGAGGAAACTTGAACTAATATAAACTTTTTCTTACAATTAATTTTTACACTTTTATCATATAGTGACCAGTGGTGTTGTAAATACCTAAAGAGTTACATATGCCAAGTAAGAAAACATATAAATTGCTACATGTGGTGTGATAGAACTTCAAGGCCCTAGGCATAGTTGTCTATAAAAATCTCATACAGCAATCATGAGCACAGCAACATGAAAGCAAATAAGAAGAACCCATCAAAGTCTAGAACTCTTGATTAGTTTGATTCCATAATAACCCAATGGATGAATTGCAAAGCAAGTGCATATTTGTTATCTGGAGGGCAGGCTACACGAATAAACAAGGTATGCAAAGGGGCGAAATGGATCGCTGGGTCCTACCACCTTGGTGAAAACTTGCTGGGACCCGAGGGGTATATATGTCTCTTGCAAAGACTTCAGCAGATACCATTGGGGAACAGGCTTTGACCCCATAGGTGATATCTTTTCCCTTCAAGGTTTAGTAATAGAACATCACTGGAACAGAACAATACATCCACACAGAGCAAACTTGAACTAATATAAATTTCTTCTTACAATTAATTTTTACACTTTAATCGTTGTAAATACCTAAAGAGTTACATATGCCAAGTAAGAAAACATATAAGTGGCTACATGTGGTGTGATAGAACTTCAAGGCCCTAGGCATAGTTGTCTATAAAAATCTCATACAGCAATCATGAGAACAGTAATATGAAAGCAAATAAGAAGAACTCGTCAAAGTCTAGAACTCTTGATTAGTTTGATTCCATAATAACCCAATGGATGAATTGCAAAAAGCAAGTGCATATTTACTATCTGGATGGCAGGCTAAAGAAATAAACAAAGTATGCAAAGTGGTGCAATGGATCGCTGGGTCCTACCACCTTTGTGAAATCTTGCTGGGACCCGAGGGGAATATATGCTTCCAGCAAAGGATTCGGCACATACCTTTGGGGAACAGGCTTTGACCCCATAGGTGATATCTTTTCCCTTCAAGATTTAGTCATAGAACATCACTGGAACAGAACAATACATCCACACAGAGCAAACTTGAACTAATATAAACTTCTTCTTAAGATTAATTTTCACACTTTAATCATATAGTGACCAGTGGTGTTGTAAATACCTAAAGAGTTACATATGCCAAGTAAGAAAACATATAAATTGTTACATGTGGTGTGATAGAACTTCAAGGCCCTAGGCATAGTTGTCTATAAAAATCTCATACTGCAATCATGAGCACAGCAACATGAAAACAAATAAGAAGAACCCGTCAAAGTCTAGAACTCTTGATTAGTTTGATTCCATAATAACCCAATGGATGAATTGCAAAAAGCAAGTGCATATTTACTATCTGGATGGCAGGCTACACGAATAAACAAGGTATGCAAAGTGGTGCAATGGATCGCTGGGTCCTACCACCTTGGTGAAAACTTGCTGGGACCAGAGGGGTATATATGCCTCCAGCAAAGGCTTAAGCAGATACCATTGGGGAACAGGCTTTGACCCCATAGGTGTAAATACCTATGGGGTATTTACTCGTTGTAAATACCTAAAGAGTTACATATGCCAAGTAAGAAAACATATAAGTGGCTACATGTGGTGTGATAGAACTTCAAGGCCCTAGGCATAGTTGTCTATAAAAATCTCATACAGCAATCATGAGAACAGTAATATGAAAGCAAATAAGAAGAACTCGTCAAAGTCTAGAACTCTTGATTAGTTTGATTCCATAATAACCCAATGGATGAATTGCAAAAAGCAAGTGCATATTTACTATCTGGATGGCAGGCTAAGGGAATAAACAAGGTATGCAAAGTGGTGCAATGGATCGCTGGGTCCTACCACCTTGGTGAAAACTTGCTGGGACCAGAGGGGTATATATGCCTCCAGCAAAGGCTTCAGCAGATACCATTGGGGAACAGGCTTTGACCCCATAGGTGATATCTTTTCCCTTCAAGGTTTAGTAATAGAACATCACTGGAACAGAACAATACATCCACACAGAGCAAACTTGAACTAATATAAACTTCTTCTTAAGATTAATTTTCACACTTTAATCATATAGTGACCAGTGGTGCTGTAAATACCTAAAGAGTTACATATGCCAAGTAAGAAAACATATAAGTGGCTATATGTGGAGTGATAGAACTTCAAGGCCCTAGGCATAATTGTCTATAAAAATATCTCATACAGCAATCATGAGAACAGCAACATGAAAACAAATAAGAAGAATCCGTCAAAGTCTAGAACTCTTGATTAGTTTGATTCCATAATAACCCAATGGATGAATTGCAAAAAGCAAGTGCATATTTACTATCTGGATGGCAGGCTACATGAATAAACAAGGTATGCAAAGTGGTGCAATAGATCGCTGGGTCCTACCACCTTGGTGAAAACTTGCTGGGACTCGAGGGGTATATATGCCTCCAGCAAAGGCTTCATCAGATACCATTGGGGAACAGGCTTTGACCCCATAGGTGATATCTTTTCCCTTCAAGGTTTAGTAATAGAACATCACTGGAATAGAACAATACATCCACACAGAGGAAACTTGAACTAATATAAACTTTTTCTTACAATTAATTTTTACACTTTTATCATATAGTGACCAGTGGTGTTGTAAATACCTAAAGAGTTACATATGCCAAGTAAGAAAACATATAAATTGCTACATGTGGTGTGATAGAACTTCAAGGCCCTAGGCATAGTTTGCTATAAAAATCTCATACAGCAATCATGAGCACAACAACATGAAAGCAAATAAGAAGAACCCGTCAAAGTCTAGAACTCTTGATTAGTTTGATTCCATAATAACCCAATAGATGAATTGCAAAGCAAGTGCATATTTGTTATCTGGAGGGCAGGCTACACGAATAAACAAGGTATGCAAAGGGGCGAAATGGATCGCTGGGTCCTACCACCTTGGTGAAAACTTGCTGGGACCCGAGGGGTATATATGTCTCTTGCAAAGACTTCAGCAGATACCATTGGGGAACAGGCTTTGACCCCATAGGTGATATCTTTTCCCTTCAAGGTTTAGTAATAGAACATCACTGGAATAGAACAATACATCCACACAGAGCAAACTTGAACTAATATAAACTTTTTCTTACAATTAATTTTTACACTTTTATCATATAGTGACCAGTGGTGTTGTAAATACCTAAAGAGTTACATATGCCAAGTAAGAAAACATATAAATTGCTACATGTGGTGTGATAGAACTTCAAGGCCCTAGGCATAGTTGTCTATAAAAATCTCATACAGCAATCATGAGCACAGCAACATGAAAGCAAATAAGAAGAACCCGTCAAAGTCTAGAACTCTTGATTAGTTTTATTCCATAATAACCCAATGGATGAATTGCAAAGCAAGTGCATATTTGTTATCTGGAGGGCAGGCTACACGAATAAACAAGGTATGCAAAGGGACGAAATGGATCGCTGGGTCCTACCACCTTGGTGAAAACTTGCTGGGACCCGAGGGGTATATATGTCTCTTGCAAAGACTTCAGCAGATACCATTGGGGAACAGGCTTTGACCCAATAGGTGATATCTTTTCCCTTCAAGGTTTAGTAATAGAACATCACTGGAACAGAACAATACATCCACACAGAGCAAACTTGAACTAATGTAAACTTCTTACGATTAATTTTCACACTTTTATCATATAGTGACCAGTGGTGTTGTAAATACCTACAGAGTTACATATGCCAAGTAAGAAAACATATAAGTGGCTACATGTGGTGTGATAGAACTTCAAGGCCCTAGGCATAGTTGTCTATAAAAATCTCATACAGCAATCATGAGAACAGTAATATGAAAGCAAATAAGAAGAACCCGTCAAAGTCTAGAACTCTTGATTAGTTTGATTCCATAATAACCCAATGGATGAATTGCAAAAATCAAGTGCATATTTACTATCTGGATGGCAGGCTAAAGAAATAAACAAGGTATGCAAAGTGGTGCAATGGATCGCTGGGTCCTACCACCTTGGTGAAAACTTGCTGGGACCAGAGGGGTATATATGCCTCCAGCAAAGGCTTCAGCAGATACCATTGGGGAACAGGCTTTGACCCCATAGGTGATATCTTTTCCCTTCAAGGTTTAGTAATAGAACATCACTGGAACAGAACAATACATCCACACAGAGCAAACTTGAACTAATATAAACTTCTTCTTAAGATTAATTTTCACACTTTAATCATATAGTGACCAGTGGTGCTGTAAATACCTAAAGAGTTACATATGCCAAGTAAGAAAACATATAAGTGGCTATATGTGGAGTTATAGAACTTCAAGGCCCTAGGCATAGTTGTCTATAAAAATCTCATACAGCAATCATGAGAACAGCAACATGAAAACAAATAAGAAGAACTCGTCAAAGTCTAGAACTCTTGATTAGTTTGATTCCATAATAACCCAATGGATGAATTGCAAAAAGCAAGTGCATATTTACTATCTGGATGGCAGGCTACACAAATAAACAAGGTATGCAAAGTGGTGCAATGGATCGCTGGGTCCTACCACCTTGGTGAAAACTTGCTGGGACTCGAGGGGTATATATGCCTCCAGCAAAGGCTCCATCAGATACCATTGGGGAACAGGCTTTGACCCCATAGGTGATATCTTTTCCCTTCAAGGTTTAGTAATAGAACATCACTGGAACAGAACAATACATCCACACAGAGCAAACTTGAACTAATATAAACTTTTTCTTACAATTAATTTTCACACTTTAATCGTTGTAAATACCTAAAGAGTGTAACGAATACGACTCTGGGTAAATATGAATTAGCTCAAGAATATGGGGAATTCTGGGAATATTAATATTTATGACTCATGGTCATAATTCATAAGTCGCATGTACATTTATTTTATCAATTATCGAGATTACCTTGTTCTGTAACTGGTCTGACCAACCTTTAACTCGGCCAGCGAGTAGATGTAAGGTCAGTACAGTTAAGAAGGGGGTATTCACAAACTCCACTAAAGTTTTGTCTTCTGGCCACGAACATCAAACTTTCTGAGTTTATGAATTAATAACTACTCAAGGTAGTCTAGATCGAGCTTTGTAGCTTATAATTGGATCTTTTAGATTCATTGACTTATAAGGTGAATTTTCAAACACAGAGACAGTGAAAAGTATTTTATGGATTTTAATAAAATGTAAAACTAGAGATTATGAGCTACGAATATAAACGTACGTAAAAATGCATACAAATAAAACAAACATTTAAACAATCAAGAACATGAAGAAATAACATGATCAGAAATAAATTAAATGAAAAAGAGAGAAAATATGGAGAGAGAGAGAAAGAGAGAGAGAGAGTAGCTGGTAATTATTGTAGACAGAAAACTTAATTTCACGAGGCACCAGGAATCAGCTTTTAGAGAGATATACGTTACTTGTAAGTTTGTTCTCTTTTGAGTGATGCTTAAAGGCAGGAAGCGTGTCCTCTGTCCTGTTTGTGCTGCGTCTTCCGGCGTCGTGGGAAGCTTAAGAAGGTCTCACTGGATGTAACGTTACCAGAAAATAAGATTCATCTCCCGTGAAAGGAAGAGGCAAATATAACTTAGTTGCAAAAGAACGGCTGCTACGACTCAAACATGTGTTTGTCCGAGGCCTTCCGGGATGTTCCTCGGGGAAGCGTCGCGCCGGGAGAAGAGGAGGAAGGATGAGAGCGAGGTGAGAGAGTGAGGTGAGAGAGCCCGCTGTGTTTTGAAGGAGCTAAAGTCACGCCCCCTTGCGTGCGTGACCCAATCGCCTGGGAGGACGTATTGTGGTCATGTCCTTTCATTTGGAAAGGTACACGCCTCTTCTAACTAATTTTGGCGGAATAAACTTCGTTCATAAACATTTATAAAACTGGTATTAATCAAATAATGCATCCTCTAATATTCTGTGCTAAATATTCAACACCGTTGTGTTCTTCTGAACAAAACAATACCGCGAATGACAATTCTGTTAGTCAACAACACAAAGAAACAGGATTTCTCGTGATTACATGCATATTAAACTGATTACATATCAATAAAGCTTATAGATATCGTATTTCGGGTATAAGGATCATAAGCACAGCAAGAAATACATTTTAAACATTTTAAAAAGGTACTTTTGACCACAAGTGGTCGGGCATGATAAGGAGTCTGTGTTTTGTGTGTGTGTATGCAGAGTCGTGCACACGTGGAACCGCGTGGCGAACTTTGTCCTTCCTTTTCAGTGTGAATATCTTCTCGAGTTGATGAGATTAACTCAGGGGACCTGACCGAGCATCTGCTAACACTGTTGTTTTGTTTTGAGGGGTTAATCAGTACCTTTTGTTTGTTGATTAGATTTGATTAATCAACAAAAAGGCAGACCTGATCATCTGCTTTCCGTTACAAGAGTTACATATGCCAAGTAAGAAAACATATAAGTGGCTACATGTGGTGTGATAGAACTTCAAGGCCCTAGGCATAGTTGTCTATAAAAATCTCATACAGCAATCATGAGAACAATAATATGAAAGCAAATAAGAAGAACTCGTCAAAGTCTAGAAATAACCCAATGGATGAATTGCAAAAAGCAAGTGCATATTTACTATCTGGATGGCAGGCTACACGAATAAACAAGGTATGCAAAGTGGTGCAATGGATCGCTGGGTCCTACCACCTTGGTGAAAACTTGCTGGGACCAGAGGGGTATATATGCCTCCAGCAAAGGCTTCAGCAGATACCATTGGGGAACAGGCTTTGACCCCATAGGTGATATCTTTTCCCTTCAAGGTTTAGTAATAGAACATCACTGGAACAGAACAATACATCCACACAGAGCAAACTTGAACTAATATAAACTTCTTCTTAAGATTAATTTTCACACTTTAATCGTTGTAAATACCTAAAGAGTTACATATGCCAAGTAAGAAAACATATAAGTGGCTACATGTGGTATTATGTTTCATCCTAATGTCTTATATATATTGACAATTCAATATTTGCACATAGAGGAAAACACTCATACACATTTTGCTCGTTCACTCACTTCTTCTGAACTGTTTTTATTACAACCGAGAACGTCAATTATAGAACACTACTGCGACCTAGTGGTCACCTTCATATAGCACAACATTAGCTACATATATAACATTTCCTTCCCACTAAGATAGAATGTGCCTTTAACACAAAATATATATTTTCTTTAAGCAAACTTAAATTATGCATTTTTCTTTTTTTTTTTTTTTTTACATTAAAATAAAACTCAGGAGTTATCTATTTCTGTATACTTGCATGTTGCAAACAATATGTATGTAACTCAGACTGTTCTACCACCTTCAGTGAACCCATCACTGTTACTCATCACGGAAACGTACTGGTGGTTTTCTAATTCTCTCAGGATAACGTTTCACAGTCTCTGTTGCCCGTGTTGACTCCGTAGGGGGTGGTTCAATGGACGGGTGTGTTTTTGATGATTCGGAAATCTCAGGAATTTGATTATCATTCTTTTCATGTGGAGGTGTATTAAGGTGCAGTGTAGTGCAACTATCACTACGAGGTAGTACCACCTGCGGGCTTACAGGACGGTTCACTTCAGTCTGCTGAGGCTCTGAATCTGACCGCGTCAGCATCTGGTCCACATGGCGTTTCCAAACCCCTGGTGATCCCACCTTTACCTTGTATGACACCGGTCCTGTCTTTTCCATAACAACACCTGGTGCCCACTTTTCCTCCCCTTTTCTATAATCACGCACCAGGACTGGCTCCCCAACATCAAACTGTCTGGCCCTAGAGTGGCGTTGACGTCGTTGTTGTTGAGCATCCTGCGACCGGTGTACTGCTTCAGCAACACTGGGTTTCAGACAATCCAGTCGAGAGCGCAGTCTGCGTCCGAGGAACAACATAGCTGGCGTTTCTTTCGTTGTTGCATGGGGGGTGTTTCGGTATGTCAGAAGAAACGCATCAAGTCTCTGACGCACACGTGCCGTGCCTTTGGACGCTTTTAAGGCATGCTTGAACGTCTGCACAAACCGTTCGGCCAAGCCATTGGTGGCAGGGTGGTATGGCGCTGAGCGGATGTGTTTGACTCCATTGGCCTTCAAAAATGCACTGAATTCTTCAGCACAGAATTGCGGTCCGTTGTCGCTCACAAGGATGTGTGGAACGCCATAGCGACTAAAAAGGCCTCTGAGCACTTGAATGGTCATGCTGGCCGTGGTGCTATCCATAATATGCACCTCCGGCCACTTAGAATGTGCATCCACCACGACCAGGTACATATGTCCTTCAAATGAACCAGCGAAGTCCACATGTATCCTTTCCCATGGACTGGAGGGCCACATCCAAGGGTGTAGAGGTGCTAGCCCAGGCTCTTTTTGTACGTTCTGACAGGAGTGGCAAGATTTAGCTTTGAGCTCAACTTGAGAGTCTATGCCGGGCCACCAAACATAACTACGGGCCAAGCTCTTCATCCTCACTACACCTGGATGTGCGGAGTGAAGCTCTTCCAGGACTCGGGGGCGCAGTTTTGGTGGCACGACCACTCTCACACCCCACATGAGGCATCCCTGCTGTATTGTGAGATCAAGCTTACGCAGCAGGTAGGGTGACAGTTCTTCACCTGCACCCTTCGCAGCTGGAAACCGACCAGTTGAGACCATTTCTAAGACACGTGACAAAGTGGGATCAGACAAGGTGTCCCGTCTGATCTCAGTGCTACTGACTGGTAATGTGTCCAACTGAGATGTGTAGAATACCTCTACCGCTCCCAACTTCTCTTTATGAGTGTAGGAGAGTGGTAAACGTGAAAGTCCATCGGCATTTCCGTGTAATGCACCTTTCCGGTATTGAATGGTGTAATCATGCGCTGACAAAAGGAGCGCCCAACGCTGCATTCGGGCTGCAGCCATTGACGGGGTACCTTTCAATGGGCTCAGGATGGAGGTCAATGGACAATGGTCAGTGAGTAAGGTGAACTTATTACCATAGAGGTACTGGTGGAACTTGCGTACTCCAAAAACTATCGCTACAGCCTCCTTCTCGATCTGAGCGTAGTTTTGTTCCGCCTTGCTGAGAGTTCGAGATGCATAGGCTATTGGTCTTTCCTCACCATCAGGCATGACGTGCGAGAGCACAGCTCCGACCCCATAAGGTGACGCATCACAAGCGAGGCGGAGGGGCAGCTTAGGATTGTAATGGGTCAATACTTCCTGCGATACCAGTAGTGCTTTAGATGTCTGGAACGCTGACTCACAGGCTGACGTCCACTGCCATTTCTTCCCTTTGTTTAGCAGTTCATTCAGTGGTTTCATGACAGTGGCTAAGTCGGGAATGAAACGTCCATAATAGTTTAGCATTCCAAGGAACGAACGTAGCTGACTGACATCGCCTGGTGCTGGTGCGTCCACAATAGCACGCACCTTCTCTGGTGACTTGTGGAGTCCAGCTGCGTCAATGATATGGCCCAAGTATTCCACAGACTCCTGGAAAAACAGACACTTCTCTGACTTGAGATGCAGGCCTTGTTCCTCTAGCCTGCCCAGAACTGCATCCAGAGTTTTTAGGTGAGTCTGTTCGTCAGGACCACTGATAAGGATGTCATCCAGGTAACAGTGCGTGAACGGCAGTCCGAGAAGCACTTGGTCCATTGCCTTCTGAAATAAGGCAGGTGACGAGGCTACTCCAAATGGTAACCGGTTAAAACGAAACAGCCCTTTTTGTGTTGAGATAGTCAGCAGCTCCCTAGACTTCTCTTCTACCTCCATCTGTAGATAGGCGTTTGATAAGTCTAGTTTACTAAAGCGTTGGCCTCCTGCTAGAGAAGCAAAAAGGTCCTCAATACGTGGAATTGGATACTTATCCACGCACAGAGCTGGTTTGAGAGTGACCTTGAAATCTCCACAAAGTCTCACAGTGCCATCCTTTTTGCTGACAGGCACCACGGGTGTGGCCCAGTCACTATGCTCCACTGGTGAGATCACCCCAAGCTCAGTCAGTCGTTTTAGTTCAGCCTCAACTCGAGGTCTCAGAGCATATGGCACATTACGAGGTGGACAGAATTTGGGTACACTGTTAGGTTTAATAGTCAATGTGGCCTTAATTCCCCTCATTGTGCCTAAATTTTCAGAGAAAACAGCTGAGTGTCTCTTTATCACCGCCTCCAAGTTGTCTTTCTCCCTTTTCTCAATTGCATGCACAGTCTTTAAGTCTTTCCAGTTCAGTTGAATCACTCTCAGCCACTCTCTACCAAACAGTGCGGGTGCATCCACTTTAACTACATACAAGGGCAAGTCAGCACATTGCTTATTTAACCTTACTTGCACCTTAATGACCCCTTCTGGTGCCAAAGGCTCACCAGTGTATGTCTTGAGCATAACATCAGTAGGTTGCAGTGGCAGTTGACCCAGCGTGCTTTTGTACTGTTCCCAAGGAATCAACGACACAGCAGCCCCTGCATCCAATTCCATCTCCATTTTCTTTCCATTTACTACAGGCAGCACTGAGATTCGTGAATATTTCCCTTTTTGCGACATGGAAAACAGTCCCAACTCACAGTCAGTGTCAGATTTATTTTCCTCACTTTCATTTTCATCTCCTCTTGCCTCAACATGATAAATTCTCTTCTTTCTATCTTTTACATTGTGCTTAAATGCATTACCTTTCTGTTCAGGTTTTTCCACTTTCTGTTTCCATTCTCTGCCATGGCTGCTTTTGGCTTTGCTCTTACACATGTGCTTTGTGTGGCCTTTCCTCCCACACTGGTGACAATCACGCTCTTTGTACCAGCAGTCCTCATCAGTATGATTCATTTTCCCGCAACGGCGGCATTTTTGAGAAAACACTGCGTTCACTTTAAGCGAGCCACTTAACTGCTGCACGTCGCGCGCTGCCGTTTTGCAGATACAGCGTAATCGACGGCTTTCTGAAATGTGAGATCTTTCTCTGTCAACAGGCGCTTCTGCACAGTTTCACTTTTAAGTCCACAAACAAATCTGTCCCTAAGTGCGTCTTCCAAGTAAGCACCAAACTCGCAATGTTCCGAAAGTTTTTTTAGTACCGCAACATACTGTGCAACTGTTTCCCCTTCCCCCTGATTTCTCTTGTGAAATCGGAATCTCTCCGCGATCACGAGCGGCTTTGGAGAAAAATGAGCCTGCAACGCTCTCACAATATCATCATAATCCATATCTCCAGGCTTGTCAGGAGCAACCAGACTTCTAAGTAGTCCATATGTTTTTGATCCTAGCACACTAAGCAGCACCGGCACTTTCTTTGTGTCACTGATCTCATTAGCCAAGATGTAATGTTCGAAACGTTCAATATACGTTGCCCATTGCTCACCGGTCTCCTCAAAGGGATCCATATGCCCGATTATTCCAGCCATGATGTGAGACCGACTCATCACTTCACTAGCTCACTAGCTAGATATTTTCAGCGTGGTTGTTCTTTATGTCCAAACTTGACAACACCGGCTGTTCATTCACCGATGCCGTGAAAAGTCTTCAAGACTACACAACTCGTCGCCAATTTGTATTATGTTTCATCCTAATGTCTTATATATATTGACAATTCAATATTTGCACATAGAGGAAAACACTCATACACATTTTGCTCGTTCACTCACTTCTTCTGAACTGTTTTTATTACAACCGAGAACGTCAATTATAGAACACTACTGCGACCTAGTGGTCACCTTCATATAGCACAACATTAGCTACATATATAACATGTGGTGTGATAGAACTTCAAGGCCCTAGGCACAGTTGTCTATAAAAATCTCATACAGCAATCATGAGAACAGCAACATGAAAGCAAATAAGAAGAACTCGTCAAAGTCTAGAACTCTTGATTAGTTTGATTCCATAATAACCCAATGGATGAATTGCAAAAAGCAAGTGCATATTTACTATCTGGATGGCAGGCTACACGAATAAACAAGGTATGCAAAGTGGTGCAATGGATCGCTGAGTCCTACCACCTTTGTGAAATCTTGCTGGGACCCGAGGGGAATATATGCTTCCAGCAAAGGATTCAGCACATACCATTGGGGAACAGGCTTTGACCCTATAGGTGATATCTTTTCCCTTCAAGGTTTAGTCATAGAACATCACTGGAACAGAACAATACATCCACACAGAGCAAACTTGAACTAATATAAACTTCTTGTTAAGATTAATTTTCACACTTTAATCATATAGTGACCAGTGGTGTTGTAAATACCTAAAGAGTTACATATGCCAAGTAAGAAAACATATAAATTGCTACATGTGGTGTGATAGAACTTCAAGGCCCTAGGCATAGTTGTCTATAAAAATCTCATACTGCAATCATGAGCACAGCAACATGAAAACAAATAAGAAGAACCCGTCAAAGTCTAGAACTCTTGATTAGTTTGATTCCATAATAACCCAATGGATGAATTGCAAAAAGCAAGTGCATATTTACTATCTGGATGGCAGGCTAAAGGAATAAACAAGGTATGCAAAGTGGTGCAATGGATCGCTGGGTCCTACCACCTTGGTGAAAACTTGCTGGGACCAGAGGGGTATATATGCCTCCAGCAAAGGCTTCATCAGATACCATTGGGGAACAGGCTTTGACCCCATAGGTGATATCTTTTCCCTTCAAGGTTTAGTAATAGAACATCACTGGAACAGAACAATACATCCACACAGAGCAAACTTGAACTAATATAAACTTTTTCTTACAATTAATTTTCACACTTTAATCGTTGTAAATACCTAAAGAGTTACATATGCCAAGTAAGAAAACATATAAGTGGCTACATGTGGTGTGATAGAACTTCAAGACCTTAGGCATAGTTGTCTATAAAAATCTCATACAGCAATTATGTGAAAAGCAACATGAAAGCAAATAAGAAGAACCCGTCAAAGTCTAGAACTCTTGATTAGTTTGATTCCATAATAACCCAATGGATGAATTGCAAAAAGCAAGTGCATATTTACTATCTGGATGGCAGGCTAAAGGAATAAACAAGGTATGCAAAGTGGTGCAATGGATCGCTGGGTCCTACCACCTTGGTGAAAACTTGCTGGGACTCGAGGGGTATATATTTGCCTCCAGCAAAGGCTTTACCAGATACCATTGGGGAACAGGCTTTGACCCCATAGGTGATATCTTTTCCCTTCAAGGTTTAGTAATAGAACATCACTGGAACAGAACAATACATCCACACAGAGCAAACTTGAACTAATATAAATTTCTTCTTACAATTAATTTTTACACTTTAATCGTTGTAAATACCTAAAGAGTTACATATGCCAAGTAAGAACACATATAAGTGGCTACATGTGGTGTGATAGAACTTCAAGGCCCTAGGCATAGTTGTCTATAAAAATCTCATACATATGGGGCGCCGTTTGTAAAGCGGCTCACGCTGAAAATAACAGCAACATTTTGTCACATTTAGCTTCAAACAATGTTTAAAAAACTGTTATGAATTTTTGACGGTCACTTTTTACCACATTTACAACAATATTTGTCAACTTAGAGATATTTGAAATAGTTAAATCTAAATATTAAATGTTACACCTAAATGTTAAATGTTAAATCTAAATGCTAAATCTAAATCTAAATGCTAAATCTAAATCTAAATGTTAAATCTAAATCTAAATGTTAAATATAAATATAAATCTAAATGTTAAATCTAAATATTAAATCTAAATCTAAATGTTAAATCTAAATGTTAAATCTAAATCTAAATGTTAAATCTAAATGTTAAATCTAAATCTAAATCTAAATGTTGAATCTAAATCTAAATGTTAAATCTAAATGTTAAATCTAAATCTAAATCTAAATGTTGAATCTAAATCTAAATGTTAAATCTAAATCTAAATGTTGAATCTAAATGTTTGGGGTGAAACTAAATATTTAACTAATATGCAAATTCAAAATGCCGGTAACAGGAAGTGCCAAAATAAAAGCTCGAGGTGGTCAGTGTGTGTTTATAGCATGGTTTATAGTGTCAAATAACGAATAAAAACCATCTCATCCGAGGAAATGGACTCTTGGACATAGATTATCGTGATAATAACTACCTAAAATAATAAACACGTTTGGAGAAACTGTATTTGAAGAGTAGGCTAGTGTCACTTTTATGAAAAGTGCGGGACTTATGACCTGTAACCATAATAGCCAGCCACTGGGGGCTCACTTTGACTGAATGTCATGTCATCGCTCTGTCATCACGAGACTCTACAGTTTCTCCAAACGTGTTTATTATTTTAGGAAGTTATTATCATTATATTATAGTTATTATTATGAGATGGTTTTTATTCGTTATTTGACACTATAAACCATGCTATAAACACACACTGACCACCTCGAGCTTTTATTTTGGCACTTCCGGCATTTTGAATTTGCATATTAGTTAAATATTTAGTTTCACCCAAAACATTTAGATTCAACATTTAGATTTAGATTCAACATTTAGATTTAGATTTAGATTTAACATTTAGATTTAACATTTAGATTTAGATTTAACATTTAGATTTAGATTTAACATTTAGATTTAACATTTAGATTTAGATTTAATATTTAGATTTAACATTTAGATTTAGATTTAACATTTAACATTTAGATTTAAAATTTAGATTTAGATTTAATATTTAGATTTAACATTTAGATTTAGATTTAACATTTAGATTTAACATTTAGATTTAGATTTAATATTTAGATTTAACATTTAGATTTAGATTTAACATTTAACATTTAGATTTAACATTTAGATTTAGATTTAACATTTAGATTTAGATTTAGCATTTAGATTTAATATTTAACATTAAGGTGTAACATTTAATATTTAGATTTAACTATTTAAAATATCTCTAAGTTGACAAATATTGTTGTAAATGTGGTAAAAAGTGACCGTCAAAAACTCATACCAGTTTTTTAAACATTGTTTGAAGCTAAATGTGACAAAATGTTACTGTTATTTTCAGCGTGAGCCGCTTTACAAACGGCGCCCCATACATACAGCAATCATGGGCACAGCAACATGAAAACAAATAAAAAGAACCCGTCAAAGTCTAGAACTCTTGATTAGTTTGATTCCATAATAACCCAATGGATGAATTGCAAAAAGCGAGTGCATATTTATTATCTGGATGGCAGGCTACACGAATAAACAAGGTATGCAAAGGGGCGAAATGGATCGCTGGGTCCTACCACCTTGGTGAAAACTTGCTGGGACCCGAGGAGTATATATGCTTCCAGCAAAGGATACGGCACATACCATTGGGGAACAGGCTTTGACCCCATAGGTGATATCTTTTCCCTTCAAGGTTTAGTAATAGAACATCACTGGAACAGAACAATACATCCACACAGAGCAAACTTGAACTAATGTAAACTTCTTACGATTAATTTTCACACTTTTATCATATAGTGACCAGTGGTTTTGTAAATACCTACAGAGTTACACATGCCAAGTAAGAAAACATATAAGTGGCTACATGTTGTGTGATAGAACTTCAAGACCTTAGGCATAGTTGTCTATAAAAATCTCATACAGCAATTATGTGAAAAGCAACATGAAAGCAAATAAGAAGAACCCGTCAAAGTCTAGAACTCTTGATTAGTTTGATTCCATAATAACCCAATGGATGAATTGCAAAAAGCAAGTGCATATTTACTATCTGGATGGCAGGCTACACGAATAAACAAGGTATGCAAAGTGGTGCAATGGATCGCTGGGTCCTACCACCTTGGTGAAAACTTGCTGGGACTCGAGGGGTATATATGCCCCCAGCAAAGGCTTCAGCAGATACCATTGGGGAACAGGCTTTGACCCCATAGGTGATGTCTTTTCCCTTCAAGGTTTAGTAATAGAACATCACTGGAACAGAACAATACATCCACACAGAGCAAACTTGAACTAATATAAACTTCTTCTTAAGATTAATTTTCACACTTTAATCGTTGTAAATACCTAAAGAGTTACATATGCCAAGTAAGAAAACATATAAGTGGCTACATGTGGTGTGATAGAACTTCAAGGCCCTAGGCACAGTTGTCTATAAAAATCTCATACAGCAATCATGAGAACAGCAATATGAAAGCAAATAAGAAGAACTCGTCAAAGTCTAGAACTCTTGATAAGTTTGATTCCATAATAACCCAATGGATGAATGGCAAAAAGCAAGTGCATATTTACTATCTGGATGGCAGGCTACACGAATAAAGAAGGTATGCAAAGTGGTGCAATGGATCGCTGGGTCCTACCACCTTTGTGAAATCTTGCTGGGACCCGAGGGGAATATATGCTTCCAGCAAAGGATTCGGCACATACCATTGGGGAACAGGCTTTGACCCCATAGGTGATATCTTTTCCCTTCAAGGTTTAGTCATAGAACATCACTGGAACAGAACAATACATCCACACAGAGAAAACTTGAACTAATATAAACTTCTTCTTAAGATTAATTTTCACACTTTAATCATATAGTGACCAGTGGTGTTGTAAATACCTAAAGAGTTACATATGCCAAGTAAGAAAACATATAAATTGCTACATGTGGTGTGATAGAACTTCAAGGCCCTAGGCATAGTTGTCTAAAAATCTCATACTGCTGTAGGATTATCCTTGAACAGTCCATGTCATATGAAACCAACACCACATTCCACAGTTCGGAACGATTCCCTAGTGAACCATTAGTAAGTCATAAAACACAGTCATGGTGGCGAGATGGCTAAAGGAGATGTCACCCCCCTTCCCCTTTTTGTGTGTGTCTAATCTCAAACCAGCGATGCCAGGACAGCAGGAAAAGATTCCTCTTTGTTCCACAAACTTAAGACCAAATGGCCAAGAACCCTGTGGTGACCCCAATGCATAAATCCACAGCCTTATCAGGAAACGAAGGATGCTAAAGCATTCTTATGGCCCAGAATCACCAGAAACCCTCAACCAGGGGACACCCCCCTTTCTGCAGTTGTAAATTCCAGAGACTTTTTGTCTCCAAAACCAATAGACTGAAATTAACCCACTCGTTGTTTAATACAAACAACGGTCTCAAAATTGCTTCCAATAAGCTGAACTGATCACCAGTATTTACCTCACATATATCTTAAGTATCATGTATATTTTATGTAACCTGTGGAGTTATTTCTGTGTGTTTAACTTTCATTACAGCCTATTTGTAAGGTTTTCTACCTCAGCTATAGGAACTAATCACCAGAAGTTGCCTCATACATGTGTATTCTCTGTAGTCTGTATGCTTTATATTACTCAAGTTAATTTTGTGTGTTAAACACTTATCACAGCTAAATCCTTATTTACTCCCACCTCAACTATGGGAAGTATATGTATTTTGGTACCTACTTGATGGGTAAATGATTTCTAGAATTTTGATATAAAGTAGATGTGTGTAGGATGCACCATATTTAAACTATTAAGTTTACTTATTAAAGCGTTTAACTAAACTCTCAGGAGTTTACATGCAAGAACCGGAGAACGGGGCGTAGGTCCCGCCCAAGACAATATCTGATTGGCTGTCGCACTAGGAAGGACGGGTCAGATGGACACGCTTATAACCCAATGACAAGCAGCTATGAGTTGCTTTTTGCCTTGCTTGCCTGCCTTGTGCCTCGCTTTTGCAGTGACTTTTGCTCTTGCTGACCTTTCCATCGTCCAGCGTGTATGCTTACATACTCCTCAAACCACCAAGAGCTCACGCAAAACTCATCAACTCTTCCGTAAGATCCTTCGTTGAACTTCGTCAAAGAAACCCCTCTCAGAGTCGCTCCAGACTCAGAGGAAACTCCGTTGCATAGCAACCCGCAATCCAGGAAATCCCGTTAACGAAGCGCCACCCGGCAAAGCCAACCAACCACTCACCATCGAGTGCTGTCCCTCAGAACGCATCATCGACCGACTGCCAGCCAATCAGCGCCGAAGAGATTCCCTCTCCAGCAACTTCGTCACAGGGAACGCACGCGCTCAGGAGCATCTAAACGCAAGTACACAATTCTCCTAATTCTGGCTGAAGTGAACTGGTGCAAATCTTATTAAGAAAACGAACTAAGATTGAAGTGCTAGTAGTTTGATTCTCTCAGGTTGCGGTCAAGAAATGGTGTCTAACGCTAGACATTTGGGACTCCATTCACCCTCCGTTAATCACTCTCTGTCACTGTTTGAATGAATGTTTGTGTGTTTTCGTGTTAGTTTAGTTTGTGTGTATTAGAGTAGTTCAATAAAGTCTTGGTTGATTTTACATACAAGCGTCTTGTGCTGTGTGCTTACAAGTTACTGCCTTAAACTAAAAAGATTTTGCTACCTTGCTCATATTAATCAGTTATCATAACTTTATGATATTATTACCGTAGGCCACGGGATAATATTCTGTCCAGAATTGATAAAATACCCTAATCTCAACTTATCGGTGGACGAATAGTTGATAAAGTGTTAAATATTAATTCTGAATAATTTGCATAATAATTCGGTTCTTCCCTGTAATTCAATCCCCTTTGAGTTATATTGATCTTAATTCCCTTATTAATCTTACATATTTATGGTGGAGAAAAATGCTGGCAGTTTAAACTAAATTGTAAGCACAAAACAAGTCATTTGTGATTGTATCTAATCTATTGGTCCGGAAAGATAGATTAGAGACACAGGAAAACGAGTTTTTTATTGTTGATGTGTAACGTTAAGAGCGCATAACAGGGCGTTGTGTGAATGAATGGAAATCTAAACTCACGTTTAGTTTGTATAAGTGTTTTGTTGTTATTGTTGAAACTGCAGTAAACAAATTTAAGATTGTCTGTTGAGACAAAAGAAAGTCGCCTTACAGCGCACCAGGACAGAAGTAAGCGTGTTCCTTACTTTCTTCCTAAAAGGCCTTGTTATAGCTAGATTGATTAATTATTGCGTGTTCCAATATTAAATCAACTAAGCTGTCTCCCTAGGTTGACATTAGAGTAGCTAACTAATGTACCTGTTTGTATTGACTCACTTGGTGAAGTAGATACTGTTACTCGTGAAACACTACGTGTCCGAGTCTGATTTGAATGGGAGTTTTGTTAATCTTGATCAAGTAAATTGATGCAGTAAACCCTGCATGCTGTGTTGCGTGTCCACTGACACGAAGAATTCCGATCCGCCGAGATCGCAATAACGTTATTGTTTTAACAGTGCATCTGCAGTGCACGAAATATTTTGCCTCACTCACAAAGAGCTGAGATTTATTGAGCGCTATATCGTAAAGAATAAGCGCCCAGTGTTTGTGTAATACTGAAATGCGCCGCCATTTCATGTAATGTTTTAAACTTTGTCTGCATGCAGACATACCCACGTGTGTCTTGAACTGTATGGCTGTGCGTCACCATAGTAACAGCCGTGACACGGAAGTCTTAAAAGATTTTCGGGTTGACCCTTAAGTGCGCATGCGCGCACTGTTGTAAACAACTCAGGTGTTCACGGAAGTCTATGCTAAAGCCATTAGCCTCGTAGGTTAGCACAAGCATTGGTGTGGCTCGCTGAAGCTGGATGCAGTGTGTTGTGTAGCAGTGTTGAAATGATTTAACCTTTTAACATCTCCACTCTAACAATCTGTGAACATTCCCATTTTATGTTTTACTCTTTTTCACCTCCCTCTCCCCATTAAAGGAATATTGACTCAGAAGTATTTAATTTGTGACGAATATAGGCTACAATTAACTAGAGTTAAATCTAGGCTAATCGTAATCACCAATACCCTAAGCATTACATTGGCAATAGCTCTTCAATTGTGTAATAGGAAATCTTGACCTTCAAAGTTTAAGTAAACCAGTTACCAATTAGATCAGCCATTTTATTTTTCTTTATTTTTGTATTATTTTATTATTATTCATTTTTTTCTTCCCTTTTTTTCTTCCTTTATTTTGCTTTATTTATTCACTCTGTTTTATTGTTTATTTCCCATTTTCATTTGTTTTCTCTCTCATTCTATACCGTCATAAGCGGTTCCTTTGCATGTTAATTATTATTAACGCTTGGATTACACTGTTAGTCTCATTTCTTTTAAATAAATAACGAGGAACTTCATCGTTCATTTGTTTTAAATAAAGAGACGACAATAATTAAAATTTTGTTTATTTACTTTTAATTTTACATTAATTTTCTTTTATTTTTATTTTCTTTTATTTTTATTTTATTTTTGATTAATTTTGTTTTCAAAATCTCCTATTGCCAGTATTGTTTTCCCTTCCGCTCCATTTTCCCTTCTCCTATCTTCAGTGGGAGCAGTAATGTATATATTTATTGACATAAATGTATAGATAAAATACTCTGCGAGTTTAATGATAAAGTGGAAACAACTCCCTTTTTACATTGTTTTATTCAGGTGTGCACCAAATAAAAGCAGCCTTTAATCGCAGTAAGGTTTAGTGGATTAGCATATTACCATAGCATAACTATTGGTCAACTAGATCCACATGCTAATTGAGTCAGTATCCCTTCCCTCACTTGCATTTAACTCCTTCCTTGTCTTTTCTGCTCTTCTCTCTTCTACCCATGATATTTCTGGAACTGAACCTGTGAGAATCAATCAGTAATTACAGGACGTTTTCAAAAGAAATGGTTTGCAAACATTCTGTTCAGTTTTAACAGTCGTGTGAATTCACCCTCCTTGCACCGCACGCTACCCTACATTTTTGGCATCCTACACAGTCGAATAAATTGCCGAATAAGTAAATAAATTAATAAATAAATTGATAGGAGGAACAATAAACGACTACCGCTCACTTAACGCATTCCAAAAAAAAAAGAGAGCACGTAACAGGTGTATGGTGTCGATCCTATAAGAAGGAGCACGATTATTGTCGTTAACGCTTTCTTTCTACCAAGAGGAAGTTATAACAACAATAATACACAGAATTAAGAGATTCCAGGTACCTTTCAATTTGACCTTCATTGAAGTATCTCTATTGAATTATTTACAAAAAAAAAAATCTTCCCTTCCTTGAGAATATTACTATTATTTTTAGTTCTTTGTTTCACAGCCCTGATTGCTATCTACTGTCTTTGAGTACTACCTTACTTTGTCTGGTCTTTGCTCACTCTCCCTCCGCTCAGCTGTATCCTCCAAAGCTGTATGCACTCTTTTCTCCTACAGAGACTACAAGTAGCAGTACACGTCAACGGAGGCCCACAGTTCCAGCAAATCACACTTAACCACCCATCACATACTTAGCTCACACACACTTTCACAGATCTGTGCCAGTCTCTTTTCCAGGTTTTCCCTACCTTGTGCCAACATGTCTCGCACTGATGATCACACCACCCACTGGGAAGACTTAGAGAACTGGTTAAGTATCGTGACATGCAACTTCTTGCCCCAGGCTGCCAACAACCTACGACAGCACACGCAAGAACAACTGGATGCCAACATCTCTGACATCACAACACAGGATCTAACTCGCAGCTACAACCACAAAGAGATAGCAAAGATCACTGGCTCCCTAAGTCACACGCTGATAGCCTCACTCAAGCTGAGCGATGAGCAAGAAGCTCACCTCCAGGAGCAGCTGACTCGTGCAAAACAACGCATCAAGCAGTTAGAACTGGAAGCACAGGACCAACAGGAAGGGTCCGATGAGGTGGAGCCAGGCGCCAAAGAGGAAATCGAAAGGCTTCAAGAAACATTGACAACCACCAACAGAGAATTAGAACAAGCTAGGGCTGCCCAAGATGATCTGGCCAACAAGTTACAGTATGCAGAGCAGCTACTGGAAAAAGCCAAGGCTGACTTCAGAGACAAGAACAGCCGAATAAAGGCCCTTGAAAACCATCTTGAAAGGTCACGAAATCAGATCAGCGACTTGACTCAACAGCTCGACTATGTAAAAGAAGAATCCGACTCAATCAGAGAGGAACTCAAGCATGCGTATGAGCTGCACCCTGAGCCAACCAGGACAAGGCGTCCTCTGGTCTCACCCCTGCCCAGCAGAGCTGCGTCCCCTATCCTGGGACTGCCACATCAAAGAAAAGGTGAGGAATCACCACCAAAGCCCTATCCAGCTGTCATGGAGGAGCGCTACCCTGCTGACAAGAGAAGGGGGCCTCTCCGAACCGACTACGAAGCTGCACATGGCCTGGAACTCAAGGACCTTGACAAACTGGCCAGGAACATCAACAAATTCACCCCAAATGTGGCAGGAAGTCAAGATGTCCAGGCCTACCTGCAAGATATTGAATTCCACTTGGAAATGAGATCCAATGTGACAGACAGAGACAGACTTTATTTGCTTCGAACAACATCCAGTCCTGAGGTGCGAAGTTTCTTGGATAGACAGCCTACCCACACCAAGTCAGACTTCCACCTCCTCCGAGAAGCCCTAATTAAAGAATTTGCAGACCCAGAGGCAGACCAAGGACTGGTGGCCGCCCTAGAAACCAAACAAGGCCGGCATGAGACACCCCAAGCCTTTTACAACAGACTCAGACGAGCGTATTTTGGTGCACGTAATGAACCTGACATGGAAGAGGACTTGAACTTCAAAACCCTCTTTCTGAGAAACCTCCACCCTGGAGTAAGCCACCACCTAGGCGTCATGGCCTGTCCTCGCACAATGACTACACAACAGTTGAGGGATTTGGCCCACAAAGCCTATGGCAAACAAAAGATGGCCTCAGAAAAGGGAACCAAACCACCAGCAGTTTGTGATTTCAATACTCAACATCAAGGATTAGCCCTAGAGGGCACCCAGCATCAAGAAAGCACCAAGCTGCCATCTAAAGAACAGAGACAATCCTTTTTCAGAAAAGAACGGGACTCTCATGTCAGTGTCAGACCAAAACAACCAAACAATCACTGGCACAAGCAACGAGACACGCCACACACGTCTGGACACCACTGGGAGAAATCATGGGACCAGTCATGGCCGCACGAAAACCGCTGGGATAATTCATGGAACCAGACACGGTCATATGGAAACTCAAGAGGAAAAGGTTCATGGGAGGCCAACTGGACGTCTAAAGGAAAGCGACACACGCCCCCAGGAACAACTAGCCCAAGGGGTCGACGACGAAATCCACCCAGGCATCAATCAGACCAACCCCACACTGAGTCCACACAAGAACAACAGACTGCACCAGGTATCAGTTCACAAGAAATGATTCAAATGTTCATGAAAAGAATTCTTCAAACGCAATGAAGAGGACAGGAAATGGGAAAAGAAAGACAAGTCAGACTCAGCGTGACTAGAGGCGAAGCAAGGGAACAGTGACCACCTGGTACACATCAGCCAGAGCAATAACCACCTCTCTCACATTCACCACCCTCAAAACACGACAAGTAACGCTGCCATAACACCATTGTCAAGGAAACAAGAGACTGGACCTGAATGCCTAG
This sequence comes from Scardinius erythrophthalmus, assembly GCF_964197995.2. NCBI lineage: Eukaryota > Metazoa > Chordata > Actinopteri > Cypriniformes > Leuciscidae > Scardinius > Scardinius erythrophthalmus. Next base: position 39,853,576 of record NC_138227.1, on the reverse strand, counting down.
CAACAGATTCAGAACCTGATCCGACACGTCAACTCAGACCACAGAAACCTCCAAGAACCAGAGGAGGATGGAACCACTCAAGTACCAGAAAGCGCCATCTTGGTTGTCTGTCACCCCTGCGAGCAACAGCAAACAAACCACAACACTCTACCTGTCTCAACCCAAACTCCAGTTCCTCAACTTCTGGGTGACCTCATCGAGAAAGGTGTGGCAAGGAAGTTCTACCTCTCCATCACACTAGAACACCATGTCAAACTAGAGGCCCTAGTAGACACGGGAGCCGACATCACCCTAATGTCCACTCAGCTCTTAGAAGAAATTCAAGAAAGAACCAAAAGAACCAGTGGAACTCTCAGACTTCAAAAGTGTGCACTCAATGTTCAAGCCTATTCCCACACGGGACTGCGGTTGGAGCAGGTGGCCCCAATCCACCTGACCGTCGGACCAATGAGCCTTATACACCCTGTGTACATCTCGCCGTTGGACACATATCCTCTTCTCATTGGCAAAGACCTTCTGAATCGCTTTGAGCCCTTAATAGACTTTAAGCACCTAAAGATATGGGCCCAAGTTCGGGAACCCCTTCCCTTTCACTCACAATGCTCCACAGAAGCGCAGTGTCAAGTCACAGACACTGGCTCCAGCTCATTGAGCGAAAACTGAAGCCCAAGACAAAAGCAAGTCTCAAACTTGGTGCCACATGGCAAGAGTCAAACTTCTCTTCTGTGCGCATTCAAAACCACAGAACCAGGCTCAAATGGCTTTCAACTGATGACAGCTATAGACATTCAAGGCATGACAGCACCTGACTCTGTGCTAGCCCTATGGGCCGAAAACTCAGCCATCAGCCTGAAGCTCTTCAGAGCCTTAAAGAAAGACAAACCTGAACTGCCACATGCCACCAAGCATAACCGCTTCCCTTTGAATCCATGCTCCTTAACCATGATTACCTCTAAGACTGTCTGTGCCTTAGACATGTGCTGGAACGACAGACACATAAGTCACTACTTCCTCGTTGTCCCCGACCTGCCACACGATATCTACATCGGAGCAGACATTATGGTCAGACTCAATGCTTACGTGGACACTTTGAACGAAGCTATATGGGCTCCCTTGTCTCGCCAAATAAGCACTTCAGTCAACCTCAAGAATCTCCAATCTGGGCAAACCATACCAGAAGTATGTGCCACGACCAATGAACAGGAGGTCACAATACCTGCCTACACCAAGAGTGTCAGTGTCCGCCTTAACATGCGACCTGGCCAAAACCTCAACCACAATCTGGGCTTCTTCGAGCCTTCCCGTAACTGCTTAAAACTGGGACTGACTCTAGAAGCCACACCTCTCATGGAAGTGTCATCTCGTGCTGTGTATGTACTGTTCAACAACTGTACCGCCAACGACATCAAGATCCCCAGAGCAAGTCACCTCGGATGGCTCATCAGCCAAACATTCCATGACTTTGAGCTCTCTGTACCTGTCATAGGCCCCATACCAGCCCACTTACTGCCAGAAGAAAGCATTGACCACAGAGTTTTCACAGCACCCCTCAAAACCATTGCCATCACCTCCATCCTGCCAGTGTCCCAAGAAAACGTCTGCAGATCAGAACTTACGGATGACGCACACCTCGCTGTGTACACCATCTCAACACAACCTGTGACAGAACCAAACGAACTGGTAATCCCCACAGTCAAGGGCCTCTCCGACGACCCTACGGTGGAAGAGCCGTATGCAGGGTTCAACGCTCAGCTCCAACAAATTCTGAACGAGGCAGACGCCCTCCACAATGACACTGACCGACAGGGACTTCACAAAGTCCTGTATAAGTACAAAGACTCCTTTGCAAAAGACTCTTTGGACTGTGGACACATCCACACGGTACGCATACCGACGCACCCAAGTGCGCCACCAACTTTTGTACGGCAGTACAAAATTCCCATTGCATCATATGAGCCCGTGCAGGAAATCATTGACTCAATGTTGAAAAACGGAGTCATCCGTCATTGCAACAGCACCTACTCAGCCCCCATCTGGCCAGTCCTGAAACCCAACGGCAAATGGAGGCCCACCATAGACTATCGTAAGTTGAACCAACAGGTGCCCTTATCACGATGGCCCATGACACAGCTAGACCAAGAAATTCCAAAAATCAAAGGTGCAACAATTCTTTCAACTCTGGACGTCGCTTCAGGATTCTGGACAATTCCTGTACACCCAGAGGACCAACACAAACTGGCATTCACCTTTGGGAACCGACAATACACCTTCACCCGGTGCCCCTTCGGGTATGCCAATTCACCAGCAGAATTCAATATCTTCCTCAACAAAGCATGCCCTGATGCACGAACCAGAGGCAACCTTATCTACGTGGATGATGTACTCATGAAGAGTACCAATGTCGCTGATCATCTGAAGGAGATAGATCATGTTCTGAACCAACTAACAAATGCAGGTGCGAAGATTGCTCTCCACAAAGGACAGTGGTGTAAAACCAAAGTAAACTATGTGGGCTTGCGCATCGGACCTCAAGGTATCGAGCCACAGTCGAGCCGCACCCAAGCAATTCAGAACATCAAAACGCCCACTAATGTGTCAGAACTTCGCAGCTTCTTAGGCGTATGCAATTACTCACGACAATTCATAGAGAACTACTCAGACATTGCACGTCCACTCACTTCCCTTCTCAAGAAGGACCAACCATTTGTGTGGTCAGAAGCTCAAGACCAGGCCATGAGTGAGCTAAAACAACACCTCTGCTCTGCCCCATGTCTGGCCTACCCTGACCCAGGGAAAGAATTTTACCTGGAAGCTGGATTCTCCAGCCAATGTCTCAGTGCGGGCCTATACCAGCTCCACGACAGAGATAAACGAGTGGTCGCCTATGCTAGCAAGACGCTGCTTCCACCAGAGTCCAAATACTCAGACTGCGAAAAGGCCTTGCTCTGCACAGTGTGGGCCATCCAACGTTTCTCAAACTACATTGGTGCCCAAAAGGTCATCATAGAGACATGCCACCAACATGTAACTTTCCTTAACAGCCAGAGAATCAGAGACGGCGTGGTCACCAACGCTCGCATAGCCACATGGCTGATGACACTCCAAGGACGTGACGTCGAAGCACGCTATGCCCAAAACCACAAATCATCCTTAGGCAATGGACTGGCAGCCTGTCAAAACTGCTCCGACGACACCCCAAACGCATTACCTGAACCTAAAGAACCTCCACAAACAGCACAAACAAACCACAGATACTTTGAGGAGAACGTATGTCAAGGGATGCCCACAGCATATGTTGACGGCTGCTCATATAATCACCAGGGTAACCTCAAGGCGGGAGCAGGTGTGGTCTGGCTCAACGACAACCCCTGCCCACCACAACGGCTCCAACTGGGCCCTCACACATCACAATATGCAGAAATAGCAGCCATCCTCATCACCCTCCAAATTGCTGTGTCTCACGACATCAAAGAACTCCTCATCTGTACTGACTCAAACTATGCTCGACTGAGCTTCACATGCCACATACCAATATGGAAACAGAATGGGTTCAAAACATCCAACAACAAACCTGTCAAGCATCAAGATCTCTTCCAAGCATGCGACGACATAGTCACGAAACACGACATGCTCGTCTATTGGAAAAAGGTCCGCGGTCACTCACGGCAACCAGGGCAAGACAAAGACTACAACGACCAAACTGATGCCCTTGCCAAAGCTGGCGCGCTACATGGTGATCCTTGGACTTTTAAACCCCTCCCACCCAGCCCATGTGTTTCTGTCATCACACGCCACCAGCACGCACAAGCCGTGCAAAACCCCGCCTCCTCCCAAATCAGTATCTCACCCCAAATTTCCAATGACGACATTATAACTCTCCAAACTTCGGATGCAGCCATCCAAACTATTGTTAATCACCTCTCTGACCCACAATCAAACCCCATAACCACCTCTGACCTTGCTGCTTCCTCTGACCTCCGGCATCTTAATGCACTCCTGCACATGCTACATCTAAAACATGGCATACTGGTATATGCCCCTGATGAACTCACTACGCCCAAGCTTGTTGTCCCTCAGTGCCAAAGGGGGGTTATGCTCACACATTCCCACGATGCACCATGTGCCGGACACCACGGCGCCAAAGCCACTTATGAAACGCTAAGACAAGTGGCATACTGGCCTGGCATGCAGCAAGATGTAGCAGAGTATGTAAAAGGGTGCCTGGTGTGTTGCCAATTCCAACCGGCGAACCCGGACCACAGAGCACCACTACAGCGAAAAGGAATGTCCTTCCCATGGTCGGACCTCCAAATCGACTGGGTCGGACCCCTACCAAGGTCAACAAGGGGTAACAAATATTTCCTTACCATCGTCTGTGAATTCACAAAATGGGTAGAGTGCCTTCCCGCTCCCAATGATACAGCTCAAACCACGGCCTGCCTCCTAATGAACCATATCTTTTCAAGATTTGGACTGCCGCTGAGAGTGAACTCTGACCGCGGAACACATTTCACTGCCGAAATCATGCAGGAAGTCTGGAAACTCCTGGGCATACAGGCCAAGCTTCATATCAGCCACCACCCTATCACCTCTGGGCAAGTGGAGCGTTCCAACCGAACCGTGGTCAGCATGCTAAAGAAGTATGTGTCTGCGAACCAAAAGGATTGGGATATCAAGCTCCCGCTAGTGCTAATGGCTATCAGAGCAACTCCTAACAAGTCCACTGGGGTGCCACCCTTTGAGCTAATGACAGGACGGCAAATGACACTGCCGCTCCACCTGCTCTACCAGCCAGGTGACATGAGCCTTGTCACGGCATATACCACCCACCAGTATCTTGAAGAGTTGCATCGCCATCTAAGAACCGCCTTTGCCTTTACGCAACAACAACTACAGAAAAGTGCAGAAGGTCGCAAAGCCTATTACGACCAGAAGGCCTCTCACCAAGAATTCAACATCGGAGACAAAGTGTGGTACTACAGTTTTGTGCAGTCACAACAATCGGGTCCCCATCGCCTGTCAAAGAAGTTCCTGCCTCGCTGGACAGGACCCTATGAAATCGTGGACAAGCTCTCACCTGTCGCATACCGAATCAGGATGAGCCAAAAGCGCAACGAGCCAGTCCTACGTTGGGTCCACCGAAACCAGATAAAAGGGCACTTGGGCTCCAACAGACAAGAAAAGGGGGAAACCAAAAGTGACTGACACAGATCAATTACTCCACACACTACACCCCATTTAATGAAACACTCAATTGTCTTCATAAACACCTTACTCAGAGTTGTCAAATGATATGCACCCACTCTTTTGAGATTGCCCCACTAACAAGAAGCAATTGCTAGAAGTCATTACTAATGCTCACTTTCTTTATTCCCTTCCTTCTCTTCCACTCTCCACTCCTCTCACCTAAACAATCTTAAACCTACAAAAACTTGGTATAGGGCCTGATGATAGGATTGACTCACTACGTCCACTGTGCAAAAACGTGGATTGCAGAGTCCCGTGAGCTACCAGTCATGGCACTCTCGCAACCGATTAAATAATTATAACCATGCAGTTGTACGTAGATCCTCCATACCGATGATTTAGCTTCGATCACCTATCAGGCGACGAATCTCATACGGAACGCAAAATTCTAGGAAAAACGCTGGCAACCAAGAGCGAGCAGAACCAGATCCCGAATCTGAGAACTCGACCAATTTAATTGGGATTACGCCCCTACCCGTGCGTCGCACAACCAAAACTAGGGTAATCAAGAAAAGCCACCATCATCATCATAATTGTTAACCTGTCGCGCCATAGGCCCACAATATTCTCAAAAGCGAAATCTTGCACCAGAACTCAGCTAAGTGATGGAGTGTTGTGTTTGTATGTGTTGTCTCTCTCTCTCTGCCTATTTTATCCAGCGCTCGCCGATGTCCTCACCTGGAACATCACCGACCGAAAGGGGGAATATGTAGGATTATCCTTGAACAGTCCATGTCATATGAAACCAACACCACATTCCACAGTTCGGAAAGATTCCCTAGTGAACCATTAGTAAGTCATAAAACACAGTCATGGTGGCGAGATGGCTAAAGGAGATGTCACCCCCCTTCCCCTTTTTGTGTGTGTCTAATCTCAAACCAGCGATGCCAGGACAGCAGGAAAAGATTCCTCTTTGTTCCACAAACTTAAGACCAAATGGCCAAGAACCCTGTGGTGACCCCAATGCATAAATCCACAGCCTTATCAGGAAACGAAGGATGCTAAAGCATTCTTATGGCCCAGAATCACCAGAAACCCTCAACCAGGGGACACCCCCCTTTCTGCAGTTGTAAATTCCAGAGACTTTTTGTCTCCAAAACCAATAGACTGAAATTAACCCACTCGTTGTTTAATACAAACAACGGTCTCAAAATTGCTTCCAATAAGCTGAACTGATCACCAGTATTTACCTCACATATATCTTAAGTATCATGTATATTTTATGTAACCTGTGGAGTTATTTCTGTGTGTTTAACTTTCATTACAGCCTATTTGTAAGGTTTTCTACCTCAGCTATAGGAACTAATCACCAGAAGTTGCCTCATACATGTGTATTCTCTGTAGTCTGTATGCTTTATATTACTCAAGTTAATTTTGTGTGTTAAACACTTATCACAGCTAAATCCTTATTTACTCCCACCTCAACTATGGGAAGTATATGTATTTTGGTACCTACTTGATGGGTAAATGATTTCTAGAATTTTGATATAAAGTAGATGTGTGTAGGATGCACCATATTTAAACTATTAAGTTTACTTATTAAAGCGTTTAACTAAACTCTCAGGAGTTTGGGCACACGTGATCATGTGGACTTTACGCTAATTACATGCAAGAACCGGAGAACGGGGCGTAGGTCCCGCCCAAGACAATATCTGATTGGCTGTCGCACTAGGAAGGACGGGTCAGATGGACACGCTTATAACCCAATGACAAGCAGCTATGAGTTGCTTTTTGCCTTGCTTGCCTGCCTTGTGCCTCGCTTTTGCAGTGACTTTTGCTCTTGCTGACCTTTCCATCGTCCAGCGTGTATGCTTACATACTCCTCAAACCACCAAGAGCTCACGCAAAACTCATCAACTCTTCCGTAAGATCCTTCGTTGAACTTCGTCAAAGAAACCCCTCTCAGAGTCGCTCCAGACTCAGAGGAAACTCCGTTGCATAGCAACCCGCAATCCAGGAAATCCCGCAAACGAAGCGCCACCCGGCAAAGCCAACCAACCACTCACCATCGAGTGCTGTCCCTCAGAACGCATCATCGACCGACTGCCAGCCAATCAGCGCCGAAGAGATTCCCTCTCCAGCAACTTCGTCACAGGGAACGCACGCGCTCAGGAGCATCTAAACGCAAGTACACAATTCTCCTAATTCTGGCTGAAGTGAACTGGTGCAAATCTTATTAAGAAAACGAACTAAGATTGAAGTGCTAGTAGTTTGATTCTCTCAGGTTGCGGTCAAGAAATGTTGTCTAACGCTAGACATTTGGGACTCCATTCACCCTCCGTTAATCACTCTCTGTCACTGTTTGAATGAATGTTTGTGTGTTTTCGTGTTAGTTTAGTTTGTGTGTATTAGAGTAGTTCAATAAAGTCTTGGTTGATTTTACATACAATCGTCTTGTGCTGTGTGCTTACAAGTTACTGCCTTAAACTAAAAAGATTTTGCTACCTTGCTCATATTAATCAGTTATCATAACTTTATGATATTATTACCGTAGGCCACGGGATAATATTCTGTCCAGAATTGATAAAATACCCTAATCTCAACTTATCGGTGGACGAATAGTTGATAAAGTGTTAAATATTAATTCTGAATAATTTGCATAATAATTCGGTTCTTCCCTGTAATTCAATCCCCTTTGAGTTATATTGATTTTTAATTCCCTTATTAATCTTACACTGCAATCATGAGCACAGCAACATGAAAACAAATAAGAAGAACCCGTCAAAGTCTAGAACTCTTGATTAGTTTGATTCCATAATAACCCAATGGATGAATTGCAAAAAGCAAGTGCATATTTACTATCTGGGTGGCAGGCTACACAAATAAACAAGGTATGCAAAGTAGTGCAATGGATCGCTGGGTCCTACCACCTTGGTGAAAACTTGCTGGGACTCGAGGGGTATATATGCCTCCAGCAAAGGCTTCATCAGATACCATTGGGGAACAGGCTTTGACCCCATAGGTGATATCTTTTCCCTTCAAGGTTTAGTAATAGAACATCACTGGAATAGAACAATACATCCACACAGAGCAAACTTGAACTAATATAAACTTTTTCTTACAATTAATTTTTACACTTTTATCATATAGTGACCAGTGGTGTTGTAAATACCTACAGAGTTACATATGCCAAGTAAGAAAACATATAAGTGGCTACATGTGGTGTGATAGAACTTCAAGGCCTTAGGCATAGTTGTCTATAAAAATCTCATACAGCAATCATGAGAACAGTAATATGAAAGCAAATAAGAAGAACTCGTCAAAGTCTAGAACTCTTGATTAGTTTGATTCCATAATAACCCAATGGATGAATTGCAAAAAGCAAGTGCATATTTACTATCTGGATGGCAGGCAATGGGAATTAACAAGGTTTGCAAAGTGGTGCAATAGATCGCTGGGTCCTACCACCTTGGTGAAAACTTGCTGGGACTCGAGGGGTATATATGGCTCCAGCAAAGGCTTCATCAGATACCATTGGGGAACAGGCTTTGACCCCATAGGTGATATCTTTTCCCTTCAAGGTTTAGTAATAGAACATCACTGGAATAGAACAATACATCCACACAGAGCAAACTTGAACTAATATAAACTTTTTCTTACAATTAATTTTTACACTTTTATCATATAGTGACCAGTGGTGTTGTAAATACCTAAAGAGTTACATATGCCAAGTAAGAAAACATATAAATTGCTACATGTGGTGTGATAGAACTTCAAGGCCCTAGGCATAGTTGTCTATAAAAATCTCATACAGCAATCATGAGCACAGCAACATGAAAGCAAATAAGAAGAACCCGTCAAAGTCTAGAACTCTTGATTAGTTTGATTCCATAATAACCCAATGGATGAATTGCAAAGCAAGTGCATATTTGTTATCTGGAGGGCAGGCTACACGAATAAACAAGGTATGCAAAGGGGCGAAATGGATCGCTGGGTCCTACCACCTTGGTGAAAACTTGCTGGGACCCGAGGGGTATATATGTCTCTTGCAAAGACTTCAGCAGATACCATTGGGGAACAGGCTTTGACCCCATAGGTGATATCTTTTCCCTTCAAGGTTTAGTAATAGAACATCACTGGAACAGAACAATACATCCACACAGAGCAAACTTGAACTAATGTAAACTTCTTACGATTAATTTTCACACTTTTATCATATAGTGACCAGTGGTGTTGTAAATACCTACAGAGTTACATATGCCAAGTAAGAAAACATATAAGTGGCTACATGTGGTGTGATAGAACTTCAAGGCCCTAGGCATAGTTGTCTATAAAAATCTCATACAGCAATCATGAGAACAGTAATATGAAAGCAAATAAGAAGAACCCGTCAAAGTCTAGAACTCTTGATTACTTTGATTCCATAATAACCCAATGGATGAATTGCAAAAAGCAAGTGCATATTTACTATCTGGATGGCAGGCTAAAGAAATAAACAAGGTATGCAAAGTGGTGCAATGGATCGCTGGGTCCTACCACCTTGGTGAAAACTTGCTGGGACCAGAGGGGTATATATGCCTCCAGCAAAGGCTTCAGCAGATACCATTGGGGAACAGGCTTTGACCCCATAGGTGATATCTTTTCCCTTCAAGGTTTAGTAATAGAACATCACTGGAACAGAACAATACATCCACACAGAGCAAACTTGAACTAATATAAACTTCTTCTTAAGATTAATTTTCACACTTTAATCATATAGTGACCAGTGGTGTTGTAAATACCTACAGAGTTACATATGCCAAGTAAGAAAACATATAAGTGGCTATATGTGGAGTGATAGAACTTCAAGGCCCTAGGCATAATTGTCTATAAAAATCTCATACAGCAATCATGAGAACAGCAACATGAAAACAAATAAGAAGAACCCGTCAAAGTCTAGAACTCTTGATTAGTTTGATTCCATAATAACCCAATGGATGAATTGCAAAAAGCAAGTGCATATTTACTATCTGGATGGCAGGCTACACGAATAAACAAGGTATGCAAAGTGGTGCAATAGATCGCTGGGTCCTACCACCTTGGTGAAAACTTGCTGGGACTCGAGGGGTATATATGCCTCCAGCAAAGGCTTCATCAGATACCATTGGGGAACAGGCTTTGACCCCATAGGTGATATATTTTCCCTTCAAGGTTTAGTAATAGAACATCACTGGAATAGAACAATACATCCACACAGAGCAAACTTGAACTAATATAAACTTTTTCTTACAATTAATTTTTACACTTTTATCATATAGTGACCAGTGGTGCTGTAAATACCTAAAGAGTTACATATGCCAAGTAAGAAAACATATAAATTGCTACATGTGGTGTGATAGAACTTCAAGGCCCTAGGCATAGTTGTCTATAAAAATCTCATACAGCAATCATGAGCACAGCAACATGAAAGCAAATAAGAAGAACCCGTCAAAGTCTAGAACTCTTGATTAGTTTGATTCCATAATAACCCAATGGATGAATTGCAAAGCAAGTGCATATTTGTTATCTGGAGGGCAGGCTACACGAATGAACAAGGTATGCAAAGGGGCGAAATGGATCGCTGGGTCCTACCACCTTGGTGAAAACTTGCTGGGACCCGAGGGGTATATATGTCTCTTGCAAAGACTTAAGTAGATACCATTGGGGAACAGGCTTTCACCCCATAGGTGATATCTTTTCCCTTCAAGGTTTAGTAATAGAACATCACTGGAACAGAACAATACATCCACACAGAGCAAACTTGAACTAATATAAATTTCTTCTTACAATTAATTTTTACACTTTAATCGTTGTAAATACCTAAAGAGTTACATATGCCAAGTAAGAAAACATATAAGTGGCTACATGTGGTGTGATAGAACTTCAAGGCCCTAGGCATAGTTGTCTATAAAAATCTCATACAGCAATCATGAGAACAGTAATATGAAAGCAAATAAGAAGAACCCGTCAAAGTCTAGAACTCTTGATTAGTTTGATTCCATAATAACCCAATGGATGAATTGCAAAAAGCAAGTGCATATTTACTATCTGGATGGCAGGCTAAAGGAATAAACAAAGTATGCAAAGTGGTGCAATGGATCGCTGGGTCCTACCACCTTTGTGAAATCTTGCTGGGACCCGAGGGGAATATATGCTTCCAGCAAAGGATTCGGCACATAACTTTGGGGAACAGGCTTTGACCCCATAGGTGATATCTTTTCCCTTCAAGATTTAGTCATAGAACATCACTGGAACAGAACAATACATCCACACAGAGTAAACTTGAACTAATATAAACTTCTTCTTAAGATTAATTTTCACACTTTAATCATATAGTGACCAGTGGTGTTGTAAATACCTAAAGAGTTACATATGCCAAGTAAGAAAACATATAAATTGTTACATGTGGTGTGATAGAACTTCAAGGCCCTAGGCATAGTTGTCTATAAAAATCTCATACAGCAATCATGAGAACAGTAATATGAAAGCAAATAAGAAGAACTCGTCAAAGTCTAGAACTCTTGATTAGTTTGATTCCATAATAACCCAATGGATGAATTGCAAAAAGCAAGTGCATATTTAATATCTGGATGGCAGGCTACACGAATAAACAAGGTATGCAAAGTGGTGCAATGGATCGCTGGGTCCTACCACCTTGGTGAAAACTTGCTGGGACCAGAGGGGTATATATGCCTCCAGCAAAGGCTTCAGCAGATACCATTGGGGAACAGGCTTTGACCCCATAGGTGATATCTTTTCCCTTCAAGGTTTAGTAATAGAACATCACTGGAACAGAACAATACATCCACACAGAGCAAACTTGAACTAATATAAACTTCTTCTTAAGATTAATTTTCACAATTTAATCATATAGTGACCAGTGGTGCTGTAAATACCTAAAGAGTTACATATGCCAAGTAATAAAACATATAAGTGGCTATATGTGGAGTGATAGAACTTCAAGGCCCTAGGCATAGTTGTCTATAAAAATCTCATACAGCAATCATGAGAACAGTAATATGAAAGCAAATAAGAAGAACTCGTCAAAGTCTAGAACTCTTGATTAGTTTGATTCCATAATAACCCAATGGATGAATTGCAAAAAGCAAGTGCATATTTAATATCTGGATGGCAGGCTACACGAATAAACAAGGTATGCAAAGTGGTGCAATGGATCGCTGGGTCCTACCACCTTGGTGAAAACTTGCTGGGACCAGAGGGGTATATATGCCTCCAGCAAAGGCTTCAGCAGATACCATTGGGGAACAGGCTTTGACCCCATAGGTGATATCTTTTCCCTTCAAGGTTTAGTAATAGAACATCACTGGAACAGAACAATACATCCACACAGAGCAAACTTGAACTAATATAAACTTCTTCTTAAGATTAATTTTCACACTTTAATCATTTAGTGACCAGTGGTGTTGTAAATACCTACAGAGTTACATATGCCAAGTAAGAAAACATATAAGTAGCTATATGTGGAGTGATAGAACTTCAAGGCCCTAGGCATAATTGTCTATAAAAATCTCATACAGCAATCATGAGAACAGCAACATGAAAACAAATAAGAAGAACCCGTCAAAGTCTAGAACTCTTGATTAGTTTGATTCCATAATAACCCAATGGATGAATTGCAAAAAGCAAGTGCATATTTACTATCTGGATGGCAGGCTACACGAATAAACAAGGTATGCAAAGTGGTGCAATAGATCGCTGGGTCCTACCACCTTGGTGAAAACTTGCTGGGACTCGAGGGGTATATATGCCTCCAGCAAAGGCTTCATCAGATACCATTGGGGAACAGGCTTTGACCCCATAGGTGATATATTTTCCCTTCAAGGTTTAGTAATAGAACATCACTGGAATAGAACAATACATCCACACAGAGCAAACTTGAACTAATATAAACTTTTTCTTACAATTAATTTTTACACTTTTATCATATAGTGACCAGTGGTGTTGTAAATACCTAAAGAGTTACATATGCCAAGTAAGAAAACATATAAATTGCTACATGTGGTGTGATAGAACTTCAAGGCCCTAGGCATAGTTGTCTATAAAAATCTCATACAGCAATCATGAGCACAGCAACATGAAAGCAAATAAGAAGAACCCGTCAAAGTCTAGAACTCTTGATTAGTTTGATTCCATAATAACCCAATGGATGAATTGCAAAGCAAGTGCATATTTGTTATCTGGAGGGCAGGCTACACGAATAAACAAGGTATGCAAAGGGGCGAAATGGATCGCTGGGTCCTACCACCTTGGTGAAAACTTGCTGGGACCCGAGGGGTATATATGTCTCTTGCAAAGACTTCAGCAGATACCATTGGGGAACAGGCTTTGACCCCATAGGTGATATCTTTTCCCTTCAAGGTTTAGTAATAGAACATCACTGGAACAGAACAATACATCCACACAGAGCAAACTTGAACTAATATAAATTTCTTCTTACAATTAATTTTTACACTTTAATCGTTGTAAATACCTAAAGAGTTACATATGCCAAGTAAGAAAACATATAAGTGGCTACATGTGGTGTGATAGAACTTCAAGGCCCTAGGCATAGTTGTCTATAAAAATCTCATACAGCAATCATGAGAACAGTAATATGAAAGCAAATAAGAAGAACTCGTCAAAGTCTAGAACTCTTGATTAGTTTGATTCCATAATAACCCAATGGATGAATTGCAAAAAGCAAGTGCATATTTACTATCTGGATGGCAGGCTAAAGGAATAAACAAAGTATGCAAAGTGGTGCAATGGATCGCTGGGTCCTACCACCTTTGTGAAATCTTGCTGGGACCCGAGGGGAATATATGCTTCCAGCAAAGGATTCGGCACATACCTTTGGGGAACAGGCTTTGACCCCTTAGGTGATATCTTTTCCCTTCAAGATTTAGTCATAGAACATCACTGGAACAGAACAATACATCCACATAGAGCAAACTTGAACTAATATAAACTTCTTCTTAAGATTAATTTTCACACTTTAATCATATAGTGACCAGTGGTGTTGTAAATACCTAAAGAGTTACATATGCCAAGTAAGAAAACATATAAATTGTTACATGTGGTGTGATAGAACTTCAAGGCCCTAGGCATAGTTGTCTATAAAAATCTCATACTGCAATCATGAGCACAGCAACATGAAAACAAATAAGAAGAACCCGTCAGAGTCTAGAACTCTTGATTAGTTTGATTCCATAATAACCCAATGGATGAATTGCAAAAAGCAAGTGCATATTTACTATCTGGATGGCAGGCTACACGAATAAACAAGGTATGCAAAATGGTGCAATGGATCGCTGGGTCCTACCACCTTGGTGAAAACTTGCTGGGACCAGAGGGGTATATATGCCTCCAGCAAAGGCTTAAGCAGATACCATTGGGGAACAGGCTTTGACCCCATAGGTGATATCTTTTCCTTTCAAGGTTTAGTAATAGAACATCACTGGAACAGAACAATACATCCACACAGAGCAAACTTGAACTAATATAAACTTCTTCATAAGATTAATTTTCACACTTTAATCATATAGTGACCAGTGGTGCTGTAAATACCTAAAGAGTTACATATGCCAAGTAAGAAAACATATAAGTGGCTACATGTGGTGTGATAGAACTTCAAGGCCCTAGGCATAGTTGTCTATAAAAATCTCATACAGCAATCATGAGCACAGCAACATGAAAGCAAATAAGAAGAACCCGTCAAAGTCTAGAACTCTTGATTAGTTTGATTCCATAATAACCCAATGGATGAATTGCAAAGCAAGTGCATATTTGTTATCTGGAGGGCAGGCTACACGAATGAACAAGGTATGCAAAGGGGCGAAATGGATCGCTGGGTCCTACCACCTTGGTGAAAACTTGCTGGGACCCGAGGGGTATATATGTCTCTTGCAAAGACTTAAGCAGATACCATTGGGGAACAGGCTTTGACCCCATAGGTGATATCTTTTCCCTTCAAGGTTTAGTAATAGAACATCACTGGAACAGAACAATACATCCACACAGAGCAAACTTGAACTAATATAAATTTCTTCTTACAATTAATTTTTACACTTTAATCGTTGTAAATACCTAAAGAGTTACATATGCCAAGTAAGAAAACATATAAGTGGCTACATGTGGTGTGATAGAACTTCAAGGCCCTAGGCATAGTTGTCTATAAAAATCTCATACAGCAATCATGAGAACAGTAATATGAAAGCAAATAAGAAGAACCCGTCAAAGTCTAGAACTCTTGATTAGTTTGATTCCATAATAACCCAATGGATGAATTGCAAAAAGCAAGTGCATATTTACTATCTGGATGGCAGGCTACACGAATAAACAAGGTATGCAAAGTGGTGCAATAGATCGCTGGGTCCTACCACCTTGGTGAAAACTTGCTGGGACTCGAGGGGTATATATGCCTCCAGCAAAAGCTTCATCAGATACCATTGGGGAACAGGCTTTGACCCCATAGGTGATATATTTTCCCTTCAAGGTTTAGTAATAGAACATCACTGGAATAGAACAATACATCCACACAGAGCAAACTTGAACTAATATAAACTTTTTCTTACAATTAATTTTTACACTTTTATCATATAGTGACCAGTGGTGCTGTAAATACCTAAAGAGTTACATATGCCAAGTAAGAAAACATATAAATTGCTACATGTGGTGTGATAGAACTTCAAGGCCCTAGGCATAGTTGTCTATAAAAATCTCATACAGCAATCATGAGCACAGCAACATGAAAGCAAATAAGAAGAACCCGTCAAAGTCTAGAACTCTTGATTAGTTTGATTCCATAATAACCCAATGGATGAATTGCAAAGCAAGTGCATATTTGTTATCTGGAGGGCAGGCTACACGAATGAACAAGGTATGCAAAGGGGCGAAATGGATCGCTGGGTCCTACCACCTTGGTGAAAACTTGCTGGGACCCGAGGGGTATATATGTCTCTTGCAAAGACTTAAGCAGATACCATTGGGGAACAGGCTTTGACCCCATAGGTGATATCTTTTCCCTTCAAGGTTTAGTAATAGAACATCACTGGAACAGAACAATACATCCACACAGAGCAAACTTGAACTAATATAAATTTCTTCTTACAATTAATTTTTACACTTTAATCGTTGTAAATACCTAAAGAGTTACATATGCCAAGTAAGAAAACATATAAGTGGCTACATGTGGTGTGATAGAACTTCAAGGCCCTAGGCATAGTTGTCTATAAAAATCTCATACAGCAATCATGAGAACAGTAATATGAAAGCAAATAAGAAGAACTCGTCAAAGTCTAGAACTCTTGATTAGTTTGATTCCATAATAACCCAATGAATGAATTGCAAAAAGCAAGTGCATATTTACTATCTGGATGGCAGGCTAAAGGAATAAACAAAGTATGCAAAGTGGTGCAATGGATCGCTGGGTCCTACCACCTTTGTGAAATCTTGCTGGGACCCGAGGGGAATATATGCTTCCAGCAAAGGATTCGGCACATACCTTTGGGGAACAGGCTTTGACCCCATAGGTGATATCTTTTCCCTTCAAGATTTAGTCATAGAACATCACTGGAACAGAACAATACATCCACACAGAGCAAACTTGAACTAATATAAACTTCTTCTTAAGATTAATTTTCACACTTTAATCATATAGTGACCAGTGGTGTTGTAAATACCTAAAGAGTTACATATGCCAAGTAAGAAAACATATAAATTGTTACATGTGGTGTGATAGAACTTCAAGGCCCTAGGCATAGTTGTCTATAAAAATCTCATACTGCAATCATGAGCACAGCAACATGAAAACAAATAAGAAGAACCCGTCAGAGTCTAGAACTCTAGATTAGTTTGATTCCATAATAACCCAATGGATGAATTGCAAAAAGCAAGTGCATATTTACTATCTGGATGGCAGGCTACACGAATAAACAAGGTATGCAAAGTGGTGCAATGGATCGCTGGGTCCTACCACCTTGGTGAAAACTTGCTGGGACCAGAGGGGTATATATGCCTCCAGCAAAGGCTTAAGCAGATACCATTGGGGAACAGGCTTTGACCCCATAGGTGATATCTTTTCCTTTCAAGGTTTAGTAATAGAACATCACTGGAACAGAACAATACATCCACACAGAGCAAACTTGAACTAATATAAACTTCTTCTTAAGATTAATTTTCACACTTTAATCATATAGTGACCAGTGGTGCTGTAAATACCTAAAGAGTTACCTATGCCAAGTAAGAAAACATATAAGTGGCTACATGTGGTGTGATAGAACTTCAAGGCCCTAGGCATAGTTGTCTATAAAAATCTCATACAGCAATCATGAGAACAATAATATGAAAGCAAATAAGAAGAACTCGTCAAAGTCTAGAACTCTCGATTAGTTTGATTCCATAATAACCCAATGGATGAATTGCAAAAAGCAAGTGCATATTTAATATCTGGATGGCAGGCTACACGAATAAACAAGGTATGCAAAGTGGTGCAATGGATCGCTGGGTCCTACCACCTTGGTGAAAACTTGCTGGGACCAGAGGGGTATATATGCCTCCAGCAAAGGCTTCAGCAGATACCATTGGGGAACAGGCTTTGACCCCATAGGTGATATCTTTTCCCTTCAAGGTTTAGTAATAGAACATCACTGGAACAGAACAATACATCCACACAGAGCAAACTTGAACTAATATAAACTTCTTCTTAAGATTAATTTTCACACTTTAATAATTTAGTGACCAGTGGTGTTGTAAATACCTACAGAGTTACATATGCCAAGTAAGAAAACATATAAGTAGCTATATGTGGAGTGATAGAACTTCAAGGCCCTAGGCATAATTGTCTATAAAAATCTCATACAGCAATCATGAGAACAGCAACATGAAAACAAATAAGAAGAACTCGTCAAAGTCTAGAACTCTTGATTAGTTTGATTCCATAATAACCCAATGGATGAATTGCAAAAAGCAAGTGCATATTTACTATCTGGATGGCAGGCTACACGAATAAACAAGGTATGCAAAGTGGTGCAATAGATCACTGGGTCCTACCACTTTGGTGAAAACTTGCTGGGACTCGAGGGGTATATATGCCTCCAGCAAAGGCTTCATCAGATACCATTGGGGAACAGGCTTTGACCCCATAGGTGATATATTTTCCCTTCAAGGTTTAGTAATAGAACATCACTGGAATAGAACAATACATCCACACAGAGCAAACTTGAACTAATATAAACTTTTTCTTACAATTAATTTTTACACTTTTATCATATAGTGACCAGTGGTGTTGTAAATACCTAAAGAGTTACATATGCCAAGTAAGAACACATATAAATTGCTACATGTGGTGTGATAGAACTTCAAGGCCCTAGGCATAGTTGTCTATAAAAATCTCATACAGCAATCATGAGCACAGCAACATGAAAGCAAATAAGAAGAACCCGTCAAAGTCTAGAACTCTTGATTAGTTTGATTCCATAATAACCCAATGGATGAATTGCAAAGCAAGTGCATATTTGTTATCTGGAGGGCAGGCTACACGAATAAACAAGGTATGCAAAGGGGCGAAATGGATCGCTGGGTCCTACCACCTTGGTGAAAACTTGCTTGGACCCGAGGGGTATATATGTCTCTTGCAAAGACTTAAGCAGATACCATTGGGGAACAGGCTTTGACCCCATAGGTGATATCTTTTCCCTTCAAGGTTTAGTAATAGAACATCACTGGAACAGAACAATACATCCACACAGAGCAAACTTGAACTAATATCAATTTCTTCTTACAATTAATTTTTACACTTTAATCGTTGTAAATACCTAAAGAGTTACATATGCCAAGTAAGAAAACATATAAGTGGCTACATGTGGTGTGATAGAACTTCAAGGCCCTAGGCATAGTTGTCTATAAAAATCTCATACAGCAATCATGAGAACAGTAATATGAAAGCAAATAAGAAGAACTCGTCAAAGTCTAGAACTCTTGATTAGTTTGATTCCATAATAACCCAATGGATGAATTGCAAAAAGCAAGTGCATATTTACTATCTGGATGGCAGGCTAAAGGATTAAACAAAGTATGCAAAGTGCTGCAATGGATCGCTGGGTCCTACCACCTTTGTGAAATCTTGCTGGGACCCGAGGGGAATATATGCTTCCAGCAAAGGATTCGGCACATACCTTTGGGGAACAGGCTTTGACCCCATAGGTGATATCTTTTCCCTTCAAGATTTAGTCATAGAACATCACTGGAACAGAACAATACATCCACACAGAGCAAACTTGAACTAATATAAACTTCTTCTTAAGATTAATTTTCACACTTTAATCATATAGTGACCAGTGGTGTTGTAAATACCTAAAGAGTTACATATGCCAAGTAAGAAAACATATAAATTGTTACATGTGGTGTGATAGAACTTCAAGGCCCTAGGCATAGTTGTCTATAAAAATCTCATACTGCAATCATGAGCACAGCAACATGAAAACAAATAAGAAGAACCCGTCAGAGTCTAGAACTCTTGATTAGTTTGATTCCATAATAACCCAATGGATGAATTGCAAAAAGCAAGTGCATATTTACTATCTGGATGGCAGGCTACACGAATAAACAAGGTATGCAAAGTGGTGCAATGGATCGCTGGGTCCTACCACCTTGGTGAAAACTTGCTGGGACCAGAGGGGTATATATGCCTCCAGCAAAGGCTTAAGCAGATACCATTGGGGAACAGGCTTTGACCCCATAGGTGATATCTTTTCCTTTCAAGGTTTAGTAATAGAACATCACTGGAACAGAACAATACATCCACACAGAGCAAACTTGAACTAATATAAACTTCTTCTTAAGATTAATTTTCACACTTTAATCATATAGTGACCAGTGGTGCTGTAAATACCTAAAGAGTTACATATGCCAAGTAAGAAAACATATAAGTGGCTACATGTGGTGTGATAGAACTTCAAGGCCCTAGGCATAGTTGTCTATAAAAATCTCATACAGCAATCATGAGAACAATAATATGAAAGCAAATAAGAAGAACTCGTCAAAGTCTAGAACTCTTGATTAGTTTGATTCCATAATAACCCAATGGATGAATTGCAAAAAGCAAGTGCATATTTAATATCTGGATGGCAGGCTACACGAATAAACAAGGTATGCAAAGTGGTGCAATGGATCGCTGGGTCCTACCACCTTGGTGAAAACTTGCTGGGACCAGAGGGGTATATATGCCTCCAGCAAAGGCTTCAGCAGATACCATTGGGGAACAGGCTTTGACCCCATAGGTGATATCTTTTCCCTTCAAGGTTTAGTAATAGAACATCACTGGAACAGAACAATACATCCACACAGAGCAAACTTGAACTAATATAAACTTCTTCTTAAGATTAATTTTCACACTTTAATCATATAGTGACCAGTGGTGCTGTAAATACCTAAAGAGTTACATATGCCAAGTAAGAAAACATATAAGTGGCTACATGTGGTGTGATAGAACTTCAAGGCCCTAGGCATAGTTGTCTATAAAAATCTCATACAGCAATCATGAGAACAATAATATGAAAGCAAATAAGAAGAACTCGTCAAAGTCTAGAACTCTTGATTAGTTTGATTCCATAATAACCCAATGGATGAATTGCAAAAAGCAAGTGCATATTTAATATCTGGATGGCAGGCTACACGAATAAACAAGGTATGCAAAATGGTGCAATGGATCGCTGGGTCCTACCACCTTGGTGAAAACTTGCTGGGACTCGAGGGGTATATATGCCTCCAGCAAAGGCTTCAGCAGATACCATTGGGGAACAGGCTTTGACCCCATAGGTGATATCTTTTCCCTTCAAGGTTTAGTAATAGAACATCACTGGAACAGAACAATACATCCACACAGAGCAAACTTGAACTAATATAAATTTCTTCTTACAATTAATTTTTACACTTTAATCGTTGTAAATACCTAAAGAGTTACATATGCCAAGTAAGAAAACATATAAGTGGCTACATGTGGTGTGATAGAACTTCAAGGCCCTAGGCATAGTTGTCTATAAAAATCTCATACAGCAATCATGAGAACAATAATATGAAAGCAAATAAGAAGAACCCGTCAAAGTCTAGAACTCTTGATTAGTTTGATTCCATAATAACCCAATGGATGAATTGCAAAAAGCAAGTGCATATTTACTATCTGGATGGCAGGCTAAAGGAATAAACAAGGTATGCAAAGTGGTGCAATAGATCGCTGGGTCCTACCACCTTGGTGAAAACTTGCTAGGACTCGAGGGGTATATATGCCTCCAGCAAAGGCTTCATCAGATACCATTGGGGAACAGGCTTTGACCCCATAGGTGATATATTTTCCCTTCAAGGTTTAGTAATAGAACATCACTGGAATAGAACAATACATCCACACAGAGCAAACTTTAACTAATATAAACTTTTTTTTACAATTAATTTTTACACTTTTATCATATAGTAACCAGTGGTGTTGTAAATACCTAAAGAGTTTGTAAAAACAATGTGTCGTACATTAGCTCAAATGATCTATAGGGAATTTTAATAATTAATCATGAATATGATTAATATTTTGTATGTTACAGTTACATTAATTTATCGCAGCTGAACTAGATTGATATATGAACGATTACCATAACGGGTTATGGTTCGTCATTAATACATCAATTGTTCTTATTTCAGCTCGAAGTTATGGGATAACTTTAATGGAATTAATTTAGTTATCAAACAATCTGTTTGTCCAGCGAACAGATTGTACGTAAGATTAAATTAACTCTCAAGGAAAATTATCCTTCTTACAAACACGAGAAAGAGTATCTTTTCCAGGCCTTGAAAAGACACTCTCGGTGTTTGTAGACTAAAATTAGGTTACTTAAATCGTAGCCTACCAAGATAAAGCATATAGCTAAGATCGAACATTTCAGGGACTAAGTAACATGGGCAATTAAATCAGAGTCAGTCAAGGGCATATGGAATTTAATAATTGGACCAATACATCGAACTAAGGAATATATCAAACTACACAATACACACGGATTATATGTCTATGTACATATAATACAGTTAAACAATACAAGATAACGAATAACAGTGAGAGAGAATCAAATGATCAGAGTTAGAAAAAGATAGAATGCCAAAAAAGGGTTAAGAGAGAGTGGATGAGAGAGAGAGAAGGATGGGGGACGAGATCGGAAGTGAAAGCAAAAATCTGCGATCAGAGATCGCAGTTGGCTATGGCAAAATCACAGACAGTAACCCTTAAGACACAACAAAGAAATCACATCATAAGTTCAATTCAATAATCGATACTTGCATGGCATATGGTTCTCTTTGTATGAGGTGTGTAGGACCGCAGGGTTCTGCGTGTCTTTAAAAGCAGCGCGAGTCGTCTGAGGGGAGGCGTGCGCGTGCTGTCTTCCGGCGCGCGTGCGAGCGCGGGAGCTTCAAAGAGTCTCTTTCTTTGTGGTGAAGTTGCCGGGAATGATTCAGGCTAAGTTCATTCAGCTCGTGAATGAACAGAGGCGAAGAGGAAAACGAAACTAGACTATAGAAAAACATAAAAGAAATAAATAAAAAGAAAAGAGAAGCAGGCCGAAGCCGGTCCGGACTTGGGTTTTTGAGGAGGAAGGAGAGAGAGAGAGGATTTTCTGAGTCGGTCTTTTATGGACAATATGGGTTGACGCCTCTGTTCGCGCGAACAACCAATGAACGTCCAAAGGTCTGAAGCGGGAAAAATGTCTTTGTCTCTGGGGCCACGCCCACTCGGATGAGTCATGAGGAGATGAGCTTTGAGCTGTTCGGCTCCCGAAATATGAAAAAGTGTAAAATAATGCACATTACTTCATTCTGCTATCGAAATTCGACTCTGTTAGATTGAGATAATTTCAACGATATCACACACGTCATATGAAGATTAAGAAAATCAAGTTACATAAGATATGCATATTTACAAGCATTTTAAAGTTCGTTTCATGTCTAGAAATAAGATTTACCCAAAATGTGTTGTACCCTATAGGGTACAAATGGATAGGAAGCTTGAGGAACTAAACACGGTACACACCTGATTTGTCTAACCTTATTACCAAAGTTTACCAGAATACACAAACTACACCACGTAAAAGAAAAATTATGAGATGGGAAATTACATCCATGTTTACATTTCTTCGGTGGTTATGCATATAGAAAATTTAGGATTTAAGTAGAAAATGTAGGATTTAAGTAGGAGTAAAGATTACCACGTTAATTCTGCTCCACTCCTAAAAACCCAGTTGACATTCCATTAGGCAATAAAACAGCAAAGTGGGGGGAAGGCAATTGCCAGAGAATATTGTTGAACATTCTCTAACTAAAACACTATTGATTAAAGAATACATTTCAAAACCACACCTCTATTATAAAGCCAAACTAAATCACACATGCCTAATGTAATTGTACATAAATTAAAGTATATTCTATCCTAATTTAAACACAAAGGGATGTTTGTGTGTGTGTGTGTGTGTGTGTGTGTGTGTGTAGAAAGTTTCAAGTTTCGTTATCTCTCTGTGGTCCAGAGAGGGGAAGGGGGGGTTTGGAATCCAGAACTTATCCTCCAAGGTG
This sequence comes from Scardinius erythrophthalmus, assembly GCF_964197995.2. NCBI lineage: Eukaryota > Metazoa > Chordata > Actinopteri > Cypriniformes > Leuciscidae > Scardinius > Scardinius erythrophthalmus. The sequence continues at coordinate 39,829,771 of NC_138227.1, read as the reverse complement.
CAATTTAAGTCGTAAAAGTCAATTTGTTCCAGTCTTTATGGAGCCTGGCGTATGATTTGTAATTTCGAAGTCAGGAGGTTACAAGCTCTGATAAGCTTAGCAAAGAACGTTTTGGGCAGGAATGTGCTTAGAAAACACAGAGAGTCCGAATTTGTTAATTCAGAATCAAACGAGCGAATGATTCAAATAGCCAATGTTGTTACATATTCCCCCTTTTCGTCTGATGAAGTCCCTGCATGGACATCATCGGACGACAATCATCACAATGGTCACATGGTAGGTGAATCATGACAGTCGTGTAGCAGGTGAATCATGACGGTAGGAAGGCAGGTGGTTCTTGGAGCTGAGGATTCAGCTCGATGAGGTTCGGTGTGGTCTCTGACTTGGCACCCCCTTTCTGGGGATTCCGTCGGAAACCTGCAAAGGTGCACAGCCCAATGTCGGCGGCGTTCCAGCCTCGGACCGCAGATGAAGTGTTCAGAACGGGCCGTCGAGACAGTGCTCGGAGGGCTGTGTTGACAGGAGCAGGGTCAGTAAGTTGAGACCCCCTTTTCTCAATCCAGATTTCCAGTCCTGGATTCAAGGTGAAGTTGAAGTTCTTGGAGGATGGTAGTTTCAGTGCTGTCTGGCCCTCTTTGCTGGGAAGCTGGTACCATGTCAGGCCATCAAGGTGTAGGATGACACCTTTCAGTACTTGAAGTCCCATTTTCTGGTTGAGAATGTTGACACGGCTGGTTGTGTCATGCTGGTCGTGAGTGACAGTGGCGGTGTGCACAGGTGCGTTAGCACGCCACCTTTCACCTGCTATCTCTGCTTGTGTGTGGGTGACTTTGCTGACCAGGGGGTGCAACCCGCAGATTTCTTCAGCGTTGTCTCTGAGTAAGGGTTTGCTAAGGCAGAGATAACAAATGTCTTTGGTCATAGTACACAGGTGTAGGTTTGGAACTGAGTACCGTTGTGTGTCGCCATCGTGGTAGGCCACCACGTCTGGAGGGCTTATGTTGATGTGGGTGTTGTTTTCCCAAAACCTGACCTTGCAAATGTCTGTAAGTCTGTAGACTTGGCTTGACTCGATGATAGGCGGATTTAGGAGAAAGCCCACTTCTCTCTGCTCAGGATCGACGCAGAGTGAGATGGTGCTACCCAGAGAGTAGGCCAGGTGTTTTTGCAGAAAGTCAGCTGGCGTGTTGATGGCGGAAACCCGCACAGTGAGCACGAGGCTTGAGGGTATCAGGTGCGGTAGGATTACGGCTGTGGCTAGGCTGTTACTGGAAGAGTTAACCTCCCACAGCATGTCTGTCGTTAGCGCTGTAACCAGCTGAGTCTGGACAAAGTCACTCTGTAAGACAGTAAACAGCGGCTTCATGGAGTTCGCGGTCTGGTTCGCTGCATTTACACTGGACATACCAATGTTAAACAGAGTTCTGGCAGCAGCTACGACTCGGAGCAACACTCCCAGGAGCCGTCTGGAGTGGTGGTTGGTGCTAAGGAGTCCCGATTGTGCGACAGTCACTTTCTCCAGTTGGTTGAACATGTGTTCGACCTTGGCCTCGGCGTGAGAGAGGGAGTCCTCTGTCCGTCGGACACTTGTCCAGATGTATTGGGCTACGGAGCTGGGGTGGTGTGCTCTGTAGACCGGGCGGGGCCGGATGAGTCGAACATGCACTTGCTGGGGGTAGGTCCTGCCGTCCGTGATCTGGGGTCTCGGTCGTTCTCTCGGTGGCAGCTGTCCTCTGGTTGGCAAACAGTACAGCATGGCGAACCACAGCAGCAACCTGGCACAGACAACAGGGAGAGAGAGAGAGAAAGGGGAGGAAGAAGCCAGCAAGGGTTGTCTTTGATTGGACAGGGCAGTCTTTTTACTTTGTGGGCGGCGACTGGGTTTAGTTCGCCTTGGCCCATGTTTTGCCATATCTTGCTGTCGGCTTGTCGCTTGCTTCAGTGTCTCGTCAGTGTCTCTGGTGTTGCGTTGTGCAGCACATGATGCGTTATAGATGAACATTAGCAGTTTATCCCCCTTTGTGCGCCGTGGCATTACATGCCTTGGCATAGTGATGTCAATCGGTGCACAACTCATAATGTTGTTCTGTACACGCAGCATGTCCGTGGTGTCATGCAGTGGTCTGAGGCACTGGTTGTTAGTGAGGTCAGACGGCGTGTGAGGGTGGATAAGGAAAGTCTTTATGTAGCTGACAAAAGCCCGCATGTCCATTATGGTTGTCTTTTCAAATAGCGGAGCCAGCGTAAGCAGCTCTGAAGTAGGCAGTTGAGCTTGTAAAGTTCTTATGCTGTGCGTAAGCTTTTCAACCTCTAGGGTGGGTGGGTGGGTTGAAAGTGACCACAGCTTGTTGTTTAATGCACCAGGCTTGGCAATGGCTTGAATGTGGTCATGTCGCTGCAGGTCAGTCATGACATTGAGGCAGCAAGTGTCAAAGTCTTTGGTGGGCTGTAAGGTGCAGGGTAGCGGATTCGAACCTTCAGTTGGTGCTGAGTCTGTGTCTTTTTGGCTGGCTGTGGGAGTTCCCATGAACTCTGTGACCTTTGTGACCTGACCGTCTGGCTGTGACTGGAGGGGGCAAAGTTCTCGTACTTGAGCCCAGACTTTGAGCTGTTTCAAGCCCAGTAACGGTTCAAAACCATCTAGAAGGTCTCTGCCGATGAGGAACGGAAAAGTGTCCATTTTTGAGATGAACACGGGATGGACTAGACTCAAAGGACCAATCGTCAGGTGAATGTGAGCTACCTGTTCGAGCCGGATGTCATGTTGACTGTATGACTGTACGTTCAGTTCACAAGTTTGAGGTGTAAGAGTTTGATCTGGTCTCTTAGCTTCAAATTGTAGTCTCTTGAAAAGTTCAATTGACATCATTGTAAGATTTGATCCTGTGTCGATCAAGGCTTCCATGCACACTTCCTTTTCCAAAGTGATATTCAGGTGGAGTTTTTGGGCCACCCCCTTTTTGATAAGGTTGCCCAGGAATGTTGGCATGGCAGGTGTGACGGTCGTTGGGTGGTTAGGACCGGTCTCGTGTAGCTTGCTGTGGAGGCAGTTAGACAGAACAGCGTTTCCTGGTACCTTGGTATTTTGGTACCTGGTGTGAGGAGGTGTGCTGTTTCGTTCATGGTGTGCAGCTGTTAGCTGTGGAGCTTTGGTGATGTTGTCACCTTGTGATGTGACAGTTAGCTCTGTGGTCTGTGGATGATGAGCAGTGTTCGGGGTGCTTGGCTCAGTCAGATGGCGGTCAGACGGTTTGGATTCAGTTCTTATGCTTAGGCATAAGATGTCTGGCTCGTCCTTCTTGTCTTTCTTGCGACGTTTCTGGTGAAGAAGCTCTTTCAGCACCCTTAGGATCTCTGCTGTTTCAGATGTGGCTGCAGTGTGGTTATGTGATGTGAGCTCAGGCTTGACCTTACCAGTGTCGTGTCGAGAGTGGTTCCACTCTCTGTCGGGGCTTGTCTGAAGGGGTCCTCCCCCTTTTGCTGCTGACAGGTGTTCTTGAAAGCTGGCTGGTGATGTCTTGAGCCGTGGGCTTACATCTCCCTTTTCAGCTCTAGGTTCTTGGCTGAAAGGTGCGGACCAGCTGGTCAGGGGAAACTCTGTGATGTGCGTTTCTCCGTTCCAGCCACTCTGCAGTCTGTAAGAAGGTTTCAGTTCTGCATGAACAGTGTCAAGTTCATCTTGGAGCTCGTCTCTCTGCAGAGTAAGCTCGCTGATTTTAGCTCGGGCCGTTTGCAAATGTTTTTCGCAGGCCCTGGCTTTTGCTTCTGCTTCTTTTAGTTCAGTCTCGGCTCTCTCTAGGAGAGCGTCACTTTGTTGGAGTTTTTCGTCGAGTTCTTTTCTGGTTTCTCTCTCCAACTGTTCTCTTTGGTCTGTGTCGAGGCGCAGATCTTGCAGGGCTTTTCGAAGTCTTTCTACTTCTTTCTGTAGTTCTGGATCTGTGGCGTCCTCTTTCTCGCGCTGGTTCTGGGTCTCGAGGAGGAGCTGATCTAGACGACTCTGGGTTCGAGCCTGGTCTTTCTGGGCCTCCTTCACTTGAAGCTGTAGCGCTGCTGCTTTCTGCTCCAGGTCGATGTTGCGCCGTTCACTGAGCCTCGCCTGGACGACGAAGTTGTGGGTGACACTGCTGACGATCCTGGCCCAGTCTTTGTAGTTGTAGCTTTGGGTAGGATCGTGTGTTATCAGCTCGTCTAGCTTGGTGTCCAGTTGCTTTGGCTCAGATGCTGCAGGTCACTGGCGTCCTTGGGCAGGAAGGGGGTAGTCATTGCTTTCAAGCATGTCGAGAGATTGCCCCCGTGGACTGCTGGACTGGATGAATGGGACATCCTGGCTCACTGTAGGTGAGAGAAGCACAGCACACACAAAAAGAGACCAATGCAAGTTCGTTCTAAGGTTAACGAGCTATACTCATACGGGCTATGCCGTTTATGAGAATTTTGGGGCTAACTGATGCACAGTTAGACAGTTCCAATTAACTTGGGTCGACAAAGGACCTGAACTATAGATTTTGGCAGGCAGTAGCCTGGTGGGTCACGTGGTGACACCGGCTCTTATTCAGCTTTACTTGGTGGCTCTTAAAGGTTACTGTCTCTAAGTGAAATGAAAGAAACAAATCACAACAGAACAAGGGATAGAAAAGACTAAGGTAAACAAAACACTAGTGATGACTAGGTCTGAAATTAAATAAACAGTATAGTAACACATAATGTGTTCAAGAGGATAAAGAGACCTAAGCTATTACCACTGCTAGGGTTTAAGATAGGCCAACAGGTGAGTGGGGGCTATCGGGGTAGGAAACCTAGGAGATGGTATGGCTTAGAGAAGAGGGAAAGGTGGGCCATACATCTAGAATATACCCGGGGGAATATCTAATATTCTGTGGCTTATAGTAAGTGGAATGGGTTTTACTAAATTTAGATTAACCTGTGGTGAATTGAAGCCGCTCTGGTGGGATCCGTGGCTAAGTCAACCCCTCCGACGGTTCCCAACACTTGACCGCAGTGTTCTCGGGCAACTTCGTTTTCTCCCTGTACCTCGCTGCGCCCTCTCAGACAACTTGCGACTTTAAAACACAACCTGGCAACACCAAGGTTTCCCCGGCCAGACAATTCGACAAAATTGGGTTTTAGCCCGGAACTCTCCGGAGAGTGGCCCACTTTTAGGCCTCAGTTCGGGTTTATTGTCCCAAAATTGCTTTGTGTGTGTCGGCTGGCGCGGTTGACCTTTGGAGTGCCAAATTGCTAATGTCGAAGTTGCGTGCCGCAACGATGGTACGGGATTCGGAAGTGTCCGAAACTCACAGAACGGCGAGTGTCAGTAACGCCGGTTGGACAACCTCGCTCGCGGAAACCAATCCGAGATGACTGCAACTTCCCACAGTGCTCTAGTGAATGCCACCTATAAATACACAAAGGATAAACAAGTGAAACTTAAAGTGAATTAAGGCTAGTTTGTTTAAACCAAATGGATTAGTTATTTATGTGGCAATAAGAGTCAAAGGTTTTACTAAATAATAATAAACAAAAGGAGATTATGATAATGTTACTTATCAAAATGACCTAACCCAAAAGAGAGAAGGAAAAGAATAACAGTAGAAATAAAATAATAGAATAAAAAAAAAATTAAAATTTAAAAATCAAAATAGAAAGGGACAGGATTGAAACACGGGAGAAGAAGCAGGCCACAGTAGTTGGTTTTCACCACAAGGGGGCGTGCACCCTCTCTGTGCTTAACCTGGCAAACATAAAACTTAATTCAAATTAAAAATTCAAAACTTGTTTAAATTAAAATTTAAAATAAGCATGTAAAGAAATGTAAAAATAAGAATGATCTCTTATAATAATCCAGATACCCTAAAAGTATCAGTCCTATTTATAAAAATAATCAGGAGAGGAAGACGATATAAAAGAGTGAAAGGAGGGAAACAGTGATGCCGACTTAGTATCCACAAGGCCACACGGTGGCGCTGTTTCTTCCAAGTGGATACCAGTGGCTGAATAGACAACTCAATTTAAATTTAAAATTCAAACTAGTTCAAATCAAATTTAAATGAGCGTGTAAAGAAACGGAGAACTCAGAATAATATCCCATAAAAATTAATGTTAACAGTGAAGTCTCATCAATATTTTTTTAAGATAACCAAAAGAGAAAAGTAGAAGTAAACAATTCACGAAAGGATTTGAAAAGAGAGGAAAGAGAGCTGAGTGAACCGACCTCGCGGGTGGCGGCCACTAGGTGCCGTTGTTTCCTCTAAGGGAATGGCTGAGATTTAATCTGAGTTTTAATCGAAATCTTGTTTGAACCAAACTCAGAGTAAATGTATCAGTCCAAAAGCAGGAAAATTGTCTAACACAAAATAATAAACGCACGAGCAAAGCTATAAATGCGAATAGTTATTTAGAGTTTAAACATTAATTCACAGGGAAACGAATTCAGCCGTAAAGAGAGCGTTATCTGATAACTGGCCACGAGATGGCGTTGTTGCGCTCATGCAGGCGGAAATCAGAGGGCAAAGGGGTAATTTGAGGCTGCTAAACACTTACGCCCTCTGGCGTTTAGTAAATGGAATTACACAACTTCAATGTGATTCAAACGCTAAGAGCTTTTCAGCTCGCGTCACGCGCTGATTTCTGCAACACTCACAAATAGGACAGAGGTCTCGGCGGACCTTTTGGTGCTATTAATACTGCACAGGAAAGTATGGCGGGGTTTCTTCCCGCAAATACTCAAATGTGGACAACAGGAATTTTCCGTCTGTTGCTAGACTCCCATATTACACATTTATCAAAATAGCACTTGATTTGTGTATTTAGGTTTTCGATTGATTAGCTAGGTCAATGTTAACCAGGAGTTTACCGTTTTGTTGAATATCACTGGACTAACCACGAATTCAATAACGATATAGCATGCATGCAAGGCCTATGTTTAATAAGGAATCTCGCTTAGAAAACATATTTATTAATACCGGTAGTACGCACGTGAGAATTCTTCGTTCACAGCGATTTAAAACAAATATTAGAAATGTATCAACTGCAGAGATATTTCTTCATCTCTTAACAGGACATTTGTAATATTAAATACTGCAGTGTACGTAGCATTTAACAGTGCTAAAATCGTCTAGGCATATTTTAGCAACTTGTTAAAATGTACGTTAGGCCTACTGACTTCGGCTTTTTGCCTTGGACAGTTAGGAGTGAGTTCGCGTTAGCGACTTAACTCACAAATTCATAATTTCATAATGCGCAAAAATTATTAATAACCATATAAACAGACTGAAACTGAATATTGCCCATAAACAAAGTTTGAAATGCGTCGCGTTCTCCACCAAAACATGTAAAAACAATGTGTCGTACATTAGCTCAAATGATCTATAGGGAATTTTAATAATTAATCATGAATATGATTAATATTTTGTATGTTACAGTTACATTAATTTATCGCAGCTGAACTAGATTGATATATGAACGATTACCATAACGGGTTATGGTTCGTCATTAATACATCAATTGTTCTTATTTCAGCTCGAAGTTATGGGATAACTTTAATGGAATTAATTTAGTTATCAAACAATCTGTTTGTCCAGCGAACAGATTGTACGTAAGATTAAATTAACTCTCAAGGAAAATTATCCTTCTTACAAACACGAGAAAGAGTATCTTTTCCAGGCCTTGAAAAGACACTCTCGGTGTTTGTAGACTAAAATTAGGTTACTTAAATCGTAGCCTACCAAGATAAAGCATATAGCTAAGATCGAACATTTCAGGGACTAAGTAACATGGGCAATTAAATCAGAGTCAGTCAAGGGCATATGGAATTTAATAATTGGACCAATACATCGAACTAAGGAATATATCAAACTACACAATACACACGGATTATATGTCTATGTACATATAATACAGTTAAACAATACAAGATAACGAATAACAGTGAGAGAGAATCAAATGATCAGAGTTAGAAAAAGATAGAATGCCAGAAAAGGGTTAAGAGAGAGTGGATGAGAGAGAGAGAAGGATGGGGGACGAGATCGGAAGTGAAAGCAAAAATCTGCGATCAGAGATCGCAGTTGGCTATGGCAAAATCACAGACAGTAACCCTTAAGACACAACAAAGAAATCACATCATAAGTTCAATTCAATAATCGATACTTGCATGGCATATGGTTCTCTTTGTATGAGGTGTGTAGGACCGCAGGGTTCTGCGTGTCTTTAAAAGCAGCGCGAGTCGTCTGAGGGGAGGCGTGCGCGTGCTGTCTTCCGGCGCGCGTGCGAGCGCGGGAGCTTCAAAGAGTCTCTTTCTTTGTGGTGAAGTTGCCGGGAATGATTCAGGCTAAGTTCATTCAGCTCGTGAATGAACAGAGGCGAAGAGGAAAACGAAACTAGACTATAGAAAAACATAAAAGAAATAAATAAAAAGAAAAGAGAAGCAGGCCGAAGCCGGTCCGGACTTGGGTTTTTGAGGAGGAAGGAGAGAGAGAGAGGATTTTCTGAGTCGGTCTTTTATGGACAATATGGGTTGACGCCTCTGTTCGCGCGAACAACCAATGAACGTCCAAAGGTCTGAAGCGGGAAAAATGTCTTTGTCTCTGGGGCCACGCCCACTCGGATGAGTCATGAGGAGATGAGCTTTGAGCTGTTCGGCTCCCGAAATATGAAAAAGTGTAAAATAATGCACATTACTTCATTCTGCTATCGAAATTCGACTCTGTTAGATTGAGATAATTTCAACGATATCACACACGTCATATGAAGATTAAGAAAATCAAGTTACATAAGATATGCATATTTACAAGCATTTTAAAGTTCGTTTCATGTCTAGAAATAAGATTTACCCAAAATGTGTTGTACCCTATAGGGTACAAATGGATAGGAAGCTTGAGGAACTAAACACGGTACACACCTGATTTGTCTAACCTTATTACCAAAGTTTACCAGAATACACAAACTACACCACGTAAAAGAAAAATTATGAGATGGGAAATTACATCCATGTTTACATTTCTTCGGTGGTTATGCATATAGAAAATTTAGGATTTAAGTAGAAAATGTAGGATTTAAGTAGGAGTAAAGATTACCACGTTAATTCTGCTCCACTCCTAAAAACCCAGTTGACATTCCATTAGGCAATAAAACAGCAAAGTGGGGGGAAGGCAATTGCCAGAGAATATTGTTGAACATTCTCTAACTAAAACACTATTGATTAAAGAATACATTTCAAAACCACACCTCTATTATAAAGCCAAACTAAATCACACATGCCTAATGTAATTGTACATAAATTAAAGTATATTCTATCCTAATTTAAACACAAAGGGATGTTTGTGTGTGTGTGTGTGTGTGTGTGTGTGTGTGTGTGTGTGTGTGTGTGTGTGTGTGTGTGTGTGTGTGTGTGTGTGTGTGTGTGTGTAGAAAGTTTCAAGTTTCGTTATCTCTCTGTGGTCCAGAGAGGGGAAGGGGGGGTTTGGAATCCAGAACTTATCCTCCAAGGTGCAATTTAAGTCGTAAAAGTCAATTTGTTCCAGTCTTTATGGAGCCTGGCGTATGATTTGTAATTTCGAAGTCAGGAGGTTACAAGCTCTGATAAGCTTAGCAAAGAACGTTTTGGGCAGGAATGTGCTTAGAAAACACAGAGAGTCCGAATTTGTTAATTCAGAATCAAACGAGCGAATGATTCAAATAGCCAATGTTGTTACATGTTACATATGCCAAGTAAGAAAACATATAAATTGCTACATGTGGTGTGATAGAACTTCAAGGCCCTAGGCATAGTTGTCTATAAAAATCTCATACAGAAATCATGAGCACAGCAACATGAAAGCAAATAAGAAGAACCCGTCAAAGTCTAGAACTCTTGATTAGTTTGATTCCATAATAACCCAATGGATGAATTGCAAAGCAAGTGCATATTTGTTATCTGGAGGGCAGGCTACACGAATAAACAAGGTATGCAAAGGGGCGAAATGGATCGCTGGGTCCTACCACCTTGGTGAAAACTTGCTGGGACCCGAGGGGTATATATGTCTCTTGCAAAGACTTCAGCAGATACCATTGGGGAACAGGCTTTTACCCCATAGGTGATATCTTTTCCCTTCAAGGTTTAGTAATAGAACATCACTGGAACAGAACAATACATCCACACAGAGCAAACTTGAACTAATATAAATTTCTTCTTACAATTAATTTTTACACTTTAACCCCCTGGGGTCGACGGTATCGCCGGCGATACCAGCTCGCTTTTTTTCAGTTCAGTTCAAAAGAAATTAATTTTGCTCTGTGGACTTTGAAATTACAAGCAAGTTTCATACATCAATCGATTCTGTTAAATGTGTATTATTTTTGTGTATACGCACAATAAAAACAAAGTGTTGTGCTTTTTGCCAAATAAAGAAAAATAAACGTGATGCGAGTTCTGCCTTCTCTCTCTCAGTGAAGACCAATCTGAAACGCGTCCGAAAATGAACTGTAACTCAGCGAATACTCAGTCAAACAGACATACAGATACACAGACATGAAGCTTGAATTCTATGCTTTTAAATGAGGTAATTTATATAAAAAACAAATATTCTCATCTTGTGAAATCTGTATTAAAAGAGAGCGATCCCAGTCGAGCTCATTAGAGCTAATTCAAAGGTAATGTGACTCCGCCCACGGAGAGCGCGTGCTATTCAAACGCAAACTACTGAGGCAATCCAAGCAAACCTGTGAACGCCCCCATATCAGCTCGAGAAAACAAGTTTATTCAGACCATTGTAGCCTACGTGTTTACACCATCTGGCAGCGCTGTGAGAAATATTAATAATGGATAATCTACCTCAGAGTGCGGGTATTGCAGGAGAGAGGATCCGAATATGTAGTAAGTTTTTTTTCCTTCTCAAGTTAATCGCGTTTCTGTGAATGAATGAACGGCAGCCGCAGAGATGCGCGCTGTTTACCACAGCTCGCAAAAAGACAGTTTAAATTTAAATTGCGTCTCTGTGTGAATGAATGATGATGTTTTAGCAAACTGTATTGCTATACTGAGTTGAGTAAAAATCGACAGAAATAGCCTATGTTGAAATAAAATGTAGGCTATTTGTATAAGCAACGTTTTAAACTGAAAATTAACATTTATATGCCCTAATATTTCATAAAAACAACGTTACAGTCAGGCGTTTCTGTTTGTGTATGAATGTTTCGGTTTTAGCAAACTGTATTGCTACACTCAGTAAATATCGACTAAAATATGTTGAAATAAAATGTATTTGTATAAGCAACGTATTAAACTGCAAATTAACATTTATATTTCTTATAATAAAAATGAAAGACCTATGTTACAGACATATGAAAGACAACATTTCGTTGATTAGTTTTGGATAGATTATACATTTTTACTGTAAAATATCTGCCACCTCAAATAAGCTTTTGTTTGCCAATATTTGCTTATGTTAAATATAATATGTTTTGTCAAAAATAAAGTTATCAAATAATCAATCAAATCCTTAACTTTGAAATATGTATGATAAAATATATACTTTAGTTTTTACAAAGAAAGATTCTTGAATTGTTGTTGTAATTGTAACCTTTTTAATAAAAAAATATATTTACAAAGTAGATGTAAACAAACTATTAAAAGGTAAATATAAGCCCTTTCTTTAAATAACTTTTATTGTGTTTTATTATTGACAAATTTGGGGAGAAGATAAATATTCTTGTGGCTCAGTGACTCACCTGAATGAATGGCTAATTAAGTATGCAGGCCCCATTGTCTCCTAAGGTGTGAACCACTACATATACATGACCGTTGACGCCCACTCCGCATATGGCCTTTCCAAACAGAAAGTGCTTTGCAAAATTCAAATCAATGTATTGTGTTATGTGAATGATAAGGCAGGGTGATTTTCACTTTATTTTGAAGAAAAAACACTAGGCGATGACATCTTTTAGACAAAAGTCTTATTGGCACATATTTAGAATGTGTTTTATGGCCTAATTTCAGAAACTTTAGTTTTTAGTTTTTTCAATAACCATGCATAAACATTATTCTCTCAAAAATGCAGACATGTACATTCTTGTTGCTCACATTTCATGGTAGCCCTGTTTGTGCTAAATAGTGTGTACTTTTTTTTTGCCATTAACATGTTTATAAGCAACTGAAAAAAGCAAAAATGTCAGGGCATGTCAGAACATCTCAAGGACCCCAAAAACACCTTAGACCCCAGAGGGTTAATCGTTGTAAATACCTAAAGAGTTACATATGCCAAGTAAGAAAACATATAAGTGGCTATATGTGGAGTGATAGAACTTCAAGGCCCTAGGCATAGTTGTCTATAAAAATCTCATACAGCAATCATGAGAACAGCAACATGAAAACAAATAAGAAGAACTCGTCAAAGTCTAGAACTCTTGATTAGTTTGATTCCATAATAACCCAATGGATGAATTGCAAAAAAGCAAGTGCATATTTACTATCTGGATGGCAGGCTACACAAATAAACAAGGTATGCAAAGTGGTGCAATGGATCGCTGGGTCCTACCACCTTGGTGAAAACTTGCTGGGACTCGAGGGGTATATATGCCTCCAGCAAAGGCTTCATCAGATACCATTGGGGAACATGGCTTTGACCCCATAGGTGATATCTTTTCCCTTCAAGGTTTAGTAATAGAACATCACTGGAACAGAACAATACATCCACACAGAGCAAACTTGAACTAATATAAACTTTTTCTTACAATTAATTTTCACACTTTAATCGTTGTAAATACCTAAAGAGTTACATATGCCAAGTAAGAAAACATATAAGTGGCTACATGTTGTGTGATAGAACTTCAAGGCCCTAGGCATAGTTGTCTATAAAAATCTCATACAGCAATCATTAGAACAATAATATGAAAGCAAATAAGAAGAACTCGTCAAAGTCTAGAACTCTTGATTAGTTTGATTCCATAATAACCCAATGGATGAATTGCAAAAAGCAAGTGCATATTTAATATCTGGATGGCAGGCTACACGAATAAACAAGGTATGCAAAATGGTGCAATGGATCGCTGGGTCCTACCACCTTGGTGAAAACTTGCTGGGACTCGAGGGGTATATATGCCTCCAGCAAAGGCTTCAGCAGATACCATTGGGGAACAGGCTTTGACCCCATAGGTGATATCTTTTCCCTTCAAGGTTTAGTAATAGAACATCACTGGAACAGAACAATACATCCACACAGAGCAAACTTGAACTAATATAAATTTCTTCTTACAATTAATTTTTACACTTTAATCGTTGTAAATACCTAAAGAGTTACATATGCCAAGTAAGAAAACATATAAGTGGCTACATGTGGTGTGATAGAACTTCAAGGCCCTAGGCATAGTTGTCTATAAAAATCTCATACAGCAATCATGAGAACAGTAATATGAAAGCAAATAAGAAGAACTCGGCAAAGTCTAGAACTCTTGATTAGTTTGATTCCATAATAACCCAATGGATGAATTGCAAAAAGCAAGTGCATATTTACTATCTGGATGGCAGGCTACACGAATAAACAAGGTATGCAAAGTGGTGCAATGGATCGCTGGGTCCTACCACCTTGGTGAAAACTTGCTGGGACCAGAGGGGTATATATGCCTCCAGCAAAGGCTTAAGCAGATACCATTGGGGAACAGGCTTTGACCCCATAGGTGATATCTTTTCCTTTCAAGGTTTAGTAATAGAACATCACTGGAACAGAACAATACATCCACACAGAGCAAACTTGAACTAATATAAACTTCTTCTTAAGATTCATTTTCACACTTTAATCATATAGTGACCAGTGGTGCTGTAAATACCTAAAGAGTTACATATGCCAAGTAAGAAAACATATAAGTGGCTATATGTGGAGTGATAGCACTTCAAGGCCCTAGGCATAGTTGTCTATAAAAATCTCATACAGCAATCATGAGAACAGCAACATGAAAACAAATAAGAAGAACTCGTCAAAGTCTAGAACTCTTGATTAGTTTGATTCCATAATAACCCAATGGATGAATTGCAAAAAGCAAGTGCATATTTACTATCTGGATGGCAGGCTACACAAATAAACAAGGTATGCAAAGTGGTGCAATGGATCGCTGGGTCCTACCACCTTGGTGAAAACTTGCTGGGACTCGAGGGGTATATATGCCTCCAGCAAAGGCTTCATCAGATACCATTGGGGAACAGGCTTTGACCCCATAGGTGATATCTTTTCCCTTCAAGGTTTGGTAATAGAACATCACTGGAACAGAACAATACATCCACACAGAGCAAACTTGAACTAATATAAACTTTTTCTTACAATTAATTTTCACACTTTAATCATTGTAAATACCTAAAGAGTTACATATGCCAAGTAAGAAAACATATAAGTGGCTACATGTGGTGTGATAGAACTTCAAGGCCCTAGGCATAGTTGTCTATAAAAATCTCATACAGCAATCATGAGAACAATAATATGAAAGCAAATAAGAAGAACTCGTCAAAGTCTAGAACTCTTGATTAGTTTGATTCCATAATAACCCAATGGATGAATTGCAAAAAGCAAGTGCATATTTAATATCTGGATGGCAGGCTACACGAATAAACAAGGTATGCAAAATGGTGCAATGGATCGCTGGGTCCTACCACCTTGGTGAAAACTTGCTGGGACTCGAGGGGTATATATGCCTCCAGCAAAGGCTTCAGCAGATACCATTGGGGAACAGGCTTTGACCCCATAGGTGATATCTTTTCCCTTCAAGGTTTAGTAATAGAACATCACTGGAACAGAACAATACATCCACACAGAGCAAACTTGAACTAATATAAATTTCTTCTTACAATTAATTTTTACACTTTAATCGTTGTAAATACCTAAAGAGTTACATTTGCCAAGTAAGAAAACATATAAGTGGCTACATGTGGTGTGATAGAACTTCAAGGCCCTAGGCATAGTTGTCTATAAAAATCTCATACAGCAATCATGAGAACAGTAATATGAAAGCAAATAAGAAGAACTCGTCAAAGTCTAGAACTCTTGATTAGTTTGATTCCATAATAACCCAATGGATGAATTGCAAAAAGCAAGTGCATATTTACTATCTGGATGGCAGGCTAAAGGAATAAACAAAGTATGCAAAGTGGTGCAATGGATCGCTGGGTCCTACCACCTTGGTAAAAACTTGCTGGGACCAGAGGGGTATATATGCCTCCAGCAAAGGCTTCAGCAGATACCATTGGGGAACAGGCTTTGACCCCATAGGTGATATCTTTTCCCTTCAAGGTTTAGTAATAGAACATCACTTGAACAGAACAATACATCCACACAGAGCAAACTTGAACTAATATAAACTTCTTCTTAAGATTAATTTTCACACTTTAATCATATAGTGACCAGTGGTGCTGTAAATACCTAAAGAGTTACATATGCCAAGTAAGAAAACATATAAGTGGCTATATGTGGAGTTATAGAACTTCAAGGCCCTAGGCATAGTTGTCTATAAAAATCTCATACAGCAATCATGAGAACAGCAACATGAAAACAAATAAGAAGAACTCGTCAAAGTCTAGAACTCTTGATTAGTTTGATTCCATAATAACCCAATGGATGAATTGCAAAAAGCAAGTGCATATTTACTATCTGGATGGCAGGCTACACGAATAAACAAGGTATGCAAAGTGGTGCAATAGATCGCTGGGTCCTACCACCTTGGTGAAAACTTGCTGGGACTCGAGGGGTATATATGCCTCCAGCAAAGGCTTCATTAGATACCATTGGGGAACAGGCTTTGACCCCATAGGTGATATCTTTTCCCTTCAAGGTTTAGTAATAGAACATCACTGGAACAGAACAATACATCCACACAGAGCAAACTTGAACTAATATAAACTTCTTCTTAAGATTAATTTTCACACTTTAATCATATAGTGACCAGTGGTGCTGTAAATACCTAAAGAGTTACATATGCCAAGTAAGAAAACATATAAGTGGCTATATGTGGAGTGATAGAACTTCAAGGCCCTAGGCATAGTTGTCTATAAAAATCTCATACAGCAATCATGAGAACAGTAATATGAAAGCAAATAAGAAGAACTCGTCAAAGTCTAGAACTCTTGATTAGTTTGATTCCATAATAACCCAATGGATGAATTGCAAAAAGCAAGTGCATATTTACTATCTGGATGGCAGGCTAAGGGAATAAACAAGGTATGTGTGGCAAGGCGGGCTAGATTCCGCCCTGTGATTTGTGTTGAGTGACGGGGGTGACAGCCTATCGGCAGCCACCCCTGGCTTACTTAAGGCGGAGTTCAGGCCACCTGGGCATACGTCATCGTCACGGACGTTGTTGTGGGTGCGTGCGCAGTTCCGTGGGAGGTATGTACCTAGCTGTTTGGCTAATGTTGTTGCTAATGCATTCCCACGTTAATAGTGAATGTGTACATGTTTTAGCCAGGTTACTGTTCAAATCAATGCGACGTTGCTTTTGGGTGCAGGCTGTCCCTATCCGAGGTATGTTTATTCTGACAGACTAACGTTTGTTTTGATGTGATTTCCGGTAAACCCATGTTTCCATCATAGCACGGCTAATGTGTTTGAGCAGATGCAACAGCTCTGTACACTTGTGGGTTTCCTATTGTGAACGAGACTGCGTGTGAGTAACTGAATCTTCTGTGGGTCTAGCGATCTACCATTGGGTAGGTAAATCTAACCACTTGCATAACCTGAGGTGGGTGTTTCTTTTTTTTTAAATTCATTTATTAATTGTTTTCATTTCTTTTAGTGCATTAAACCACTTGTGAGCGGTTCATCACTGTGGACCGGGGGCAAAATGCCCAATTGACAACGTCGTTAAGACGGCACTGTTTTGTTCTGCTGCCATTTAATATCACTGTGACCAGCGTGATTCATTAATTGTTTTCATTAGTTTATATTGTATCTGTATTTGGTTGTAAACGCTGGTGGTACTAGTGTGTGGCTAGTTTCCGAGCTGTCCTTCCATGCATGACGTAGCTGCATGTGATGGCATAATCTAGCCCTACTGGATGTTTATCACCACCAGCCGTTTGGTTGTCTTTGAGCTCTTCGCCCTGTGCGTTCCTCAAAGACTATGAAGGGAGTAACTTTTTATTTTTGTTTTTTTGTAATCCTGGATTCAATTGTTGTGATTTAATGTTTAATTGTATTTTTTTGTGGTTCATTTTACTCGTTCATAGCCTTTGGCGGCTGTAACGTGGCCATATTGTGAACCTTCTAGGTCACCACCAGCCAGGTTAACTGTGCCCAGTAATTTGCAGAGATTTCTTTGTTGAATTTGTTTTATTATAATTTCATACGTTTGCAGTCAACTGTGAAAGTATATTATATTGTTGTTTTTTTGTTGTTGTTTTTTTTCAGGAGCTGCAGGCCCGCCCCGTGCAGGGAAGCTAGCTGTCTGTCCTCTTTTGGTGGTGGTTCCTTCACAGAGTGTTTTGCCGTTGGCACCTGTGTGTCTTTCACCTAGTGAGTGTTGTGTGGAGTGGAATTTGATGAGTGGTGTGATCTTAGGACACTCACTGTCCAGCTAGCTCCCTGCTGGCAAGCCTCAGCCCAAAAGTGCTTTTGTGTTCTTTATTTTTGTTTTTCTTTTCTTTATTTCTGGCCTGGTGCACACGTAACAGTGCAAAACTTTTGTCCACCTCAAAGTTTTTATATATTAAATTATTGTTGATAAAATAAAAAAAAGTATTTTTGTATTCTGATCCACGTCTCTTGTCGTCTGTGGTCACGAACCAGCGTGTCTTGTATAAATTTCCCCGTTTAGTGAAACGGGGTGGCGTAGTCTGCTCTCCATTTAGTTATACTTTTCCTCATAAGTGTAAACGTAATTTACCCGATCCATCACCTCGCCACATATGCAAAGTGGTGCAATGGATCGCTGGGTCCTACCACCTTGGTGAAAACTTGCTGGGACCAGAGGGGTATATATGCCTCCAGCAAAGGCTTCAGCAGATACCATTGGGGAACAGGCTTTGACCCCATAGGTGATATCTTTTCCCTTCAAGGTTTAGTAATAGAACATCACTGGAACAGAACAATACATCCACACAGAGCAAACTTGAACTAATATAAACTTCTTCTTAAGATTAATTTTCACACTTTAATCATATAGTGACCAGTGGTGCTGTAAATACCTAAAGAGTTACATATGCCAAGTAAGAAAACATATAAGTGGCTATATGTGGAGTGATAGAACTTCAAGGCCCTAGGCATAATTGTCTATAAAAATCTCATACAGCAATCATGAGAACAGCAACATGAAAACAAATAAGAAGAACTCGTCAAAGTCTAGAACTCTTGATTAGTTTGATTCCATAATAACCCAATGGATGAATTGCAAAAAGCAAGTGCATATTTAATATCTGGATGGCAGGCTACACGAATAAACAAGGTATGCAAAATGGTGCAATGGATCGCTGGGTCCTACCACCTTGGTGAAAACTTGCTGGGACTTGAAGGGTATATATGCCTCCAGCAAAGGCTTTAGCAGATACCATTGGGGAACAGGCTTTGACCCCATAGGTGATATCTTTTCCCTTCAAGGTTTAGTAATAGAACATCACTGGAACAGAACAATACATCCACACAGAGCAAACTTGAACTAATATAAATTTCTTCTTACAATTAATTTTTACACTTTAATCGTTGTAAATACCTAAAGAGTTACATATGCCAAGTAAGAAAACATATAAGTGGCTACATGTGGTGTGATAGAACTTCAAGGCCCTAGGCATAGTTGTCTATAAAAATCTCATACAGCAATCATGAGAACAGTAATATGAAAGCAAATAAGAAGAACTCGTCAAAGTCTAGAACTCTTGATTAGTTTGATTCCATAATAACCCAATGGATGAATTGCAAAAAGCAAGTGCATATTTACTATCTGGATGGCAGGCTAAAGGAATAAACAAAGTATGCAAAGTGGTGCAATGGATCGCTGGGTCCTACCACCTTGGTGAAAACTTGCTGGGACCAGAGGGGTATATATGCCTCCAGCAAAGGCTTCAGCAGATACCATTGGGGAACAGGCTTTGACCCCATAGGTGATATCTTTTCCCTTCAAGGTTTAGTAATAGAACATCACTGGAACAGAACAATACATCCACACAGAGCAAACTTGAACTAATATAAACTTCTTCTTAAGATTAATTTTCACACTTTAATCATATAGTGACCAGTGGTGCTGTAAATACCTAAAGAGTTACATATGCCAAGTAAGAAAACATATAAGTGGCTACATGTGGTGTGATAGAACTTCAAGGCCCTAGGCATAGTTGTCTATAAAAATCTCATACAGCAATCATGAGAACAGTAATATGAAAGCAAATAAGAAGAACTCGTCAAAGTCTAGAACTCTTGATTAGTTTGATTCCATAATAACCCAATGGATGAATTGCAAAAAGCAAGTGCATATTTACTATCTGGATGGCAGGCTAAGGGAATAAACAAGGTATGCAAAGTGGTGCAATGGATCGCTGGGTCCTACCACCTTGGTGAAAACTTGCTGGGACCAGAGGGGTATATATGCTTCCAGCAAAGGCTTCAGCAGATACCATTGGGGAACAGGCTTTGACCTCATAGGTGATATCTTTTCCCTTCAAGGTTTAGTAATAGAACATCACTGGAACAGAACAATACATCCACACAGAGCAAACTTGAACTAATATAAACTTCTTCTTAAGATTAATTTTCACACTTTAATCATATAGTGACCAGTGGTGCTGTAAATACCTAAAGAGTTACATATGCCAAGTAAGAAAACATATAAGTGGCTATATGTGGAGTGATAGAACTTCAAGGCCCTAGGCATAATTTTCTATAAAAATCTCATACAGCAATCATGAGAACAGCAACATGAAAACAAATAAGAAGAACCCGTCAAAGTCTAGAACTCTTGACTAGTTTGATTCCATAATAACCCAATGGATGAATTTCAAAAAGCAAGTGCATATTTACTATCTGGATGGCAGGCTACACGAATAAACAAGGTATGCAAAGTGGTGCAATAGATCGCTGGGTCCTACCACCTTGGTGAAAACTTGCTGGGACTCGAGGGGTATATATGCCTCCAGCAAAGGCTTCATTAGATACCATTGGGGAACAGGCTTTGACCCCATAGGTGATATCTTTTCCCTTCAAGGTTTAGTAATAGAACATCACTGGAATAGAACAATACATCCACACAGAGGAAACTTGAACTAATATAAACTTTTTCTTACAATTAATTTTTACACTTTTATCATATAGTGACCAGTGGTGTTGTAAATACCTAAAGAGTTACATATGCCAAGTAAGAAAACATATAAATTGCTACATGTGGTGTGATAGAACTTCAAGGCCCTAGGCATAGTTGTCTATAAAAATCTCATACAGCAATCATGAGCACAACAATGTAACAACACTGACTTTATGTTAGGGAATTAATTAGCTCAAAGCAATGGTCATATTCATCAATGGGAATATGCATATGTTTCTTACATAAATTAAATTGTTCAAAAATAGAGAATGGGTCTAACCCTCGGCTTATATCAGTGGTTACACGATTTCTCGTAATAACCACTGTTATAAACTGGTAGATTACGTTCAATTTTGGGGAATTGAGGTAGAAGTTTAAATAAAGTTCATTTATTATACAAACCGTACGTCCAACGAACAGAGTGTATAAGGCCTGAACGAAAATCTAGCGTCCTTAACACCAATAGACAACACTCTTCTTGTGGCCACCAAGAAGATAATTATCTCCGTGTTTTAGACAACTCTAGATTTCTTTTAATAGTAAAATAATGGTAGAGTTTATGAGGTAAGGACCTGCATTTCCATTGACTCAGAATTGAAACAAACAGGCAAGCTCAATTCAAATGATTTAACAAAGTTTATTCAAACAAGCTAACGGTTACATATACTACTTTAAATCACGCAGGGGTAAATATGTATAACAAAACAACAATATAACGATCGTAACAAAATACCACAAGATAAAAATAAAAGGAGGAGAGAGAAGGGAAAGAGAGGGAGTTGGGAGAGAGAGAGAGAGTCAAACGAGAGCAAAATAATAGTGGAAATGGATGAATCAAGGAGTGTGTGTGAGAGTTGTAAGATGAGGTGAGAGTGTATGTGTACAAGCGCGTCTATAGCACGTGTGTTTGGTTTCGGAACCCAGCCTATGTGTGTGTGTGTGTGTGTGTGTGTGTGTGAGATCGTGTGTGTGTGTGGAAGAGAGTGAGTGGACGTAGAGCAAAGTTAAAGAAAGGCAGGAAACAGTGTAGTCATCAACTAACTAAGTCCCAACAGCTCTAGTAATTCTTAGACAACGTTAACAGTATTTCTACCAGAAAGACTCGGGAGAGTTATTTCAATAAACCATACATTTATTGACAGCTCAGCAAGCTGATAAACTACAAAGTCATTTGGCGTAGGCCCCGTCCGTAGTGCATAATCCGAGAGTATCGGATCTGCAATTCCTGCCTAGAGATGAAGGCAGGGGCGCAGCCGACCCCCCCTGGGAGATATGGACGGGACCATCCTGGTGGTGGTGGGGAGGATGGGGGTAATCGTCGCTTCAGTATCTGCGAACTCAAACATGTGTAAGTACCGTGCTTTTATACAGTGAGCATAAGAATATGATTGGATAGAAGTGAAGGCAATAAGTGACGTAGTAATTGAGTCTTCCCAGCAGAACTTATGCTAAAGCTTTCATTTCTTTCAGATTGCAAATTTGAATTCTACGTTACGTGCTGAAGCTGGCCCTTCTTTGTGGGTGTCCGTCTCGGTGTTGAGCAGAAATCACGTGGGTGCGTCTGGTTGCTATGGCTACTTGAGACGAGCGGAAACGCAGCAAAGTTGATCTTTAGCTTTAAGTTGATTCTGTGGGTTGGTTGAAGAAGACTATCAACTGAAGTAAAGTAGTTTTAAGAAAGTAAAACTTGAACATAAAACGAAAATAAAAACGAAGCGAAGCTTCCAAGGAAGGAAGGAAGGCGTGGCGTTTTTCTCTCTGGCTGAGTGCGGTGTTTGTGAGAGATGCGCGAGATTTTGAAGGAGCCAAGCTCCACGCCCTCTGGTGTATGCCGGCCAATCGTCTTTAACAACGTATCGTCCCAACCTTCTGACGTCGCGAGGTGTATACGCCCTTTATTACTAGCTAGTGGAATTATAACTCCGTTCTTATCATCAATATTACGGATATTTAGTCCAATAACACATTTTCTGCTATGTTGTGTCACAGATTCGTAACGACTGGAATTTTTGGAACCCATCGGTACCAATAATGACACTTTTCTGGTCGAATTACATACGGAGTTATGATTTCTTGCGATTAAAATCACATCAAATTGGTTACAAACGCATAAAGCTATATAAGCATAATATTTGGGACAAGGGAGCATGCACACTTCAAGAAAATACATTTTAAACATTTACAAATTGATTTTTGATTACACGTGGTTTGAATACGATGAGTCTCTGTGTGTGTGTGTATGTGCTCCGTATGGAGAGTTCCCGCAAGTTGAAGAGTTCACGGGGTGTTTTAATGAGATTAGCAGTCGGCACACCTGGTCAACAAAGTCTTGTTGTTTCTGAAGTGTAAATCAGGGTTAAACGTAAATAAATGTCCAGAGCAAATCCCCGGGGGGTTCTCCGAGATTGCTCTTATTGGTCAACGAATGCTTGCCGGGTAATAAACAAAAGGCTTCTTATTGACTTAGTAGTGGGGGATCTGTGTAGGCAGTGATGATCTATCTGAGTTCGGGGCGCCGTTAGGTCTAGTGGCCGAACCTTAAGACAATAGAGGTGTTGTACATGGGGTTTCAAGAGGTTGATTAGGACCCAGACTAATCAGAGGAAGATTCCGCTCATGTGAGCCAAATGACCATTTGTTGCTTGTAGACAGTTCCAGAGGAACAAAGTCTGTTTGTTGATTGGAATGTTTGAATGGCTTCAGTCGGTGCAAGATAGAGGTTGTTGCATATTAAACTGCATTAATTTAATCAGCAGACTTCATGACCTGCTCTCCGTTACAACAACATGAAAGCAAATAAGAAGAACCCGTCAAAGTCTAGAACTCTTGATTAGTTTGATTCCATAATAACCCAATGGATGAATTGCAAAGCAAGTGCATATTTGTTATCTGGAGGGCAGGCTACACGAATAAACAAGGTATGCAAAGGGGCGAAATGGATCGCTGGGTCCTACCACCTTGGTGAAAACTTGCTGGGACCCGAGGGGTATATATGTCTCTTGCAAAGACTTCAGCAGATACCATTGGGGAACAGGCTTTGACCCCATAGGTGATATCTTTTCCCTTCAAGGTTTAGTAATAGAACATCACTGGAACAGAACAATACATCCACACAGAGCAAACTTGAACTAATGTAAACTTCTTACGATTAATTTTCACACTTTTATCATATAGTGACCAGTGGTGTTGTAAATACCTACAGAGTTACATATGCCAAGTAAGAAAACATATAAGTGGCTACATGTGGTGTGATAGAACTTCAAGGCCCTAGGCATAGTTGTCTATAAAAATCTCATACAGCAATCATGAGAACAGTAATATGAAAGCAAATAAGAAGAACCCGTCAAAGTCTAGAACTCTTGATTAGTTTGATTCCATAATAACCCGATGGATGAATTGCAAAAAGCAAGTGCATATTTACTATCTGGATGGCAGGCTAAAGGAATAAACAAGGTATGCAAAGTGGTGCAATGGATCGCTGGGTCCTACCACCTTGGTGAAAACTTGCTGGGACCAGAGGGGTATATATGCCTCCAGCAAAGGCTTCAGCAGATACCATTGGGGAACAGGCTTTGACCCCATAGGTGATATCTTTTCCCTTCAAGGTTTAGTAATAGAACATCACTGGAACAGAACAATACATCCACACAGAGCAAACTTGAACTAATATAAACTTCTTCTTAAGATTAATTTTCACACTTTAATCATATAGTGACCAGTGGTGTTGTAAATACCTACAGAGTTACATATGCCAAGTAAGAAAACATATAAGTGGCTATATGTGGAGTGATAGAACTTCAAGGCCCTAGGCATAATTGTCTATAAAAATCTCATACAGCAATCATGAGAACAGCAACATGAAAACAAATAAGAAGAACCCGTCAAAGTCTAGAACTCTTGATTAGTTTGATTCCATAATAACCGAATGGATGAATTGCAAAAAGCAAGTGCATATTTACTATCTGGATGGCAGGCTACACGAATAAACAAGGTATGCAAAGTGGTGCAATAGATCGCTGGGTCCTACCACCTTGGTGAAAACTTGCTGGGACTCGAGGGGTATATATGCCTCCAGCAAAGGCTTCATCAGATACCATTGGGGAACAGGCTTTGACCCCATAGGTGATATATTTTCCCTTCAAGGTTTAGTAATAGAACATCACTGGAATAGAACAATACATCCACACAGAGCAAACTTGAACTAATATAAACTTTTTCTTACAATTAATTTTTACACTTTTATCATATAGTGACCAGTGGTGTTGTAAATACCTAAAGAGTTACATATGCCAAGTAAGAAAACATATAAATTGCTACATGTGGTGTGATAGAACTTCAAGGCCCTAGGCATAGTTGTCTATAAAAATCTCATACAGCAATCATGAGCACAGCAACATGAAAGCAAATAAGAAGAACCCGTCAAAGTCTAGAACTCTTGATTAGTTTGATTCCATAATAACCCAATGGATGAATTGCAAAGCAAGTGCATATTTGTTATCTGGAGGGCAGGCTACACGAATAAACAAGGTATGCAAAGGGGCGAAATGGATCGCTGGGTCCTACCACCTTGGTGAAAACTTGCTGGGACCCGAGGGGTATATATGTCTCTTGCAAAGACTTCAGCAGATACCATTGGGGAACAGGCTTTGACCCCATAGGTGATATCTTTTCCCTTCAAGGTTTAGTAATAGAACATCACTGGAACAGAACAATACATCCACACAGAGCAAACTTGAACTAATATAAATTTCTTCTTACAATTAATTTTTACACTTTAATCGTTGTATATACCTAAAGAGTTACATATGCCAAGTAAGAAAACATATAAGTGGCTACATGTGGTGTGATACAACTTCAAGGCCCTAGGCATAGTTGTCTATAAAAATCTCATACAGCAATCATGAGAACAGTAATATGAAAGCAAATAAGAAGAACTCGTCAAAGTCTAGAACTCTTGATTAGTTTGATTCCATAATAACCCAATGGATGAATTGCAAAAAGCAAGTGCATATTTACTATCTGGATGGCAGGCTAAAGGAATAAACAAAGTATGCAAAGTGGTGCAATGGATCGCTGGGTCCTACCACCTTTGTGAAATCTTGCTGGGACCCGAGGGGAATATATGCTTCCAGCAAAGGATTCGGCACATACCTTTGGGGAACAGGCTTTGACCCCATAGGTGATATCTTTTCCCTTCAAGATTTAGTCATAGAACATCACTGGAACAGAACAACACATCCACACAGAGCAAACTTGAACTAATATAAACTTCTTCTTAAGATTAATTTTCAAAATTTAATCATATAGTGACCAGTGGTGTTGTAAATACCTAAAGAGTTACATATGCCAAGTAAGAAAACATATAAATTGTTACATGTGGTGTGATAGAACTTCAAGGCCCTAGGCATAGTTGTCTATAAAAATCTCATACTGCAATCATGAGCACAGCAACATGAAAACAAATAAGAAGAACCCGTCAAAGTCTAGAACTCTTGATTAGTTTGATTCCATAATAACCCAATGGATGAATTGCAAAAAGCAAGTGCATATTTACTATCTGGATGGCAGGCTAAAGGAATAAACAAAGTATGCAAAGTGGTGCAATGGATCGCTGGGTCCTACCACCTTTGTGAAATCTTGCTGGGACCAGAGGGGAATATATGCTTCCATCAAAGGATTCGGCACATACCTTTGGGGAACAGGCTTTGACCCCATAGGTGATATCTTTTCCCTTCAAGATTTAGTCATAGAACATCACTGGAACAGAACAATACATCCACATAGAGCAAACTTGAACTAATATAAACTTCTTCTTAAGATTAATGTTCACACTTTAATCATATAGTGACCAGTGGTGCTGTAAATACCTAAAGAGTTACATATGCCAAGTAAGAAAACATATAAGTGGCTATATGTGGAGTGATAGAACTTCAAGGCCCTAGGCATAGTTGTCTATAAAAATCTCATACAGCAATCATGAGAACAGCAACATGAAAACAAATAAGAAGAACCCGTCAAAGTCTAGAACTCTTGATTAGTTTGATTCCATAATAACCCAATGGATGAATTGCAAAGAAAGTGCATATTTGTTATCTGGAGGGCAGGCTACACGAATAAACAAGGTATGCAAAGGGGCGAAATGGATCGCTGGGTCCTACCACCTTGGTGAAAACTTGCTGGGACCCGAGGGGTATATATGTCTCTTGCAAAGACTTCAGCAGATACCATTGGGGAACAGGCTTTGACCCCATAGGTGATATCTTTTCCCTTCAAGGTTTAGTAATAGAACATCACTGGAACAGAACAATACATCCACACAGAGCAAACTTGAACTAATGTAAACTTCTTACGATTCATTTTCACACTTTTATCATATAGTGACCAGTGGTGTTGTAAATACCTACAGAGTTACATATGCCAAGTAAGAAAACATATAAATTGCTACATGTGGTGTGATAGAACTTCAAGGCCCTAGGCATAGTTGTCTATAAAAATCTCATACAGCAATCATGAGAACAGCAACATGAAAACAAATAAGAAGAACTCGTCAAAGTCTAGAACTCTTGATTAGTTTGATTCCATAATAACCCAATGGATGAATTGCAAAAAGCAAGTGCATATTTACTATCTGGATGGCAGGCTACACAAATAAACAAGGTATGCAAAGTGGTGCAATGGATCGCTGGGTCCTACCACCTTGGTGAAAACTTGCTGGGACCAGAGGGGTATATATGCCTCCAGCAAAGGCTTAAGCAGATACCATTGGGGAACAGGCCTTGACCCCATAGGTGATATCTTTTCCTTTCAAGGTTTAGTAATAGAACATCACTGGAACAGAACAATACATCCACACAGAGCAAACTTGAACTAATATAAACTTCTTCTTACAATTAATTTTTACACTTTAATCGTTGTAAATACCTAAAGAGTTACATATGCCAAGTAAGAAAACATATAAGTGGCTACATGTGGTGTGATAGAACTTCAAGGCCCTAGGCATAGTTGTCTATAAAAATCTCATACAGCAATCATGAGAACAGTAATATGAAAGCAAATAAGAAGAACTCGTCAAAGTCTAGAACTCTTGATTAGTTTGATTCCATAATAACCCAATGGATGAATTGCAAAAAGCAAGTGCATATTTACTATCTGGATGGCAGGCTAAAGGAATAAACAAAGTATGCAAAGTGGTGCAATGGATCGCTGGGTCCTACCACCTTGGTGAAAACTTGCTGGGACCAGAGGGGTATATATGCCTCCAGCAAAGGCTTCAGCAGATACCGTTGGGGAACAGGCTTTGACCCCATAGGTGATATCTTTTCCCTTCAAGGTTTAGTAATAGAACATCACTGGAACAGAACAATACATCCACACAGAGCAAACTTGAACTAATATAAACTTCTTCTTAAGATTAATTTTCACACTTTAATCATATAGTGACCAGTGGTGCTGTAAATACCTAAAGAGTTACATATGCCAAGTAAGAAAACATATAAGTGGCTACATGTGGTGTGATAGAACTTCAAGGCCCTAGGCATAGTTGTCTATAAAAATCTCATACAGCAATCATGAGAACAGTAACATGAAAGCAAATAAGAAGAACTTGTCAAAGTCTAGAACTCTTGATTAGTTTGATTCCATAATAACCCAATGGATGAATTGCAAAAAGCAAGTGCATATTTACTATCTGGATGGCAGGCTAAGGGAATAAACAAGGTATGCAAAGTGGTGCAATAGATCGCTGGGTCCTACCACCTTGGTGAAAACTTGCTGGGACTCGAGGGGTATATATGCCTCCAGCAAAGGCTTCATCAGATGCCATTGGGGAACAGGCTTTGACCCCATAGGTGATATCTTTTCCCTTAAAGGTTTAGTAATAGAACATCACTGGTATAGAACAATACATCCACACAGAGGAAACTTGAACTAATATAAACTTTTTCTTACAATTAATTTTTACACTTTTATCATATAGTGACCAGTGGTGTTGTAAATACCTAAAGAGTTACATATGCCAAGTAAGAAAACATATAAATTGCTACATGTGGTGTGATAGAACTTCAAGGCCCTAGGCATAGTTGTCTATAAAAATCTCATACAGCAATCATGAGCACAACAACATGAAAGCAAATAAGAAGAACCCGTCAAAGTCTAGAACTCTTGATTAGTTTGATTCCATAATAACCCAATAGATGAATTGCAAAGCAAGTGCATATTTGTTATCTGGAGGGCAGGCTACATGAATAAACAAGGTATGCAAAGGGGCGAAATGGATCGCTGGGTCCTACCACCTTGGTGAAAACTTGCTGGGACCCGAGGGGTATATATGTCTCTTGCAAAGACTTCAGCAGATACCATTGGGGAACAGGCTTTGACCCCATAGGTGATATCTTTTCCCTTCAAGGTTTAGTAATAGAACATCACTGGAACAGAACAATACATCCACACAGAGCAAACTTGAACTAATGTAAACTTCTTACGATTAATTTTCACACTTTTATCATATAGTGACCAGTGGTGTTGTAAATACCTACAGAGTTACATATGCCAAGTAAGAAAACATATAAGTGGCTACATGTGGTGTGATAGAACTTCAAGGCCCTAGGCATAGTTGTCTATAAAAATCTCATACAGCAATCATGAGAACAGTAATATGAAAACAAATAAGAAGAACCCGTCAAAGTCTAGAACTCTTGATTAGTTTGATTCCATAATAACCCAATGGATGAATTGCAAAGCAAGTGCATATTTGTTATCTGGAGGGCAGGCTACACGAATAAACAAGGTATGCAAAGGGGCGAAATGGATCGCTGGGTCCTACCACCTTGGTGAAAACTTGCTGGGACCCGAGGGGTATATATGTCTCTTGCAAAGACTTCAGCAGATACCATTGGGGAACAGGCTTTGACCCCATAGGTGATATCTTTTCCCTTCAAGGTTTAGTAATAGAACATCACTGGAACAGAACAATACATCCACACAGAGCAAACTTGAACTAATATAAATTTCTTCTTACAATTAATTTTTACACTTTAATCGTTGTAAATACCTAAAGAGTTGCATATGCCAAGTAAGAAAACATATAAGTGGCTACATGTGGTGTGATAGAACTTCAAGGCCCTAGGCATAGTTGTCTATAAAAATCTCATACAGCAATCATGAGAACAGTAATATGAAAGGAAATAAGAAGAACCCGTCAAAGTCTAGAACTCTTGATTACTTTGATTCCATAATAACCCAATGGATGAATTGCAAAAAGCAAGTGCATATTTACTATCTGGAGGGCAGGCTACACGAATAAACAAGGTATGCAAAGGGACGAAATGGATCGCTGGGTCCTACCACCTTGGTGAAAACTTGCTGGGACCCGAGGGGTATATATGTCTCTTGCAAAGACTTCAGCAGATACCATTGGGGAACAGGCTTTGACCCCATAGGTGATATCTTTTCCCTTCAAGGTTTAGTAATAGAACATCACTGGAACAGAACAATACATCCACACAGAGCAAACTTGAACTAATGTAAACTTCTTACGATTCATTTTCACACTTTTATCATATAGTGACCAGTGGTGTTGTAAATACCTACAGAGTTACATATGCCAAGTAAGAAAACATATAAATTGCTACATGTGGTGTGATAGAACTTCAAGGCCCTAGGCATAGTTGTCTATAAAAATCTCATACAGCAATCATGAGAACAGCAACATGAAAACAAATAAGAAGAACTCGTCAAAGTCTAGAACTCTTGATTAGTTTGATTCCATAATAACCCAATGGATGAATTGCAAAAAGCAAGTGCATATTTACTATCTGGATGGCAGGCTACACAAATAAACAAGGTATGCAAAGTGGTGCAATAGATCGCTGGGTCCTACCCCCTTGGTGAAAACTTGCTGGGACTCGAGGGGTATATATGCCTCCAGCAAAGGCTTCATCAGATACCATTGGGGAACAGGCTTTGACCCCATAGGTGATATATTTTCCCTTCAAGGTTTAGTAATAGAACATCACTGGAATAGAACAATACATCCACACAGAGCAAACTTGAACTAATATAAACTTTTTCTTACAATTAATTTTTACACTTTTATCATATAGTGACCAGTGGTGTTGTAAATACCTAAAGAGTTACATATGCCAAGTAAGAAAACATATAAATTGCTACATGTGGTGTGATAGAACTTCAAGGCCCTAGGCATAGTTGTCTATAAAAATCTCATACAGCAATCATGAGCACAGCAACATGAAAGCAAATAAGAAGAACCCGTCAAAGTCTAGAACTCTTGATTAGTTTGATTCCATAATAACCCAATGGATGAATTGCAAAGCAAGTGCATATTTGTTATCTGGAGGGCAGGCTACACGAATAAACAAGGTATGCAAAGGGACGAAATGGATCGCTGGGTCCTACCACCTTGGTGAAAACTTGCTGGGACCCGAGGGGTATATATGTCTCTTGCAAAGACTTCAGCAGATACCATTGGGGAACAGGCTTTGACCCCATAGGTGATATCTTTTCCCTTCAAGGTTTAGTAATAGAACATCACTGGAACAGAACAATACATCCACACAGAGCAAACTTGAACTAATGTAAACTTCTTACGATTCATTTTCACACTTTTATCATATAGTGACCAGTGGTGTTGTAAATACCTACAGAGTTACATATGCCAAGTAAGAAAACATATAAATTGCTACATGTGGTGTGATAGAACTTCAAGGCCCTAGGCATAGTTGTCTATAAAAATCTCATACAGCAATCATGAGAACAGCAACATGAAAACAAATAAGAAGAACTCGTCAAAGTCTAGAACTCTTGATTAGTTTGATTCCATAATAACCCAATGGATGAATTGCAAAAAGCAAGTGCATATTTACTATCTGGATGGCAGGCTACACAAATAAACAAGGTATGCAAAGTGGTGCAATGGATCGCTGGGTCCTACCACCTTGGTGAAAACTTGCTGGGACTCGAGGGGTATATATGCCTCCAGCAAAGGCTTCATCAGATACCATTGGGGAACAGGCTTTGACCCCATAGGTGATATCTTTTCCCTTTAAGGTTTAGTAATAGAACATCACTGGAACAGAACAATACATCCACACAGAGCAAACTTGAACTAATATAAACTTTTTCTTACAATTAATTTTCACACTTTAATCGTTGTAAATACCTAAAGAGTTACATATGCCAAGTAAGAAAACATATAAGTGGCTACATGTGGTGTGATAGAACTTCAAGGCCCTAGGCATAGTTGTCTATAAAAATCTCATACAGCAATCATGAGAACAATAATATGAAAGCAAATAAGAAGAACTCGTCAAAGTCTAGAACTCTTGATTAGTTTGATTCCATAATAACCCAATGGATGAATTGCAAAAAGCAAGTGCATATTTAATATCTGGATGGCAGGCTACACGAATAAACAAGGTATGCAAAATGGTGCAATGGATCGCTGGGTCCTACCACCTTGGTGAAAACTTGCTGGGACTTGAAGGGTATATATGCCTCCAGCAAAGGCTTTAGCAGATACCATTGGGGAACAGGCTTTGACCCCATAGGTGATATCTTTTCCCTTCAAGGTTTAGTAATAGAACATCACTGGAACAGAACAATACATCCACACAGAGCAAACTTGAACTAATATAAATTTCTTCTTACAATTAATTTTTACACTTTAATCGTTGTAAATACCTAAAGAGTTACATATGACAAGTAAGAAAACATATAAGTGGCTACATGTGGTGTGATAGAACTTCAAGGCCCTAGGCATAGTTGTCTATAAAAATCTCATACAGCAATCATGAGAACAGTAATATGAAAGCAAATAAGAAGAACTCGTCAAAGTCTAGAACTCTTGATTAGTTTGATTCCATAATAACCCAATGGATGAATTGCAAAAAGCAAGTGCATATTTACTATCTGGATGGCAGGCTAAAGGAATAAACAAAGTATGCAAAGTGGTGCAATGGATCGCTGGGTCCTACCACCTTGGTGAAAACTTGCTGGGACCAGAGGGGTATATATGCCTCCAGCAAAGGCTTCAGCAGATACCACTGGGGAACAGGCTTTGACCCCATAGGTGATATCTTTTCCCTTCAAGGTTTAGTAATAGAACATCACTGGAACAGAACAATACATCCACACAGAGCAAACTTGAACTAATATAAACTTCTTCTTAAGATTAATTTTCACACTTTAATCATATAGTGACCAGTGGTGCTGTAAATACCTAAAGAGTTACATATGCCAAGTAAGAAAACATATAAGTGGCTACATGTGGTGTGATAGAACTTCAAGGCCCTAGGCATAGTTGTCTATAAAAATCTCATACAGCAATCATGAGAACAGTAATATGAAAGCAAATAAGAAGAACTCGTCAAAGTCTAGAACTCTTGATTAGTTTGATTCCATAATAACCCAATGGATGAATTGCAAAAAGCAAGTGCATATTTACTATCTGGATGGCAGGCTAAGGGAATAAACAAGGTATGCAAAGTGGTGCAATGGATCGCTGGGTCCTACCACCTTGGTGAAAACTTGCTGGGACTCGAGGGGTATATATGCCTCCAGCAAAGGCTTCAGCAGATACCATTGGGGAACAGGCTTTGACCCCATAGGTGATATCTTTTCCCTTCAAGGTTTAGTAATAGAACATCACTGGAACAGAACAATACATCCACACAGAGCAAACTTGAACTAATATAAACTTCTTCTTAAGATTAATTTTCACACTTTAATCATATAGTGACCAGTGGTGCTGTAAATACCTAAAGAGTTACATATGCCAAGTAAGAAAACATATAAGTGGCTATATGTGGAGTGATAGAACTTCAAGGCCCTAGGCATAATTGTCTATAAAAATCTCATACAGCAATCATGAGAACAGCAACATGAAAACAAATAAGAAGAACCCGTCAAAGTCTAGAACTCTTGACTAGTTTGATTCCATAATAACCCAATGGATGAATTGCAAAAAGCAAGTGCATATTTACTATCTGGATGGCAGGCTACACGAATAAACAAGGTATGCAAAGTGGTGCAATAGATCGCTGGGTCCTACCACCTTGGTGAAAACTTGCTGGGACTCGAGGGGTATATATGCCTCCAGCAAAGGCTTCATTAGATACCATTGGGGAACAGGCTTTGACCCCATAGGTGATATCTTTTCCCTTCAAGGTTTAGTAATAGAACATCACTGGAATAGAACAATACATCCACACAGAGGAAACTTGAACTAATATAAACTTTTTCTTACAATTAATTTTTACACTTTTATCATATAGTGACCAGTGGTGTTGTAAATACCTAAAGAGTTACATATGCCAAGTAAGAAAACATATAAATTGCTACATGTGGTGTGATAGAACTTCAAGGCCCTAGGCATAGTTGTCTATAAAAATCTCATACAGCAATCATGAGCACAGCAACATGAAAGCAAATAAGAAGAACCCGTCAAAGTCTAGAACTCTTGATTAGTTTGATTCCATAATAACCCAATGGATGAATTGCAAAGCAAGTGCATATTTGTTATCTGGAGGGCAGGCTACACGAATAAACAAGGTATGCAAAGGGACGAAATGGATCGCTGGGTCCTACCACCTTGGTGAAAACTTGCTGGGACCCGAGGGGTATATATGTCTCTTGCAAAGACTTCAGCAGATACCATTGGGGAACAGGCTTTGACCCCATAGGTGATATCTTTTCCCTTCAAGGTTTAGTAATAGAACATCACTGGAACAGAACAATACATCCACACTGAGCAAACTTGAACTAATGTAAACTTCTTACGATTCATTTTCACACTTTTATCATATAGTGACCAGTGGTGTTGTAAATACCTACAGAGTTACATATGCCAAGTAAGAAAACATATAAATTGCTACATGTGGTGTGATAGAACTTCAAGGCCCTAGGCATAGTTGTCTATAAAAATCTCATACAGCAATCATGAGAACAGCAACATGAAAACAAATAAGAAGAACTCGTCAAAGTCTAGAACTCTTGATTAGTTTGATTCCATAATAACCCAATGGATGAATTGCAAAAAGCAAGTGCATATTTACTATCTGGATGGCAGGCTACACAAATAAACAAGGTATGCAAAGTGGTGCAATGGATCGCTGGGTCCTACCACCTTGGTGAAAACTTGCTGGGACTCGAGGGGTATATATGCCTCCAGCAAAGGCTTCATCAGATACCATTGGGGAACAGGCTTTGACCCCATAGGTGATATCTTTTCCCTTCAAGGTTTAGTAATAGAACATCACTGGAATAGAACAATACATCCACACAGAGCAAACTTGAACTAATATAAACTTTTTCTTACAATTAATTTTCACACTTTAATCGTTGTAAATACCTAAAGAGTTACATATGCCAAGTAAGAAAACATATAAGTGGCTACATGTGGTGTGATAGAACTTCAAGGCCCTAGGCATAGTTGTCTATAAAAATCTCATACAGCAATCATGAGAACAATAATATGAAAGCAAATAAGAAGAATTTGTCAAAGTCTAGAACTCTTGATTAGTTTGATTCCATAATAACCCAATGGATGAATTGCAAAAAGCAAGTGCATATTTAATATCTGGATGGCAGGCTACACGAATAAACAAGGTATGCAAAATGGTGCAATGGATCGCTGGGTCCTACCACCTTGGTGAAAACTTGCTGGGACTTGAAGGGTATATATGCCTCCAGCAAAGGCTTTAGCAGATACCATTGGGGAACAGGCTTTGACCCCATAGGTGATATCTTTTCCCTTCAAGGTTTAGTAATAGAACATCACTGGAACAGAACAATACATCCACACAGAGCAAACTTGAACTAATATAAATTTCTTCTTACAATTAATTTTTACACTTTAATCGTTGTAAATACCTAAAGAGTTACATATGACAAGTAAGAAAACATATAAGTGGCTACATGTGGTGTGATAGAACTTCAAGGCCCTAGGCATAGTTGTCTATAAAAATCTCATACAGCAATCATGAGAACAGTAATATGAAAGCAAATAAGAAGAACTCGTCAAAGTCTAGAACTCTTGATTAGTTTGATTCCATAATAACCCAATGGATGAATTGCAAAAAGCAAGTGCATATTTACTATCTGGATGGCAGGCTAAAGGAATAAACAAAGTATGCAAAGTGGTGCAATGGATCGCTGGGTCCTACCACCTTGGTGAAAACTTGCTGGGACCAGAGGGGTATATATGCCTCCAGCAAAGGCTTCAGCAGATACCATTGGGGAACAGGCTTTGACCCCATAGGTGATATCTTTTCCCTTCAAGGTTTAGTAATAGAACATCACTGGAACAGAACAATACATCCACACAGAGCAAACTTGAACTAATGTAAACTTCTTACGATTAATTTTCACACTTTTATCATATAGTGACCAGTGGTGTTGTAAATACCTACAGAGTTACATATGCCAAGTAAGAAAACATATAAGTGGCTACATGTGGTGTGATAGAACTTCAAGGCCCTAGGCATAGTTGTCTATAAAAATCTCATACAGCAATCATGAGAACAGTAATATGAAAACAAATAAGAAGAACCCGTCAAAGTCTAGAACTCTTGATTAGTTTGATTCCATAATAACCCAATGGATGAATTGCAAAAAGCAAGTGCATATTTACTATCTGGATGGCAGGCTACACGAATAAACAAGGTATGCAAAGTGGTGCAATAGATCGCTGGGTCCTACCACCTTGGTGAAAACTTGCTGGGACTCGAGGGGTATATATCCCTCCAGCAAAGGCTTCATCAGATACCATTGGGGAACAGGCTTTGACCCCATAGGTGATATCTTTTCCCTTCAAGGTTTAGTAATAGAACATCACTGGAATAGAACAATACATCCACACAGAGCAAACTTGAACTAATATAAACTTTTTCTTACAATTAATTTTCACACTTTTATCATATAGTGACCAGTGGTGTTGTAAATACCTAAAGAGTTACATATGCCAAGTAAGAAAACATATAAAATGCTACATGTGGTGTGATAGAACTTCAAGGCCCTAGGCATAGTTGTCTATAAAAATCTCATACAGCAATCATGAGCACAGCAACATGAAAGCAAATAAGAAGAACCCGTCAAAGTCTAGAACTCTTGATTAGTTTGATTCCATAATAACCCAATGGATGAATTGCAAAGCAAGTGCATATTTGTTATCTGGAGGGCAGGCTACACGAATAAACAAGGTATGCAAAGGGGCGAAATGGATCGCTGGGTCCTACCACCTTGGTGAAAACTTGCTGGGACCCGAGGGGTATATATGTCTCTTGCAAAGACTGCAGCAGATACCATTGGGGAACAGGCTTTGACCCCATAGGTGATATCTTTTCCCTTCAAGGTTTAGTAATAGAACATCACTGGAACAGGACAATACATCCACACAGAGCAAACTTGAACTAATATAAATTTCTTCTTACAATTAATTTTTACACTTTAATCGTTGTAAATACCTAAAGAGTTACATATGCCAAGTAAGAAAACATATAAGTGGCTACATGTGGTGTGATAGAACTTCAAGGCCCTAGGCATAGTTGTCTATAAAAATCTCATACAGCAATCATGAGAACAGTAATATGAAAGCAAATAAGAAGAACCCGTCAAAGTCTAGAACTCTTGATTACTTTGATTCCATAATAACCCAATGGATGAATTGCAAAAAGCAAGTGCATATTTACTATCTGGATGGCAGGCTAAAGAAATAAACAAGGTATGCAAAGTGGTGCAATGGATCGCTGGGTCCTACCACCTTGGTGAAAACTTGCTGGGACCAGAGGGGTATATATGCCTCCAGCAAAAGCTTCAGCAGATACCATTGGGGAACAGGCTTTGACCCCATAGGTGATATCTTTTCCCTTCAAGGTTTAGTAATAGAACATCACTGGAACAGAACAATACATCCACACAGAGCAAACTTGAACTAATATAAACTTCTTCTTAAGATTAATTTTCACACTTTAATCATATAGTGACCAGTGGTGTTGTAAATACCTACAGAGTTACATATGCCAAGTAAGAAAACATATAAGTGGCTATATGTGGAGTGATAGAACTTCAAGGCCCTAGGCATAATTGTCTATAAAAATCTCATACAGCAATCATGAGAACAGCAACATGAAAACAAATAAGAAGAACCCGTCAAAGTCTAGAACTCTTGATTAGTTTGATTCCATAATAACCCAATGGATGAATTGCAAAAAGAAAGTGCATATTTACTATCTGGATGGCAGGCTACACGAATAAACAAGGTATGCAAAGTGGTGCCATAGATCGCTGGGTCCTACCCCCTTGGTGAAAACTTGCTGGGACTCGAGGGGTATATATGCCTCCAGCAAAGGCTTCATCAGATACCATTGGGGAACAGGCTTTGACCCCATAGGTGATATATTTTCCCTTCAAGGTTTAGTAATAGAACATCACTGGAATAGAACAATACATCCACACAGAGCAAACTTGAACTAATATAAACTTTTTCTTACAATTAATTTTTACACTTTTATCATATAGTGACCAGTGGTGTTGTAAATACCTAAAGAGTTACATATGCCAAGTAAGAAAACATATAAATTGCTACATGTGGTGTGATAGAACTTCAAGGCCCTAGGCATAGTTGTCTATAAAAATCTCATACAGCAATCATGAGCACAGCAACATGAAAGCAAATAAGAAGAACTCGTCAAAGTCTAGAACTCTTGATTAGTTTGATTCCATAATAACCCAATGGATGAATTGCAAAAAGCAAGTGCATATTTACTATCTGGATGGCAGGCTAAAGGAATAAACAAAGTATGCAAAGTGGTGCAATGGATCGCTGGGTCCTACCACCTTTGTGAAATCTTGCTGGGACCCGAGGGGAATATATGCTTCCATCAAAGGATTCGGCACATACCTTTGGGGAACAGGCTTTGACCCCATAGGTGATATCTTTTCCCTTCAAGATTTAGTCATAGAACATCACTGGAACAGAACAATACATCCACACAGAGCAAACTTGAACTAATATAAACTTCTTCTTAAGATTAATTTTCACACTTTAATCATATAGTGACCAGTGGTGCTGTAAATACCTAAAGAGTTACATATGCCAAGTAAGAAAACATATAAGTGGCTATATGTGGAGTGATAGAACTTCAAGGCCCTAGGCATAGTTGTCTATAAAAATCTCATACAGCAATCATGAGAACAGCAACATGAAAACAAATAAGAAGAACCCGTCAAAGTCTAGAACTCTTGATTAGTTTGATTCCATAATAACCCAATGGATGAATTGCAAAGAAAGTGCATATTTGTTATCTGGAGGGCAGGCTACACGAATAAACAAGGTATGCAAAGGGGCGAAATGGATCGCTGGGTCCTACCACCTTGGTGAAAACTTGCTGGGACCCGAGGGGTATATATGTCTCTTGCAAAGACTTCAGCAGATACCATTGGGGAACAGGCTTTGACCCCATAGGTGATATCTTTTCCCTTCAAGGTTTAGTAATAGAACATCACTGGAACAGAACAATACATCCACACAGAGCAAACTTGAACTAATGTAAACTTCTTACGATTCATTTTCACACTTTTATCATATAGTGACCAGTGGTGTTGTAAATACCTACAGAGTTACATATGCCAAGTAAGAAAACATATAAATTGCTACATGTGGTGTGATAGAACTTCAAGGCCCTAGGCATAGTTGTCTATAAAAATCTCATACAGCAATCATGAGAACAGCAACATGAAAACAAATAAGAAGAACTCGTCAAAGTCTAGAACTCTTGATTAGTTTGATTCCATAATAACCCAATGGATGAATTGCAAAAAGCAAGTGCATATTTACTATCTGGATGGCAGGCTACACAAATAAACAAGGTATGCAAAGTGGTGCAATGGATCGCTGGGTCCTACCACCTTGGTGAAAACTTGCTGGGACTCGAGGGGTATATATGCCTCCAGCAAAGGCTTCATCAGATACCATTGGGGAACAGGCTTTGACCCCATAGGTGATATCTTTTCCCTTCAAGGTTTAGTAATAGAACATCACTGGAACAGAACAATACATCCACACAGAGCAAACTTGAACTAATATAAATTTCTTCTTACAATTAATTTTTACACTTTAATCGTTGTAAATACCTAAAGAGTTACATATGCCAAGTAAGAAAACATATAAGTGGCTATATGTGGAGTGATAGAACTTCAAGGCCCTAGGCATAGTTGTCTATAAAAATCTCATACAGCAATCATGAGAACAGTAATATGAAAGCAAATAAGAAGAACTCGTCAAAGTCTAGAACTCTTGATTAGTTTGATTCCATAATAACCCAATGGATGAATTGCAAAAAGCAAGTGCATATTTACTATCTGGATGGCAGGCTAAGGGAATAAACAAGGTATGCAAAGTGGTGCAATGGATCGCTGGGTCCTACCACCTTGGTGAAAACTTGCTGGGACTCGAGGGGTATATATGCCTCCAGCAAAGGCTTCATCAGATACCATTGGGGAACAGGCTTTGACCCCATAGGTGATATCTTTTCCTTTCAAGATTTAGTAATAGAACATCACTGGAACAGAACAATACATCCACACAGAGCAAACTTGAACTAATAAAAATTTCTTCTTACAATTAATTTTTACACTTTAATCATATAGTGACCAGTGGTGCTGTAAATACCTAAAGAGTTACATATGCCAAGTAAGAAAACATATAAGTGGCTACATGTGGTGTGATAGAACTTCAAGGCCCTAGGCATAGTTGTCTATAAAAATCTCATACAGCAATCATGAGAACAGTAATATGAAAGCAAATAAGAAGAACTCGTCAAAGTCTAGAACTCTTGATTAGTTTGATTCCATAATAACCCAATGGATGAATTGCAAAAAGCAAGTGCATATTTACTATCTGGATGGCAGGCTAAGGGAATAAACAAGGTATGCAAAGTGGTGCAATGGATCGCTGGGTCCTACCACCTTGGTGAAAACTTGCTGGGACCAG
This sequence comes from Scardinius erythrophthalmus, assembly GCF_964197995.2. NCBI lineage: Eukaryota > Metazoa > Chordata > Actinopteri > Cypriniformes > Leuciscidae > Scardinius > Scardinius erythrophthalmus. Next base: position 39,789,528 of record NC_138227.1, on the reverse strand, counting down.
AGGGGTATATATGCCTCCAGCAAAGGCTCCATCAGATACCATTGGGGAACAGGCTTTGACCCCATAGGTGATATCTTTTCCCTTCAAGGTTTAGTAATAGAACATCACTGGAACAGAACAATACATCCACACAGAGCAAACTTGAACTAATATAAACTTCTTCTTAAGATTAATTTTCACACTTTAATCATATAGTGACCAGTGGTGCTGTAAATACCTAAAGAGTTACATATGCCAAGTAAGAAAACATATAAGTGGCTATATGTGGTGTGATAGAACTTCAAGGCCCTAGGCATAATTGTCTATAAAAATCTCATACAGCAATCATGAGAACAGCAACATGAAAACAAATAAGAAGAACCCGTCAAAGTCTAGAACTCTTGACTAGTTTGATTCCATAATAACCCAATGGATGAATTGCAAAAAGCAAGTGCATATTTACTATCTGGATGGCAGGCTACACGAATAAACAAGGTATGCAAAGTGGTGCAATAGATCGCTGGGTCCTACCACCTTGGTGAAAACTTGCTGGGACTCGAGGGGTATATATGCCTCCAGCAAAGGCTTCATTAGATACCATTGGGAGACAGGCTTTGACCCCATAGGTGATATCTTTTCCCTTCAAGGTTTAGTAATAGAACATCACTGGAATAGAACAATACATCCACACAGAGGAAACTTGAACTAATATAAACTTTTTCTTACAATTAATTTTTACACTTTTATCATATAGTGACCAGTGGTGTTGTAAATACCTAAAGAGTTACATATGCCAAGTAAGAAAACATATAAATTGCTACATGTGGTGTGATAGAACTTCAAGGCCCTAGGCATAGTTGTCTATAAAAATCTCATATAGCAATCATGAGCACAATAACATGAAAGCAAATAAGAAGAACCCGTTAAAGTCTAGAACTCTTGATTAGTTTGATTCCATAATAACCCAATAGATGAATTGCAAAGCAAGTGCATATTTGTTATCTGGAGGGCAGGCTACACGAATAAACAAGGTATGCAAAGGGGCGAAATGGATCGCTGGGTCCTACCACCTTGGTGAAAACTTGCTGGGACCCAAGGGGTATATATGTCTCTTGCAAACACTTCAGCAGATACCATTGGGGAACAGGCTTTGACCCCATAGGTGATATCTTTTCCCTTCAAGGTTTAGTAATAGAACATCACTGGAATAGAACAATACATCCACACAGAGCAAACTTGAACTAATATAAACTTCTTCTTACAATTAATTTTTACACTTTTATCATATAGTGACCAGTGGTGTTGTAAATACCTACAGAGTTACATATGCCAAGTAAGAAAACATATAAGTGGCTATATGTGGAGTTATAGAACTTCAAGGCCCTAGGCATAGTTGTCTATAAAAATCTCATACAGCAATCATGAGAACAGCAACATGAAAACAAATAAGAAGAACTCGTCAAAGTCTAGAGCTCTTGATTAGTTTGATTCCATAATAACCCAATGGATGAATTGCAAAAAGCAAGTGCATATTTACTATCTGGATGGCAGGCTAAAGGAATAAACAAGGTATGCAAAGTGGTGCAATGGATCGCTGGGTCCTACCACCTTGGTGAAAACTTGCTGGGACCAGAGGGGTATATATGCCTCCAGCAAAGGCTTCAGCAGATACCATTGGGGAACAGGCTTTGACCCCATAGGTGATATCTTTTCCCTTCAAGGTTTAGTAATAGAACATCACTGGAACAGAACAATACATCCACACAGAGCAAACTTGAACTAATATAAACTTCTTCTTAAGATTAATTTTCACACTTTAATCATATAGTGACCAGTGGTGCTGTAAATACCTAAAGAGTTACATATGCCAAGTAAGAAAACATATAAGTGGCTATATGTGGAGTGATAGAACTTCAAGGCCCTAGGCATAATTGTCTATAAAAATCTCATACAGCAATCATGAGAACAGCAACATGAAAACAAATAAGAAGAACCCGTCAAAGTCTAGAACTCTTGACTAGTTTGATTCCATAATAACCCAATGGATGAATTGCAAAAAGCAAGTGCATATTTACTATCTGGATGGCAGGCTAAAGGAATAAACAAGGTATGCAAAGTGGTGCAATAGATCGCTGGGTCCTACCACCTTGGTGAAAACTTGCTGGGACTCGAGGGGTATATATGCCTCCAGCAAAGGCTTCATTAGATACCATTGGGGAACAGGCTTTGACCCCATAGGTGATATCTTTTCCCTTCAAGGTTTAGTAATAGAACATCACTGGAATAGAACAATACATCCACACAGAGGAAACTTGAACTAATATAAACTTTTTCTTACAATTAATTTTTACACTTTTATCATATAGTGACCAGTGGTGTTGTAAATACCTAAAGAGTTACATATGCCAAGTAAGAAAACATATAAATTGCTACATGTGGTGTGATAGAACTTCAAGGCCCTAGGCATAGTTGTCTATAAAAATCTCATACAGCAATCATGAGCACAGCAACATGAAAGCAAATAAGAAGAACCCGTCAAAGTCTAGAACTCTTGATTAGTTTGATTCCATAATAACCCAATGGATGAATTGCAAAGCAAGTGCATATTTGTTATCTGGAGGGCAGGCTACACGAATAAACAAGGTATGCAAAGGGACGAAATGGATCGCTGGGTCCTACCACCTTGGTGAAAACTTGCTGGGACCCGGGGGGTATATATGTCTCTTGCAAAGACTGCAGCAGATACCATTGGGGAACAGGCTTTCACCCCATAGGTGATATCTTTTCCCTTCAAGGTTTAGTAATAGAACATCACTGGAACAGAACAATACATCCACACAGAGCAAACTTGAACTAATGTAAACTTCTTACGATTCATTTTCACACTTTTATCATATAGTGACCAGTGGTGTTGTAAATACCTACAGAGTTACATATGCCAAGTAAGAAAACATATAAATTGCTACATGTGGTGTGATAGAACTTCAAGGCCCTAGGCATAGTTGTCTATAAAAATCTCATACAGCAATCATGAGAACAGCAACATGAAAACAAATAAGAAGAACTCGTCAAAGTCTAGAACTCTTGATTAGTTTGATTCCATAATAACCCAATGGATGAATTGCAAAAAGCAAGTGCATATTTACTATCTGGATGGCAGGCTACACAAATAAACAAGGTATGCAAAGTGGTGCAATGGATCGCTGGGTCCTACCACCTTGGTGAAAACTTGCTGGGACTCGAGGGGTATATATGCCTCCAGCAAAGGCTTCATCAGATACCATTGGGGAACAGGCTTTGACCCCATAGGTGATATCTTTTCCCTTCAAGGTTTAGTAATAGAACATCACTGGAACAGAACAATACATCCACACAGAGCAAACTTGAACTAATATAAACTTTTTCTTACAATTAATTTTCACACTTTAATCGTTGTAAATACCTAAAGAGTTACATATGCCAAGTAAGAAAACATATAAGTGGCTACATGTGGTGTGATAGAACTTCAAGGCCCTAGGCATAGTTGTCTATAAAAATCTCATACAGCAATCATGAGAACAGTAATATGAAAGCAAATAAGAAGAACTCGTCAAAGTCTAGAACTCTTGATTAGTTTGATTCCATAATAACCCAATGGATGAATTGCAAAAAGCAAGTGCATATTTACTATCTGGATGGCAGGCTAAGGGAATAAACAAGTTATGCAAAGTGGTGCAATGGATCGCTGGGTCCTACCACCTTGGTGAAAACTTGCTGGGACCAGAGGGGTATATATGCCTCCAGCAAAGGCTTCAGCAGATACCATTGGGGAACAGGCTTTGACCCCATAGGTGATATCTTTTCCCTTCAAGGTTTAGTAATAGAACATCACTGGAACAGAACAATACATCCACACAGAGCAAACTTGAACTAATATAAACTTCTTCTTAAGATTAATTTTCACACTTTAATCATATAGTGACCAGTGGTGCTGTAAATACCTAAAGAGTTACATATGCCAAGTAAGAAAACATATAAGTGGCTATATGTGGAGTGATAGAACTTCAAGGCCCTAGGCATAATTGTCTATAAAAATCTCATACAGCAATCATGAGAACAGCAACATGAAAACAAATAAGAAGAACCCGTCAAAGTCTAGAACTCTTGATTAGTTTGATTCCATAATAACCCAATGGATGAATTGCAAAAAGCAAGTGCATATTTACTATCTGGATGGCAGGCTACACGAATAAACAAGGTATGCAAAGTGGTGCAATAGATCGCTGGGTCCTACCACCTTGGTGAAAACTTGCTGGGACTCGAGGGGTATATATGCCTCCAGCAAAGGCTTCAGCAGATACCATTGGGGAACAGGCTTTGACCCCATAGGTGATATCTTTTCCCTTCAAGGTTTAGTAATAGAACATCACTGGAATAGAACAATACATCCACACAGAGGAAACTTGAACTAATATAAACTTTTTCTTACAATTAATTTTTACACTTTTATCATATAGTGACCAGTGGTGTTGTAAATACCTAAAGAGTTACATATGCCAAGTAAGAAAACATATAAATTGCTACATGTGGTGTGATAGAACTTCAAGGCCCTAGGCATAGTTGTCTATAAATATCTCATACAGCAATCATGAGCACAACAACATGAAAGCAAATAAGAAGAACCCGTCAAAGTCTAGAACTCTTGATTAGTTTGATTCCATAATAACCCAATAGATGAATTGCAAAGCAAGTGCATATTTGTTATCTGGAGGGCAGGCTACACGAATAAACAAGGTATGCAAAGGGGCGAAATGGATCGCTGGGTCCTACCACCTTGGTGAAAACTTGCTGGGACCCAAGGGGTATATATGTCTCTTGCAAACACTTCAGCAGATACCATTGGGGAACAGGCTTTGACCCCATAGGTGATATCTTTTCCCTTCAAGGTTTAGTAATAAAACATCACTGGAATAGAACAATACATCCACACAGAGCAAACTTGAACTAATATAAACTTTTTCTTACAATTAATTTTTACACTTTTATCATATAGTGACCAGTGGTGTTGTAAATACCTACAGAGTTACATATGCCAAGTAAGAAAACATATAAGTGGCTATATGTGGAGTTATAGAACTTCAAGGCCCTAGGCATAGTTGTCTATAAAAATCTCATACAGCAATCATGAGAACAGCAACATGAAAACAAATAAGAAGAACTCGTCAAAGTCTAGAGCTCTTGATTAGTTTGATTCCATAATAACCCAATGGATGAATTGCAAAAAGCAAGTGCATATTTACTATCTGGATGGCAGGCTACACAAATAAACAAGGTATGCAAAGTGGTGCAATGGATCGCTGGGTCCTACCACCTTGGTGAAAACTTGCTGGGACTCGAGGGGTATATATGCCTCCAGCAAAGGCTCCATCAGATACCATTGGGGAACAGGCTTTGACCCCATAGGTGATATCTTTTCCCTTCAAGGTTTAGTAATAGAACATCACTGGAACAGAACAATACATCCACACAGAGCAAACTTGAACTAATATAAACTTTTTCTTACAATTAATTTTCACACTTTAATCGTTGTAAATACCTAAAGAGTGTAACGAATACGACTCTGGGTAAATATGAATTAGCTCAAGAATATGGGGAATTCTGGGAATATTAATATTTCTGACTCATGGTCATAATTCATAAGTCGCATGTACATTTATTTTATCAATTATCGAGATTACCTTGTTCTGTAACTGGTCTGACCAACCTTTAACTCGGCCAGCGAGTAGATGTAAGGTCAGTACAGTTAAGAAGGGGGTATTCACAAACTCCACTAAAGTTTTGTCTTCTGGCCACGAACATCAAACTTTCTGAGTTTATGAATTAATAACTACTCAAGGTAGTCTAGATCGAGAATACAACAAGTCCCAGGCACTCAAAAAAATCCAAGGAGGAGAAGGAAAAAAAGGTTAAAAAGCCTTTATTAGTAGTGGCTTAAACCATTAAAAATGCCAACATGTTTCGACCAACATGGTCTTCTTCAGGGCAAATACATACAGAGAATGACAATGACAACAATTTATAAGCAAGTAAAGACCCAGCCCTAAACCAAGATAATTGAATTAACCTAATGAGACCAAATGTAATCAATTATCCCAATGAGACAATCAGGTCTACAGGGTAATGGAAGTAACACAGTAAGGGAACAAAACAAAGAAACAAGCTACATATCTCAACAAACAACATCCCTCAGCGAAAACCAAAAAACACAATATAGATCATGAGAAAAACAAAAAAACAAAAACAAAAAAAAAACAACATATATACACACACATACATACACACATTTATACATATACAAATATATATATATGCATACATATACATATACATACATACAAGGCACATCCAATAAGTAGAGAAAATATCATAAAAAACATTTAAACTCTATGTCATCATTCAGACCTGGAAACCGAAGCGCATCCAATTGATGTATCCAGAAAGACTCACGCTGGTTGAGTTTGCGCATCCTATCACCACCTCTATCCAAAGGTCTCACATGTTCCAAGGCCTCTATAACTAATAAGGAATCATTCTTGTTATGCACATGCAGAAAATGTTGGGCCATTTGATATTCAGGACTACTGACACGAATAGCATATTTATGCTCTGCTAGACGATCACGTAGACGTCTTTTAGTGCGACCCACATAAAACACATCCTTACATGGGCAAGATAGACGGTATATCACAAATGTAGTATTACAGTTTATAAAGTCTTTTATCTTATATGTTCTGTTAGATCTGAAATCCACAAAAGTTTTAGCAGGGATAATATTCCTACAATGAGGGCAGTTCATACAACGATATAATCCAATAGGTCTCGAAAGCCAACTCTCCTTCTTCTCAGAGGGAAGATAACTATGTACCAGCTTGTCGCGAATAGTTGGAGCTCTTTTGTAAGAAAACATAGGTGGTTGTGGAAAGACCTGTTGAAGAACAGGGTCAGAATTTATAATGGCCCAATTATTCTGAATTATCTGTTTTATCTGTCTAGCCTCCCTACTGTACTGTGTAACAAAAAAGGTACGGGATAGAGTCTCCGTTTTACGTTCCTTCTTAATCAAAGTATCAGAACGGTTCAGGGATTGAGCTCTGGAACGTGCACGAGCGACGATATCTGGTTTGTAATTTCTTTTAATAAAACGTTCCGACATAATTTCCGCCTGTTTTTCAAAGTCAACATTATCATCACATATGCGGCGTAACCGCTGAAATTGGCCAAAGGGTACATTATCAATGAGATATGGAGGATGAAATGAGTCGGCCCTAAGGATAGTATTTCTAGAGGTCTTTTTTCTGAAAATCGTGGTATGTAACTTCCCTTCTGGGTCAATAGAGATGGTCAGGTCTAAAAAATCAATGCTGGTTTTGGAGTATTCCAAAGACAATTTAATGTTGTTATTTACAGAGTTAAGGTATTTGTGAAACTCACAAACCTGAGTATCAGTACCCTTAAAAATAAACAATAAATCATCAATATAGCGACCATACCATGTTATACAATGATGAAAAGGATTAGTTGGGTTAAGAACATATAACTTCTCCCATAGCCCCAAATAAAGACAAGCATAATTGGGTGAGAAGCAGCATCCCATTGGAACCCCAATCTTTTGTTTATACAGTTTGTCGATAAACACAAAAATATTGTTATGAATAATAAACTCAGTGAGTTGTACAATGAAATGAGAAGGAGGTCTGATGTCATCTCTATCAGAAATAAAGTGTTTCAAGGCGTGTAACCCCTCCTCATGGTCAATGTTGGTGTACAAGGACTCTATATCCATGCTAATTAAGTATTGGGACCCAACATTGCCTAAATTAGACAAGCTGTTTAAGACATCCACAGTATCCTCAATGAAAGATGGAAGAGTCCTCACAAAAGGCTTAATAAAGAAATCAACAAACTTGGATGCTGGTTCAGTAAGTGTACCATTGCCCGAGATAATGGGTCGCCCAGGAGGGTTGTCAAAAGGGGGTTTGTGAACTTTCGGAAGCAAGTAAAAAGTAGCCAAGGATGGATGTTCAACAATCATATATTTCATTTCGCTCTCAGTAATCCATTCTGAATTTTTTGCATGGGTTAAGATGTTATGGAAGACAACGGTCAATTCAGACAAAGGATTACTGGTTAATCTTTCGTAATGCTTGGTTCCCAATTGTCTTGTCGCTTCTAGGATGTATCTGTCTTTCGACAAGACCACTACGGCCCCACCCTTATCAGCAGGTCGAATAATAATATCTTCAATCGTAGATAGCTCACTAAGAGCCTTACGCTCACTAATTGTCAAATTCGATTTTTGTACGGGTCTGGACCGAGTATCAAATAATTTTTGTACATCATAATCTACTTTCTTACAAAAGGCAACAAGAGATGGATTAGATACCACAGGCGTAAATAAGGATTTAGGTCTAAATAGCGGATACAAATCAATATTGGAAGTACTCACAGGATCGGCAGAGTTATCAAGTGTGCTGTCAGGAGTAAAATCAGGGTTGACAATCGTCATGGACCCACCGTAATTGTTTCTTGACTTATGATAAAAGGTCTTTAAATGTAAATTCCGATAAAAGCGGAATAAATCCACTCTAGTATTGAATAGGCTGGAGTTATGAGTGGGTGCAAAAGACATACCCTTAGACAGTACACATAGTTGCTCGTTGGAAAGAGGCGTATCAGAAAGGTTGATCACCGAGGATATTTCCTCCTCGGTAACGTGCGCAGTGCTGGTGGACGAGGACGTTCCTCTACCTCGGCGGCCACGACGTGTCTTCTTGGACCTCGATGGTTTGACTGAAGTCTCGGCCAATCGTCCTCCAAAAAATTATCAGACTCAGATTCCATGGAACGACCCTCATCTTCGCTGGATATAAGGTTAAAGGACACCTTAGGTTGACGGGAACGGGGGTTGACAGTCTGATAGGCGGTGAGCATGATGGTAATTACGAGAAAAGCGTGGTTGGTTCCAGCGATATACTTGTCCTCTCTGGTAGTCCTCCACATCACGTTTAAACTTCCGCACTTTCATCTCCTTGACGGTCGTCTCGAGTTTGAGAATATCCTCCCGGATTGATTGTAAACTAGGAGCCTGTTGTTCAAGAGGAATGGGTAGGGAAGACTCAATGTCTCTGATCCGGGACTGGATAAGTTCTCTCTCTTTCTTACCCTCTTGTATCAGCAGTAGCATCAAGTCCATAGAGCATTTATTTAAAATAGACTCCCATTTTGATTTAAAATCAACATCCTCGTTATGAGTAGAGGAAAATTTAGATAAACGAAGTCCACGAGGGATGCGTCCTTCTCTCCAATAATCGGAAAGTGAAACTACATGCCATTTGAGCTTCATATCTTTCTCAAGTAGTTTACGCAGTTCATGTTTCTTTGTTGAACAGTCCGTGTGCAATACATTCTCCACATGCATGAGTAAAGAGTCTGTCACAATAATATTTCTTCCTTCATCCATAGAAAAAGAGTGTGTCTCCATGGTAAGTTACTCACCACACGCTAATGGTTATAGCAGAGCAAGGCCAAAGTTGATGACAGTTCCCCAAACTGTCTAAAAACTGAGAATTGTGAAGAGTTCAACCAGGCGCTCAGGTAGAGTAAGAGTCTGTGATAGGTGCTCTTGGGGTATGGGAACAAATCCAAAATACAACAAGTCCCAGGCACTCAAAAAAATCCTAGACAGATAAAACAGATAATTCAGAATAATTGGGCCATTATAAATTCTGACCCTGTTCTTCAACAGGTCTTTCCACAACCACCTATGTTTTCTTACAAAAGAGCTCCAACTATTCGCGACAAGCTGGTACATAGTTATCTTCCCTCTGAGAAGAAGGAGAGTTGGCTTTCGAGACCTATTGGATTATATCGTTGTATGAACTGCCCTCATTGTAGGAATATTATCCCTGCTAAAACTTTTGTGGATTTCAGATCTAACAGAACATATAAGATAAAAGACTTTATAAACTGTAATACTACATTTGTGATATACCGTCTATCTTGCCCATGTAAGGATGTGTTTTATGTGGGTCGCACTAAAAGACGTCTACGTGATCGTCTAGCAGAGCATAAATATGCTATTCGTGTCAGTAGTCCTGAATATCAAATGGCCCAACATTTTCTGCATGTGCATAACAAGAATGATTCCTTATTAGTTATAGAGGCCTTGGAACATGTGAGACCTTTGGATAGAGGTGGTGATAGGATGCGCAAACTCAACCAGCGTGAGTCTTTCTGGATACATCAATTGGATGCGCTTCGGTTTCCAGGTCTGAATGATGACATAGAGTTTAAATGTTTTTTATGATATTTTCTCTACTTATTGGATGTGCCTTGTATGTATGTATATGTATATGTATGCATATATATATTTGTATATGTATATATGTGTGTATGTATGTGTGTGTATATATGTTTTTTTTTTTTTTTTTTTTTTTTTTTTCCTCATGATCTATATTGTGTTTTTTGGTTTTCGCTGAGGGATGTTGTTTTTTGAGATATGTAGCTTGTTTCTTTGTTTTGTTCACTTACTGTGTTACTTCCATTACCCTGTAGACCTGATTGTCTCATTGGGATAATTGATTACATTTGGTCTCATTAGGTTAATTCAATTATCTTGGTTTAGGGCTGGGTCTTTACTTGCTTATAAATTGTTGTCATTGTCATTCTCTGTATGTATTTGCCCTGAAGAAGACCATGTTGGTCGAAACATGTTGGCATTTTTAATGGTTTAAGCCACTACTAATAAAGGCTTTTTAACCTTTTTTTCCTTCTCCTCCTTGGATTTTTTTGAGTGCCTGGGACTTGTTGTATTTTGGATTTGTTCCCCTACCCCAAGAGCACCTATCACAGACTCTTACTCTACCTGAGCGCCTGGTTGAACTCTTCACAATTCTTAGTCTAGATCGAGCTTTGTAGCTTATAATTGGATCTTTTAGATTCATTGACTTATAAGGTGAATTTTCAAACACAGAGACAGTGAAAAGTATTTAATGGATTTTAATAAAATGTAAAACTAGAGATTATGAGCTACGAATATAAACGTACGTAAAAATGCATACAAATAAAACAAACATTTAAACAATCAAGAACATGAAGAAATAACGTGATCAGAAATAAATTAAATGAAAAAGAGAGAAAATATGGAGAGAGAGAGAATAGCTGGTAATTATTGTAGACAGAAAACCTAATTTCACAAGGCACCAGGAATCAGCTTTTAGAGAGATATACGTTACTTGTAAGTTTGTTCTCTTTCGAGTGATGCTTAAAGGTAGGAAGCGTGTCATCTGTCCTGTTTGTGCTGCGTCTTCCGGCGTCGTGGGAAGCTTAAGAAGGTCTCACTGGATGTAACGTTACCAGAAAATAAGAATCTTACAATTAATTTTTACACTTTTATCATATAGTGACCAGTGGTGTTGTAAATACCTAAAGAGTTACATATGCCAAGTAAGAAAACATATAAATTGCTACATGTGGTGTGATAGAACTTCAAGGCCCTAGGCATAGTTGTCTATAAAAATCTCATACAGAAATCATGAGCACAGCAACATGAAAGCAAATAAGAAGAACCCGTCAAAGTCTAGAACTCTTGATTAGTTTGATTCCATAATAACCCAATGGATGAATTGCAAAGCAAGTGCATATTTGTTATCTGGAGGGCAGGCTACACGAATAAACAAGGTATGCAAAGGGGCGAAATGGATCGCTGGGTCCTACCACCTTGGTGAAAACTTGCTGGGACCCGAGGGGTATATATGTCTCTTGCAAAGACTTCAGCAGATACCATTGGGGAACAGGCTTTGACCCCATAGGTGATATCTTTTCCCTTCAAGGTTTAGTAATAGAACATCACTGGAACAGAACAATACATCCACACAGAGCAAACTTGAACTAATATAAATTTCTTCTTACAATTAATTTTTACACTTTAATCGTTGTAAATACCTAAAGAGTTACATATGCCAAGTAAGAAAACATATAAGTGGCTACATGTGGTGTGATAGAACTTCAAGGCCCTAGGCATAGTTGTCTATAAAAATCTCATACAGCAATCATGAGAACAGTAATATGAAAGCAAATAAGAAGAACTCGTCAAAGTCTAGAACTCTTGATTAGTTTGATTCCATAATAACCCAATGGATGAATTGCAAAAAGCAAGTGCATATTTACTATCTGGATGGCAGGCTAAAGGAATAAACAAAGTATGCAAAGTGGTGCAATGGATCGCTGGGTCCTACCACCTTGGTGAAAACTTGCTGGGACCAGAGGGGTATATATGCCTCCAGCAAAGGCTTCAGCAGATACCATTGGGGAACAGGCTTTGACCCCATAGGTGATATCTTTTCCCTTCAAGGTTTAGTAATAGAACATCACTGGAACAGAACAATACATCCACACAGAGCAAACTTGAACTAATATAAACTTCTTCTTAAGATTCATTTTCACACTTTAATCATATAGTGACCAGTGGTGCTGTAAATACCTAAAGAGTTACATATGCCAAGTAAGAAAACATATAAGTGGCTACATGTGGTGTGATAGAACTTCAAGGCCCTAGGCATAGTTGTCTATAAAAATCTCATACAGCAATCATGAGAACAGTAATATGAAAGCAAATAAGAAGAACTCGTCAAAGTCTAGAACTCTTGATTAGTTTGATTCCATAATAACCCAATGGATGAATTGCAAAAAGCAAGTGCATATTTACTATCTGGATGGCAGGCTAAGGGAATAAACAAGGTATGCAAAGTGGTGCAATGGATCGCTGGGTCCTACCACCTTGGTGAAAACTTGCTGGGACCAGAGGGGTATATATGCCTCCAGCAAAGGCTTCAGCAGATACCATTGGGGAACAGGCTTTGACCCCATAGGTGATGTAGGAGCCGCATTTGAGTTTATTTTTGGTTTCATAATTTACTTATAATTGTCTTTTCTATTGCATTTGAGTGGTACACCTTCTACAGCCAGAGAGGGCGCTGTCCTATAAGTTGGAGCATGTAGCGCAGAAGGGGACACAGAAGGAGAAGGTGTGCCAGCAGATACAGTCTTTGACCTCGGCCTGGATCTGTGTTACTGGAGCTTGGCCTGTAGGAGAAAGCTGAACTCCAAGCGCTACAAAGGAAGTTTTCATTTTTGTTTTGTACTTTATTTTTATTTGCAATAAATATCGACAAACATTCAACAACAACACTCTTGGATTTTCTTGGATTTGGGCTGTGAGTCTGACCCTGTTCTCGCATTCTCCAGGTGGTTAGAAACAATAACAGGGGGTTACAGGAAAAACCCAACATTGTTTTTGCCACTACATTTCGTCAAAGACTTGCTGTGAATTGATCAAAGATGGATTTATGTTGAAACTACGCGATATGAAGACAAAGGAAAGCGTGGCAAGCCAAACAAAGAAACACTTCGAATGGAGGTATGTGTTTTCAAAGTGAATCATATTTGAAGGATATAGAAACCAATCTCACCGCAGATTTGTGAGTTGGTGAAGGTGAACTGTGACAAACAATTAAGAGTGGTGAAAGGCAGTTTGCCGTTGTGAAAACACAGCCAAATTGGAACGAATGAAAGGCAACGATATGTTGATTTTTGGAAAGAAAACATACTGCTTTCTACATTTTTGAGAACTTTTGCATTGATTGAAGCAAGCAAGATAAATAGTTTCTGAGATTTTTGGGAAGGTTTTTTTTGAGAATAATGGCTGATTCTAACGAAGAAGAAACAAACCCTGTTAAAGACATGAATGAAACTGTCGCGCAATTGCGCTCATCTAGAGGAGGAAAAATGTCACATGTAACACGGAGAATGAGCATTGTGAATGATTTAATGACTAGTCCGGAATTTCTTGATGAAGTTAAACAAAACATGATTAAGTTCAATGAATTTCTTGAAGAGTTCAAAGCCTTGCATGCCTCCTATAGTGAAATGTAGGAAGCAAATCAAGAAGACCACGAAACATGGTATCAGCCTAGATGTGTGCAGATAACGGCTTTTATGACTAACGTTGAAAATTGGATTTCAGCCATAGAAAACCCAGGTTCCCAAGCCATAGTTGAAGCCACCTCTTCTGTCACCCAAGTAGAAGATTCTGATACTGATACTGATGCACAATCATTTAGTTCACATACATCATCTGTGTCATTGCGCATCAGTGCAGAGGCAGAGAGAGTGGCTTTAATGGCTAAAGCTGCAAAGCTACAAGAAAGGCATGCAATTGAGGAGCAGGAGCATATTCTAAGAAAAAAGAGAGAAACTTTAGAGTTGCATTCTGAAATTGAAGCCACTACTGCAAAAATTAATTATCTGAAAGAAGCTGAAATAGAAATGTATAAACCTGCCCAGTCTGATGTCACAGTTCAGATGCCTTTGCTGGGTGCAGAAGCAGATGAAGTGAAGACGAAATCAACAGTGACACATGTACCATTGGATGAAAAGCCTGATAGCTCACTTTATTTCCATGACAGGACGTCCCCAGTCGTTAAAACCAGGCCAGGTGTTCAGGTTCAATTTCCTCTTCACAGCAGACCTGTTTTCCAGCCCATGGCTAGCAGTGATACCCGGTCACAACCACAGCAGACCTCAGCTCACAGTATTCCCCCTGTCATTCCCCAGCCAGCAAGGTCAGTTCCAGCCATTCAGTCCACTGTACCTCAAGGACAAATTCCAACACCCAGTTCAGCACAGGAAAGCCACATGATTAAAATTCTGGAAAAGCAGAGTGAATTAACAAGGATTCTTATGAAGCAGCAACTTCTGTCTACACTACCGCAAGGTAGCATTCCACTCTTTGATGGACAAGTTCTTGAGTACAAGTCATTCATTCACTCCTTTGAAAATATGGTTGAAAGCAAAACTGATAACAATAAAGAGAGATTGCAGTTTCTTATTCAATATACTAGAGGCCTAGCACAAAGGCTAGTCAAGAGCTGTGAGTACTTGTCACCAGATAGAGGCTACAAGAGAGCAAAGGAGTTGCTAAAGGAAAATTTTGGAAACGAATACAAGATCTCTTGTGCTTACTTGGAAAAAGCCCTATCCTGGTCCCAAATAAAATCTGAGGATTTTAAATCACTACAGGATTATGCCATGTTCCTTAGGAGCTGCTGCAATGCTATGGAGGAAATGGAATATATGGAGGAGCTGGATACAGTATCCAATATGAGAAGCATTGTGCTCAAGCTACCATACAAGCTTCGGGAGAGATGGCGTAACAAGGCTTATGAGCTGCAAGAACAACGTAGTCGTAGGGTAAGGATTTTAGATTTAGTCTGCTTTATTGAAAGACAAGCTCGCATAGCAGCTGATCCAGTATTTGGTGATCTTCAGGATCAGTCGGCTAGTAGAGGAAAGGCTAGATCCCCAGTCAAACCACAGGCCTCGAAGTCATCTGGCAGTAGTTTTGCCACTAGTATAGCTATTGCCCAAAAGCAGATGAAGTTTGATCTTTCTTGCCCCTTCTGTAGCTCAGGACACACATTGGACTTGTGTAAAGACTTTTTAAAGATAACACACAGAGACAAGCTCAGTTTTATAAAGACCAAAGGCATATGCTTTGGATGTCTCTCCACAGGCCACATTAGCAGAGACTGCAAAAGGCGTCTCAGCTGTAAAGTATGTAAGCAAGCTCACCCTAGTGTCCTACATATTGAGGCCAAAGATAGTATCATCAAAAAGGCAGAAAGACCCTCTGATGTTACAGGCAATGCATCAGCAGGGTTATGTGGTCATATAGGGGCCGGAGACCAAGAGAGTGTGCTGTCCATTGTCCCAGTTCAGGTTAAGGCAGCAAAGGGCAGCCAAGTCTTACAGGTGTATGCTCTCCTGGACCCTGGATCCTCCGCCACCTTCTGCTCCGAGGATCTTATGTTTCGGCTCAATCTGAAGGGAAGAAAAACACACATTCTTCTACGCACAATGAATCAAGAAAAAACTGTTCCATCTCATGTTGTATCTGAAATGGAAGTTTCAGCACTGGACAGCAATAACTTCTTACCTCTTCCTGATCTCTTCACTCAAAAAGAAATGCCAGTTACCACAAACAGCATTCCCAAGCAGAAAGACTTAGCACAATGGAAGTATCTAAGTCGAGTCAAACTTCCCAGCATTAATTCAAAGGTGGAGCTGTTGATTGGCACAAATGCTCCAAAGTGCATAGAACCATGGGAGGTTGTTAATAGTCAAGGTGGGGGACCCTACGCAGTTAGAACCTTATTGGGGTGGGTTGTAAACGGGCCACTGAGAAGTGCTGATGGCAGTGCAGAGAATGTGACTGTGAATAGGATATCAGTTACAAGTCTAGAACAGCTTCTGATCTCACAGTATAATCAGGATTTCAGTGAGGTAGCATCTGAGGAGAAGACCGAAATGTCAGTTGAGGACAGAAGGTTTTTAGAGATAGCCAATGAGGCGGTCTTACAAGATGGACATTACTATCTGAAGTTGCCCTTCAGGAAAACTGATGTCAGCATGCCTAACAATCGCCAAGTTGCAGAACAGCGCCTCCAAACTCTGAAAAGGAAAATGAAAAAAGATGAACAATACAAACAGGAATATGTTGCCTTCCTCAATGACATCTTTGAAAATCATTATGCAGAGGAGGTCCCAGAGGAAGAACTCACACAGGCACCTGGAAAGGTATGGTACATACCACACCATGGAGTGTATCACCCCAAAAAGAAGAAACTTAGAGTGGTGTTTGATTGTGCAGCTACTTTTAAAGGTGTATCCCTCAACACAGAGCTACTACAGGGTCCTGATCTGACCAATTCGCTTGTCGGAGTCATTTGGAGATTCCGCAAAGAACCCATTGGAATTATGGCTGATGTTAAGTCAATGTTCCATCAGGTGGGAGTAGAGAAATCAGGTGTGGACTACTTGCGCTTTCTGTGGTGGCCACAGGGTGACACCCGTCAAACCCCAAAGGAATACCGTATGCTTGTGCACATCTTTGGTGCAGTGTCCTCCCCAAGCTGCGCAAGTTTTGCGTTACGAAAAACTGCTGATGACAATGAAAGCTGTTTTCCCCTTCAGGTAGCTGAAACAATCCGGCACAACTTTTATGTGGATGATTGTGTTAAGTCCGTGGTTGAAGAGTCTGAAGCCATCCAGCTAGTAAAAGATCTCACTGCACTATGCTACAAAGGTGGATTCCAGCTTACTCAATGGGTCAGCAATAATCGGGCAGTTCTAGCATCCATTCCAAAAGAAAAATGGGCAAAAGAAATCAAAACACTGGATCTTGACAAAGACAGCCTACCAATGGAAAGAGCCCTGGGATTGCAGTGGTTTGTGGACTCTGACCATTTCCAGTTTAACATCAATTTAAGCCAGAAGCCACATACCCGCAGAGGCATACTTTCTGTTGTAAGTTCCATTTTTGATCCCCTCGGGTTTCTTGCTCCTCTCATTCTCCCAGCCAAGCAGTTGCTACAGGAGCTCTGCCAGAGAGGCTTTGGATGGGACGAGCCTTTGCCCCAAGCTGTAGTAGACAGGTGGGAAGGATGGACAAACAGTTTAGAAAAAATAAAAGGCTTCAGTGTTGCACGTTGTTTGAAACCAAAAGGTTATGGAACAACAAAGTGTGCAGAACTACACCACTTTGCTGACGCCAGTGAGAATGGCTATGGCTCAGTGAGCTACATAAGACAAGCTAATGAACAGGACATTGTACATGTCACTTTTCTCATGGGAAAGTCCAGAGTCCTTCCTTTAAAGAACATCACAGTACCACGTCTGGAGCTGGCCGCTGCAGCACTGTTGATAAAAGTGGACAAAATGCTAAGGAGAGAACTACATCTACCCTTAAAGCCCTCCGTTTTCTGGACTGACAGCCAAACTGTACTTAAGTACATTAGAAGTGACACTGCAAGATTTAGAACGTATGTAGCCAACAGGGTCTCGCTGATTCGGGATAACTCGGAGCTGTCTCAATGGAGATACGCAAGAAGTAAAGACAATCCAGCTGATGATTCCTCGAGAGGATTGAGTGCAGGTAAATTCATGGAACAAAGGAGGTGGATGCATGGCCCAGAGTTCCTATGGAAACCTGAGGAAAGTTGGTTAGAGGTGGAGGCATTGGGCTCAGTGTTACAAGATGATCCAGAGGTCAGGAGAAACACTACTGTGTTTACAACAGTGGTAAACACTGAAACACCCACAGACCAGCTTATTTCATACTTTTCAAATTGGATTAGGCTACTTAAAGCAGTGGCATGGTACATCAAACTGAAAAAGGCCTTGATACTGAGAATCAAAAAACAAAAGGACTTCCCATCGAATCAAGTCACAACCCGCTCCCACAGCCAAAAGGTGAGCCCAAACCTTGAGGGTTTCAAGACCAAACCCGGTGGACAGCTCCTCACAGTGGAAGATCTCTTACAGGCAGAAAGGTCAGTTATCTCTTATGTTCAGAGGCAAGCATTCCCAGCTGAAATTACAACACTGCAAATGACCCCACCTAAAGTGAAAAGGAGCAGCAGGATCTGTAGGCTTGATCCTGTGCTAGATGAAGGCATCTTAAGAGTAGGTGGCCGGATGCATAAATCTGCCATGCCTGATGAAACTAAACACCCCTGTATCTTGCCCAAAGATTCACACATTTCAATTCTTCTTTTAAGACACATTCATGAACGTTGTGGTCACAGTGGCAGGAACCACATGCTCTCAGAGCTCCGTAAGAAATATTGGATTATTAAGGCCAACTCCTTAGCAAGAAAGGTGCTCTCAAGATGTGTCATGTGTCGACGTGTGAAGGGCAAAGTAGGTGAGCAAAAAATGGCAGATTTGCCACTAGAAAGAATCCTACCTGACCTCCCTCCCTTTACCAATGTCGGATTGGACTACTTTGGCCCGATTGAAGTGAGGCGAGGAAGAAGCACCATCAAAAGGTATGGAGTTTTGTTTACATGTATGTCCAGCAGAGCTGTTCATTTGGAAGTAGCTTTCTCATTAGACACTGACTCATGCATTCACGCTTTGAGGAGATTTGTTTGCAGAAGGGGGCAGGTTAAGCACATCAGATCTGACAACGGAACGAACTTGGTGGGTGCTCAGGTGGAACTCAAGAAAGCTCTGATGACACTGGACAAGTTGAAGATTCAGGATGCCCTGCTTCCTGATGGAATCGAGTGGAGTTTCAACCCACCAGCTGCATCGCACCATGGCGGAGTCTGGGAAAGGCTTATAAGATCTATTCGTTACGTGCTGTACTCCACACTCCATCAACAGTCCATCGATGATGAGGGTCTTCAAACTCTATTCTGTGAGGTAGAGGCTATTCTAAACAACCGTCCTCTCTCCACAGTGTCCTCAGACCCATACGACCTAGAACCGCTGACCCCAAACCACCTCCTCCTGCTGAAAACTAAGCCCATTATGCCTCCTGGAATCTTCCTGAAATCAGACCTTTATGCTAGACGCCGCTGGAAACAGGTCCAGTACATGGCAGATCTCTTCTGGCATAGATGGACCAAAGAATACCTTCTTCTACTCCAGGAAAGGCAAAAATGGACTGTAGTGAAGAAGAACCTGAATGTTGGAGATCTTGTTCTGGTGGTTGACCCCACTGCTCCTAGAGGGTCATGGCCATTAGGAAGAGTTCTAGAGACCAAGCCTGATCGAAAGGGGCTGGTCCGATCCGTGAAGCTCCAGACACAGACTTCAATCCTTGATAGGCCCATTACCAAGCTGTGCCGAATTCTGGAAAATGAAGTGTGTCCAGTGCCCCTTAAAGATCACCAATAAGGGATGTAATGTATACATATATACATATTTTTCTAAAAGCATTAAGAGATTATTTGATTTTTGGCTCCTTTTTTGTATTTATTTTAAATAATTGATTCTATAGAGAACAATTAGGGGCCGGTGTGTAGGAGCCGCATTTGAGTTTATTTTTGGTTTCATAATTTACTTATAATTGTCTTTTCTATTGCATTTGAGTAGTACACCTTCTACAGCCAGAGAGGGCGCTGTCCTATAAGTTGGAGCATGTAGCGCAGAAGGGGACACAGAAGGAGAAGGCGTGCCAGCAGATACAGTCTTTGACCTCGGCCTGGATCTGTGTTACTGGAGCTTGGCCTGTAGGAGAAAGCTGAACTCCAAGCGCTACAAAGGAAGTTTTTATTTTTGTTTTGTACTTTATTTTTATTTGCAATAAATATCGACAAACATTCAACAACAACACTCTTGGATTTTCTTGGATTTGGGCTGTGAGTCTGACCCTGTTCTCGCATTCTCCAGGTGGTTAGAAACAATAACAGGGGGTTACAGGAAAAACCCAACATTGTTTTTGCCACTACAGGTGATATCTTTTCCCTTCAAGGTTTAGTAATAGAACATCACTGGAACAGAACAATACATCCACACAGAGCAAACTTGAACTAATATAAACTTCTTCTTAAGATTCATTTTCACACTTTAATCATATAGTGACCAGTGGTGCTGTAAATACAAGTGGCTATATGTGGAGTTATAGAACTTCAAGGCCCTAGGCATAGTTGTCTATAAAAATCTCATACAGCAATCATGAGAACAGCAACATGAAAACAAATAAGAAGAACTCGTCAAAGTCTAGAACTCTTGATTAGTTTGATTCCATAATAACCCAATGGATGAATTGCAAAAAGCAAGTGCATATTTACTATCTGGATGGCAGGCTACACACATAAACAAGGTATGCAAAGTGGTGCAATGGATCGCTGGGTCCTACCACCTTGGTGAAAACTTGCTGGGACTCGAGGGGTATATATGCCTCCAGCAAAGGCTCCATCAGATACCATTGGGGAACAGGCTTTGACCCCATAGGTGATATCTTTTCCCTTCAAGGTTTAGTAATAGAACATCACTGGAACAGAACAATACATCCACACAGAGCAAACTTGAACTAATATAAACTTTTTCTTACAATTAATTTTCACACTTTAATCGTTGTAAATACCTAAAGAGTGTAACGAATACGACTCTGGGTAAATATGAATTAGCTCAAGAATATGGGGAATTCTGGGAATATTAATATTTATGACTCATGGTCATAATTCATAAGTCGCATGTACATTTATTTTATCAATTATCGAGATTACCTTGTTCTGTAACTGGTCTGACCAACCTTTAACTCGGCCAGCGAGTAGATGTAAGGTCAGTACAGTTAAGAAGGGGGTATTCACAAACTCCACTAAAGTTTTGTCTTCTGGCCACGAACATCAAACTTTCTGAGTTTATGAATTAATAACTACTCAAGGTAGTCTAGATCGAGCTTTGTAGCTTATAATTGGATCTTTTAGATTCATTGACTTATAAGGTGAATTTTCAAACACAGAGACAGTGAAAAGTATTTTATGGATTTTAATAAAATGTAAAACTAGAGATTATGAGCTACGAATATAAACGTACGTAAAAATGCATACAAATAAAACAAACATTTAAACAATCAAGAACATGAAGAAATAACGTGATCAGAAATAAATTAAATGAAAAAGAGAGAAAATATGGAGAGACAGAGAAAGAGAGAGAGAGAGTAGCTGGTAATTATTGTAGACAGAAAACTTAATTTCACGAGGCACCAGGACTCAGCTTTTAGAGAGATATACGTTACTTGTAAGTTTGTTCTCTTTCGAGTGATGCTTAAAGGCAGGAAGCGTGTCCTCTGTCCTGTTTGTGCTGCGTCTTCCGGCGTCGTGGGAAGCTTAAGAAGGTCTCACTGGATGTAACGTTACCAGAAAATAAGATTCATCTCCCGTGAAAGGAAGAGGCAAATATAACTTAGTTGCAAAAGAACGGCTACTACGACTCAAACATGTGTTTGTCCGAGGCCTTCCGGGATGTTCCTCGGGGAAGCGTCCCGCCGGGAGAAGAGGAGGAAGGATGAGAGCGAGGTGAGAGAGTGAGGTGAGAGAGCCCGCTGTGTTTTGAAGGAGCTAAAGTCACGCCCCCTTGCGTGCGTGACCCAATCGCCTGGGAGGACGTATTGTGGTCATGTCCTTTCATTTGGAAAGGACATGACCACAATACATGACTCTTCTAACTAATTTTGGCGGAATAAACTTCGTTCATAAACATTTATAAAACTGGTATTAATCAAATAATGCATCCTCTAATATTCTGTGCTAAATATTCAACACCGTTGTGTTCTTCTGAACAAAACAATACCGCGAATGACAATTCTGTTAGTCAACAACACAAAGAAACAGGATTTCTCGTGATTACATGCATATTAAACTGATTACATATCAATAAAGCTTATAGATATCGTATTTCGGGTATAAGGATCATAAGCACAGCAAGAAATACATTTTAAACATTTTAAAAAGGTACTTTTGACCACAAGTGGTCGGGCATGATAAGGAGTCTGTGTTTTGTGTGTGTGTATGCAGAGTCGTGCACACGTGGAACCGCGTGGCGAACTTTGTCCTTCCTTTTCAGTGTGAATATCTTCTCGAGTTGATGAGATTAACTCAGGGGACCTGACCGAGCATCTGCTAACACTGTTGTTTTGTTTTGAGGGGTTAATCAGTACCTTTTGTTTGTTGATTAGATTTGATTAATCAACAAAAAGGCAGACCTGATCATCTGCTTTCCGTTACAAGAGTTACATATGCCAAGTAAGAAAACATATAAGTGGCTACATGTGGTGTGATAGAACTTCAAGGCCCTAGGCATAGTTGTCTATAAAAATCTCATACAGCAATCATGAGAACAATAATATGAAAGCAAATAAGAAGAACTCGTCAAAGTCTAGAACTCTTAAGTAGTTTGATTCCATAATAACCCAATGGATGAATTGCAAAAAGCAAGTGCATATTTACTATCTGGATGGCAGGCTACACGAATAAACAAGGTATGCAAAATGGTGCAATGGATCGCTGGGTCCTACCACCTTGGTGAAAACTTGCTGGGACTCGAGGGGTATATATGCCTCCAGCAAAGGCTTCATCAGATACCATTGGGGAACAGGCTTTGACCCCATAGGTGATATCTTTTCCCTTCAAGGTTTAGTAATAGAACATCACTGGAACAGAACAATACATCCACACAGATCAAACTTGAACTAATATAAACTTTTTCTTACAATTAATTTTTACACCTTAATCGTTGTAAATACCTAAAGAGTTACATATGCCAAGTAAGAAAACATATAAATTGCTACATGTGGTGTGATAGAACTTCAAGGCCCTAGGCATAGTTGTCTATAAAAATCTCATACAGAAATCATGAGCACAGCAACATGAAAGCAAATAAGAAGAACCCGTCAAAGTCTAGAACTATTGATTAGTTTGATTCCATAATAACCCAATGGATGAATTGCAAAGCAAGTGCATATTTGTTATCTGGAGGGCAGGCTACACGAATAAACAAGGTATGCAAAGGGGCGAAATGGATCGCTGGGTCCTACCACCTTGGTGAAAACTTGCTGGGACCCGAGGGGTATATATGTCTCTTGCAAAGACTTCAGCAGATACCATTGGGGAACAGGCTTTGACCCCATAGGTGATATCTTTTCCCTTCAAGGTTTAGTAATAGAACATCACTGGAACAGAACAATACATCCACACAGAGCAAACTTGAACTAATGTAAACTTCTTACGATTAATTTTCACACTTTTATCATATAGTGACCAGTGGTGTTGTAAATACCTACAGAGTTACATATGCCAAGTAAGAAAACATATAAGTGGCTACATGTGGTGTGATAGAACTTCAAGGCCCTAGGCATAGTTGTCTATAAAAATCTCATACAGCAATCATGAGACCAGTAATATGAAAGCAAATAAGAAGAACCCGTCAAAGTCTAGAACTCTTGATTAGTTTGATTCCATAATAACCCAATGGATGAATTGCAAAAAGCAAGTGCATATTTACTATCTGGATGGCAGGCTAAAGGAATAAACAAGGTATGCAAAGTGGTGCAATGGATCGCTGGGTCCTACCACCTTGGTGAAAACTTGCTGGGACCAGAGGGGTATATATGCCTCCAGCAAAGGCTTCAGCAGATACCATTGGGGAACAGGCTTTGACCCCATAGGTGATATCTTTTCCCTTCAAGGTTTAGTAATAGAACATCACTGGAACAGAACAATACATCCACACAGAGCAAACTTGAACTAATATAAACTTCTTCTTAAGATTAATTTTCACACTTTAATCATATAGTGACCAGTGGTGTTGTAAATACCTACAGAGTTACATATGCCAAGTAAGAAAACATATAAGTGGCTACATGTGGTGTGATAGAACTTCAAGGCCCTAGGCATAGTTGTCTATAAAAATCTCATACAGCAATCATGAGACCAGTAATATGAAAGCAAATAAGAAGAACCCGTCAAAGTCTAGAACTCTTGATTAGTTTGATTCCATAATAACCCAATGGATGAATTGCAAAAAGCAAGTGCATATTTACTATCTGGATGGCAGGCTAAAGGAATAAACAGGGTATGCAAAGTGGTGCAATGGATCGCTGGGTCCTACCACCTTGGTGAAAACTTGCTGGGACCAGAGGGGTATATATGCCTCCAGCAAAGGCTTCAGCAGATACCATTGGGGAACAGGTTTTGACCCCATAGGTGATATCTTTTCCCTTCAAGGTTTAGTAATAGAACATCACTGGAACAGAACAATACATCCACACAGAGCAAACTTGAACTAATATAAACTTCTTCTTAAGATTAATTTTCACACTTTAATCATATAGTGACCAGTGGTGTTGTAAATACCTACAGAGTTACATATGCCAAGTAAGAAAACATATAAGTGGCTATATGTGGAGTGATAGAACTTCAAGGCCCTAGGCATAATTGTCTATAAAAATCTTATACAGCAATCATGAGAACAGCAACATGAAAACAAATAAGAAGAACCCGTCAAAGTCTAGAACTCTTGATTAGTTTGATTCCATAATAACCCAATGGATGAATTGCAAAAAGCAAGTGCATATTTACTATCTGGATGGCAGGCTACACGAATAAACAAGGTATGCAAAGTGGTGCAATAGATCGCTGGGTCCTACCACCTTGGTGAAAACTTGCTGGGACTCGAGGGGTATATATGCCTCCAGCAAAGGCTTCAGCAGATACCATTGGGGAACAGGCTTTGACCCCATAGGTGATATCTTTTCCCTTCAAGGTTTAGTAATAGAACATCACTGGAACAGAACAATACATCCACACAGAGCAAACTTGAACTAATATAAATTTCTTCTTACAATTAATTTTTACACTTTAATCGTTGTAAATACCTAAAGAGTTACATATGCCAAGTAAGAAAACATATAAGTGGCTACATGTGGTGTGATAGAACTTCAAGGCCCTAGGCATAGTTGTCTATAAAAATCTCATACAGCAATCATGAGAACAATAATATGAAAGCAAATAAGAAGAACTCGTCAAAGTCTAGAACTCTTGATTAGTTTGATTCCATAATAACCCAATGGATGAATTGCAACAAGCAAGTGCATATTTAATATCTGGATGGCAGGCTACACGAATAAACAAGGTATGCAAAATGGTGCAATGGATCGCTGGGTCCTACCACCTTGGTGAAAACTTGCTGGGACTCGAGGGGTATATATGCCTCCAGCAAAAGCTTCAGCAGATACCATTGGGGAACAGGCTTTGACCCCATAGGTGATATCTTTTCCCTTCAAGGTTTAGTAATAGAACATCACTGGAACAGAACAATACATCCACACAGAGCAAACTTGAACTAATATAAATTTCTTCTTACAATTAATTTTTACACTTTAATCGTTGTAAATACCTAAAGAGTTACATATGCCAAGTAAGAAAACATATAAGTGGCTACATGTGGTGTGATAGAACTTCAAGGCCCTAGGCATAGTTGTCTATAAAAATCTCATACAGCAATCATGAGAACAGTAATATGAAAGCAAATAAGAAGAACTCGTCAAAGTCTAGAACTCTTGATTAGTTTGATTCCATAATAACCCAATGGATGAATTGCAAAAAGCAAGTGCATATTTACTATCTGGATAGCAGGCTAAAGGAATAAACAAAGTATGCAAAGTGGTGCAATGGATCGCTGGGTCCTACCACCTTGGTGAAAACTTGCTGGGACCAGAGGGGTATATATGCCTCCAGCAAAGGCTTCAGCAGATACCATTGGGGAACAGGCTTTGACCCCATAGGTGATATCTTTTCCCTTCAAGGTTTAGTAATAGAACATCACTGGAACAGAACAATACATCCACACAGAGCAAACTTGAACTGATATAAACTTCTTCTTAAGATTCATTTTCACACTTTAATCATATAGTGACCAGTGGTGCTGTAAATACCTAAAGAGTTACATATGCCAAGTAAGAAAACATATAAGTGGCTACATGTGGTGTGATAGAACTTCAAGGCCCTAGGCATATTTGTCTATAAAAATCTCATACAGCAATCATGAGAACAGTAATATGAAAGCAAATAAGAAGAACTCGTCAAAGTCTAGAACTCTTGATTAGTTTGATTCCATAATAACCCAATGGATGAATTGCAAAAAGCAAGTGCATATTTACTATCTGGATGGCAGGCTAAGGGAATAAACAAGGTATGCAAAGTGGTGCAATGGATCGCTGGGTCCTACCACCTTGGTGAAAACTTGCTGGGACCAGAGGGGTATATATGCCTCCAGCAAAGGCTTCAGCAGATACCATTGGGGAACAGGCTTTGACCCCATAGGTGATATCTTTTCCCTTCAAGGTTTAGTAATAGAACATCACTGGAACAGAACAATACATCCACACAGAGCAAACTTGAACTAATATAAACTTCTTCTTAAGATTCATTTTCACACTTTAATCATATAGTGACCAGTGGTGCTGTAAATACAAGTGGCTATATGTGGAGTTATAGAACTTCAAGGCCCTAGGCATAGTTGTCTATAAAAATCTCATACAGCAATCATGAGAACAGCAACATGAAAACAAATAAGAAGAACTCGTCAAAGTCTAGAACTCTTGATTAGTTTGATTCCATAATAACCCAATGGATGAATTGCAAAAAGCAAGTGCATATTTACTATCTGGATGGCAGGCTACACAAATAAACAAGGTATGCAAAGTGGTGCAATGGATCGCTGGGTCCTACCACCTTGGTGAAAACTTGCTGGGACTCGAGGGGTATATATGCCTCCAGCAAAGGCTCCATCAGATACCATTGGGGAACAGGCTTTGACCCCATAGGTGATATCTTTTCCCTTCAAGGTTTAGTAATAGAACATCACTGGAACAGAACAATACATCCACACAGAGCAAACTTGAACTAATATAAACTTTTTCTTACAATTAATTTTCACACTTTAATCGTTGTAAATACCTAAAGAGTGTAACGAATACGACTCTGGGTAAATATGAATTAGCTCAAGAATATGGGGAATTCTGGGAATATTAATATTTATGACTCATGGTCATAATTCATAAGTCGCATGTACATTTATTTTATCAATTATCGAGATTACCTTGTTCTGTAACTGGTCTGACCAACCTTTAACTCGGCCAGCGAGTAGATGTAAGGTCAGTACAGTTAAGAAGGGGGTATTCACAAACTCCACTAAAGTTTTGTCTTCTGGCCACGAACATCAAACTTTCTGAGTTTATGAATTAATAACTACTCAAGGTAGTCTAGATCGAGCTTTGTAGCTTATAATTGGATCTTTTAGATTCATTGACTTATAAGGTGAATTTTCAAACACAGAGACAGTGAAAAGTATTTTATGGATTTTAATAAAATGTAAAACTAGAGATCATGAGCTACGAATATAAACGTACGTAAAAATGCATACAAATAAAACAAACATTTAAACAATCAAGAACATGAAGAAATAACGTGATCAGAAATAAATTAAATGAAAAAGAGAGAAAATATGGAGAGAGAGAGAATAGCTGGTAATTATTGTAGACAGAAAAACTAATTTCACAAGGCACCAGGAATCAGCTTTTAGAGAGATATACGTTACTTGTAAGTTTGTTCTCTTTCGAGTGATGCTTAAAGGCAGGAAGCGTGTCCTTTGTCCTGTTTGTGCTGCGTCTTTCGGCGTCGTGGGAAGCTTAAGAAGGTCTCACTGGATGTAACGTTACCAGAAAATAAGATTCATCTCCCGTGAAAGGAAGAGGCAAATATAACTTAGTTGCAAAAGAACGGCTGCTACGACTCAAACATGTGTTTGTCCGAGGCCTTCCGGGATGTTCCTCGGGGAAGCGTCGCGCCGGGAGAAGAGGAGGAAGGATGAGAGCGAGGTGAGAGAGTGAGGTGAGAGAGCCCGCTGTGTTTTGAAGGAGCTAAAGTCACGCCCCCTTGCGTGCGTGACCCAATCGCCTGGGAGGACGTATTGTGGTCATGTCCTTTCATTTGGAAAGGACATGACCACAATACATGACTCTTCTAACTAATTTTGGCGGAATAAACTTCGTTCATAAACATTTATAAAACTGGTATTAATCAAATAATGCATCCTCTAATATTCTGTGCTAAATATTCAACACCGTTGTGTTCTTCTGAACAAAACAATACCGCGAATGACAATTCTGTTAGTCAACAACACAAAGAAACAGGATTTCTCGTGATTACATGCATATTAAACTGATTACATATCAATAAAGCTTATAGATATCGTATTTCGGGTATAAGGATCATAAGCACAGCAAGAAATACATTTTAAACATTTTAAAAAGGTACTTTTGACCACAAGTGGTCGGGCATGATAAGGAGTCTGTGTTTTGTGTGTGTGTATGCAGAGTCGTGCACACGTGGAACCGCGTGGCGAACTTTGTCCTTCCTTTTCAGTGTGAATATCTTCTCGAGTTGATGAGATTAACTCAGGGGACCTGACCGAGCATCTGCTAACACTGTTGTTTTGTTTTGAGGGGTTAATCAGTACCTTTTGTTTGTTGATTAGATTTGATTAATCAACAAAAAGGCAGACCTGATCATCTGCTTTCCGTTACAAGAGTTACATATGCCAAGTAAGAAAACATATAAGTGGCTACATGTGGTGTGATAGAACTTCAAGGCCCTAGGCATAGTTGTCTATAAAAATCTCATACAGCAATCATGAGAACAATAATATGAAAGCAAATAAGAAGAACTCGTCAAAGTCTAGAACTCTTAAGTAGTTTGATTCCATAATAACCCAATGGATGAATTGCAAAAAGCAAGTGCATATTTACTATCTGGATGGCAGGCTACACGAATAAACAAGGTATGCAAAATGGTGCAATGGATCGCTGGGTCCTACCACCTTGGTGAAAACTTGCTGGGACTCGAGGGGTATATATGCCTCCAGCAAAGGCTTCATCAGATACCATTGGGGAACAGGCTTTGACCCCATAGGTGATATCTTTTCCCTTCAAGGTTTAGTAATAGAACATCACTGGAACAGAACAATACATCCACACAGATCAAACTTGAACTAATATAAACTTTTTCTTACAATTAATTTTTACACCTTAATCGTTGTAAATACCTAAAGAGTTACATATGACAAGTAAGAAAACATATAAGTGGCTACATGTGGTGTGATAGAACTTCAAGGCCCTAGGCATAGTTGTCTATAAAAATCTCATACAGCAATCATGAGAACAGTAATATGAAAGCAAATAAGAAGAACTCGTCAAAGTCTAGAACTCTTGATTAGTTTGATTCCATAATAACCCAATGGATGAATTGCAAAAAGCAAGTGCATATTTACTATCTGGATGGCAGGCTACACGAATAAACAAGGTATGCAAAGTGGAGCAATAGATCGCTGGGTCCTACCACCTTGGTGAAAACTTGCTGGGACTCGAGGGGTATATATGCCTCCAGCAAAGGCTTCATCAGATACCATTTGGGAACAGGCTTTGACCCCATAGGTGATATCTTTTCCCTTCAAGGTTTAGTAATAGAACATCACTGGAATAGAACAATGCATCCACACAGAGCAAACTTGAACTAATATAAACTTTTTCTTACAATAAATTTTTACACTTTTATCATATAGTGACCAGTGGTGTTGTAAATACCTAAAGAGTTACATATGCCAAGTAAGAAAACATATAAATTGCTACATGTGGTGTGATAGAACTTCAAGGCCCTAGGCATAGTTGTCTATAAAAATCTCATACAGAAATCATGAGCACAGCAACATGAAAGCAAATAAGAAGAACCCGTCAAAGTCTAGAACTATTGATTAGTTTGATTCCATAATAACCCAATGGATGAATTGCAAAAAGCAAGTGCATATTTACTATCTGGATGGCAGACTAAGGGAATAAACAAGGTATGCAAAGTGGTGCAATGGATCGCTGGGTCCTACCACCTTGGTGAAAACTTGCTGGGACCAGAGGGGTATATATGCCTCCAGCAAAGGCTTCAGCAGATACCATTGGGGAACAGGCTTTGACCCCATAGGTGATATCTTTTCCCTTCAAGGTTTAGTAATAGAACATCACTGGAACAGAACAATACATCCACACAGAGCAAACTTGAACTAATATAAACTTCTTCTTAAGATTAATTTTCACACTTTAATCATATAGTGACCAGTGGTGCTGTAAATACCTAAAGAGTTACATATGCCAAGTAAGAAAACATATAAGTGGCTACATGTGGTGTGATAGAACTTCAAGGCCCTAGGCATAGTTGTCTATAAAAATCTCATACAGCAATCATGAGAACAGCAACATGAAAGCAAATAAGAAGAACTCGTCAAAGTCTAGAACTCTTGATTAGTTTGATTCCATAATAACCCAATGGATGAATTGCAAAAAGCAAGTGCATATTTACTATCTGGATGGCAGGCTAAGGGAATAAACAAGGTATGCAAAGTGGTGCAATGGATCGCTGGGTCCTACCACCTTGGTGAAAACTTGCTGGGACTCGAGGGGTATATATGCCTCCAGCAAAGGCTTCATCAGATACCATTGGGGAACAGGCTTTGACCCCATAGGTGATATCTTTTCCCTTCAAGGTTTAGTAATAGAACATCACTGGAATAGAACAATGCATCCACACAGAGCAAACTTGAACTAATATAAACTTTTTCTTACAATTAATTTTTACACTTTTATCATATAGTGACCAGTGGTGTTGTAAATACCTAAAGAGTTACATATGCCAAGTAAGAAAACATATAAATTGCTACATGTGGTGTGATAGAACTTCAAGGCCCTAGGCATAGTTGTCTATAAAAATCTCATACAGAAATCATGAGCACAGCAACATGAAAGCAAATGAGAAGAACCCGTCAAAGTCTAGAACTATTGATTAGTTTGATTCCATAATAACCCAATGGATGAATTGCAAAGCAAGTGCATATTTGTTATCTGGAGGGCAGGCTACACGAATAAACAAGGTATGCAAAGGGGCGAAATGGATCGCTGGGTCCTACCACCTTGGTGAAAACTTGCTGGGACCCGAGGGGTATATATGTCTCTTGCAAAGAGTTCAGCAGATACCATTGGGGAACAGGCTTTGACCCCATAGGTGATATCTTTTCCCTTTAAGGTTTAGTAATAGAACATCACTGGAACAGAACAATACATCCACACAGAGCAAACTTGAACTAATGTAAACTTCTTACGATTAATTTTCACACTTTTATCATATAGTGACCAGTGGTGTTGTAAATACCTACAGAGTTACATATGCCAAGTAAGAAAACATATAAGTGGCTACATGTGGTGTGATAGAACTTCAAGGCCCTAGGCATAGTTGTCTATAAAAATCTCATACAGCAATCATGAGACCAGTAATATGAAAGCAAATAAGAAGAACCCGTCAAAGTCTAGAACTCTTGATTAGTTTGATTCCATAATAACCCAATGGATGAATTGCAAAAAGCAAGTGCATATTTACTATCTGGATGGCAGGCTAAAGGAATAAACAAGGTATGCAAAGTGGTGCAATGGATCGCTGGGTCCTACCACCTTGGTGAAAACTTGCTGGGACCAGAGGGGTATATATGCCTCCAGCAAAGGCTTCAGCAGATACCATTGGGGAACAGGCTTTGACCCCATAGGTGATATCTTTTCCCTTCAAGGTTTAGTAATAGAACATCACTGGAACAGAACAATACATCCACACAGAGCAAACTTGAACTAATATAAACTTCTTCTTAAGATTAATTTTCACACTTTAATCATATAGTGACCAGTGGTGTTGTAAATACCTACAGAGTTACATATGCCAAGTAAGAAAACATATAAGTGGCTATATGTGGAGTGATAGAACTTCAAGGCCCTAGGCATAATTGTCTATAAAAATCTCATACAGCAATCATGAGAACAGCAACATGAAAACAAATAAGAAGAACCCGTCAAAGTCTAGAACTCTTGATTAGTTTGATTCCATAATAACCCAATGGATGAATTGCAAAAAGCAAGTGCATATTTACTATCTGGATGGCAGGCTACACGAATAAACAAGGTATGCAAAGTGGTGCAATAGATCGCTGGGTCCTACCACCTTGGTGAAAACTTGCTGGGACTCGAGGGGTATATATGCCTCCAGCAAAGGCTTCAGCAGATACCATTGGGGAACA
This sequence comes from Scardinius erythrophthalmus, assembly GCF_964197995.2. Taxonomy (NCBI): domain Eukaryota; kingdom Metazoa; phylum Chordata; class Actinopteri; order Cypriniformes; family Leuciscidae; genus Scardinius; species Scardinius erythrophthalmus. The sequence continues at coordinate 39,756,999 of NC_138227.1, read as the reverse complement.
GGCTTTGACCCCATAGGTGATATCTTTTCCCTTCAAGGTTTAGTAATAGAACATCACTGGAACAGAACAATACATCCACACAGAGCAAACTTGAACTAATAGAAATTTCTTCTTACAATTAATTTTTACACTTTAATCGTTGTAAATACCTAAAGAGTTACATATGCCAAGTAAGAAAACATATAAGTGGCTACATGTGGTGTGATAGAACTTCAAGGCCCTAGGCATAGTTGTCTATAAAAATCTCATACAGCAATCATGAGAACAATAATATGAAAGCAAATAAGAAGAACTCGTCAAAGTCTAGAACTCTTGATTAGTTTGATTCCATAATAACCCAATGGATGAATTGCAACAAGCAAGTGCATATTTAATATCTGGATGGCAGGCTACACGAATAAACAAGGTATGCAAAATGGTGCAATGGATCGCTGGGTCCTACCACCTTGGTGAAAACTTGCTGGGACTCGAGGGGTATATATGCCTCCAGCAAAAGCTTCAGCAGATACCATTGGGGAACAGGCTTTGACCCCATAGGTGATATCTTTTCCCTTCAAGGTTTAGTAATAGAACATCACTGGAACAGAACAATACATCCACACAGAGCAAACTTGAACTAATATAAATTTCTTCTTACAATTAATTTTTACACTTTAATCGTAGTAAATACCTAAAGAGTTACATATGCCAAGTAAGAAAACATATAAGTGGCTACATGTGGTGTGATAGAACTTCAAGGCCCTAGGCATAGTTGTCTATAAAAATCTCATACAGCAATCATGAGAACAGTAATAGGAAAGCAAATAAGAAGAACTCGTCAAAGTCTAGAACTCTTGATTAGTTTGATTCCATAATAACCCAATGGATGAATTGCAAAAAGCAAGTGCATATTTACTATCTGGATGGCAGGCTAAAGGAATAAACAAAGTATGCAAAGTGGTGCAATGGATCGCTGGGTCCTACCACCTTTGTGAAATCTTGCTGGGACCCGAGGGGAATATATGCTTCCAGCAAAGGATTCGGCACATACCTTTGGGGAACAGGCTTTGACCCCATAGGTGATATCTTTTCCCTTCAAGATTTAGTCATAGAACATCACTGGAACAGAACAATACATCCACACAGAGCAAACTTGAACTAATATAAACTTCTTCTTAAGATTAATTTTCACAATTTAATCATATAGTGACCAGTGGTGTTGTAAATACCTAAAGAGTTACATATGCCAAGTAAGAAAACATATAAATTTTTACATGTGGTGTGATAGAACTTCAAGGCCCTAGGCATACAGGTAGTTGTCTATAAAAATCTCATACTGCAATCATGAGCACAGCAACATGAAAACAAATAAGAAGAACCCGTCAAAGTCTAGAACTCTTGATTAGTTTGATTCCATAATAACCCAATGGATGAATTGCAAAAAGCAAGTGCATATTTACAATCTGGATGGCAGGCTACACGAATAAACAAGGTATGCAAAGTGGTGCAATGGATCGCTGGGTCCTACCACCTTGGTGAAAACTTGCTGGGACCAGAGGGGTATATATGCCTCCAGCAAAGGCTTAAGCAGATACCATTGGGGAACAGGCTTTGACCCCATAGGTGATATCTTTTCCTTTCAAGGTTTAGTAATAGAACATCACTGGAACAGAACAATACATCCACACAGAGCAAACTTGAACTAATATAAACTTCTTCTTAAGATTAATTTTCACACTTTAATCATATAGTGACCAGTGGTGCTGTAAATACCTAAAGAGTTACATATGCCAAGTAAGAAAACATATAAGTGGCTATATGTGGAGTGATAGAACTTCAAGGCCCTAGGCATAGTTGTCTATAAAAATCTCATACAGCAATCATGAGAACAGCAACATGAAAACAAATAAGAAGAACTCGTCAAAGTCTAGAACTCTTGATTAGTTTGATTCCATAATAACCCAATGGATGAATTGCAAAAAGCAAGTGCATATTTACTATCTGGATGGCAGGCTACACAAATAAACAAGGTATGCAAAGTGGTGCAATGGATCGCTGGGTCCTACCACCTTGGTGAAAACTTGCTGGGACTCGAGGGGTATATATGCCTCCAGCAAAGGCTTCATCAGATACCATTGGGGAACAGGCTTTGACCCCATAGGTGATATATTTTCCCTTCAAGGTTTAGTAATAGAACATCACTGGAACAGAACAATACATCCACACAGAGCAAACTTGAACTAATATAAACTTTTTCTTACAATTAATTTTCACACTTTAATCGTTGTAAATACCTAAAGAGTTACATATGCCAAGTAAGAAAACATATAAGTGGCTACATGTGGTGTGATAGAACTTCAAGGCCCTAGGCATAGTTGTCTATAAAAATCTCATACAGCAATCATGAGAACAATAATATGAAAGCAAATAAGAAGAACTCGTCAAAGTCTAGAACTCTTGATTAGTTTGATTCCATAATAACCCAATGGATGAATTGCAAAAAGCAAGTGCATATTTAATATCTGGATGGCAGGCTACACGAATAAACAAGGTATGCAAAATGGTGCAATGGATCGCTGGGTCCTACCACCTTGGTGAAAACTTGCTGGGACTCGAGGGGTATATATGCCTCCAGCAAAAGCTTCAGCAGATACCATTGGGGAACAGGCTTTGACCCCATAGGTGATATCTTTTCCCTTCAAGGTTTAGTAATAGAACATCACTGGAACAGAACAATACATCCACACAGAGCAAACTTGAACTAATATAAATTTCTTCTTACAATTAATTTTTACACTTTAATCGTTGTAAATACCTAAAGAGTTACATATGCCAAGTAAGAAAACATATAAGTGGCTACATGTGGTGTGATAGAACTTCAAGGCCCTAGGCATAGTTGTCTATAAAAATCTCATACAGCAATCATGAGAACAGTAATATGAAAGCAAATAAGAAGAACTCGTCAAAGTCTAGAACTCTTGATTAGTTTGATTCCATAATAACCCAATGGATGAATTGCAAAAAGCAAGTGCATATTTACTATCTGGATGGCAGGCTAAAGGAATAAACAAAGTATGCAAAGTGGTGCAATGGATCGCTGGGTCCTACCACCTTGGTGAAAACTTGCTGGGACCAGAGGGGTATATATGCCTCCAGCAAAGGCTTCAGCAGATACCATTGGGGAACAGGCTTTGACCCCATAGGTGATATCTTTTCCCTTCAAGGTTTAGTAATAGAACATCACTGGAACAGAACAATACATCCACACAGAGCAAACTTGAACTAATATAAACTTCTTCTTAAGATTAATTTTCACACTTTAATCATATAGTGACCAGTGGTGCTGTAAATACCTAAAGAGTTACATATGCCGAGTAAGAAAACATATAAGTGGCTACATGTGGTGTGATAGAACTTCAAGTACCTAGGCATAGTTGTCTATAAAAATCTCATACAGCAATCATGAGAACAGCAACATGAAAGCAAATAAGAAGAACTCGTCAAAGTCTAGAACTCTTGATTAGTTTGATTCCATAATAACCCAATGGATGAATTGCAAAAAGCAAGTGCATATTTACTATCTGGATGGCAGGCTAAGGGAATAAACAAGGTATGCAAAGTGGTGCAATGGATCGCTGGGTCCTACCACCTTGGTGAAAACTTGCTGGGACCAGAGGGGTATATATGCCTCCAGCAAAGGCTTCATCAGATACCATTGGGGAACAGGCTTTGACCCCATAGGTGATATCTTTTCCCTTCAAGGTTTAGTAATAGAACATCACTGGAACAGAACAATACATCCACACAGAGCAAACTTGAACTAATATAAACTTCTTCTTAAGATTCATTTTCACACTTTAATCATATAGTGACCAGTGGTGCTGTAAATACCTAAAGAGTTACATATGCCAAGTAAGAAAACATATAAGTGGCTATATGTGGAGTGATAGAACTTCAAGGCCCTAGGCATAATTGTCTATAAAAAATCTCATACAGCAATCATGAGAACAGCAACATGAAAACAAATAAGAAGAACCCGTCAAAGTCTAGAACTCTTGATTAGTTTGATTCCATAATAACCCAATGGATGAATTGCAAAAAGCAAGTGCATATTTACTATCTGGATGGCAGGCTACACGAATAAACAAGGTATGCAAAGTGGTGCAATAGATCGCTGGGTCCTACCACCTTGGTGAAAACTTGCTGGGACTCGAGGGGTATATATGCCTCCAGCAAAGGCTTCATCAGATACCATTGGGGAACAGGCTTTGACCCCATAGGTGATATCTTTTCCCTTCAAGGTTTAGTAATAGAACATCACTGGAATAGAACAATACATCCACACAGAGCAAACTTGAACTAATATAAACTTTTTCTTACAATTAATTTTTACACTTTTATCATATAGTGACCAGTGGTGTTGTAAATACCTAAAGAGTTACATATGCCAAGTAAGAAAACATATAAATTGCTACATGTGGTGTGATAGAACTTCAAGGCCCTAGGCATAGTTGTCTATAAAAATCTCATACAGCAATCATGAGCACAACAACATGAGAGCAAATAAGAAGAACCCGTCAAAGTCTAGAACTCTTGATTAGTTTGATTCCATAATAACCCAATAGATGAATTGCAAAGCAAGTGCATATTTGTTATCTGGAGGGCAGGCTACACGAATAAACAAGGTATGCAAAGGGGCGAAATGGATCGCTGGGTCCTACCACCTTGGTGAAAACTTGCTGGGACCCGAGGGGTATATATGTCTCTTGCAAAGACTTCAGCAGATACCATTGGGGAACAGGCTTTGACCCCATAGGTGATATCTTTTCCCTTCAAGGTTTAGTAATAGAACATCACTGGAACAGAACAATACATCCACACAGAGCAAACTTGAACTAATGTAAACTTCTTACGATTAATTTTCACACTTTTATCATATAGTGACCAGTGGTGTTGTAAATACCTACAGAGTTACATATGCCAAGTAAGAAAACATATAAGTGGCTACATGTGGTGTGATAGAACTTCAAGGCCCTAGGCATAGTTGTCTATAAAAATCTCATACAGCAATCATGAGAACAGTAATATGAAAGCAAATAAGAAGATCCCGTCAAAGTCTAGAACTCTTGATTAGTTTGATTCCATAATAACCCAATGGATGAATTGCAAAAAGCAAGTGCATATTTACTATCTGGATGGCAGGCTAAAGGAATAAACAAGGTATGCAAAGTGGTGCAATGGATCGCTGGGTCCTACCACCTTGGTGAAAACTTGCTGGGACCAGAGGGGTATATATGCCTCCAGCAAAGGCTTCATCAGATACCATTGGGGAACAGGCCTTGACCCCATAGGGTATATCTTTTCCCTTCAAGGTTTAGTAATAGAACATCACTGGAACAGAACAATACATCCACACAGAGCAAACTTGAACTAATATAAACTTCTTCTTAAAGGAGCTGTATGTAAGAAATCTATTTCAATTAATCATAAAATTGCCCTGATGTGTCACTAGACATTAAGAAATCATGTTCATTTCAAATACTTATATCACTGACAACAGTAGTATGGCTAGGATATTGTCATTTAAAAAGTGGACTTGCAGCCCTCAACTGATGTTGATGTTGTCATTTTGTGTTTTGGCCTGAGCGCCTCCCTCCACCTATCGACCAATCACGAAGTCAGTAGTGTTTCGGGATCCGGGTTGCCAGCTTTGCTCTAACCTAACCTACCCTAACTCTAGTCGGATAAAAATGTCTAACGTTACTAAATCAAAAAGACCTCGTTATAATTCAGAAATTCGTTGTAACAAAGTCCGAAATAAAACCAGAATTTGTATAGGAGATGCTTTTGAAAGATGGAGGCGGGCAGGCGGCTGAAAACGGAGAAGAATTTGAACACAGACGCCAACGTTGCTAATTTTCTCCTAGACAGGTAAGATTCATCTATGCTTGGCTAACTTGTACTGGATGTCAATGGACATTTCATATATGACAGTCGAACAAAGTTATGCGTGTTCAAGCAACGTAACGTTAGCTCACATGGACGTAGGCTATGCATTTGCAATGCATTATAGGAGCCCGTTTCTCTGTCATTATGCTGAGACGCTGATGAAAACATTATCACGCCCATTATGGCAATTTGAAACGTAATTGAGACAAGCCTAACTTTACCTCAGAAAAAATTATTCGTCATTCGTTCTTCACGTATATCGTGGACTAAGTTACACATGCTGCAAGTTGACCTGTATGACCATTGCTAATGTAATTTATTAGTTACTCTAACAATATTTTCTGATGGGACTGAAAACAACCCTGTGATAGCCATTGGTGACATTGAATTTGTCCCGTGTTATAATTTCTGTGGCAAATGTTTATTCTGTTTTTAGCCTATAATATGACAAAAACTTTAGCACTTGTAAATCGAGGTTTTTTTTTTCGTATTGAAAAATAAGGAAGTATTATTTTGTTGTTTAAGTCTATATGTTTTTTTTTGTTGTTTTACTATTATCCTTTTTTTTCCTCAGATTTTTTTTGAATTGTAATTGTATTTATATGTTCAAAATAAAGAAATCAAATCAAATTAAATATCAAATCAAAAACGCTTATCTCTTCAGCTATTATGGCCCCAGCACCTCAACAATTAGTACATTTTTTAAATAAGTAATTACTCATCAAAATATCTCTCATAAAGCATAAACACAATTAACAGAAAAAAAAAACTTACTGTGTACGTCTCGTCATCACTTGCCATTGGAAGCTCATTGAAGCAGCCTACGTTTCTGCTGAATCCTGCAGCTTATCTGGCAACCTCGAGTCAGGGGGGAGGGGGAGGGGATACACGGCTCTACAGTATTTTTAAAGTGATTGCAGTACCAGTTTTGGCCACAATCCTACATACGGTACCTTTAAGATTCATTTTCACACTTTAATCATATAGTGACCAGTGGTGCTGTAAATACCTAAAGAGTTACATATGCCAAGTAAGAAAACATATAAGTGGCTATATGTGGAGTTATAGAACTTCAAGGCCCTAGGCATAGTTGTCTATAAAAATCTCATACAGCAATCATGAGAACAGCAACATGAAAACAAATAAGAAGAACTCGTCAAAGTCTAGAACTCTTGATTAGTTTGATTCCATAATAACCCAATGGATGAATTGCAAAAAGCAAGTGCATATTTACTATCTGGATGGCAGGCTACACAAATAAACAAGGTATGCAAAGTGGTGCAATGGATCGCTGGGTCCTACCACCTTGGTGAAAACTTGCTGGGACTCGAGGGGTATATATGCCTCCAGCAAAGGCTCCATCAGATACCATTGGGGAACAGGCTTTGACCCCATAGGTGATATCTTTTCCCTTCAAGGTTTAGTAATAGAACATCACTGGAACAGAACAATACATCCACACAGAGCAAACTTGAACTAATATAAACTTTTTCTTACAATTAATTTTCACACTTTAATCGTTGTAAATACCTAAAGAGTGTAACGAATACGACTCTGGGTAAATATGAATTAGCTCAAGAATATGGGGAATTCTGGGAATATTAATATTTCTGACTCATGGTCATAATTCATAAGTCGCATGTACATTTATTTTATCAATTATCGAGATTACCTTGTTCTGTAACTGGTCTGACCAACCTTTAACTCGGCCAGCGAGTAGATGTAAGGTCAGTACAGTTAAGAAGGGGGTATTCACAAACTCCACTAAAGTTTTGTCTTCTGGCCACGAACATCAAACTTTCTGAGTTTATGAATTAATAACTACTCAAGGTAGTCTAGATCGAGCTTTGTAGCTTATAATTGGATCTTTTAGATTCATTGACTTATAAGGTGAATTTTCAAACACAGAGACAGTGAAAAGTATTTTATGGATTTTAATAAAATGTAAAACTAGAGATTATGAGCTACGAATATAAACGTACGTAAAAATGCATACAAATAAAACAAACATTTAAACAATCAAGAACATGAAGAAATAACGTGATCAGAAATAAATTAAATGAAAAAGAGAGAAAATATGGAGAGAGAGAGAAAGAGAGAGAGAGAGTAGCTGGTAATTATTGTAGACAGAAAACTTAATTTCACGAGGCACCAGGAATCAGCTTTTAGAGAGATATACGTTACTTGTAAGTTTGTTCTCTTTCGAGTGATGCTTAAAGGCAGGAAGCGTGTCCTCTGTCCTGTTTGTGCTGCGTCTTCCGGCGTCGTGGGAAGCTTAAGAAGGTCTCACTGGATGTAACGTTACCAGAAAATAAGATTCATCTCCCGTGAAAGGAAGAGGCAAATATAACTTAGTTGCAAAAGAACGGCTGCTACGACTCAAACATGTGTTTGTCCGAGGCCTTCCGGGATGTTCCTCGGGGAAGCATCGCGCCGGGAGAAGAGGAGGAAGGATGAGAGCGAGGTGAGAGAGTGAGGTGAGAGAGCCCGCTGTGTTTTGAAGGAGCTAAAGTCACGCCCCCTTGCGTGCGTGACCCAATCGCCTGGGAGGACGTATTGTGGTCATGTCCTTTCATTTGGAAAGGTACACGCCTCTTCTAACTAATTTTGGCGGAATAAACTTCGTTCATAAACATTTATAAAACTGGTATTAATCAAATAATGCATCCTCTAATATTCTGTGCTAAATATTCAACACCGTTGTGTTCTTCTGAACAAAACAATACCGCGAATGACAATTCTGTTAGTCAACAACACAAAGAAACAGGATTTCTCGTGATTACATGCATATTAAACTGATTACATATCAATAAAGCTTATAGATATCGTATTTCGGATATAAGGATCATAAGCACAGCAAGAAATACATTTTAAACATTTTAAAAAGGTACTTTTGACCACAAGTGGTCGGGCATGATAAGGAGTCTGTGTTTTGTGTGTGTGTATGCAGAGTCGTGCACACGTGGAACCGCGTGGCAAACTTTGTCCTTCCTTTTCAGTGTGAATATCTTCTCGAGTTGATGAGATTAACTCAGGGGACCTGACCGAGCATCTGCTAACACTGTTGTTTTGTTTTGAGGGGTTAATCAGTACCTTTTGTTTGTTGATTAGATTTGATTAATCAACAAAAAGGCAGACCTGATCATCTGCTTTCCGTTACAAGAGTTACATATGCCAAGTAAGAAAACATATAAGTGGCTACATGTGGTGTGATAGAACTTCAAGGCCCTAGGCATAGTTGTCTATAAAAATCTCATACAGCAATCATGAGAACAATAATATGAAAGCAAATAAGAAGAACTCGTCAAAGTCTAGAACTCTTAAGTAGTTTGATTCCATAATAACCCAATGGATGAATTGCAAAAAGCAAGTGCATATTTACTATCTGGATGGCAGGCTACACGAATAAACAAGGTATGCAAAATGGTGCAATGGATCGCTGGGTCCTACCACCTTGGTGAAAACTTGCTGGGACTCGAGGGGTATATATGCCTCCAGCAAAGGCTTCATCAGATACCATTGGGGAACAGGCTTTGACCCCATAGGTGATATCTTTTCCCTTCAAGGTTTAGTAATAGAACATCACTGGAACAGAACAATACATCCACACAGAGCAAACTTGAACTAATATAAACTTTTTCTTACAATTAATTTTTACACTTTAATCGTTGTAAATACCTAAAGAGTTACATATGACAAGTAAGAAAACATATTAATGGCTACATGTGGTGTGATAGAACTTCAAGGCCCTAGGCATAGTTGTCTATAAAAATCTCATACAGCAATCATGAGAACAGTAATATGAAAGCAAATAAGAAGAACTCGTCAAAGTCTAGAACTCTTGATTAGTTTGATTCCATAATAACCCAATGGATGAATTGCAAAAAGCAAGTGCATATTTACTATCTGGATGGCAGGCTAAGGGAATAAACAAGGTATGCAAAGTGGTGCAATGGATCGCTGGGTCCTACCACCTTGGTGAAAACTTGCTGGGACCAGAGGGGTATATATGCCTCCAGCAAAGGCTTCAGCAGATACCATTGGGGAACAGGCTTTGACCCCATAGGTGATATCTTTTCCCTTCAAGGTTTAGTAATAGAACATCACTGGAACAGAACAATACATCCACACAGAGCAAACTTGAACTAATATAAACTTCTTCTTAAGATTCATTTTCACACTTTAATCATATAGTGACCAGTGGTGTTGTAAATACCTACAGAGTTACATATGCCAAGTAAGAAAACATATAAGTGGCTATATGTGGAGTGATAGAACTTCAAGGCCCTAGGCATAATTGTCTATAAAAATCTCATACAGCAATCATGAGAACAGCAACATGAAAACAAATAAGAAGAACCCGTCAAAGTCTAGAACTCTTGATTAGTTTGATTCCATAATAACCCAATGGATGAATTGCAAAAAGCAAGTGCATATTTACTATCTGGATGGCAGGCTACACGAATAAACAAGGTATGCAAAGTGGAGCAATAGATCGCTGGGTCCTACCACCTTGGTGAAAACTTGCTGGGACTCGAGGGGTATATATGCCTCCAGCAAAGGCTTCATCAGATACCATTGGGGAACAGGCTTTGACCCCATAGGTGATATCTTTTCCCTTCAAGGTTTAGTAATAGAACATCACTGGAATAGAACAATGCATCCACACAGAGCAAACTTGAACTAATATAAACTTTTTCTTACAATTAATTTTTACACTTTTATCATATAGTGACCAGTGGTGTTGTAAATACCTAAAGAGTTACATATGCCAAGTAAGAAAACATATAAATTGCTACATGTGGTGTGATAGAACTTCAAGGCCCTAGGCATAGTTGTCTATAAAAATCTCATACAGAAATCATGAGCACAGCAACATGAAAGCAAATAAGAAGAACCCGTCAAAGTCTAGAACTATTGATTAGTTTGATTCCATAATAACCCAATGGATGAATTGCAAAGCAAGTGCATATTTGTTATCTGGAGGGCAGGCTACACGAATAAACAAGGTATGCAAAGGGGCGAAATGGATCGCTGGGTCCTACCACCTTGGTGAAAACTTGCTGGGACCCGAGGGGTATATATGTCTCTTGCAAAGACTTCAGCAGATACCATTGGGGAACAGGCTTTGACCCCATAGGTGATATCTTTTCCCTTCAAGGTTTAGTAATAGAACATCACTGGAACAGAACAATACATCCACACAGAGCAAACTTGAACTAATGTAAACTTCTTACGATTAATTTTCAGACTTTTATCATATAGTGACCAGTGGTGTTGTAAATACCAACAGAGTTACATATGCCAAGTAAGAAAACATATAAGTGGCTACATGTGGTGTGATAGAACTTCAAGGCCCTAGGCATAGTTGTCTATAAAAATCTCATACAGCAATCATGAGAACAGCAACATGAAAACAAATAAGAAGAACCCGTCAAAGTCTAGAACTCTTGATTAGTTTGATTCCATAATAACCCAATGGATGAATTGCAAAAAGCAAGTCTATATTTACTATCTGGATGGCAGGCTACACGAATAAACAAGGTATGCAAAGTGGTGCAATAGATCGCTGGGTCCTACCACCTTGGTGAAAACTTGCTGGGACTCGAGGGGTATATATGCCTCCAGCAAAGGCTTCATCAGATACCATTGGGGAACAGGCTTTGACCCCATAGGTGATATATTTTCCCTTCAAGGTTTAGTAATAGAACATCACTGGAATAGAACAATACATCCACACAGAGCAAACTTTAACTAATATAAACTTTTTTTTACAATTAATTTTTACACTTTTATCATATAGTGACCAGTGGTGTTGTAAATACCTAAAGAGTTACATATGCCAAGTAAGAAAACGTCTCAGGTTACAAATGTAACCTTTGTTCCCTGAGAACAGGGAACGAGACAATACGTCATCGACGTTATGGGGAATCGCCTCAGCGTGACCAATGACTGAAGTACCTGTGGAATCCCGCCAATCGCATTGGCTCGCGTCAGCCGTGACAGGACGCTCTGGGGTGCCCAGGAAGTATAAATAGAGCGCCCAGAGAACATGTCATCCTCTTCGTCTGAAGGGACTGAACAGGCCGAACCGAAAGCATGGCAGGGAGACGTATTGTCTCGTTCCCTGTTCTCAGGGAACAAAGGTTACATTTGTAACCTGAGACGTTCCCTTTCGAAGGGAACCTCGACAATACGTCATCGACGTTATGGGGAACGCTATACCAACGCCGCCATGCTAAGGGGATGCCTGACCACTACAATAAGTCCAGGTAACAGCCCCTACAGCCTACACGTCAGGCTAACTGTACACCTGCTGCTTTAGCTCAAGGTCTGGACACCAATAAGTATATGGAGGCCTCAACAGTACGACTCTCAAATGGAGAGGAAGCCTAACACATATAACATTAAACCTACAACATATACTTGACAGAAAACTAGCTTGCTATTTGCATGAAGGCCTCTGCAGGATGACTCTGAAAGTAGAGGAAGCCTGAAACATGCAATATGTATATGGAGGCCTCAGCAGTACGACTCTCATATGGAGAGGAAGCCTACAACATATGTGACCCGATCTGGCGAAATGAGTCGGAAGTCGCAACGTTCCATTTTAAGATATGGGCCGATTATGTGGAAAAACAATGAAAATAATAGATTTAAATTTTTTTTTTTTTTTTGCTAAATCTCAAAGAACAGACATTCAAAAATAATCTCCTAAAGTTTCATAGTCCAGATAATTGAGTAAAGGTATTTAAATGACTATTAAAGTTTACAAAGTTTTACTAAATTCGCTCGAAATGCTTTTCTCGAATCATCTCGTCACCTCTGAGCATTTCCCGGGAATCCCTTCAAACTGTCTCTGCTCTCCAAATATGGTGTTTCACGTTGTATAGGACCAATCAAAAAGCTTAGAAATGTACACAAATGCTGATCATTTGTCAATGGGAAGCCCCGTTTCGACTGACCGGCACGCGATTGGTCCAGCCATTCTCCTGTCAGACTAACAGCGCTCTGTGTAAACAAGCTAGCAGATCTCCTCAGAAAGATTAAATATTATTAATTTGAGAAATATCGCTGTCAAAAGAGAGCAAAGTCGCCAAAAAGTCGCCAAAAGCGTTGAACTCACTGGAGGCTTCTAACCTAAGCTCTGCTGGTCATCAAGAGTGGCTAAGGCTATCAGTGATTGTTTTGGATCTGGAGACGTGTCATCCTCTGATGACAGCGACAGCGAAAGTGACAGCCCTGTGGTATTTATTGTGTATGGATGTGAGTGAGTGCAATTATTCTGTGAGTGTATTTATCTGCAAGGAGAATCCATTACAATGTGTTTGATTTATTTTAACCCAATATTTAACTGTTGGTATCTCCGTTATGAATTTGTTACACTGTTATTGTCAACTAGCCTACACAAAGACGATTGCATAGGCTAACATTATTTGTTCTCTGTTTCCTTGTCTCTCTGCCTCTCTCACTTTCTCTCTCTCTCTCTCTCTCTCTCTCTCTCTCTCTCTCTCTCACACACACACACACACACACACACACACACACACACACACACTCTCTCAAGGAAAACTGTAGCACCTCTGTTCAATCTTTCTGATTTTAGTAAATGTTTGTAAAAGTGCCTTTGAAATTATGTATTCAAATAAAAACTTTAAAATAATTTGAGCTTCAGCATGGCATAATAGCATATATTAATGTCTTTGGTCAAATTAAGCTGTACAATAAATAGTTCATCCCTTTAAATGCAATGGATTTTGAAAGATATCAACAAAAAACGGGCAAAAAACTTTAAAAGCGATTTTCTCAGGTTTTCAGTTGGAAAAAGAGGGCAGACGACCATATTTCAAATGTATATATCTTTACAACCATTCAAGGTATGACTTTGACTAGGATATCATTTGAAAGCTTATGGTCTCCTCTTTCCATTAATACCAAAATCTTAATTTTGAAATTTGGGTCACTGTGACTCATTTTGCTGGATCAGGTCACATATACTGACAAGGCTAGCTAGCTATTTGCATGAAGGCCTCTGCAGGATATCTCTGAAAGTAGAGGAAGCCTGAAACATGCAATATGTATATGGAGGCCTCAGCAGTACGACTCTCATATGGAGAGGAAGCCTAACACATATATCAGCAGTACAATAAGTATATGGAAGCCTCAACAATACGACCCTCATATAGAGAGGAAGCCTACTACATATACTAACACAAAACTAGCTAGCTATTTGCATGAAGGCCTCTGCAGGATGACTCTGAGAGTAGAGGAAGCCTGAAACATGCAATACCTAGCGCACATACTAACAATAACTAGCCTACCTGAGCTCAATAAGTATATGGAGGCCTCAGCAGTACGACTCTCATATGGAGAGGAAGCCTACTACATATACGAACACAAACCTAGCTTGCTATTTGCATGAAGGCCTCTGCAGGATAACTCTGAAAGCAGAGGAAGCCTGAAACATGCAATATGTATATGGAGGCCTCAGCAGTACGACTCTCATTTGGAGAGGAAGCCTACAACATATACTGACAAAAGCTAGCTAGCTATTTGCATGAAGGCTTCTGCAGGATGACTCTGAAAGCAGAGGAAGCCTCAAACATGCAGTATGTATATGGAGTCCTCAGCAGTACGACTCTCATATGGAGAGGAAGCCTACTACATACTAACACAAAAACTAGCTTGCTATTTGCATGAAGGCCTCTGCAGGATGACTCTGAAAGTAGAGGAAGCCTGAAACATGCAATATGTATATGGAGGCCTCAGCAGTACGACTCTCATTTGGAGAGGAAGCCTACAACATATACTGACAAAAGCTAGCTAGCTATTTGCATGAAGGCTTCTGCAGGATGACTCTGAAAGCAGAGGAAGCCTGAAACATGCAATATGTATATGGAGGCCTCAGCAACATGACCCTCATATGGAGAGGAAGCCTACTACATATACCAACACAAAACTAGCTTGCTATTTGCATGAAGGCCTCTGCAGGATGACTCTCAAAGTAGAGGAAGCCTGAAACATGCAATATGTATATGGAGGCCTCAGCAGTACGACTCTCATATGGAGAGGAAGCCTACAACATATACTGACAAAAGCTAGCTAGCTATTTGCATGAAGGCTTCTGCAGGATGACTCTGAAAGCAGAGGAAGCCTGAAACATGCAATATGTATATGGAGGCCTCAGCAGTACGACTCTCATAGGGAGAGGAAGCCTAACACACACACTAACAATAACTAGCCCATCCTAGGCTCAATAAGTATATGGAGGCCTCAGCAATACGACCCTCATATGGAGAGGAAGCCTACTACATATACTGATAAAAAACTAGCTTGCTATTTGCATGAAGGCCTCTGCAGGATGATTCTAAAAGTAGAGGAAGCCTGAAACATGCAATATGTATATGGAGGCCTCAGCAGTACGACTCTCATAGGGAGAGGAAGCCTAACACATATACCGACAAAACTATATATACTGTTTACAAGCTAGCTTATTAAAAAATAAACATATCTATTCTGTTCAGCTATACACCAAGCCCTGATGCAGACCATCAGACTAATACTCCATCATCATAGGTCCGCTGGGCCTGATGTTACTTTAAAATGGGGAAAGAGGGAAGGCGGGCTTAAAAGAGGAGGAACAAAGCCTATCTGCTCCTCCTAGGGCGATCCTCCTCACGCCTAGACTGGAAATCCTCTCTCCTTACCCCCCGCCTTTTCCTCCTGGACTCGCGCCGTCTCATGGCCTTGCTCCGCACTAAAGGAGGGGCACGAGCGGCGACCGAGTCCCGCTGGTCCTGCCTACGCTCCTCGAAGCGAGGCGGGCCAGGACCCCAGGGGTGTCTGGGTGCGGACCTGGACCGGAGCTGTATACAAGACCTATATGCCGCCGAGCGCGCCTTCGCCTCTCTAAACTTTCCGACCACCGCCTCGACGGAGGTTCCAAAAAGTTCAGAGGGCGAAACCGGAGCATCGTGGAGAAAAGTCCTCTCTTTCTCCCCAATGCCAGCCAGGTTCACCCACAGGTGCCTCTCCGTGACCACCATGGCAGCCATTGAACGACCGATGGCCGTAGCTGTCTGCTTAGTGGCCCGGAGAGCCAGGTCTGTGGTGCGGCGCAACTCGGCCACCGCATCAGGGGACAAGCCCTGACCCTGATCCAGGTCCTTCAGCAGGTCAGCCTGGTACGCCTGCAACACAGCCATCGTGTGCAGTGCCCCACCAGCCTGACCTGCCGCCGCGTACGCCCTGCCATTCAACCGAGATGTGGTCTGAAGGGGTTTGGATGGCAGGGTGGGAGTCCTCAGCGTCGATGCCCCCTCCCCCGCCAAATAGCTGGCGAAGGAATCTTCGATGGGAGGCATCGATGCGTAACCATGCTCCTGCATCGCCTCCACGTTTGCATAACTCAAACGCTGGAAGCGATGAATACGCGAGGAGTATGGTTTCTTCCATGCCTTCACGACCTGAGAATGGAGGTCAGGAAGGAATGGAAGGCTCCCAGGAATCGATGGGGTGTGGCCAGAGAGGAAGCGCTCATCAAGCCTCCCACGAGCAGCTTCCTCTCTTACGCGCTGCCAGGGCAACTCGAGTCTGGCAGTGGCACGCTCCATCACCTCCATTAATTCCTCGTACGCGGGGCAGGAGGGCTGGGCAGGCTCAGGCATCTCAACATCCTCGCCCGCCTCTCGCTCCTCCTGCTCGCCCTGGCTTGACGCCAGAAGAGCACTGCCTGCTGCCCTAGAAGATGCTGAAGATGCATCATCATCGGCCAGCAGTTCACCCTCATCCCGCGCTGACGATTGAGAGAGATTCACCCCTCTCTCAAAATCGTCAGCGAGGTCTCTTTGTGATCCCCACGATCTGAGTCTTCTCTCGGCCTCGGCGCGAGAGGGACCCGATCCGCTGGGCAAAGAAGACTGTCCCTCTTCCCTCGAGAAGAGGGACAGACGAGAACGAAGCGTCCTCAAAGGAAGACGCTCGCAGTGAACGCACTCCGCCCCCTCGAGAGCAGAGCGCGCGTGCTCTTCACCCAGACACCAAACACACAGGTCGTGTGAATCACCAGGTGCAAGACACCTCTCGCACGGGTAAACACACTTCCTAAATGTCTTATTAGATTTATCCATCTTACCAACTTACAGCACTCAGTAAACCAGTCCCTGAAGACGAAAAGAGGATGACATGTTCTCTGGGCGCTCTATTTATACTTCCTGGGCACCCCAGAGCGTCACGTCACGGCGAGCCAATGCGATTGGCGGGATTCCACAGGTACTTCAGTCATTGGTCACGCTGAGGCTATTCCCCATAACGTCGATGACGTATTGTCGAGGATCCCTTCGAAAGGGAACATATAAATTGCTACATGTGGTGTGAATGAACTTCAAGGCCCTAGGCATAGTTGTCTATAAAAATCTCATACAGAAATCATGAGCACAGCAACATGAAAGCAAATAAGAAGAACCCGTCAAAGTCTAGAACTCTTGATTAGTTTGATTCCATAATAACCCAATGGATGAATTGCAAAGCAAGTGCATATTTGTTATCTGGAGGGCAGGCTACACGAATAAACAAGGTATGCAAAGGGGCGAAATGGATCGCTGGGTCCTACCACCTTGGTGAAAACTTGCTGGGACCCGAAGGGTATATATGTCTCTTGCAAAGAGTTCAGCAGATACCATTGGGGAACAGGCTTTGACCCCATAGGTGATATCTTTTCCCTTCAAGGTTTAGTAATAGAACATCACTGGAACAGAACAATACATCCACACAGAGCAAACTTGAACTAATATAAACTTTTTCTTACAATTAATTTTCACATTTTTATCATATAGTAACCAGTGGTGTTGTAAATACCTACAGAGTTACATATGCCAAGTAAGAAAACATATAAGTGGCTACATGTTGTGTGATAGAACTTCAAGACCTTAGGCATAGTTGTCTATAAAAATCTCATACAGCAATTATGTGAAAAGCAACATGAAAGCAAATAAGAAGAACCCGTCAAAGTCTAGAACTCTTGATTAGTTTGATTCCATAATAAACCAATGGATGAATTGCAAAAAGCAAGTGCATATTTACTATCTGGATGGCAGGCTACACGAATAAACAAGGTATGCAAAGTGGTGCAATGGATCGCTGGGTCCTACCACCTTGGTGAAAACTTGCTGGGACTCGAGGGGTATATATGCCTCCAGCAAAGGCTTCAGCAGATACCATTGGGGAACAGGCTTTGACCCCATAGGTGATGTCTTTTCCCTTCAAGGTTTAGTAATAGAACATCACTGGAACAGAACAATACATCCACACAGAGCAAACTTGAACTAATATAAACTTCTTCTTAAGATTAATTTTCACACTTTAATCGTTGTAAATACCTAAAGAGTTACATATGCCAAGTAAGAAAACATATAAGTGGCTACATGTGGTGTGATAGAACTTCAAGGCCTTAGGCACAGTTGTCTATAAAAATCTCATACAGCAATCATGAGAACAGCAATATGAAAGCAAATAAGAAGAACTCGTCAAAGTCTAGAACTCTTGATAAGTTTGATTCCATAATAACCCAATGGATGAATTGCAAAAAGCAAGTGCATATTTACTATCTGGATGGCAGGCTACACGAATAAAGAAGGTATGCAAAGTGGTGCAATGGATCGCTGGGTCCTACCACCTTTGTGAAATCTTGCTGGGACCCGAGGGGAATATATGCTTCCAGCAAAGGATTCGGCACATACCATTGGGGAACAGGCTTTGACCCCATAGGTGATATCTTTTCCCTTCAAGGTTTAGTCATAGAACATCACTGGAACAGAACAATACATCCACACAGAGCAAACTTGAACTAATATAAACTTCTTCTTAAGATTCATTTTCACACTTTAATCATATAGTGACCAGTGGTGCTGTAAATACCTAAAGAGTTACATATGCCAAGTAAGAAAACATATAAGTGGCTATATGTGGAGTGATAGAACTTCAAGGCCCTAGGCATAATTGTCTATAAAAATCTCATACAGCAATCATGAGAACAGCAAGATGAAAACAAATAAGAAGAACCCGTCAAAGTCTAGAACTCTTGATTAGTTTGATTCCATAATAACCCAATGGATGAATTGCAAAAAGCAAGTGCATATTTACTATCTGGATGGCAGGCTACACGAATAAACAAGGTATGCAAAGTGGTGCAATAGATCGCTGGGTCCTACCACCTTGGTGAAAACTTGCTGGGACTCGAGGGGTATATATGCCTCCAGCAAAGGCTTCATCAGATACCATTGGGGAACAGGCTTTGACCCCATAGGTGATATCTTTTCCCTTCAAGGTTTAGTAATAGAACATCACTGGAATAGAACAATACATCCACACAGAGCAAACTTGAACTAATATAAACTTTTTCTTACAATTAATTTTTACACTTTTATCATATAGTGACCAGTGGTGTTGTAAATACCTAAAGAGTTACATATGCCAAGTAAGAAAACATATAAATTGCTACATGTGGTGTGATAGAACTTCAAGGCCCTAGGCATAGTTGTCTATAAAAATCTCATACAGCAATCATGAGCACAACAACATGAAAGCAAATAAGAAGAACCCGTCAAAGTCTAGAACTCTTGATTAGTTTGATTCCATAATAACCCAATAGATGAATTGCAAAGCAAGTGCATATTTGTTATCTGGAGGGCAGGCTACACGAATAAACAAGGTATGCAAAGGGGCGAAATGGATCGCTGGGTCCTACCACCTTGGTGAAAACTTGCTGGGACCCGAGGGGTATATATGTCTCTTGCAAAGACTTCAGCAGATACCATTGGGGAACAGGCTTTGACCCCATAGGTGATATCTTTTCCCTTCAAGGTTTAGTAATAGAACATCACTGGAACAGAACAATACATCCACACAGAGCAAACTTGAACTAATGTAAACTTCTTACGATTAATTTTCACACTTTTATCATATAGTGACCAGTGGTGTTGTAAATACCTACAGAGTTACATATGCCAAGTAAGAAAACATATAAGTGGCTACATGTGGTGTGATAGAACTTCAAGGCCCTAGGCATAGTTGTCTATAAAAATCTCATACAGCAATCATGAGAACAGTAATATGAAAGCAAATAAGAAGAACCCGTCAAAGTCTAGAACTCTTGATTAGTTTGATTCCATAATAACCCAATGGATGAATTGCAAAAAGCAAGTGCATATTTACTATCTGGATGGCAGGCTAAAGGAATAAACAAGGTATGCAAAGTGGTGCAATGGATCGCTGGGTCCTACCACCTTGGTGAAAACTTGCTGGGACCAGAGGGGTATATATGCCTCCAGCAAAGGCTTCAGCAGATACCATTGGGGAACAGGCTTTGACCCCATAGGTGATATCTTTTCCCTTCAAGGTTTAGTAATAGAACATCACTGGAACAGAACAATACATCCACACAGAGCAAACTTGAACTAATATAAACTTCTTCTTAAGATTCATTTTCACACTTTAATCATATAGTGACCAGTGGTGCTGTAAATACCTAAAGAGTTACATATGCCAAGTAAGAAAACATATAAGTGGCTATATGTGGAGTTATAGAACTTCAAGGCCCTAGGCATAGTTGTCTATAAAAATCTCATACAGCAATCATGAGAACAGCAACATGAAAACAAATAAGAAGAACTCGTCAAAGTCTAGAACTCTTGATTAGTTTGATTCCATAATAACCCAATGGATGAATTGCAAAAAGCAAGTGCATATTTACTATCTGGATGGCAGGCTAAGGGAATAAACAAGGTATGCAAAGTGGTGCAATGGATCGCTGGGTCCTACCACCTTGGTGAAAACTTGCTGGGACTCGAGGGGTATATATGCCTCCAGCAAAGGCTCCATCAGATACCATTGGGGAACAGGCTTTGACCCCATAGGTGATATCTTTTCCCTTCAAGGTTTAGTAATAGAACATCACTGGAACAGAACAATACATCCACACAGAGCAAACTTGAACTAATATAAACTTTTTCTTACAATTAATTTTCACACTTTAATCGTTGTAAATACCTAAAGAGTGTAACGAATACGACTCTGGGTAAATATGAATTAGCTCAAGAATATGGGGAATTCTGGGAATATTAATATTTCTGACTCATGGTCATAATTCATAAGTCGCATGTACATTTATTTTATCAATTATCGAGATTACCTTGTTCTGTAACTGGTCTGACCAACCTTTAACTCGGCCAGCGAGTAGATGTAAGGTCAGTACAGTTAAGAAGGGGGTATTCACAAACTCCACTAAAGTTTTGTCTTCTGGCCACGAACATCAAACTTTCTGAGTTTATGAATTAATAACTACTCAAGGTAGTCTAGATCGAGCTTTGTAGCTTATAATTGGATCTTTTAGATTCATTGACTTATAAGGTGAATTTTCAAACACAGAGACAGTGAAAAGTATTTTATGGATTTTAATAAAATGTAAAACTAGAGATTATGAACTACGAATATAAACGTACGTAAAAATGCATACAAATAAAACAAACATTTAAACAATCAAGAACATGAAGAAATAACGTGATCAGAAATAAATTAAATGAAAAAGAGAGAAAATATGGAGAGAGAGAGAGAAAGAGAGAGAGAGAGTAGCTGGTAATTATTGTAGACAGAAAACTTAATTTCACGAGGCACCAGGAATCAGCTTTTAGAGAGATATACGTTACTTGTAAGTTTGTTCTCTTTCGAGTGATGCTTAAAGGCAGGAAGCGTGTCCTCTGTCCTGTTTGTGCTGCGTCTTCCGGCGTCGTGGGAAGCTTAAGAAGGTCTCACTGGATGTAACGTTACCAGAAAATAAGATTCATCTCCCGTGAAAGGAAGAGGCAAATATAACTTAGTTGCAAAAGAACGGCTGCTATGACTCAAACATGTGTTTGTCCGAGGCCTTCCGGGATGTTCCTCGGGGAAGCGTCGCGCCGGGAGAAGAGGAGGAAGGATGAGAGCGAGGTGAGAGAGTGAGGTGAGAGAGCCCGCTGTGTTTTGAAGGAGCTAAAGTCACGCCCCCTTGCGTGCGTGACCCAATCGCCTGGGAGGACGTATTGTGGTCATGTCCTTTCATTTGGAAAGGACATGACCACAATACATGACTCTTCTAACTAATTTTGGCGGAATAAACTTCGTTCATAAACATTTATAAAACTGGTATTAATCAAATAATGCATCCTCTAATATTCTGTGCTAAATATTCAACACCGTTGTGTTCTTCTGAACAAAACAATACCGCGAATGACAATTCTGTTAGTCAACAACACAAAGAAACAGGATTTCTCGTGATTACATGCATATTAAACTGATTACATATCAATAAAGCTTATAGATATCGTATTTCGGGTATAAGGATCATAAGCACAGCAAGAAATACATTTTAAACATTTTAAAAAGGTACTTTTGACCACAAGTGGTCGGGCATGATAAGGAGTCTGTGTTTTGTGTGTGTGTATGCAGAGTCGTGCACACGTGGAACCGCGTGGCGAACTTTGTCCTTCCTTTTCAGTGTGAATATCTTCTCGAGTTGATGAGATTAACTCAGGGGACCTGACCGAGCATCTGCTAACACTGTTGTTTTGTTTTGAGGGGTTAATCAGTACCTTTTGTTTGTTGATTAGATTTGATTAATCAACAAAAAGGCAGACCTGATCATCTGCTTTCTGTTACAAGAGTTACATATGCCAAGTAAGAAAACATATAAGTGGCTACATGTGGTGTGATAGAACTTCAAGGCCCTAGGCATAGTTGTCTATAAAAATCTCATACAGCAATCATGAGAACAATAATATGAAAGCAAATAAGAAGAACTCGTCAAAGTCTAGAACTCTTAAGTAGTTTGATTCCATAATAACCCAATGGATGAATTGCAAAAAGCAAGTGCATATTTACTATCTGGATGGCAGGCTACACGAATAAACAAGGTATGCAAAATGGTGCAATGGATTGCTGGGTCCTACCACCTTGGTGAAAACTTGCTGGGACTCAAGGGGTATATATGCCTCCAGTAAAGGCTTCATCAGATACCATTGGGGAACAGGCTTTGACCCCATAGGTGATATCTTTTCCCTTCGAGGTTTAGTAATAGAACATCACTGGAACAGAACAATACATCCACACAGAGCAAACTTGAACTAATATAAACTTTTTCTTACAATTAATTTTTACACTTTAATCGTTGTAAATACCTAAAGAGTTACATATGACAAGTAAGAAAACATATAAGTGGCTACATGTGGTGTGATAGAACTTCAAGGCCCTAGGCATAGTTGTCTATAAAAATCTCATACAGCAATCATGAGAACAGTAATATGAAAGCAAATAAGAAGAACTCGTCAAAGTCTAGAACTCTTGATTAGTTTGATTCCATAATAACCCAATGGATGAATTGCAAAAAGCAAGTGCATATTTACTATCTGGATGGCAGGCTAAGGGAATAAACAAGGTATGCAAAGTGGTGCAATGGATCGCTGGGTCCTACCACCTTGGTGAAAACTTGCTGGGACCAGAGGGGTATATATGCCTCCAGCAAAGGCTTCAGCAGATACCATTGGGGAACAGGCTTTGACCCCATAGGTGATATCTTTTCCCTTCAAGGTTTAGTAATAGAACATCACTGGAACAGAACAATACATCCACACAGAGCAAACCTTAACTAATATAAACTTCTTCTTAAGATTAATTTTCACACTTTAATCATATAGTGACCAGTGGTGTTGTAAATACCTACAGAGTTACATATGCCAAGTAAGAAAACATATAAGTGGCTATATGTGGAGTGATAGAACTTCAAGGCCCTAGGCATAATTGTCTATAAAAATCTCATACAGCAATCATGAGAACAGCAACATGAAAACAAATAAGAAGAACCCGTCAAAGTCTAGAACTCTTGATTAGTTTGATTCCATAATAACCCAATGGATGAATTGCAAAAAGCAAGTGCATATTTACTATCTGGATGGCAGGCTACACGAATAAACAAGGTATGCAAAGTGGAGCAATAGATCGCTGGGTCCTACCACCTTGGTGAAAACTTGCTGGGACTCGAGGGGTATATATGCCTCCAGCAAAGGCTTCATCAGATACCATTTGGGAACAGGCTTTGACCCCATAGGTGATATCTTTTCCCTTCAAGGTTTAGTAATAGAACATCACTGGAATAGAACAATGCATCCACACAGAGCAAACTTGAACTAATATAAACTTTTTCTTACAATTAATTTTTACACTTTTATCATATAGTGACCAGTGGTGTTGTAAATACCTAAAGAGTTACATATGCCAAGTAAGAAAACATATAAATTGCTACATGTGGTGTGATAGAACTTCAAGGCCCTAGGCATAGTTGTCTATAAAAATCTCATACAGAAATCATGAGCACAGCAACATGAAAGCAAATAAGAAGAACCCGTCAAAGTCTAGAACTATTGATTAGTTTGATTCCATAATAACCCAATGGATGAATTGCAAAGCAAGTGCATATTTGTTATCTGGAGGGCAGGCTACACGAATAAACAAGGTATGCAAAGGGGCGAAATGGATCGCTGGGTCCTACCACCTTGGTGAAAACTTGCTGGGACCCGAGGGGTATATATGTCTCTTGCAAAGACTTCAGCAGATACCATTGGGGAACAGGCTTTGACCCCATAGGTGATATCTTTTCCCTTCAAGGTTTAGTAATAGAACATCACTGGAACAGAACAATACATCCACACAGAGCAAACTTGAACTAATGTAAACTTCTTACGATTAATTTTCACACTTTTATCATATAGTGACCAGTGGTGTTGTAAATACCTACAGAGTTACACATGCCAAGTAAGAAAACATATAAGTGGCTACATGTTGTGTGATAGAACTTCAAGACCTTAGGCATAGTTGTCTATAAAAATCTCATACAGCAATTATGTGAAAAGAAACATGAAAGCAAATAAGAAGAACCCGTCAAAGTCTAGAACTCTTGATTAGTTTGATTCCATAATAACCCAATGGATGAATTGCAAAGCAAGTGCATATTTGTTATCTGGAGGGCAGGCTACACGAATAAACAAGGTATGCAAAGGGGCGAAATGGATCGCTGGGTCCTACCACCTTGGTGAAAACTTGCTGGGACCCGAAGGGTATATATGTCTCTTGCAAAGAGTTCAGCAGATACCATTGGGGAACAGGCTTTGACCCCATAGGTGATATCTTTTCCCTTCAAGGTTTAGTAATAGAACATCACTGGAACAGAACAATACATCCACACAGAGCAAACTTGAACTAATATAAACATTTTCTTACAATTAATTTTCACATTTTTATCATATAGTAACCAGTGGTGTTGTAAATACCTACAGAGTTACATATGCCAAGTAAGAAAACATATAAGTGGCTACATGTTGTGTGATAGAACTTCAAGACCTTAGGCATAGTTGTCTATAAAAATCTCATACAGCAATTATGTGAAAAGCAACATGAAAGCAAATAAGAAGAACCCGTCAAAGTCTAGAACTCTTGATTAGTTTGATTCCATAATAAACCAATGGATGAATTGCAAAAAGCAAGTGCATATTTACTATCTGGATGGCAGGCTACACGAATAAACAAGGTATGCAAAGTGGTGCAATGGATCGCTGGGTCCTACCACCTTGGTGAAAACTTGCTGGGACTCGAGGGGTATATATGCCTCCAGCAAAGGCTTCAGCAGATACCATTGGGGAACAGGCTTTGACCCCATAGGTGATGTCTTTTCCCTTCAAGGTTTAGTAATAGAACATCACTGGAACAGAACAATACATCCACACAGAGCAAACTTGAACTAATATAAACTTCTTCTTAAGATTAATTTTCACACTTTAATCGTTGTAAATACCTAAAGAGTTACATATGCCAAGTAAGAAAACATATAAGTGGCTACATGTGGTGTGATAGAACTTCAAGGCCTTAGGCACAGTTGTCTATAAAAATCTCATACAGCAATCATGAGAACAGCAATATGAAAGCAAATAAGAAGAACTCGTCAAAGTCTAGAACTCTTGATAAGTTTGATTCCATAATAACCCAATGGATGAATTGCAAAAAGCAAGTGCATATTTACTATCTGGATGGCAGGCTACACGAATAAAGAAGGTATGCAAAGTGGTGCAATGGATCGCTGGGTCCTACCACCTTTGTGAAATCTTGCTGGGACCCGAGGGGAATATATGCTTCCAGCAAAGGATTCGGCACATACCATTGGGGAACAGGCTTTGACCCCATAGGTGATATCTTTTCCCTTCAAGGTTTAGTCATAGAACATCACTGGAACAGAACAATACATCCACACAGAGCAAACTTGAACTAATATAAACTTCTTCTTAAGATTCATTTTCACACTTTAATCATATAGTGACCAGTGGTGCTGTAAATACCTAAAGAGTTACATATGCCAAGTAAGAAAACATATAAGTGGCTATATGTGGAGTGATAGAACTTCAAGGCCCTAGGCATAATTGTCTATAAAAATCTCATACAGCAATCATGAGAACAGCAACATGAAAACAAATAAGAAGAACCCGTCAAAGTCTAGAACTCTTGATTAGTTTGATTCCATAATAACCCAATGGATGAATTGCAAAAAGCAAGTGCATATTTACTATCTGGATGGCAGGCTACACGAATAAACAAGGTATGCAAAGTGGTGCAATAGATCGCTGGGTCCTACCACCTTGGTGAAAACTTGCTGGGACTCGAGGGGTATATATGCCTCCAGCAAAGGCTTCATCAGATACCATTGGGGAACAGGCTTTGACCCCATAGGTGATATCTTTTCCCTTCAAGGTTTAGTAATAGAACATCACTGGAATAGAACAATACATCCACACAGAGCAAACTTGAACTAATATAAACTTTTTCTTACAATTAATTTTTACACTTTTATCATATAGTGACCAGTGGTGTTGTAAATACCTAAAGAGTTACATATGCCAAGTAAGAAAACATATAAATTGCTACATGTGGTGTGATAGAACTTCAAGGCCCTAGGCATAGTTGTCTATAAAAATCTCATACAGCAATCATGAGCACAACAACATGAAAGCAAATAAGAAGAACCCGTCAAAGTCTAGAACTCTTGATTAGTTTGATTCCATAATAACCCAATAGATGAATTGCAAAGCAAGTGCATATTTGTTATCTGGAGGGCAGGCTACACGAATAAACAAGGTATGCAAAGGGGCGAAATGGATCGCTGGGTCCTACCACCTTGGTGAAAACTTGCTGGGACCCGAGGGGTATATATGTCTCTTGCAAAGACTTCAGCAGATACCATTGGGGAACAGGCTTTGACCCCATAGGTGATATCTTTTCCCTTCAAGGTTTAGTAATAGAACATCACTGGAACAGAACAATACATCCACACAGAGCAAACTTGAACTAATGTAAACTTCTTACGATTAATTTTCACACTTTTATCATATAGTGACCAGTGGTGTTGTAAATACCTACAGAGTTACATATGCCAAGTAAGAAAACATATAAGTGGCTACATGTGGTGTGATAGAACTTCAAGGCCCTAGGCATAGTTGTCTATAAAAATCTCATACAGCAATCATGAGAACAGTAATATGAAAGCAAATAAGAAGAACCCGTCAAAGTCTAGAACTCTTGATTAGTTTGATTCCATAATAACCCAATGGATGAATTGCAAAAAGCAAGTGCATATTTACTATCTGGATGGCAGGCTAAAGGAATAAACAAGGTATGCAAAGTGGTGCAATGGATCGCTGGGTCCTACCACCTTGGTGAAAACTTGCTGGGACCAGAGGGGTATATATGCCTCCAGCAAAGACTTCAGCAGATACCATTGGGGAACAGGCTTTGACCCCATAGGTGATATCTTTTCCCTTCAAGGTTTAGTAATAGAACATCACTGGAACAGAACAATACATCCACACAGAGCAAACTTGAACTAATATAAACTTCTTCTTAAGATTCATTTTCACACTTTAATCATATAGTGACCAGTGGTGCTGTAAATACCTAAAGAGTTACATATGCCAAGTAAGAAAACATATAAGTGGCTATATGTGGAGTTATAGAACTTCAAGGCCCTAGGCATAGTTGTCTATAAAAATCTCATACAGCAATCATGAGAACAGCAACATGAAAACAAATAAGAAGAACTCGTCAAAGTCTAGAACTCTTGATTAGTTTGATTCCATAATAACCCAATGGATGAATTGCAAAAAGCAAGTGCATATTTACTATCTGGATGGCAGGCTAAGGGAATAAACAAGGTATGCAAAGTGGTGCAATGGATCGCTGGTTCCTACCACCTTGGTGAAAACTTGCTGGGACTCGAGGGGTATATATGCCTCCAGCAAAGGCTCCATCAGATACCATTGGGGAACAGGCTTTGACCCCATAGGTGATATCTTTTCCCTTCAAGGTTTAGTAATAGAACATCACTGGAACAGAACAATACATCCACACAGAGCAAACTTGAACTAATATAAACTTTTTCTTACAATTAATTTTCACACTTTAATCGTTGTAAATACCTAAAGAGTGTAACGAATACGACTCTGGGTAAATATGAATTAGCTCAAGAATATGGGGATTTCTGGGAATATTAATATTTATGACTCATGGTCATAATTCATAAGTCGCATGTACATTTATTTTATCAATTATCGAGATTACCTTGTTCTGTAACTGGTCTGACCAACCTTTAACTCGGCCAGCGAGTAGATGTAAGGTCAGTACAGTTAAGAAGGGGGTATTCACAAACTCCACTAAAGTTTTGTCTTCTGGCCACGAACATCAAACTTTCTGAGTTTATGAATTAATAACTACTCAAGGTAGTCTAGATCGAGCTTTGTAGCTTATAATTGGATCTTTTAGATTCATTGACTTATAAGGTGAATTTTCAAACACAGAGACAGTGAAAAGTATTTTATGGATTTTAATAAAATGTAAAACTAGAGATTATGAACTACGAATATAAACGTACGTAAAAATGCATACAAATAAAACAAACATTTAAACAATCAAGAACATGAAGAAATAACGTGATCAGAAATAAATTAAATGAAAAAGAGAGAAAATATGGAGAGAGAGAGAGAAAGAGAGAGAGAGAGTAGCTGGTAATTATTGTAGACAGAAAACTTAATTTCACGAGGCACCAGGAATCAGCTTTTAGAGAGATATACGTTACTTGTAAGTTTGTTCTCTTTCGAGTGATGCTTAAAGGCAGGAAGCGTGTCCTCTGTCCTGTTTGTGCTGCGTCTTCCGGCGTCGTGGGAAGCTTAAGAAGGTCTCACTGGATGTAACGTTACCAGAAAATAAGATTCATCTCCCGTGAAAGGAAGAGGCAAATATAACTTAGTTGCAAAAGAACGGCTGCTATGACTCAAACATGTGTTTGTCCGAGGCCTTCCGGGATGTTCCTCGGGGAAGCGTCGCGCCGGGAGAAGAGGAGGAAGGATGAGAGCGAGGTGAGAGAGTGAGGTGAGAGAGCCCGCTGTGTTTTGAAGGAGCTAAAGTCACGCCCCCTTGCGTGCGTGACCCAATCGCCTGGGAGGACGTATTGTGGTCATGTCCTTTCATTTGGAAAGGACATGACCACAATACATGACTCTTCTAACTAATTTTGGCGGAATAAACTTCGTTCATAAACATTTATAAAACTGGTATTAATCAAATAATGCATCCTCTAATATTCTGTGCTAAATATTCAACACCGTTGTGTTCTTCTGAACAAAACAATACCGCGAATGACAATTCTGTTAGTCAACAACACAAAGAAACAGGATTTCTCGTGATTACATGCATATTAAACTGATTACATATCAATAAAGCTTATAGATATCGTATTTCGGGTATAAGGATCATAAGCACAGCAAGAAATACATTTTAAACATTTTAAAAAGGTACTTTTGACCACAAGTGGTCGGGCATGATAAGGAGTCTGTGTTTTGTGTGTGTGTATGCAGAGTCGTGCACACGTGGAACCGCGTGGCGAACTTTGTCCTTCCTTTTCAGTGTGAATATCTTCTCGAGTTGATGAGATTAACTCAGGGGACCTGACCGAGCATCTGCTAACACTGTTGTTTTGTTTTGAGGGGTTAATCAGTACCTTTTGTTTGTTGATTAGATTTGATTAATCAACAAAAAGGCAGACCTGATCATCTGCTTTCTGTTACAAGAGTTACATATGCCAAGTAAGAAAACATATAAGTGGCTACATGTGGTGTGATAGAACTTCAAGGCCCTAGGCATAGTTGTCTATAAAAATCTCATACAGCAATCATGAGAACAATAATATGAAAGCAAATAAGAAGAACTCGTCAAAGTCTAGAACTCTTAAGTAGTTTGATTCCATAATAACCCAATGGATGAATTGCAAAAAGCAAGTGCATATTTACTATCTGGATGGCAGGCTACACGAATAAACAAGGTATGCAAAATGGTGCAATGGATTGCTGGGTCCTACCACCTTGGTGAAAACTTGCTGGGACTCAAGGGGTATATATGCCTCCAGTAAAGGCTTCATCAGATACCATTGGGGAACAGGCTTTGACCCCATAGGTGATATCTTTTCCCTTCGAGGTTTAGTAATAGAACATCACTGGAACAGAACAATACATCCACACAGAGCAAACTTGAACTAATATAAACTTTTTCTTACAATTAATTTTTACACTTTAATCGTTGTAAATACCTAAAGAGTTACATATGACAAGTAAGAAAACATATAAGTGGCTACATGTGGTGTGATAGAACTTCAAGGCCCTAGGCATAGTTGTCTATAAAAATCTCATACAGCAATCATGAGAACAGTAATATGAAAGCAAATAAGAAGAACTCGTCAAAGTCTAGAACTCTTGATTAGTTTGATTCCATAATAACCCAATGGATGAATTGCAAAAAGCAAGTGCATATTTACTATCTGGATGGCAGGCTAAGGGAATAAACAAGGTATGCAAAGTGGTGCAATGGATCGCTGGGTCCTACCACCTTGGTGAAAACTTGCTGGGACCAGAGGGGTATATATGCCTCCAGCAAAGGCTTCAGCAGATACCATTGGGGAACAGGCTTTGACCCCATAGGTGATATCTTTTCCCTTCAAGGTTTAGTAATAGAACATCACTGGAACAGAACAATACATCCACACAGAGCAAACCTTAACTAATATAAACTTCTTCTTAAGATTAATTTTCACACTTTAATCATATAGTGACCAGTGGTGTTGTAAATACCTACAGAGTTACATATGCCAAGTAAGAAAACATATAAGTGGCTATATGTGGAGTGATAGAACTTCAAGGCCCTAGGCATAATTGTCTATAAAAATCTCATACAGCAATCATGAGAACAGCAACATGAAAACAAATAAGAAGAACCCGTCAAAGTCTAGAACTCTTGATTAGTTTGATTCCATAATAACCCAATGGATGAATTGCAAAAAGCAAGTGCATATTTACTATCTGGATGGCAGGCTACACGAATAAACAAGGTATGCAAAGTGGAGCAATAGATCGCTGGGTCCTACCACCTTGGTGAAAACTTGCTGGGACTCGAGGGGTATATATGCCTCCAGCAAAGGCTTCATCAGATACCATTTGGGAACAGGCTTTGACCCCATAGGTGATATCTTTTCCCTTCAAGGTTTAGTAATAGAACATCACTGGAATAGAACAATGCATCCACACAGAGCAAACTTGAACTAATATAAACTTTTTCTTACAATTAATTTTTACACTTTTATCATATAGTGACCAGTGGTGTTGTAAATACCTAAAGAGTTACATATGCCAAGTAAGAAAACATATAAATTGCTACATGTGGTGTGATAGAACTTCAAGGCCCTAGGCATAGTTGTCTATAAAAATCTCATACAGAAATCATGAGCACAGCAACATGAAAGCAAATAAGAAGAACCCGTCAAAGTCTAGAACTATTGATTAGTTTGATTCCATAATAACCCAATGGATGAATTGCAAAGCAAGTGCATATTTGTTATCTGGAGGGCAGGCTACACGAATAAACAAGGTATGCAAAGGGGCGAAATGGATCGCTGGGTCCTACCACCTTGGTGAAAACTTGCTGGGACCCGAGGGGTATATATGTCTCTTGCAAAGACTTCAGCAGATACCATTGGGGAACAGGCTTTGACCCCATAGGTGATATCTTTTCCCTTCAAGGTTTAGTAATAGAACATCACTGGAACAGAACAATACATCCACACAGAGCAAACTTGAACTAATGTAAACTTCTTACGATTAATTTTCACACTTTTATCATATAGTGACCAGTGGTGTTGTAAATACCTACAGAGTTACACATGCCAAGTAAGAAAACATATAAGTGGCTACATGTTGTGTGATAGAACTTCAAGACCTTAGGCATAGTTGTCTATAAAAATCTCATACAGCAATTATGTGAAAAGAAACATGAAAGCAAATAAGAAGAACCCGTCAAAGTCTAGAACTCTTGATTAGTTTGATTCCATAATAACCCAATGGATGAATTGCAAAGCAAGTGCATATTTGTTATCTGGAGGGCAGGCTACACGAATAAACAAGGTATGCAAAGGGGCGAAATGGATCGCTGGGTCCTACCACCTTGGTGAAAACTTGCTGGGACCCGAAGGGTATATATGTCTCTTGCAAAGAGTTCAGCAGATACCATTGGGGAACAGGCTTTGACCCCATAGGTGATATCTTTTCCCTTCAAGGTTTAGTAATAGAACATCACTGGAACAGAACAATACATCCACACAGAGCAAACTTGAACTAATATAAACTTTTTCTTACAATTAATTTTCACATTTTTATCATATAGTAACCAGTGGTGTTGTAAATACCTACAGAGTTACATATGCCAAGTAAGAAAACATATAAGTGGCTACATGTTGTGTGATAGAACTTCAAGACCTTAGGCATAGTTGTCTATAAAAATCTCATACAGCAATTATGTGAAAAGCAACATGAAAGCAAATAAGAAGAACCCGTCAAAGTCTAGAACTCTTGATTAGTTTGATTCCATAATAACCCAATGGATGAATTGCAAAAAGCAAGTGCATATTTACTATCTGGATGGCAGGCTACACGAATAAACAAGGTATGCAAAGTGGTGCAATGGATCGCTGGGTCCTACCACCTTGGTGAAAACTTGCTGGGACTCGAGGGGTATATATGCCTCCAGCAAAGGCTTCAGCAGATACCATTGGGGAACAGGCTTTGACCCCATAGGTGATGTCTTTTCCCTTCAAGGTTTAGTAATAGAACATCACTGGAACAGAACAATACATCCACACAGAGCAAACTTGAACTAATATAAACTTCTTCTTAAGATTAATTTTCACACTTTAATCGTTGTAAATACCTAAAGAGTTACATATGCCAAGTAAGAAAACATATAAGTGGCTACATGTGGTGTGATAGAACTTCAAGGCCTTAGGCACAGTTGTCTATAAAAATCTCATACAGCAATCATGAGAACAGCAATATGAAAGCAAATAAGAAGAACTCGTCAAAGTCTAGAACTCTTGATAAGTTTGATTCCATAATAACCCAATGGATGAATTGCAAAAAGCAAGTGCATATTTACTATCTGGATGGCAGGCTACACGAATAAAGAAGGTATGCAAAGTGGTGCAATGGATCGCTGGGTCCTACCACCTTTGTGAAATCTTGCTGGGACCCGAGGGGAATATATGCTTCCAGCAAAGGATTCGGCACATACCATTGGGGAACAGGCTTTGACCCCATAGGTGATATCTTTTCCCTTCAAGGTTTAGTCATAGAACATCACTGGAACAGAACAATACATCCACACAGAGCAAACTTGAACTAATATAAACTTCTTCTTAAGATTCATTTTCACACTTTAATCATATAGTGACCAGTGGTGCTGTAAATACCTAAAGAGTTACATATGCCAAGTAAGAAAACATATAAATTGCTACATGTGGTGTGATAGAACTTCAAGGCCCTAGGCATAGTTGTCTATAAAAATCTCATACTGCAATCATGAGAACAGTAATATGAAAGCAAATAAGAAGAACTCGTCAAAGTCTAGAACTCTTGATTAGTTTGATTCCATAATAACCCAATGGATGAATTGCAAAAAGCAAGTGCATATTTATTATCTGGAGGGCAGGCTACACGAATAAACAAGGTATGCAAAAGGGCGAAATGGATCGCTGGGTCCTACCACCTTGGTGAAAACTTGCTGGGACCCAAGGGGTATATATGTCTCTTGCAAAGACTTCAGCAGATACCATTGGGGAACAGGCTTTGACCCCATAGGTGATATATTTTCCCTTCAAGGTTTAGTAATAGAACATCACTGAAACAGAACAATACATCCACACAAAGCAAACTTGAACTAATATAAACTTCTTCTTAAGATTAATTTTCACACTTTAATCATATAGTGACCAGTGGTGCTGTAAATACCTAAAGAGTTACATATGCCAAGTAAGAAAACATATAAGTGGCTATATGTGGAGTGATAGAACTTCAAGGCCCTAGGCATAATTGTCTATAAAAATATCATACAGCAATCATGAGAACAGCAACATGAAAACAAATAAGAAGAACCCGTCAAAGTCTAGAACTCTTGATTAGTTTGATTCAATAATAACCCAATGGATGAATTGCAAAAAGCAAGTGCATATTTACTATCTGGATGGCAGGCTAAGGGAATAAACAAGGTATGCAAAGTGGTGCAATAGATCGCTGGGTCCTACCACCTTGATGAAAACTTGCTGGGACTCGAGGGGTATATATGCCTCCAGCAAAGGCTTCATCAGATACCATTGGGGAACAGGCTTTGACCCCATAGGTGATATATTTTCCCTTCAAGGTTTAGTAATAGAACATCACTGGAATAGAACAATACATCCACACAGAGCAAACTTGAACTAATATAAACTTTTTCTTACAATTAATTTTTACACTTTTATCATATAGTGACCAGTGGTGTTGTAAATACCTAAAGAGTTACATATGCCAAGTAAGAAAACATATAAATTGCTACATGTGGTGTGATAGAACTTCAAGGCCCTAGGCATAGTTGTCTATAAAAATCTCATACAGCAATCATGAGCACAGCAACATGAAAGCAAATAAGAAGAACCCATCAAAGTCTAGAACTCTTGATTAGTTTGATTCCATAATAACCCAATGGATGAATTGCAAAGCAAGTGCATATTTGTTATCTGGAGGGCAGGCTACACGAATAAACAAGGTATGCAAAGGGGCGAAATGGATCGCTGGGTCCTACCACCTTGGTGAAAACTTGCTGGGACCCGAGGGGTATATATGTCTCTTGCAAAGACTTCAGCAGATACCATTGGGGAACAGGCTTTGACCCCATAGGTGATATATTTTCCCTTCAAGGTTTAGTAATAGAACATCACTGGAACAGAACAATACATCCACACAGAGCAAACTTGAACTAATGTAAACTTCTTACGATTCATTTTCACACTTTTATCATATAGTGACCAGTGGTGTTGTAAATACCTACAGAGTTACATATGCCAAGTAAGAAAACATATAAATTGCTACATGTGGTGTGATAGAACTTCAAGGCCCTAGGCATAGTTGTCTATAAAAATCTCATACAGCAATCATGAGCACAGCAACATGAAAGCAAATAAGAAGAACTTGTCAAAGTCTAGAACTCTTGATTAGTTTGATTCCATAATAACCCAATGGATAAATTGCAAAAAGCAAGTGCATATTTACTATCTGGATGGCAGGCTACACAAATAAACAAGGTATGCAAAGTGGTGCAATGGATCGCTGGGTCCTACCACCTTGGTGAAAACTTGCTGGGACTCGAGGGGTATATATGCCTCCAGCAAAGGCTTCATCAGATACCATTGGGGAACAGGCTTTGACCCCATAGGTGATATCTTTTCCCTTCAAGGTTTAGTAATAGAACATCACTGGAACAGAACAATACATCCACACAGAGCAAACTTGAACTAATATAAACTTTTTCTTACAATTAATTTTCACACTTTAATCGTTGTAAATACCTAAAGAGTTACATATGCCAAGTAAGAAAACATATAAGTGGCTACATGTGGTGTGATAGAACTTCAAGGCCCTAGGCATAGTTGTCTATAAAAATCTCATACAGCAATCATGAGAACAATAATATGAAAGCAAATAAGAAGAACTCGTCAAAGTCTAGAACTCTTGATTAGTTTGATTCCATAATAACCCAATGGATGAATTGCAAAAAGCAAGTGCATATTTAATATCTGGATGGCAGGCTACACGAATAAACAAGGTATGCAAAATGGAGCAATGGATCGCTGGGTCCTACCACCTTGGTGAAAACTTGCTGGGACTCGAGGGGTATATATGCCTCCAGCAAAGGCTTCAGCAGATACCATTGGGGAACAGGCTTTGACCCCATAGGTGATATATTTTCCCTTCAAGGTTTAGTAATAGAACATCACTGGAACAGAACAATACATCCACACAGAGCAAACTTGAACTAATATAAACTTTTTCTTACAATTAATTTTTACACTTTTATCATATAGTGACCAGTGGTGTTGTAAATACCTAAAGAGTTACATATGCCAAGTAAGAAAACATATAAATTGCTACATGTGGTGTGATAGAACTTCAAGGCCCTAGGCATAGTTGTCTATAAAAATCTCATACAGCAATCATGAGCACAGCAACATGAAAGCAAATAAGAAGAACCCATCAAAGTCTAGAACTCTTGATTAGTTTGATTCCATAATAACCCAATGGATGAATTGCAAAGCAAGTGCATATTTGTTATCTGGAGGGCAGGCTACACGAATAAACAAGGTATGCAAAGGGGCGAGATGGATCGCTGGGTCCTACCACCTTGGTGAAAACTTGCTGGGACCCGAGGGGTATATATGTCTCTTGCAAAGACTTCAGCAGATACCATTGGGGAACAGGCTTTGACCCCATAGGTGATATATTTTCCCTTCAAGGTTTAGTAATAGAACATCACTGGAACAGAACAATACATCCACACAGAGCAAACTTGAACTAATATAAATTTCTTCTTACAATTAATTTTTACACTTTAATCGTTGTAAATACCTAAAGAGTTACATATGCCAAGTAAGAAAACATATAAGTGGCTACATGTGGTGTGATAGAACTTCAAGGCCCTAGGCATAGTTGTCTATAAAAATCTCATACAGCAATCATGAGAACAGTAATATGAAAGCAAATAAGAAGAACTCGTCAAAGTCTAGAACTCTTGATTAGTTTGATTCCATAATAACCCAATGGATGAATTGCAAAAAGCAAGTGCATATTTACTATCTGGATGGCAGGCTACACGAATAAACAAGGTATGCAAAGTGGTGCAATGGATCGCTGGGTCCTACCACCTTGGTGAAAACTTGCCTGGACCAGAGGGGTATATATGCCTCCAGCAAAGGCTTCAGCAGATACCATTGGGGAACAGGCTTTGACCCCATAGGTGATATCTTTTCCCTTCAAGGTTTAGTAATAGAACATCACTGGAACAGAACAATACATCCACACAGAGCAAACTTGAACTTATATAAACTTCTTCTTAAGATTAATTTTCACACTTTAATCATATAGTGACCAGTGGTGCTGTAAATACCTAAAGAGTTACATATGCCAAGTAAGAAAACATATAAGTGGCTACATGTGGTGTGATAGAACTTCAAGGCCCTAGGCATAGTTGTCTATAAAAATCTCATACAGCAATCATGAGAACAGTAATATGAAAGCAAATAAGAAGAACTCGTCAAAGTCTAGAACTCTTGATTAGTTTGATTCCATAATAACCCAATGGATGAATTGCAAAAAGCAAGTGCATATTTACTATCTGGATGGCAGGCTAAAGGAATAAACAAAGTATGCAAAGTGGTGCAATGGATCGCTGGGTCCTACCACCTTTGTGAAATCTTGCTGGGACCCGAGGGGAATATATGCTTCCAGCAAAGGATTCGGCACATACCTTTGGGGAACAGGCTTTGACCCCATAGGTGATATCTTTTCCCTTCAAGATTTAGTCATAGAACATCACTGGAACAGAACAATACATCCACACAGAGCAAACTTGAACTAATATAAACTTTTTCTTAAGATTCATTTTCACACTTTAATCATATAGTGACCAGTGGTGCTGTAAATACCTAAAGAGTTACATATGCCAAGTAAGAAAACATATAAATTGTTACATGTGGTGTGATAGAACTTCAAGGCCCTAGGCATAGTTGTCTATAAAAATCTCATACTGCAATCATGAGCACAGCAACATGAAAACAAATAAGAAGAACCCGTCAAAGTCTAGAACTCTTGATTAGTTTGATTCCATAATAACCCAATGGATGAATTGCAAAAAGCAAGTGCATATTTACTATCTGGATGGCAGGCTACACGAATAAACAAGGTATGCAAAGTGGTGCAATGGATCGCTGGGTCCTACCACCTTGGTGAAAACTTGCTGGGACCAGAGGGGTATATATGCCTCCAGCAAAGGCTTAAGCAGATACCATTGGGGAACAGGCTTTGACCCCATAGGTGATATCTTTTCCTTTCAAGGTTTAGTAATAGAACATCACTGGAACAGAACAATACATCCACACAGAGAAAACTTGAACTAATATAAACTTCTTCTTAAGATTAATTTTCACACTTTAATCATATAGTGACCAGTGGTGCTGTAAATACCTAAAGAGTTACATATGCCAAGTAAGAAAACATATAAGTGGCTATATGTGGAGTGATAGAACTTCAAGGCCCTAGGCATAGTTGTCTATAAAAATCTCATACAGCAATCATGAGAACAGCAACATGAAAACAAATAAGAAGAACCCGTCAAAGTCTAGAACTCTTGATTAGTTTGATTCCATAATAACCCAATGGATGAATTGCAAAGCAAGTGCATATTTGTTATCTGGAGGGCAGGCTACACGAATAAACAAGGTATGCAAAGGGGCGAAATGGATCGCTGGGTCCTACCACCTTGGTGAAAACTTGCTGGGACCCGAGGGGTATATATGTCTCTTGCAAAGACTTCAGCAGATACCATTGGGGAACAGGCTTTGACCCCATAGGTGATATATTTTCCCTTCAAGGTTTAGTAATAGAACATCACTGGAACAGAACAATACATCCACACAGAGCAAACTTGAACTAATGTAAATTTCTTACGATTCATTTTCACACTTTTATCATATAGTGACCAGTGGTGTTGTAAATACCTACAGAGTTACATATGCCAAGTAAGAAAACATATAAATTGCTACATGTGGTGTGATAGAACTTCAAGGCCCTAGGCATAGTTGTCTATAAAAATCTCATACAGCAATCATGAGAACAGCAACATGAAAAAAAAATAAGAAGAACTTGTCAAAGTCTAGAACTCTTGATTAGTTTGATTCCATAATAACCCAATGGATGAATTGCAAAAAGCAAGTGCATATTTACTATCTGGATGGCAGGCAATGGGAATTAACAAGGTTTGCAAAGTGGTGTAATGGATCGCTGGGTCCTACCACCTTGGTGAAAACTTGCTGGGACCAGAGGGGTATATATGCCTCCAGCAAAGGCTTCAGCAGATACCATTGGGGAACAGGCTTTGACCCCATATGTGATATATTTTCCCTTCAAGGTTTAGTAATAGAACATCATTGGAACAGAACAATACATCCACACAGAGCAAACTTGAACTAATATAAACTTCTTCTTAAGATTAATTTTCACACTTTAATCATATAGTGAACAGTGGTGCTGTAAATACCTAAAGAGTTACATATGCCAAGTAAGAAAACATATAAGTGGCTATATGTGGAGTGATAGAACTTCAAGGCCCTAGGCATAATTGTCTATAAAAATCTCATACAGCAATCATGAGAACAGCAACATGAAAACAAATAAGAAGAACCCGTCAAAGTCTAGAACTCTTGATTAGTTTGATTCCATAATAACCCAATGGATGAATTGCAAAAAGCAAGTGCATATTTACTATCTGGATGGCAGGCTACACGAATAAACAAGGTATGCAAAGTGGTGCAATAGATCGCTGGGTCCTACCACCTTGGTGAAAACTTGCTGGGACTCGAGGGGTATATATGCCTCCAGCAAAGGCTTCATCAGATACCATTGGGGAACAGGCTTTGACCCCATAGGTGATATCTTTTCCCTTCAAGGTTTAGTAATAGAACATCACTGGAATAGAACAATACATCCACACAGAGCAAACTTGAACTAATATAAACTTTTTCTTACAATTAATTTTTACACTTTTATCATATAGTGACCAGTGGTGTTGTAAATACCTAAAGAGTTACATATGCCAAGTAAGAAAACATATAAATTGCTACATGTGGTGTGATAGAACTTCAAGGCCCTAGGCATAGTTGTCTATAAAAATCTCATACAGCAATCATGAGCACAGCAACATGAAAGCAAATAAGAAGAACCCGTCAAAGTCTAGAACTCTTGATTAGTTTGATTCCATAATAACCCAATGGATGAATTGCAAAGCAAGTGCATATTTGTTATCTGGAGGGCAGGCTACACGAATAAACAAGGTATGCAAAGGGGCGAAATGGATCGCTGGGTCCTACCACCTTGGTGAAAACTTGCTGGGACCCGAGGGGTATATATGTCTCTTGCAAAGACTTCAGCAGATACCATTGGGGAACAGGCTTTGACCCCATAGGTGATATCTTTTCCCTTCAAGGTTTAGTAATAGAACATCACTGGAACAGAACAATACATCCACACAGAGCAAACTTGAACTAATGTAAACTTCTTACGATTAATTTTCACACTTTTATCATATAGTGACCAGTGGTGTTGTAAATACCTACAGAGTTACATATGCCAAGTAAGAAAACATATAAGTGGCTACATGTGGTGTGATAGAACTTCAAGGCCCTAGGCATAGTTGTCTATAAAAATCTCATACAGCAATCATGAGAACAGTAATATGAAAGCAAATAAGAAGAACCCGTCAAAGTCTAGAACTCTTGATTACTTTGATTCCATAATAACCCAATGGATGAATTGCAAAAAGCAAGTGCATATTTAATATCTGGATGGCAGGCTAAAGAAATAAACAAGGTATGCAAAGTGGTGCAATGGATCGCTGGGTCCTACCACCTTGGTGAAAACTTGCTGGGACCAGAGGGGTATATATGCCTCCAGCAAAGGCTTCAGCAGATACCATTGGGGAACAGGCTTTGACCCCATAGGTGATATCTTTTCCCTTCAAGGTTTAGTAATAGAACATCACTGGAACAGAACAATACATCCACACAGAGCAAACTTGAACTAATATAAACTTCTTCTTAAGATTAATTTTCACACTTTAATCATATAGTGACCAGTGGTGTTGTAAATACCTACAGAGTTACATATGCCAAGTAAGAAAACATATAAGTGGCTATATGTGGAGTGATAGAACTTCAAGGCCCTAGGCATAATTGTCTATAAAAATCTCATACAGCAATCATGAGAACAGCAACATGAAAACAAATTAGAAGAACCCGTCAAAGTCTAGAACTCTTGATTAGTTTGATTCAATAATAACCCAATGGATGAATTGCAAAAAGCAAGTGCATATTTACTATCTGGATGGCAGGCTAAGGGAATAAACAAGGTATGCAAAGTGGTGCAATAGATCGCTGGGTCCTACCACCTTGATGAAAACTTGCTGGGACTCGAGGGGTATATATGCCTCCAGCAAAGGCTTCATCAGATACCATTGGGGAACAGGCTTTGACCCCATAGGTGATATATTTTCCCTTCAAGGTTTAGTAATAGAACATCACTAGAATAGAACAATACATCCACACAGAGCAAACTTGAACTAATATAAACTTTTTCTTACAATTAATTTTTACACTTTTATCATATAGTGACCAGTGGTGTTGTAAATACCTAAAGAGTTACATATGCCAAGTAAGAAAACATATAAATTGCTACATGTGGT
Organism: Scardinius erythrophthalmus; assembly: GCF_964197995.2. Lineage (NCBI taxonomy): Eukaryota > Metazoa > Chordata > Actinopteri > Cypriniformes > Leuciscidae > Scardinius > Scardinius erythrophthalmus. The sequence goes on along the minus strand of NC_138227.1, from coordinate 39,715,092 downwards.
GTGATAGAACTTCAAGGCCCTAGGCATAGTTGTCTATAAAAATCTCATACAGCAATCATGAGCACAGCAACATGAAAGCAAATAAGAAGAACCCATCAAAGTCTAGAACTCTTGATTAGTTTGATTCCATAATAACCCAATGGATGAATTGCAAAGCAAGTGCATATTTGTTATCTGGAGGGCAGGCTACACGAATAAACAAGGTATGCAAAGGGGCGAAATGGATCGCTGGGTCCTACCACCTTGGTGAAAACTTGCTGGGACCCGAGGGGTATATATGTCTCTTGCAAAGACTTCAGCAGATACCATTGGGGAACAGGCTTTGACCCCATAGGTGATATATTTTCCCTTCAAGGTTTAGTAATAGAACATCACTGGAACAGAACAATACATCCACACAGAGCAAACTTGAACTAATGTAAACTTCTTACGATTCATTTTCACACTTTTATCATATAGTGACCAGTGGTGTTGTAAATACCTACAGAGTTACATATGCCAAGTAAGAAAACATATAAATTGCTACATGTGGTGTGATAGAACTTCAAGGCCCTAGGCATAGTTGTCTATAAAAATCTCATACAGCAATCATGAGCACAGCAACATGAAAGCAAATAAGAAGAACTTGTCAAAGTCTAGAACTCTTGATTAGTTTGATTCCATAATAACCCAATGGATAAATTGCAAAAAGCAAGTGCATATTTACTATCTGGATGGCAGGCTACACAAATAAACAAGGTATGCAAAGTGGTGCAATGGATCGCTGGGTCCTACCACCTTGGTGAAAACTTGCTGGGACTCGAGGGGTATATATGCCTCCAGCAAAGGCTTCATCAGATACCATTGGGGAACAGGCTTTGACCCCATAGGTGATATCTTTTCCCTTCAAGGTTTAGTAATAGAACATCACTGGAACAGAACAATACATCCACACAGAGCAAACTTGAACTAATATAAACTTTTTCTTACAATTAATTTTCACACTTTAATCGTTGTAAATACCTAAAGAGTTACATATGCCAAGTAAGAAAACATATAAGTGGCTACATGTGGTGTGATAGAACTTCAAGGCCCTAGGCATAGTTGTCTATAAAAATCTCATACAGCAATCATGAGAACAATAATATGAAAGCAAATAAGAAGAACTCGTCAAAGTCTAGAACTCTTGATTAGTTTGATTCCATAATAACCCAATGGATGAATTGCAAAAAGCAAGTGCATATTTAATATCTGGATGGCAGGCTACACGAATAAACAAGGTATGCAAAATGGAGCAATGGATCGCTGGGTCCTACCACCTTGGTGAAAACTTGCTGGGACTCGAGGGGTATATATGCCTCCAGCAAAGGCTTCAGCAGATACCATTGGGGAACAGGCTTTGACCCCATAGGTGATATATTTTCCCTTCAAGGTTTAGTAATAGAACATCACTGGAACAGAACAATACATCCACACAGAGCAAACTTGAACTAATATAAACTTTTTCTTACAATTAATTTTTACACTTTTATCATATAGTGACCAGTGGTGTTGTAAATACCTAAAGAGTTACATATGCCAAGTAAGAAAACATATAAATTGCTACATGTGGTGTGATAGAACTTCAAGGCCCTAGGCATAGTTGTCTATAAAAATCTCATACAGCAATCATGAGCACAGCAACATGAAAGCAAATAAGAAGAACCCATCAAAGTCTAGAACTCTTGATTAGTTTGATTCCATAATAACCCAATGGATGAATTGCAAAGCAAGTGCATATTTGTTATCTGGAGGGCAGGCTACACGAATAAACAAGGTATGCAAAGGGGCGAGATGGATCGCTGGGTCCTACCACCTTGGTGAAAACTTGCTGGGACCCGAGGGGTATATATGTCTCTTGCAAAGACTTCAGCAGATACCATTGGGGAACAGGCTTTGACCCCATAGGTGATATATTTTCCCTTCAAGGTTTAGTAATAGAACATCACTGGAACAGAACAATACATCCACACAGAGCAAACTTGAACTAATATAAATTTCTTCTTACAATTAATTTTTACACTTTAATCGTTGTAAATACCTAAAGAGTTACATATGCCAAGTAAGAAAACATATAAGTGGCTACATGTGGTGTGATAGAACTTCAAGGCCCTAGGCATAGTTGTCTATAAAAATCTCATACAGCAATCATGAGAACAGTAATATGAAAGCAAATAAGAAGAACTCGTCAAAGTCTAGAACTCTTGATTAGTTTGATTCCATAATAACCCAATGGATGAATTGCAAAAAGCAAGTGCATATTTACTATCTGGATGGCAGGCTACACGAATAAACAAGGTATGCAAAGTGGTGCAATGGATCGCTGGGTCCTACCACCTTGGTGAAAACTTGCCTGGACCAGAGGGGTATATATGCCTCCAGCAAAGGCTTCAGCAGATACCATTGGGGAACAGGCTTTGACCCCATAGGTGATATCTTTTCCCTTCAAGGTTTAGTAATAGAACATCACTGGAACAGAACAATACATCCACACAGAGCAAACTTGAACTTATATAAACTTCTTCTTAAGATTAATTTTCACACTTTAATCATATAGTGACCAGTGGTGCTGTAAATACCTAAAGAGTTACATATGCCAAGTAAGAAAACATATAAGTGGCTACATGTGGTGTGATAGAACTTCAAGGCCCTAGGCATAGTTGTCTATAAAAATCTCATACAGCAATCATGAGAACAGTAATATGAAAGCAAATAAGAAGAACTCGTCAAAGTCTAGAACTCTTGATTAGTTTGATTCCATAATAACCCAATGGATGAATTGCAAAAAGCAAGTGCATATTTACTATCTGGATGGCAGGCTAAAGGAATAAACAAAGTATGCAAAGTGGTGCAATGGATCGCTGGGTCCTACCACCTTTGTGAAATCTTGCTGGGACCCGAGGGGAATATATGCTTCCAGCAAAGGATTCGGCACATACCTTTGGGGAACAGGCTTTGACCCCATAGGTGATATCTTTTCCCTTCAAGATTTAGTCATAGAACATCACTGGAACAGAACAATACATCCACACAGAGCAAACTTGAACTAATATAAACTTTTTCTTAAGATTCATTTTCACACTTTAATCATATAGTGACCAGTGGTGCTGTAAATACCTAAAGAGTTACATATGCCAAGTAAGAAAACATATAAATTGTTACATGTGGTGTGATAGAACTTCAAGGCCCTAGGCATAGTTGTCTATAAAAATCTCATACTGCAATCATGAGCACAGCAACATGAAAACAAATAAGAAGAACCCGTCAAAGTCTAGAACTCTTGATTAGTTTGATTCCATAATAACCCAATGGATGAATTGCAAAAAGCAAGTGCATATTTACTATCTGGATGGCAGGCTACACGAATAAACAAGGTATGCAAAGTGGTGCAATGGATCGCTGGGTCCTACCACCTTGGTGAAAACTTGCTGGGACCAGAGGGGTATATATGCCTCCAGCAAAGGCTTAAGCAGATACCATTGGGGAACAGGCTTTGACCCCATAGGTGATATCTTTTCCTTTCAAGGTTTAGTAATAGAACATCACTGGAACAGAACAATACATCCACACAGAGAAAACTTGAACTAATATAAACTTCTTCTTAAGATTAATTTTCACACTTTAATCATATAGTGACCAGTGGTGCTGTAAATACCTAAAGAGTTACATATGCCAAGTAAGAAAACATATAAGTGGCTATATGTGGAGTGATAGAACTTCAAGGCCCTAGGCATAGTTGTCTATAAAAATCTCATACAGCAATCATGAGAACAGCAACATGAAAACAAATAAGAAGAACCCGTCAAAGTCTAGAACTCTTGATTAGTTTGATTCCATAATAACCCAATGGATGAATTGCAAAGCAAGTGCATATTTGTTATCTGGAGGGCAGGCTACACGAATAAACAAGGTATGCAAAGGGGCGAAATGGATCGCTGGGTCCTACCACCTTGGTGAAAACTTGCTGGGACCCGAGGGGTATATATGTCTCTTGCAAAGACTTCAGCAGATACCATTGGGGAACAGGCTTTGACCCCATAGGTGATATATTTTCCCTTCAAGGTTTAGTAATAGAACATCACTGGAACAGAACAATACATCCACACAGAGCAAACTTGAACTAATGTAAATTTCTTACGATTCATTTTCACACTTTTATCATATAGTGACCAGTGGTGTTGTAAATACCTACAGAGTTACATATGCCAAGTAAGAAAACATATAAATTGCTACATGTGGTGTGATAGAACTTCAAGGCCCTAGGCATAGTTGTCTATAAAAATCTCATACAGCAATCATGAGAACAGCAACATGAAAAAAAAATAAGAAGAACTTGTCAAAGTCTAGAACTCTTGATTAGTTTGATTCCATAATAACCCAATGGATAAATTGCAAAAAGCAAGTGCATATTTACTATCTGGATGGCAGGCTACACAAATAAACAAGGTATGCAAAGTGGTGCAATGGATCGCTGGGTCCTACCACCTTGGTGAAAACTTGCTGGGACTCGAGGGGTATATATGCCTCCAGCAAAGGCTTCATCAGATACCATTGGGGAACAGGCTTTGACCCCATAGGTGATATCTTTTCCCTTCAAGGTTTAGTAATAGAACATCACTGGAACAGAACAATACATCCACACAGAGCAAACTTGAACTAATATAAACTTTTTCTTACAATTAATTTTCACACTTTAATCGTTGTAAATACCTAAAGAGTTACATATGCCAAGTAAGAAAACATATAAGTGGCTACATGTGGTGTGATAGAACTTCAAGGCCCTAGGCATAGTTGTCTATAAAAATCTCATACAGCAATCATGAGAACAATAATATGAAAGCAAATAAGAAGAACTCGTCAAAGTCTAGAACTCTTGATTAGTTTGATTCCATAATAACCCAATGGATGAATTGCAAAAAGCAAGTGCATATTTAATATCTGGATGGCAGGCTACACGAATAAACAAGGTATGCAAAATGGAGCAATGGATCGCTGGGTCCTACCACCTTGGTGAAAACTTGCTGGGACTCGAGGGGTATATATGCCTCCAGCAAAGGCTTCAGCAGATACCATTGGGGAACAGGCTTTGACCCCATAGGTGATATATTTTCCCTTCAAGGTTTAGTAATAGAACATCACTGGAACAGAACAATACATCCACACAGAGCAAACTTGAACTAATATAAATTTCTTCTTACAATTAATTTTTACACTTTAATCGTTGTAAATACCTAAAGAGTTACATATGCCAAGTAAGAAAACATATAAGTGGCTACATGTGGTGTGATAGAACTTCAAGGCCCTAGGCATAGTTGTCTATAAAAATCTCATACAGCAATCATGAGAACAGTAATATGAAAGCAAATAAGAAGAACTCGTCAAAGTCTAGAACTCTTGATTAGTTTGATTCCATAATAACCCAATGGATGAATTGCAAAAAGCAAGTGCATATTTACTATCTGGATGGCAGGCTAAAGGAATAAACAAAGTATGCAAAGTGGTGCAATGGATCGCTGGGTCCTACCACCTTGGTGAAAACTTGCTGGGACCAGAGGGGTATATATGCCTCCAGCAAAGGCTTCAGCAGATACCATTGGGGAACAGGCTTTGACCCCATAGGTGATATCTTTTCCCTTCAAGGTTTAGTAATAGAACATCACTGGAACAGAACAATACATCCACACAGAGCAAACTTGAACTAATATAAACTTCTTCTTAAGATTAATTTTCACACTTTAATCATATAGTGACCAGTGGTGCTGTAAATACCTAAAGAGTTACATATGCCAAGTAAGAAAACATATAAGTGGCTACATGTGGTGTGATAGAACTTCAAGGCCCTTGGCATAGTTGTCTATAAAAATCTCATACAGCAATCATGAGAACAGTAATATGAAAGCAAATAAGAAGAACTCGTCAAAGTCTAGAACTCTTGATTAGTTTGATTCCATAATAACCCAATGGATGAATTGCAAAAAGCAAGTGCATATTTACTATCTGGATGGCAGGCTACACGAATAAACAAGGTATGCAAAGTGGTGCAATAGATCGCTGGGTCCTACCACCTTGGTGAAAACTTGCTGGGACTCGAGGGGTATATATGCCTCCAGCAAAGGCTTCATCAGATACCATTGGGGAACAGGCTTTGACCCCATATGTGATATCTTTTCCCTTCAAGGTTTAGTAATAGAACATCACTGGAATAGAACAATACATCCACACAGAGGAAACTTGAACTAATATAAACTTTTTCTCACAATTAATTTTTACACTTTTATCATATAGTGACCAGTGGTGTTGTAAATACCTAAAGAGTTACATATGCCAATTAAGAAAACATATAAATTGCTACATGTGGTGTGATAGAACTTCAAGGCCCTAGGCATAGTTGTCTATAAAAATCTCATACAGCAATCATGAGCACAACAACATGAAAGCAAATAAGAAGAACCCGTCAAAGTCTAGAACTCTTGATTAGTTTGATTCCATAATAACCCAATAGATGAATTGCAAAGCAAGTGCATATTTGTTATCTGGAGGGCAGGCTACACGAATAAACAAGGTATGCAAAGGGGCGAAATGGATCGCTGGGTCCTACCACCTTGGTGAAAACTTGCTGGGACCCGAGGGGTATATATGTCTCTTGCAAAGACTTCAGCAGATACCATTGGGGAACAGGCTTTGACCCCATAGGTGATATCTTTTCCCTTCAAGGTTTAGTAATAGAACATCACTGGAATAGAACAATACATCCACACAGAGCAAACTTGAACTAATATAAACTTTTTCTTACAATTAATTTTTACACTTTAATCATATAGTGACCAGTGGTGTTGTAAATACCTAAAGAGTTACATATGCCAAGTAAGAAAACATATAAATTGCTACATGTGGTGTGATAGAACTTCAAGGCCCTAGGCATAGTTGTCTATAAAAATCTCATACAGCAATCATGAGCACAGCAACATGAAAGCAAATAAGAAGAACCCGTCAAAGTCTAGAACTCTTGATTAGTTTGATTCCATAATAACCCAATGGATGAATTGCAAAGCAAGTGCATATTTGTTATCTGGAGGGCAGGCTACACGAATAAACAAGGTATGCAAAGGGGCGAAATGGATCGCTGGGTCCTACCACCTTGGTGAAAACTTGCTGGGACCCGAGGGGTATATATGTCTCTTGCAAAGACTTCAGCAGATACCATTGGGGAACAGGCTTTGACCCCATAGTTGATATCTTTTCCCTTCAAGGTTTAGTAATAGAACATCACTGGAACAGAACAATACATCCACACAGAGCTAACTTTAACTAATGTAAACTTCTTACGATTCATTTTCACACTTTTATCATATAGTGACCAGTGGTGTTGTAAATACCTACAGAGTTACATATGCCAAGTAAGAAAACATATAAGTGGCTACATGTTGTGTGATAGAACTTCAAGACCCTAGGCATAGTTGTCTATAAAAATCTCATACAGCAATCATGAGAATAGTAATATGAAAGCAAATAAGAAGAACCCGTCAAAGTCTAGAACTCTTGATTAGTTTGATTCCATAATAACCCAATGGATGAATTGCAAAGCAAGTGCATATTTGTTATCTGGAGGGCAGGCTACACGAATAAACAAGGTATGCAAAGGGGCGAAATGGATCGCTGGGTCCTACCACCTTGGTGACAACTTGCTGGGACCCGAGGGGTATATATGTCTCTTGCAAAGACTTCAGCAGATACCATTGGGGAACAGGCTTTGACCCCATAGGTGATATCTTTTCCCTTCAAAGTTTAGTAATAGAACATCACTGGAACAGAACAATACATCCACATAGAGCAAACTTGAACTAATGTAAACTTCTTACGATTCATTTTCACACTTTTATCATATAGTGACCAGTGGTGTTGTAAATACCTACAGAGTTACATATGCCAAGTAAGAAAACATATAAGTGGCTACATGTGGTGTGATAGAACTTCAAGGCCCTTGGCATAGTTGTCTATAAAAATCTCATACAGCAATCATGAGAACAGTAATATGAAAGCAAATAAGAAGAACTCGTCAAAGTCTAGAACTCTTGATTAGTTTGATTCCATAATAACCCAATGGATGAATTGCAAAAAGCAAGTGCATATTTACTATCTGGATGGCAGGCAATGGGAATTAACAAGGTTTGCAAAGTGGTGTAATGGATCGCTGGGTCCTACCACCTTGGTGAAAACTTGCTGGGACCAGAGGGGTATATATGCCTCCAGCAAAGGCTTCAGCAGATACCATTGGGGAACAGGCTTTGACCCCATAGGTGATATATTTTCCCTTCAAGGTTTAGTAATAGAACATCATTGGAACAGAACAATACATCCACACAGAGCAAACTTGAACTAATATAAACTTCTTCTTAAGATTAATTTTCACACTTTAATCATATAGTGAACAGTGGTGCTGTAAATACCTAAAGAGTTACATATGCCAAGTAAGAAAACATATAAGTGGCTATATGTGGAGTGATAGAACTTCAAGGCCCTAGGCATAATTGTCTATAAAAATCTCATACAGCAATCATGAGAACAGCAACATGAAAACAAATAAGAAGAACCCGTCAAAGTCTAGAACTCTTGATTAGTTTGATTCCATAATAACCCAATGGATGAATTGCAAAAAGCAAGTGCATATTTACTATCTGGATGGCAGGCTACACGAATAAACAAGGTATGCAAAGTGGTGCAATAGATCGCTGGGTCCTACCACCTTGGTGAAAACTTGCTGGGACTCGAGGGGTATATATGCCTCCAGCAAAGGCTTCATCAGATACCATTGGGGAACAGGCTTTGACCCCATAGGTGATATCTTTTCCCTTCAAGGTTTAGTAATAGAACATCACTGGAATAGAACAATACATCCACACAGAGCAAACTTGAACTAATATAAACTTTTTCTTACAATTAATTTTTACACTTTTATCATATAGTGACCAGTGGTGTTGTAAATACCTAAAGAGTTACATATGCCAAGTAAGAAAACATATAAATTGCTACATGTGGTGTGATAGAACTTCAAGGCCCTAGGCATAGTTGTCTATAAAAATCTCATACAGCAATCATGAGCACAGCAACATGAAAGCAAATAAGAAGAACCCGTCAAAGTCTAGAACTCTTGATTAGTTTGATTCCATAATAACCCAATGGATGAATTGCAAAGCAAGTGCATATTTGTTATCTGGAGGGCAGGCTACACGAATAAACAAGGTATGCAAAGGGGCGAAATGGATCGCTGGGTCCTACCACCTTGGTGAAAACTTGCTGGGACCCGAGGGGTATATATGTCTCTTGCAAAGACTTCAGCAGATACCATTGGGGAACAGGCTTTGACCCCATAGGTGATATCTTTTCCCTTCAAGGTTTAGTAATAGAACATCACTGGAACAGAACAATACATCCACACAGAGCAAACTTGAACTAATGTAAACTTCTTACGATTAATTTTCACACTTTTATCATATAGTGACCAGTGGTGTTGTAAATACCTACAGAGTTACATATGCCAAGTAAGAAAACATATAAGTGGCTACATGTGGTGTGATAGAACTTCAAGGCCCTAGGCATAGTTGTCTATAAAAATCTCATACAGCAATCATGAGAACAGTAATATGAAAGCAAATAAGAAGAACCCGTCAAAGTCTAGAACTCTTGATTACTTTGATTCCATAATAACCCAATGGATGAATTGCAAAAAGCAAGTGCATATTTAATATCTGGATGGCAGGCTAAAGAAATAAACAAGGTATGCAAAGTGGTGCAATGGATCGCTGGGTCCTACCACCTTGGTGAAAACTTGCTGGGACCAGAGGGGTATATATGCCTCCAGCAAAGGCTTCAGCAGATACCATTGGGGAACAGGCTTTGACCCCATAGGTGATATCTTTTCCCTTCAAGGTTTAGTAATAGAACATCACTGGAACAGAACAATACATCCACACAGAGCAAACTTGAACTAATATAAACTTCTTCTTAAGATTAATTTTCACACTTTAATCATATAGTGACCAGTGGTGTTGTAAATACCTACAGAGTTACATATGCCAAGTAAGAAAACATATAAGTGGCTATATGTGGAGTGATAGAACTTCAAGGCCCTAGGCATAATTGTCTATAAAAATCTCATACAGCAATCATGAGAACAGCAACATGAAAACAAATTAGAAGAACCCGTCAAAGTCTAGAACTCTTGATTAGTTTGATTCAATAATAACCCAATGGATGAATTGCAAAAAGCAAGTGCATATTTACTATCTGGATGGCAGGCTAAGGGAATAAACAAGGTATGCAAAGTGGTGCAATAGATCGCTGGGTCCTACCACCTTGATGAAAACTTGCTGGGACTCGAGGGGTATATATGCCTCCAGCAAAGGCTTCATCAGATACCATTGGGGAACAGGCTTTGACCCCATAGGTGATATATTTTCCCTTCAAGGTTTAGTAATAGAACATCACTAGAATAGAACAATACATCCACACAGAGCAAACTTGAACTAATATAAACTTTTTCTTACAATTAATTTTTACACTTTTATCATATAGTGACCAGTGGTGTTGTAAATACCTAAAGAGTTACATATGCCAAGTAAGAAAACATATAAATTGCTACATGTGGTGTGATAGAACTTCAAGGCCCTAGGCATAGTTGTCTATAAAAATCTCATACAGCAATCATGAGCACAGCAACATGAAAGCAAATAAGAAGAACCCATCAAAGTCTAGAACTCTTGATTAGTTTGATTCCATAATAACCCAATGGATGAATTGCAAAGCAAGTGCATATTTGTTATCTGGAGGGCAGGCTACACGAATAAACAAGGTATGCAAAGGGGCGAAATGGATCGCTGGGTCCTACCACCTTGGTGAAAACTTGCTGGGACCCGAGGGGTATATATGTCTCTTGCAAAGACTTCAGCAGATACCATTGGGGAACAGGCTTTGACCCCATAGGTGATATATTTTCCCTTCAAGGTTTAGTAATAGAACATCACTGGAACAGAACAATACATCCACACAGAGCAAACTTGAACTAATGTAAACTTCTTACGATTCATTTTCACACTTTTATCATATAGTGACCAGTGGTGTTGTAAATACCTACAGAGTTACATATGCCAAGTAAGAAAACATATAAATTGCTACATGTGGTGTGATAGAACTTCAAGGCCCTAGGCATAGTTGTCTATAAAAATCTCATACAGCAATCATGAGCACAGCAACATGAAAGCAAATAAGAAGAACTTGTCAAAGTCTAGAACTCTTGATTAGTTTGATTCCATAATAACCCAATGGATAAATTGCAAAAAGCAAGTGCATATTTACTATCTGGATGGCAGGCTACACAAATAAACAAGGTATGCAAAGTGGTGCAATGGATCGCTGGGTCCTACCACCTTGGTGAAAACTTGCTGGGACTCGAGGGGTATATATGCCTCCAGCAAAGGCTTCATCAGATACCATTGGGGAACAGGCTTTGACCCCATAGGTGATATCTTTTCCCTTCAAGGTTTAGTAATAGAACATCACTGGAACAGAACAATACATCCACACAGAGCAAACATGAACTAATATAAACTTTTTCTTACAATTAATTTTCACACTTTAATCGTTGTAAATACCTAAAGAGTTACATATGCCAAGTAAGAAAACATATAAGTGGCTACATGTGGTGTGATAGAACTTCAAGGCCCTAGGCATAGTTGTCTATAAAAATCTCATACAGCAATCATGAGAACAATAATATGAAAGCAAATAAGAAGAACTCGTCAAAGTCTAGAACTCTTGATTAGTTTGATTCCATAATAACCCAATGGATGAATTGCAAAAAGCAAGTGCATATTTAATATCTGGATGGCAGGCTACACGAATAAACAAGGTATGCAAAATGGAGCAATGGATCGCTGGGTCCTACCACCTTGGTGAAAACTTGCTGGGACTCGAGGGGTATATATGCCTCCAGCAAAGGCTTCAGCAGATACCATTGGGGAACAGGCTTTGACCCCATAGGTGATATATTTTCCCTTCAAGGTTTAGTAATAGAACATCACTGGAACAGAACAATACATCCACACAGAGCAAACTTGAACTAATATAAATTTCTTCTTACAATTAATTTTTACACTTTAATCGTTGTAAATACCTAAAGAGTTACATATGCCAAGTAAGAAAACATATAAGTGGCTACATGTGGTGTGATAGAACTTCAAGGCCCTAGGCATAGTTGTCTATAAAAATCTCATACAGCAATCATGAGAACAGTAATATGAAAGCAAATAAGAAGAACTCGTCAAAGTCTAGAACTCTTGATTAGTTTGATTCCATAATAACCCAATGGATGAATTGCAAAAAGCAAGTGCATATTTACTATCTGGATGGCAGGCTAAAGGAATAAACAAAGTATGCAAAGTGGTGCAATGGATCGCTGGGTCCTACCACCTTGGTGAAAACTTGCTGGGACCACAGGGGTATATATGCCTCCAGCAAAGGCTTCAGCAGATACCATTGGGGAACAGGCTTTGACCCCATAGGTGATATATTTTCCCTTCAAGGTTTAGTAATAGAACATCACTGGAATAGAACAATACATCCACACAGAGCAAACTTGAACTAATATAAACTTTTTCTTACAATTAATTTTTACACTTTTATCATATAGTGACCAGTGGTGTTGTAAATACCTAAAGAGTTACATATGCCAAGTAAGAAAACATATAAATTGCTACATGTGGTGTGATAGAACTTCAAGGCACTAGGCATAGTTGTCTATAAAAATCTCATACAGCAATCATGAGCACAGCAACATGAAAGCAAATAAGAAGAACCCATCAAAGTCTAGAACTCTTGATTAGTTTGATTCCATAATAACCCAATGGATGAATTGCAAAGCAAGTGCATATTTGTTATCTGGAGGGCAGGCTACACGAATAAACAAGGTATGCAAAGGGGCGAGATGGATCGCTGGGTCCTACCACCTTGGTGAAAACTTGCTGGGACCCGAGGGGTATATATGTCTCTTGCAAAGACTTCAGCAGATACCATTGGGGAACAGGCTTTGACCCCATAGGTGATATATTTTCCCTTCAAGGTTTAGTAATAGAACATCACTGGAACAGAACAATACATCCACACAGAGCAAACTTGAACTAATATAAATTTCTTCTTACAATTAATTTTTACACTTTAATCGTTGTAAATACCTAAAGAGTTACATATGCCAAGTAAGAAAACATATAAGTGGCTACATGTGGTGTGATAGAACTTCAAGGCCCTAGGCATAGTTGTCTATAAAAATCTCATACAGCAATCATGAGAACAGTAATATGAAAGCAAATAAGAAGAACTCGTCAAAGTCTAGAACTCTTGATTAGTTTGATTCCATAATAACCCAATGGATGAATTGCAAAAAGCAAGTGCATATTTACTATCTGGATGGCAGGCTAAAGGAATAAACAAAGTATGCAAAGTGGTGCAATGGATCGCTGGGTCCTACCACCTTTGTGAAATCTTGCTGGGACCCGAGGGGAATATATGCTTCCAGCAAAGGATTCGGCACATACCTTTGGGGAACAGGCTTTGACCCCATAGGTGATATCTTTTCCCTTCAAGATTTAGTCATAGAACATCACTGGAACAGAACAATACATCCACACAGAGCAAACTTGAACTAATATAAACTTTTTCTTAAGATTAATTTTCACACTTTAATCAAATAGTGACCAGTGGTGTTGTAAATACCTAAAGAGTTACATATGCCAAGTAAGAAAACATATAAATTTTTACATGTGGTGTGATAGAACTTCAAGGCCCTAGGCATAGTTGTCTATAAAAATCTCATACTGCAATCATGAGCACAGCAACATGAAAACAAATAAGAAGAACCCGTCAAAGTCTAGAACTCTTGATTAGTTTGATTCCATAATAACCCAATGGATGAATTGCAAAAAGCAAGTGCATATTTACTATCTGGATGGCAGGCTACACGAATAAACAAGGTATGCAAAGTGGTGCAATGGATCGCTGGGTCCTACCACCTTGGTGAAAACTTGCTGGGACCAGAGGGGTATATATGCCTCCAGCAAAGGCTTAAGCAGATACCATTGGGGAACAGGCTTTGACCCCATAGGTGATATCTTTTCCTTTCAAGGTTTAGTAATAGAACATCACTGGAACAGAACAATACATCCACACAGAGAAAACTTGAACTAATATAAACTTCTTCTTAAGATTAATTTTCACACTTTAATCATATAGTGACCAGTGGTGCTGTAAATACCTAAAGAGTTACATATGCCAAGTAAGAAAACATATAAGTGGCTATATGTGGAGTGATAGAACTTCAAGGCCCTAGGCATAGTTGTCTATAAAAATCTCATACAGCAATCATGAGAACAGCAACATGAAAACAAATAAGAAGAACCCGTCAAAGTCTAGAACTCTTGATTAGTTTGATTCCATAATAACCCAATGGATGAATTGCAAAGCAAGTGCATATTTGTTATCTGGAGGGCAGGCTACACGAATAAACAAGGTATGCAAAGGGGCGAAATGGATCGCTGGGTCCTACCACCTTGGTGAAAACTTGCTGGGACCCGAGGGGTATATATGTCTCTTGCAAAGACTTCAGCAGATACCATTGGGGAACAGGCTTTGACCCCATAGGTGATATATTTTCCCTTCAAGGTTTAGTAATAGAACATCACTGGAACAGAACAATACATCCACACAGAGCAAACTTGAACTAATGTAAATTTCTTACGATTCATTTTCACACTTTTATCATATAGTGACCAGTGGTGTTGTAAATACCTACAGAGTTACATATGCCAAGTAAGAAAACATATAAATTGCTACATGTGGTGTGATAGAACTTCAAGGCCCTAGGCATAGTTGTCTATAAAAATCTCATACAGCAATCATGAGAACAGCAACATGAAAACAAATAAGAAGAACTTGTCAAAGTCTAGAACTCTTGATTAGTTTGATTCCATAATAACCCAATGGATAAATTGCAAAAAGCAAGTGCATATTTACTATCTGGATGGCAGGCTACACAAATAAACAAGGTATGCAAAGTGGTGCAATGGATCGCTGGGTCCTACCACCTTGGTGAAAACTTGCTGGGACTCGAGGGGTATATATGCCTCCAGCAAAGGCTTCATCAGATACCATTGGGGAACAGGCTTTGACCCCATAGGTGATATCTTTTCCCTTCAAGGTTTAGTAATAGAACATCACTGGAACAGAACAATACATCCACACAGAGCAAACTTGAACTAATATAAACTTTTTCTTACAATTAATTTTCACACTTTAATCGTTGTAAATACCTAAAGAGTTACATATGCCAAGTAAGAAAACATATAAGTGGCTACATGTGGTGTGATAGAACTTCAAGGCCCTAGGCATAGTTGTCTATAAAAATCTCATACAGCAATCATGAGAACAATAATATGAAAGCAAATAAGAAGAACTCGTCAAAGTCTAGAACTCTTGATTAGTTTGATTCCATAATAACCCAATGGATGAATTGCAAAAAGCAAGTGCATATTTAATATCTGGATGGCAGGCTACACGAATAAACAAGGTATGCAAAATGGAGCAATGGATCGCTGGGTCCTACCACCTTGGTGAAAACTTGCTGGGACTCGAGGGGTATATATGCCTCCAGCAAAGGCTTCAGCAGATACCATTGGGGAACAGGCTTTGACCCCATAGGTGATATATTTTCCCTTCAAGGTTTAGTAATAGAACATCACTGGAACAGAACAATACATCCACACAGAGCAAACTTGAACTAATATAAATTTCTTCTTACAATTAATTTTTACACTTTAATCGTTGTAAATACCTAAAGAGTTACATATGCCAAGTAAGAAAACATATAAGTGGCTACATGTGGTGTGATAGAACTTCAAGGCCCTAGGCATAGTTGTCTATAAAAATCTCATACAGCAATCATGAGAACAGTAATATGAAAGCAAATAAGAAGAACTCGTCAAAGTCTAGAACTCTTGATTAGTTTGATTCCATAATAACCCAATGGATGAATTGCAAAAAGCAAGTGCATATTTACTATCTGGATGGCAGGCTAAAGGAATAAACAAAGTATGCAAAGTGGTGCAATGGATCGCTGGGTCCTACCACCTTGGTGAAAACTTGCTGGGACCAGAGGGGTATATATGCCTCCAGCAAAGGCTTCAGCAGATACCATTGGGGAACAGGCTTTGACCCCATAGGTGATATCTTTTCCCTTCAAGGTTTAGTAATAGAACATCACTGGAACAGAACAATACATCCACACAGAGCAAACTTGAACTAATATAAACTTCTTCTTAAGATTAATTTTCACACTTTAATCATATAGTGACCAGTGGTGCTGTAAATACCTAAAGAGTTACATATGCCAAGTAAGAAAACATATAAGTGGCTACATGTGGTGTGATAGAACTTCAAGGCCCTTGGCATAGTTGTCTATAAAAATCTCATACAGCAATCATGAGAACAGTAATATGAAAGCAAATAAGAAGAACTCGTCAAAGTCTAGAACTCTTGATTAGTTTGATTCCATAATAACCCAATGGATGAATTGCAAAAAGCAAGTGCATATTTACTATCTGGATGGCAGGCTACACGAATAAACAAGGTATGCAAAGTGGTGCAATAGATCGCTGGGTCCTACCACCTTGGTGAAAACTTGCTGGGACTCGAGGGGTATATATGCCTCCAGCAAAGGCTTCATCAGATACCATTGGGGAACAGGCTTTGACCCCATATGTGATATCTTTTCCCTTCAAGGTTTAGTAATAGAACATCACTGGAATAGAACAATACATCCACACAGAGGAAACTTGAACTAATATAAACTTTTTCTCACAATTAATTTTTACACTTTTATCATATAGTGACCAGTGGTGTTGTAAATACCTAAAGAGTTACATATGCCAATTAAGAAAACATATACATTGCTACATGTGGTGTGATAGAACTTCAAGGCCCTAGGCATAGTTGTCTATAAAAATCTCATACAGCAATCATGAGCACAACAACATGAAAGCAAATAAGAAGAACCCGTCAAAGTCTAGAACTCTTGATTAGTTTGATTCCATAATAACCCAATAGATGAATTGCAAAGCAAGTGCATATTTGTTATCTGGAGGGCAGGCTACACGAATAAACAAGGTATGCAAAGGGGCGAAATGGATCGCTGGGTCCTACCACCTTGGTGAAAACTTGCTGGGACCCGAGGGGTATATATGTCTCTTGCAAAGACTTCAGCAGATACCATTGGGGAACAGGCTTTGACCCCATAGGTGATATCTTTTCCCTTCAAGGTTTAGTAATAGAACATCACTGGAATAGAACAATACATCCACACAGAGCAAACTTGAACTAATATAAACTTTTTCTTACAATTAATTTTTACACTTTAATCATATAGTGACCAGTGGTGTTGTAAATACCTAAAGAGTTACATATGCCAAGTAAGAAAACATATAAATTGCTACATGTGGTGTGATAGAACTTCAAGGCCCTAGGCATAGTTGTCTATAAAAATCTCATACAGCAATCATGAGCACAGCAACATGAAAGCAAATAAGAAGAACCCGTCAAAGTCTAGAACTCTTGATTAGTTTGATTCCATAATAACCCAATGGATGAATTGCAAAGCAAGTGCATATTTGTTATCTGGAGGGCAGGCTACACGAATAAACAAGGTATGCAAAGGGGCGAAATGGATCGCTGGGTCCTACCACCTTGGTGAAAACTTGCTGGGACCCGAGGGGTATATATGTCTCTTGCAAAGACTTCAGCAGATACCATTGGGGAACAGGCTTTGACCCCATAGTTGATATCTTTTCCCTTCAAGGTTTAGTAATAGAACATCACTGGAACAGAACAATACATCCACACAGAGCTAACTTTAACTAATGTAAACTTCTTACGATTCATTTTCACACTTTTATCATATAGTGACCAGTGGTGTTGTAAATACCTACAGAGTTACATATGCCAAGTAAGAAAACATATAAGTGGCTACATGTTGTGTGATAGAACTTCAAGACCCTAGGCATAGTTGTCTATAAAAATCTCATACAGCAATCATGAGAATAGTAATATGAAAGCAAATAAGAAGAACCCGTCAAAGTCTAGAACTCTTGATTAGTTTGATTCCATAATAACCCAATGGATGAATTGCAAAGCAAGTGCATATTTGTTATCTGGAGGGCAGGCTACACGAATAAACAAGGTATGCAAAGGGGCGAAATGGATCGCTGGGTCCTACCACCTTGGTGACAACTTGCTGGGACCCGAGGGGTATATATGTCTCTTGCAAAGACTTCAGCAGATACCATTGGGGAACAGGCTTTGACCCCATAGGTGATATCTTTTCCCTTCAAAGTTTAGTAATAGAACATCACTGGAACAGAACAATACATCCACATAGAGCAAACTTGAACTAATGTAAACTTCTTACGATTAATTTTCACACTTTTATCATATAGTGACCAGTGGTGTTGTAAATACCTACAGAGTTACATATGCCAAGTAAGAAAACATATAAGTGGCTACATGTGGTGTGATAGAACTTCAAGGCCCTAGGCATAGTTGTCTATAAAAATCTCATACAGCAATCATGAGAACAGTAATATGAAAGCAAATAAGAAGAACTCGTCAAAGTCTAGAACTCTTGATTAGTTTGATTCCATAATAACCCAATGGATGAATTGCAAAAAGCAAGTGCATATTTACTATCTGGATGGCAGGCAATGGGAATTAACAAGGTTTGCAAAGTGGTGTAATGGATCGCTGGGTCCTACCACCTTGGTGAAAACTTGCTGGGACCAGAGGGGTATATATGCCTCCAGCAAAGGCTTCAGCAGATACCATTGGGGAACAGGCTTTGACCCCATAGGTGATATATTTTCCCTTCAAGGTTTAGTAATAGAACATCACTGGAACAGAACAATACATCCACACAGAGCAAACTTGAACTAATATAAACTTCTTCTTAAGATTAATTTTCACACTTTAATCATATAGTGAACAGTGGTGCTGTAAATACCTAAAGAGTTACATATGCCAAGTAAGAAAACATATAAGTGGCTATATGTGGAGTGATAGAACTTCAAGGCCCTAGGCATAATTGTCTATAAAAATCTCATACAGCAATCATGAGAACAGCAACATGAAAACAAATAAGAAGAACCCGTCAAAGTCTAGAACTCTTGATTAGTTTGATTCCATAATAACCCAATGGATGAATTGCAAAAAGCAAGTGCATATTTACTATCTGGATGGCAGGCTACACGAATAAACAAGGTATGCAAAGTGGTGCAATAGATCGCTGGGTCCTACCACCTTGGTGAAAACTTGCTGGGACTCGAGGGGTATATATGCCTCCAGCAAAGGCTTCATCAGATACCATTGGGGAACAGGCTTTGACCCCATAGGTGATATCTTTTCCCTTCAAGGTTTAGTAATAGAACATCACTGGAATAGAACAATACATCCACACAGAGCAAACTTGAACTAATATAAACTTTTTCTTACAATTAATTTTTACACTTTTATCATATAGTGACCAGTGGTGTTGTAAATACCTAAAGAGTTACATATGCCAAGTAAGAAAACATATAAATTGCTACATGTGGTGTGATAGAACTTCAAGGCCCTAGGCATAGTTGTCTATAAAAATCTCATACAGCAATCATGAGCACAGCAACATGAAAGCAAATAAGAAGAACCCGTCAAAGTCTAGAACTCTTGATTAGTTTGATTCCATAATAACCCAATGGATGAATTGCAAAGCAAGTGCATATTTGTTATCTGGAGGGCAGGCTACACGAATAAACAAGGTATGCAAAGGGGCGAAATGGATCGCTGGGTCCTACCACCTTGGTGAAAACTTGCTGGGACCCGAGGGGTATATATGTCTCTTGCAAAGACTTCAGCAGATACCATTGGGGAACAGGCTTTGACCCCATAGGTGATATCTTTTCCCTTCAAGGTTTAGTAATAGAACATCACTGGAACAGAACAATACATCCACACAGAGCAAACTTGAACTAATGTAAACTTCTTACGATTAATTTTCACACTTTTATCATATAGTGACCAGTGGTGTTGTAAATACCTACAGAGTTACATATGCCAAGTAAGAAAACATATAAGTGGCTACATGTGGTGTGATAGAACTTCAAGGCCCTAGGCATAGTTGTCTATAAAAATCTCATACAGCAATCATGAGAACAGTAATATGAAAGCAAATAAGAAGAACCCGTCAAAGTCTAGAACTCTTGATTACTTTGATTCCATAATAACCCAATGGATGAATTGCAAAAAGCAAGTGCATATTTAATATCTGGATGGCAGGCTAAAGAAATAAACAAGGTATGCAAAGTGGTGCAATGGATCGCTGGGTCCTACCACCTTGGTGAAAACTTGCTGGGACCAGAGGGGTATATATGCCTCCAGCAAAGGCTTCAGCAGATACCATTGGGGAACAGGCTTTGACCCCATAGGTGATATCTTTTCCCTTCAAGGTTTAGTAATAGAACATCACTGGAACAGAACAATACATCCACACAGAGCAAACTTGAACTAATATAAACTTCTTCTTAAGATTAATTTTCACACTTTAATCATATAGTGACCAGTGGTGTTGTAAATACCTACAGAGTTACATATGCCAAGTAAGAAAACATATAAGTGGCTATATGTGGAGTGATAGAACTTCAAGGCCCTAGGCATAATTGTCTATAAAAATCTCATACAGCAATCATGAGAACAGCAACATGAAAACAAATTAGAAGAACCCGTCAAAGTCTAGAACTCTTGATTAGTTTGATTCAATAATAACCCAATGGATGAATTGCAAAAAGCAAGTGCATATTTACTATCTGGATGGCAGGCTAAGGGAATAAACAAGGTATGCAAAGTGGTGCAATAGATCGCTGGGTCCTACCACCTTGATGAAAACTTGCTGGGACTCGAGGGGTATATATGCCTCCAGCAAAGGCTTCATCAGATACCATTGGGGAACAGGCTTTGACCCCATAGGTGATATATTTTCCCTTCAAGGTTTAGTAATAGAACATCACTAGAATAGAACAATACATCCACACAGAGCAAACTTGAACTAATATAAACTTTTTCTTACAATTAATTTTTACACTTTTATCATATAGTGACCAGTGGTGTTGTAAATACCTAAAGAGTTACATATGCCAAGTAAGAAAACATATAAATTGCTACATGTGGTGTGATAGAACTTCAAGGCCCTAGGCATAGTTGTCTATAAAAATCTCATACAGCAATCATGAGCACAGCAACATGAAAGCAAATAAGAAGAACCCATCAAAGTCTAGAACTCTTGATTAGTTTGATTCCATAATAACCCAATGGATGAATTGCAAAGCAAGTGCATATTTGTTATCTGGAGGGCAGGCTACACGAATAAACAAGGTATGCAAAGGGGCGAAATGGATCGCTGGGTCCTACCACCTTGGTGAAAACTTGCTGGGACCCGAGGGGTATATATGTCTCTTGCAAAGACTTCAGCAGATACCATTGGGGAACAGGCTTTGACCCCATAGGTGATATATTTTCCCTTCAAGGTTTAGTAATAGAACATCACTGGAACAGAACAATACATCCACACAGAGCAAACTTGAACTAATGTAAACTTCTTACGATTCATTTTCACACTTTTATCATATAGTGACCAGTGGTGTTGTAAATACCTACAGAGTTACATATGCCAAGTAAGAAAACATATAAATTGCTACATGTGGTGTGATAGAACTTCAAGGCCCTAGGCATAGTTGTCTATAAAAATCTCATACAGCAATCATGAGCACAGCAACATGAAAGCAAATAAGAAGAACTTGTCAAAGTCTAGAACTCTTGATTAGTTTGATTCCATAATAACCCAATGGATAAATTGCAAAAAGCAAGTGCATATTTACTATCTGGATGGCAGGCTACACAAATAAACAAGGTATGCAAAGTGGTGCAATGGATCGCTGGGTCCTACCACCTTGGTGAAAACTTGCTGGGACTCGAGGGGTATATATGCCTCCAGCAAAGGCTTCATCAGATACCATTGGGGAACAGGCTTTGACCCCATAGGTGATATCTTTTCCCTTCAAGGTTTAGTAATAGAACATCACTGGAACAGAACAATACATCCACACAGAGCAAACATGAACTAATATAAACTTTTTCTTACAATTAATTTTCACACTTTAATCGTTGTAAATACCTAAAGAGTTACATATGCCAAGTAAGAAAACATATAAGTGGCTACATGTGGTGTGATAGAACTTCAAGGCCCTAGGCATAGTTGTCTATAAAAATCTCATACAGCAATCATGAGAACAATAATATGAAAGCAAATAAGAAGAACTCGTCAAAGTCTAGAACTCTTGATTAGTTTGATTCCATAATAACCCAATGGATGAATTGCAAAAAGCAAGTGCATATTTAATATCTGGATGGCAGGCTACACGAATAAACAAGGTATGCAAAATGGAGCAATGGATCGCTGGGTCCTACCACCTTGGTGAAAACTTGCTGGGACTCGAGGGGTATATATGCCTCCAGCAAAGGCTTCAGCAGATACCATTGGGGAACAGGCTTTGACCCCATAGGTGATATATTTTCCCTTCAAGGTTTAGTAATAGAACATCACTGGAACAGAACAATACATCCACACAGAGCAAACTTGAACTAATATAAATTTCTTCTTACAATTAATTTTTACACTTTAATCGTTGTAAATACCTAAAGAGTTACATATGCCAAGTAAGAAAACATATAAGTGGCTACATGTGGTGTGATAGAACTTCAAGGCCCTAGGCATAGTTGTCTATAAAAATCTCATACAGCAATCATGAGAACAGTAATATGAAAGCAAATAAGAAGAACTCGTCAAAGTCTAGAACTCTTGATTAGTTTGATTCCATAATAACCCAATGGATGAATTGCAAAAAGCAAGTGCATATTTACTATCTGGATGGCAGGCTAAAGGAATAAACAAAGTATGCAAAGTGGTGCAATGGATCGCTGGGTCCTACCACCTTGGTGAAAACTTGCTGGGACCACAGGGGTATATATGCCTCCAGCAAAGGCTTCAGCAGATACCATTGGGGAACAGGCTTTGACCCCATAGGTGATATATTTTCCCTTCAAGGTTTAGTAATAGAACATCACTGGAATAGAACAATACATCCACACAGAGCAAACTTGAACTAATATAAACTTTTTCTTACAATTAATTTTTACACTTTTATCATATAGTGACCAGTGGTGTTGTAAATACCTAAAGAGTTACATATGCCAAGTAAGAAAACATATAAATTGCTACATGTGGTGTGATAGAACTTCAAGGCACTAGGCATAGTTGTCTATAAAAATCTCATACAGCAATCATGAGCACAGCAACATGAAAGCAAATAAGAAGAACCCATCAAAGTCTAGAACTCTTGATTAGTTTGATTCCATAATAACCCAATGGATGAATTGCAAAGCAAGTGCATATTTGTTATCTGGAGGGCAGGCTACACGAATAAACAAGGTATGCAAAGGGGCGAGATGGATCGCTGGGTCCTACCACCTTGGTGAAAACTTGCTGGGACCCGAGGGGTATATATGTCTCTTGCAAAGACTTCAGCAGATACCATTGGGGAACAGGCTTTGACCCCATAGGTGATATATTTTCCCTTCAAGGTTTAGTAATAGAACATCACTGGAACAGAACAATACATCCACACAGAGCAAACTTGAACTAATATAAATTTCTTCTTACAATTAATTTTTACACTTTAATCGTTGTAAATACCTAAAGAGTTACATATGCCAAGTAAGAAAACATATAAGTGGCTACATGTGGTGTGATAGAACTTCAAGGCCCTAGGCATAGTTGTCTATAAAAATCTCATACAGCAATCATGAGAACAGTAATATGAAAGCAAATAAGAAGAACTCGTCAAAGTCTAGAACTCTTGATTAGTTTGATTCCATAATAACCCAATGGATGAATTGCAAAAAGCAAGTGCATATTTACTATCTGGATGGCAGGCTAAAGCAATAAACAAAGTATGCAAAGTGGTGCAATGGATCGCTGGGTCCTACCACCTTGGTGAAAACTTGCCTGGACCAGAGGGGTATATATGCCTCCAGCAAAGGCTTCAGCAGATACCATTGGGGAACAGGCTTTGACCCCATAGGTGATATCTTTTCCCTTCAAGGTTTAGTAATAGAACATCACTGGAACAGAACAATACATCCACACAGAGCAAACTTGAACTTATATAAACTTTTTCTTAAGATTAATTTTCACACTTTAATCATATAGTGACCAGTGGTGCTGTAAATACCTAAAGAGTTACATATGCCAAGTAAGAAAACATATAAGTGGCTACATGTGGTGTGATAGAACTTCAAGGCCCTAGGCATAGTTGTCTATAAAAATCTCATACAGCAATCATGAGAACAGTAATATGAAAGCAAATAAGAAGAACTCGTCAAAGTCTAGAACTCTTGATTAGTTTGATTCCATAATAACCCAATGGATGAATTGCAAAAAGCAAGTGCATATTTACTATCTGGATGGCAGGCTAAAGGAATAAACAAAGTATGCAAAGTGGTGCAATGGATCGCTGGGTCCTACCACCTTTGTGAAATCTTGCTGGGACCCGAGGGGAATATATGCTTCCAGCAAAGGATTCGGCACATACCTTTGGGGAACAGGCTTTGACCCCATAGGTGATATCTTTTCCCTTCAAGATTTAGTCATAGAACATCACTGGAACAGAACAATACATCCACACAGAGCAAACTTGAACTAATATAAACTTTTTCTTAAGATTAATTTTCACACTTTAATCAAATAGTGACCAGTGGTGTTGTAAATACCTAAAGAGTTACATATGCCAAGTAAGAAAACATATAAATTTTTACATGTGGTGTGATAGAACTTCAAGGCCCTAGGCATAGTTGTCTATAAAAATCTCATACTGCAATCATGAGCACAGCAACATGAAAACAAATAAGAAGAACCCGTCAAAGTCTAGAACTCTTGATTAGTTTGATTCCATAATAACCCAATGGATGAATTGCAAAAAGCAAGTGGATATTTACTATCTGGATGGCAGGCTACACGAATAAACAAGGTATGCAAAGTGGTGCAATGGATCGCTGGGTCCTACCACCTTGGTGAAAACTTGCTGGGACCAGAGGGGTATATATGCCTCCAGCAAAGGCTTAAGCAGATACCATTGGGGAACAGGCTTTGACCCCATAGGTGATATCTTTTCCTTTCAAGGTTTAGTAATAGAACATCACTGGAACAGAACAATACATCCACACAGAGAAAACTTGAACTAATATAAACTTCTTCTTAAGATTAATTTTCACACTTTAATCATATAGTGACCAGTGGTGCTGTAAATACCTAAAGAGTTACATATGCCAAGTAAGAAAACATATAAGTGGCTATATGTGGAGTGATAGAACTTCAAGGCCCTAGGCATAGTTGTCTATAAAAATCTCATACAGCAATCATGAGAACAGCAACATGAAAACAAATAAGAAGAACCCGTCAAAGTCTAGAACTCTTGATTAGTTTGATTCCATAATAACCCAATGGATGAATTGCAAAGCAAGTGCATATTTGTTATCTGGAGGGCAGGCTACACGAATAAACAAGGTATGCAAAGGGGCGAAATGGATCGCTGGGTCCTACCACCTTGGTGAAAACTTGCTGGGACCCGAGGGGTATATATGTCTCTTGCAAAGACTTCAGCAGATACCATTGGGGAACAGGCTTTGACCCCATAGGTGATATATTTTCCCTTCAAGGTTTAGTAATAGAACATCACTGGAACAGAACAATACATCCACACAGAGCAAACTTGAACTAATGTAAATTTCTTACGATTCATTTTCACACTTTTATCATATAGTGACCAGTGGTGTTGTAAATACCTACAGAGTTACATATGCCAAGTAAGAAAACATATAAATTGCTACATGTGGTGTGATAGAACTTCAAGGCCCTAGGCATAGTTGTCTATAAAAATCTCATACAGCAATCATGAGAACAGCAACATGAAAACAAATAAGAAGAACTTGTCAAAGTCTAGAACTCTTGATTAGTTTGATTCCATAATAACCCAATGGATAAATTGCAAAAAGCAAGTGCATATTTACTATCTGGATGGCAGGCTACACAAATAAACAAGGTATGCAAAGTGGTGCAATGGATCGCTGGGTCCTACCACCTTGGTGAAAACTTGCTGGGACTCGAGGGGTATATATGCCTCCAGCAAAGGCTTCATCAGATACCATTGGGGAACAGGCTTTGACCCCATAGGTGATATCTTTTCCCTTCAAGGTTTAGTAATAGAACATCACTGGAACAGAACAATACATCCACACAGAGCAAACTTGAACTAATATAAACTTTTTCTTACAATTAATTTTCACACTTTAATCGTTGTAAATACCTAAAGAGTTACATATGCCAAGTAAGAAAACATATAAGTGGCTACATGTGGTGTGATAGAACTTCAAGGCCCTAGGCATAGTTGTCTATAAAAATCTCATACAGCAATCATGAGAACAATAATATGAAAGCAAATAAGAAGAACTCGTCAAAGTCTAGAACTCTTGATTAGTTTGATTCCATAATAACCCAATGGATGAATTGCAAAAAGCAAGTGCATATTTAATATCTGGATGGCAGGCTACACGAATAAACAAGGTATGCAAAATGGAGCAATGGATCGCTGGGTCCTACCACCTTGGTGAAAACTTGCTGGGACTCGAGGGGTATATATGCCTCCAGCAAAGGCTTCAGCAGATACCATTGGGGAACAGGCTTTGACCCCATAGGTGATATATTTTCCCTTCAAGGTTTAGTAATAGAACATCACTGGAACAGAACAATACATCCACACAGAGCAAACTTGAACTAATATAAATTTCTTCTTACAATTAATTTTTACACTTTAATCGTTGTAAATACCTAAAGAGTTACATATGCCAAGTAAGAAAACATATAAGTGGCTACATGTGGTGTGATAGAACTTCAAGGCCCTAGGCATAGTTGTCTATAAAAATCTCATACAGCAATCATGAGAACAGTAATATGAAAGCAAATAAGAAGAACTCGTCAAAGTCTAGAACTCTTGATTAGTTTGATTCCATAATAACCCAATGGATGAATTGCAAAAAGCAAGTGCATATTTACTATCTGGATGGCAGGCTAAAGGAATAAACAAAGTATGCAAAGTGGTGCAATGGATCGCTGGGTCCTACCACCTTGGTGAAAACTTGCTGGGACCAGAGGGGTATATATGCCTCCAGCAAAGGCTTCAGCAGATACCATTGGGGAACAGGCTTTGACCCCATAGGTGATATCTTTTCCCTTCAAGGTTTAGTAATAGAACATCACTGGAACAGAACAATACATCCACACAGAGCAAACTTGAACTAATATAAACTTCTTCTTAAGATTAATTTTCACACTTTAATCATATAGTGACCAGTGGTGCTGTAAATACCTAAAGAGTTACATATGCCAAGTAAGAAAACATATAAGTGGCTACATGTGGTGTGATAGAACTTCAAGGCCCTTGGCATAGTTGTCTATAAAAATCTCATACAGCAATCATGAGAACAGTAATATGAAAGCAAATAAGAAGAACCCATCAAAGTCTAGAACTCTTGATTAGTTTGATTCCATAATAACCCAATGGATGAATTGCAAAGCAAGTGCATATTTGTTATCTGGAGGGCAGGCTACACGAATAAACAAGGTATGCAAAGGGGCGAGATGGATCGCTGGGTCCTACCACCTTGGTGAAAACTTGCTGGGACCCGAGGGGTATATATGTCTCTTGCAAAGACTTCAGCAGATACCATTGGGGAACAGGCTTTGACCCCATAGGTGATATCTTTTCCCTTCAAGGTTTAGTAATAGAACATCACTGGAACAGAACAATACATCCACACAGAGCAAACTTGAACTAATATAAATTTCTTCTTACAATTAATTTTTACACTTTAATCGTTGTAAATACCTAAAGAGTTACATATGCCAAGTAAGAAAACATATAAGTGGCTACATGTGGTGTGATAGAACTTCAAGGCCCTAGGCATAGTTGTCTATAAAAATCTCATACAGCAATCATGAGAACAGTAATATGAAAGCAAATAAGAAGAACTCGTCAAAGTCTAGAACTCTTGATTAGTTTGATTCCATAATAACCCAATGGATGAATTGCAAAAAGCAAGTGCATATTTACTATCTGGATGGCAGGCTAAAGCAATAAACAAAGTATGCAAAGTGGTGCAATGGATCGCTGGGTCCTACCACCTTGGTGAAAACTTGCCTGGACCAGAGGGGTATATATGCCTCCAGCAAAGGCTTCAGCAGATACCATTGGGGAACAGGCTTTGACCCCATAGGTGATATCTTTTCCCTTCAAGGTTTAGTAATAGAACATCACTGGAACAGAACAATACATCCACACAGAGCAAACTTGAACTTATATAAACTTCTTCTTAAGATTAATTTTCACACTTTAATCATATAGTGACCAGTGGTGCTGTAAATACCTAAAGAGTTACATATGCCAAGTAAGAAAACATATAAGTGGCTACATGTGGTGTGATAGAACTTCAAGGCCCTAGGCATAGTTGTCTATAAAAATCTCATACAGCAATCATGAGAACAGTAATATGAAAGCAAATAAGAAGAACTCGTCAAAGTCTAGAACTCTTGATTAGTTTGATTCCATAATAACCCAATGGATGAATTGCAAAAAGCAAGTGCATATTTACTATCTGGATGGCAGGCTAAAGGAATAAACAAAGTATGCAAAGTGGTGCAATGGATCGCTGGGTCCTACCACCTTTGTGAAATCTTGCTGGGACCCGAGGGGAATATATGCTTCCAGCAAAGGATTCGGCACATACCTTTGGGGAACAGGCTTTGACCCCATAGGTGATATCTTTTCCCTTCAAGATTTAGTCATAGAACATCGCTGGAACAGAACAATACATCCACACAGAGCAAACTTGAACTAATATAAACTTTTTCTTAAGATTAATTTTCACACTTTAATCATATAGTGACCAGTGGTGTTGTAAATACCTAAAGAGTTACATATGCCAAGTAAGAAAACATATAAATTGTTACATGTGGTGTGATAGAACTTCAAGGCCCTAGGCATAGTTGTCTATAAAAATCTCATACTGCAATCATGAGCACAGCAACATGAAAACAAATAAGAAGAACCCGTCAAAGTCTAGAACTCTTGATTAGTTTGATTCCATAATAACCCAATGGATGAATTGCAAAAAGCAAGTGCATATTTACTATCTGGATGGCAGGCTACACGAATAAACAAGGTATGCAAAGTGGTGCAATGGATCGCTGGGTCCTACCACCTTGGTGAAAACTTGCTGGGACCAGAGGGGTATATATGCCTCCAGCAAAGGCTTAAGCAGATACCATTGGGGAACAGGCTTTGACCCCATAGGTGATATCTTTTCCTTTCAAGGTTTAGTAATAGAACATCACTGGAACAGAACAATACATCCACACAGAGAAAACTTGAACTAATATAAACTTCTTCTTAAGATTAATTTTCACACTTTAATCATATAGTGACCAGTGGTGCTGTAAATACCTAAAGAGTTACATATGCCAAGTAAGAAAACATATAAGTGGCTATATGTGGAGTGATAGAACTTCAAGGCCCTAGGCATAGTTGTCTATAAAAATCTCATACAGCAATCATGAGAACAGCAACATGAAAACAAATAAGAAGAACCCGTCAAAGTCTAGAACTCTTGATTAGTTTGATTCCATAATAACCCAATGGATGAATTGCAAAGCAAGTGCATATTTGTTATCTGGAGGGCAGGCTACACGAATAAACAAGGTATGCAAAGGGGCGAAATGGATCGCTGGGTCCTACCACCTTGGTGAAAACTTGCTGGGACCCGAGGGGTATATATGTCTCTTGCAAAGACTTCAGCAGATACCATTGGGGAACAGGCTTTGACCCCATAGGTGATATATTTTCCCTTCAAGGTTTAGTAATAGAACATCACTGGAACAGAACAATACATCCACACAGAGCAAACTTGAACTAATGTAAATTTCTTACGATTCATTTTCACACTTTTATCATATAGTGACCAGTGGTGTTGTAAATACCTACAGAGTTACATATGCCAAGTAAGAAAACATATAAATTGCTACATGTGGTGTGATAGAACTTCAAGGCCCTAGGCATAGTTGTCTATAAAAATCTCATACAGCAATCATGAGAACAGCAACATGAAAACAAATAAGAAGAACTTGTCAAAGTCTAGAACTCTTGATTAGTTTGATTCCATAATAACCCAATGGATAAATTGCAAAAAGCAAGTGCATATTTACTATCTGGATGGCAGGCTACACAAATAAACAAGGTATGCAAAGTGGTGCAATGGATCGCTGGGTCCACCACCTTGGTGAAAACTTGCTGGGACTCGAGGGGTATATATGCCTCCAGCAAAGGCTTCATCAGATACCATTGGGGAACAGGCTTTGACCCCATAGGTGATATCTTTTCCCTTCAAGGTTTAGTAATAGAACATCACTGGAACAGAACAATACATCCACACAGAGCAAACTTGAACTAATATAAACTTTTTCTTACAATTAATTTTCACACTTTAATCGTTGTAAATACCTAAAGAGTTACATATGCCAAGTAAGAAAACATATAAGTGGCTACATGTGGTGTGATAGAACTTCAAGGCCCTAGGCATAGTTGTCTATAAAAATCTCATACAGCAATCATGAGAACAATAATATGAAAGCAAATAAGAAGAACTCGTCAAAGTCTAGAACTCTTGATTAGTTTGATTCCATAATAACCCAATGGATGAATTGCAAAAAGCAAGTGCATATTTAATATCTGGATGGCAGGCTACACGAATAAACAAGGTATGCAAAATGGAGCAATGGATCGCTGGGTCCTACCACCTTGGTGAAAACTTGCTGGGACTCGAGGGGTATATATGCCTCCAGCAAAGGCTTCAGCAGATACCATTGGGGAACAGGCTTTGACCCCATAGGTGATATATTTTCCCTTCAAGGTTTAGTAATAGAACATCACTGGAACAGAACAATACATCCACACAGAGCAAACTTGAACTAATATAAATTTCTTCTTACAATTAATTTTTACACTTTAATCGTTGTAAATACCTAAAGAGTTACATATGCCAAGTAAGAAAACATATAAGTGGCTACATGTGGTGTGATAGAACTTCAAGGCCCTAGGCATAGTTGTCTATAAAAATCTCATACAGCAATCATGAGAACAGTAATATGAAAGCAAATAAGAAGAACTCGTCAAAGTCTAGAACTCTTGATTAGTTTGATTCCATAATAACCCAATGGATGAATTGCAAAAAGCAAGTGCATATTTACTATCTGGATGGCAGGCTAAAGGAATAAACAAAGTATGCAAAGTGGTGCAATGGATCGCTGGGTCCTACCACCTTGGTGAAAACTTGCTGGGACCAGAGGGGTATATATGCCTCCAGCAAAGGCTTCAGCAGATACCATTGGGGAACAGGCTTTGACCCCATAGGTGATATCTTTTCCCTTCAAGGTTTAGTCATAGAACATCACTGGAACAGAACAATACATCCACACAGAGCAAACTTGAACTAATATAAACTTCTTCTTAAGATTCATTTTCACACTTTAATCATATAGTGACCAGTGGTGCTGTAAATACCTAAAGAGTTACATATGCCAAGTAAGAAAACATATAAGTGGCTACATGTGGTGTGATAGAACTTCAAGGCCCTTGGCATAGTTGTCTATAAAAATCTCATACAGCAATCATGAGAACAGTAATATGAAAGCAAATAAGAAGAACTCGTCAAAGTCTAGAACTCTTGATTAGTTTGATTCCATAATAACCCAATGGATGAATTGCAAAAAGCAAGTGCATATTTACTATCTGGATGGCAGGCTACACGAATAAACAAGGTATGCAAAGTGGTGCAATAGATCGCTGGGTCCTACCACCTTGGTGAAAACTTGCTGGGACTCGAGGGGTATATATGCCTCCAGCAAAGGCTTCATCAGATACCATTGGGGAACAGGCTTTGACCCCATAGGTGATATCTTTTCCCTTCAAGGTTTAGTAATAGAACATCACTGGAATAGAACAATACATCCACACAGAGGAAACTTGAACTAATATAAACTTTTTCTCACAATTAATTTTTACACTTTTATCATATAGTGACCAGTGGTGTTGTAAATACCTAAAGAGTTACATATGCCAATTAAGAAAACATATAAATTGCTACATGTGGTGTGATAGAACTTTAAGGCCCTAGGCATAGTTGTCTATAAAAATCTCATACAGCAATCATGAGCACAACAACATGAAAGCAAATAAGAAGAACCCGTCAAAGTCTAGAACTCTTGATTAGTTTGATTCCATAATAACCCAATAGATGAATTGCAAAGCAAGTGCATATTTGTTATCTGGAGGGCAGGCTACACGAATAAACAAGGTATGCAAAGGGGCGAAATGGATCGCTGGGTCCTACCACCTTGGTGAAAACTTGCTGGGACCCGAGGGGTATATATGTCTCTTGCAAAGACTTCAGCAGATACCATTGGGGAACAGGCTTTGACCCCATAGGTGATATCTTTTCCCTTCAAGGTTTAGTAATAGAACATCACTGGAATAGAACAATACATCCACACAGAGCAAACTTGAACTAATATAAACTTTTTCTTACAATTAATTTTTACACTTTTATCATATAGTGACCAGTGGTGTTGTAAATACCTAAAGAGTTACATATGCCAAGTAAGAAAACATATAAATTGCTACATGTGGTGTGATAGAACTTCAAGGCCCTAGGCATAGTTGTCTATAAAAATCTCATACAGCAATCATGAGCACAGCAACATGAAAGCAAATAAGAAGAACCCGTCAAAGTCTAGAACTCTTGATTAGTTTGATTCCATAATAACCCAATGGATGAATTGCAAAGCAAGTGCATATTTGTTATCTGGAGGGCAGGCTACACGAATAAACAAGGTATGCAAAGGGACGAAATGGATCGCTGGGTCCTACCACCTTGGTGAAAACTTGCTGGGACCCGAGGGGTATATATGTCTCTTGCAAAGACTTCAGCAGATACCATTGGGGAACAGGCTTTGACCCCATAGGTGATATATTTTCCCTTCAAGGTTTAGTAATAGAACATCACTGGAACAGAACAATACATCCACACAGAGCAAACTTGAACTAATGTAAACTTCTTACGATTAATTTTCACACTTTTATCATATAGTGACCAGTGGTGTTGTAAATACCTACAGAGTTACATATGCCAAGTAAGAAAACATATAAGTGGCTACATGTGGTGTGATAGAACTTCAAGGCCCTAGGCATAGTTGTCTATAAAAATCTCATACAGCAATCATGAGAACAGTAATATGAAAGCAAATAAGAAGAACCCGTCAAAGTCTAGAACTCTTGATTAGTTTGATTCCATAATAACCCAATGGATGAATTACAAAAAGCAAGTGCATATTTACTATCTGGATGGCAGGCTAAAGGAATAAACAAGGTATGCAAAGTGGTGCAATGGATCGCTGGGTCCTACCACCTTGGTGAAAACTTAATGGGACCAGAGGGGTATATATGCCTCCAGCAAAGGCTTCAGCAGATACCATTGGGGAACAGGCTTTGACCCCATAGGTGATATCTTTTCCCTTCAAGGTTTAGTAATAGAACATCACTGGAACAGAACAATACATCCACACAGAGCAAACTTGAACTAATATAAACTTCTTCTTAACCCCCTGAGGTCGACGGTATCGCCGGCGATACCAGCTCGCTTTTTTTCAGTTCAGTTCAAAAGAAATTAATTTTGCTCTGTGGACTTTGATATTACAAGCAAGTTTCATACATCAATCGATTCTGTTAAATGTGTATTATTTTTGTGTATACTCACAATAAAAACAAAGTGTTGTGCTTTTTGCCAAATAAAGAAAAATAAACGTGATGCGAGTTCTGCCTTCTATCTGTCAGTGTAGTCCATTCTGAAACGCGTCCGAAAATAAACAATAACTCAGCGAATACTCAGTCAAACAGGCAAACAGACATACAGGTATGAAGCTTGAATTCTCTTCTCTTAAATGAAGTAATTTATATAAAAAAACAAATATTCTCATCTTGTGAAATCTGTATTAAAAGAGAGCGATTCCAGTCGACCTCATTACAACTAATTCAAATGTAATGTGACTCCGCCTACGGAGAGCACGCGCTAACGCAAATGAATGAGGCAATCCGCGCAATCCTGTGAACGCCCCCATATCAGCTCGAGAAACACAAGTTTATTCAGATCATTACTTTAACACCGTCTCGTAGCGCTGTGAGGAATAACAATAATGAAAAAAGTACCTCAGAAGTGCGGGTATATCGAGGAGCGAGCTGAGGAATACTGTAAGTTTTTTTTCTTCTCACATGAATCGGGTTTCTGTTTATGAATGAACGAACGGCAGAGATGCGCGCTGTTTACCACAGCTCGCAAAAAGAC
This sequence comes from Scardinius erythrophthalmus, assembly GCF_964197995.2. Classification (NCBI taxonomy): domain Eukaryota; kingdom Metazoa; phylum Chordata; class Actinopteri; order Cypriniformes; family Leuciscidae; genus Scardinius; species Scardinius erythrophthalmus. The sequence continues at coordinate 39,680,394 of NC_138227.1, read as the reverse complement.
AGTTTAAATTTAAATTGCGTCTCTGTGTGAATGAATGATGATGTTTTAGCAAACTGTATTGCCGTACTGAGTTGAGTAAAAATCGACAGAAATATGTTGAAATAAAATGTAGGCTATTTGTATAAGCAACGTTTTAAACTGAAAATTAACATTTTTATGCCCTAATATTTCATAAAAACAACGTTACAGTCAGGCGTTTCTGTTTGTGTATGAATGTTTCGGTTTTAGCAAACTGCATTGCTACACTCAGTAAATATCAACTAAAATATGTTGAAATAAAATGTATTTGTATAAGCAACGTATTAAACTGCAAATTAACATTTATATTTCTTATAATAAAAATGAAAGACCTATGTTACAGACATATGAAAGACAACATTTCGTTGATTAGTTTAGGATAGATTATACATTTTTAATGTAAAATATCTGCCACCTCAAATAAGCTTCCAAATAAGTTTGCCAATATTTGCTTATGTTAAATATAATATGTTTTGTCAAAAATAAAGTTATCAAATAATCAATCAAATCCTTAACTTTGAAATATGTATGATAAAATGTATACTAGTTTTTACAAAGAAAGATTACACTTGAATTGTTGTAATTGTAACCTTTTTAATAAAAAAATATATTTACAAGGTAGATGTAAACAAACTATTAAAAGGTAAATATAAGCCTTTTCTTTAAATAACTTTTATTGTGTTTTATTATTGACAAATTTGGGGAGAGGATAAATATTCCAAAACTGAAAATACAGTATGAGAATTAACTGCACAATTACTAGACATGTTTTCCTTGGATATTATAGGCCAAATTGCAAGCTCAATATGTGGAAAATTAAAAAAGAATTGAGATGCTTCCAACTGCTGCTCTTGCATTCTTGTGGCTCAATGACTCACCTGAATGAATGGCTAATTAAGTATGCGGCCCCATTGTCTCCTCGGGTGTGAACCACTACATATACATGACCGTTGACGCCCACTCTGCATATGGCCTTTCCAAACAGAAAGTGCTTTGCAAAATTCAAATCAATGTATTGTGTTATGTGAATGATAAGGCAGGGTGATTTTCACTTCATTTTGAAGAAAAAACACTAGGCAATGACATATTTTAGACAAAAGTCTTATTGGCACATATTTAGAATGTGTTTTATGGCCTTATTTCAGAAACTTTAGTTTTTAGTTTTTTCAATAACCATGCATAAACATTATTCTCTCAAAAATGCAGACATGACCATCTTGTTGCTCACATTTCATGGTAGCCCTGTTTGTGCTAAATAGTGTGTAATTTTTTTTTGCCATTAATATGTTTATAAGCAACTGAAAAAAGCAAAAATGTCAGGGCATGTCAGAACATCTCAAGGACCCCAAAAACACCTTAGACCCCAGAGGGTTAAGATTAATTTTCACACTTTAATCATATAGTGACCAGTGGTGCTGTAAATACCTAAAGAGTTACATATGCCAAGTAAGAAAACATATAAGTGGCTATATGTGGAGTTATAGAACTTCAAGGCCCTAGGCATAGTTGTCTATAAAAATCTCATACAGCAATCATGAGAACAGCAACATGAAAACAAATAAGAAGAACTCGTCAAAGTGTAGAACTCTTGATTAGTTTGATTCCATAATAACCCAATGGATGAATTGCAAAAAGCAAGTGCATATTTACTATCTGGATGGCAGGCTACACAAATAAACAAGGTATGCAAAGTGGTGCAATGGATCGCTGGGTCCTACCACCTTGGTGAAAACTTGCTGGGACTCGAGGGGTATATATGCCTCCAGCAAAGGCTCCATCAGATACCATTGGGGAACAGGCTTTGACCCCATAGGTGATATCTTTTCCCTTCAAGGTTTAGTAATAGAACATCACTGGAACAGAACAATACATCCACACAGAGCAAACTTGAACTAATATAAACTTTTTCTTACAATTAATTTTCACACTTTAATCGTTGTAAATACCTAAAGAGTGTAACGAATACGACTCTGGGTAAATATGAATTAGCTCAAGAATATGGGGAATTCTGGGAATATTAATATTTATGACTCATGGTCATAATTCATAAGTCGCATGTACATTTATTTTATCAATTATCGAGATTACCTTGTTCTGTAACTGGTCTGACCAACCTTTAACTCGGCCAGCGAGTAGATGTAAGGTCAGTACAGTTAAGAAGGGGGTATTCACAAACTCCACTAAAGTTTTGTCTTCTGGCCACGAACATCAAACTTTCTGAGTTTATGAATTAATAACTACTCAAGGTAGTCTAGATCGAGCTTTGTAGCTTATAATTGGATCTTTTAGATTCATTGACTTATAAGGTGAATTTTCAAACACAGAGACAGTGAAAAGTATTTTATGGATTTTAATAAAATGTAAAACTAGAGATTATGAGCTACGAATATAAACGTACGTAAAAATGCATACAAATAAAACAAACATTTAAACAATCAAGAACATGAAGAAATAACGTGATCAGAAATAAATTAAATGAAAAAGAGAGAAAATATGGAGAGAGAGAGAATAGCTGGTAATTATTGTAGACAGAAAACCTAATTTCACAAGGCACCAGGAATCAGCTTTTAGAGAGATATACGTTACTTGTAAGTTTGTTCTCTTTCGAGTGATGCTTAAAGGCAGGAAGCGTGTCCTCTGTCCTGTTTGTGCTGCGTCTTCCGGCGTCGTGGGAAGCTTAAGAAGGTCTCACTGGATGTAACGTTACCAGAAAATAAGATTCATCTCCCGTGAAAGGAAGAGGCAAATATAACTTAGTTGCAAAAGAACGGCTGCTACGACTCAAACATGTGTTTGTCCGAGGCCTTCCGGGATGTTCCTCGGGGAAGCGTCGCGCCGGGAGAAGAGGAGGAAGGATGAGAGCGAGGTGAGAGAGTGAGGTGAGAGAGCCCGCTGTGTTTTGAAGGAGCTAAAGTCACGCCCCCTTGCGTGCGTGACCCAATCGCCTGGGAGGACGTATTGTGGTCATGTCCTTTCATTTGGAAAGGTACACGCCTCTTCTAACTAATGCTGGCGGAATAAACTTCGTTCATAAACATTTATAAAACTGGTATTAATCAAATAATGCATCCTCTAATATTCTGTGCTAAATATTCAACACCGTTGTGTTCTTCTGAACAAAACAATACCGCGAATGACAATTCTGTTAGTCAACAACACAAAGAAACAGGATTTCTCGTGATTACATGCATATTAAACATTACATATCAATAAAGCTTATAGATATCGTATTTCGGGTATAAGGATCATAAGCACAGCAAGAAATACATTTTAAACAATTTAAAAAGGTACTTTTGACCACAAGTGGTCGGGCATGATAAGGAGTCTGTGTTTTGTGTGTGTGTATGCAGAATCGTGCACACGTGGAACCGCGTGGCGAACTTTGTCCTTCCTTTTCAGTGTGAATATCTTCTCGAGTTGATGATATTAACTCAGGGGACCTGACCGAGCATCTGCTAACACTGTTGTTTTGTTTTGAGGGGTTAATCAGTACCTTTTGTTTGTTGATTAGATTTGATTAATCAACAAAAAGGCAGACCTGATCATCTGCGTTCCGTTACAAGAATTACATATGCCAAGTAAGAAAACATATAAGTGGCTACATGTGGTGTGATAGAACTTCAAGGCCCTAGGCATAGTTGTCTATAAAAATCTCATACAGCAATCATGAGAACAATAATATGAAAGCAAATAAGAAGAACTCGTCAAAGTCTAGAACTCTTAAGTAGTTTGATTCCATAATAACCCAATGGATGAATTGCAAAAAGCAAGTGCATATTTACTATCTGGATGGCAGGCTACACGAATAAACAAGGTATGCAAAGTGGTGCAATGGATCGCTGGGTCCTACCACCTTGGTGAAAACTTGCTGGGACCAGAGGGGTATATATGCCTCCAGCAAAGGCTTCAGCAGATACCATTGGGGAACAGGCTTTGACCCCATAGGTGATATCTTTTCCCTTCAAGGTTTAGTAATAGAACATCACTGGAACAGAACAATACATCCACACAGAGCAAACTTGAACTAATATAAACTTCTTCTTAAGATTCATTTTCACACTTTAATCATATAGTGACCAATTGTGTTGTAAATACCTACAGAGTTACATATGCCAAGTAAGAAAACATATAAGTGGCTATATGTGGAGTGATAGAACTTCAAGGCCCTAGGCATAATTGTCTATAAAAATCTCATACAGCAATCATGAGAACAGCAACATGAAAACAAATAAGAAGAACCCGTCAAAGTCTAGAACTCTTGATTAGTTTGATTCCATAATAACCCAATGGATGAATTGCAAAGCAAGTGCATATTTGTTATCTGGAGGGCAGGCTACACGAATAAACAAGGTATGCAAAGGGGCGAAATGGATCGCTGGGTCCTACCACCTTGGTGAAAACTTGCTGGGACCCGAGGGGTATATATGTCTCTTGCAAAGACTTTAGCGGATACCATTGGGGAACAGGCTTTGACCCCATAGGTGATATCTTTTCCCTTCAAGGTTTAGTAATAGAACATCACTGGAACAGAACAATACATCCACACAGAGCAAACTTGAACTAATGTAAACTTCTTACGATTAATTTTCACACTTTTATCATATAGTGACCAGTGGTGTTGTAAATACCTACAGAGTTACATATGCCAAGTAAGAAAACATATAAGTGGCTACATGTGGTGTGATAGAACTTCAAGGCCCTAGGCATAGTTGTCTAAAAAAATCTCATACAGCAATCATGAGAACAGTAATATGAAAGCAAAAAAGAAGAACCCGTCAAAGTCTAGAACTCTTGATTAGTTTGATTCCATAATAACCCAAATGGATGAATTGCAAAAAGCAAGTGCATATTTACTATCTGGATGGCAGGCTAAAGGAATAAACAAGGTATGCAAAGTGGTGCAATGGATCGCTGGGTCCTACCACCTTGGTGAAAACTTGCTGGGACCAGAGGGGTATATATGCCTCCAGCAAAGGCTTCAGCAGATACCATTGGGGAACAGGCTTTGACCCCATATGTGATATCTTTTCCCTTCAAGGTTTAGTAATAGAACATCACTGGAACAGAACAATACATCCACACAGAGCAAACTTGAACTAATATAAACTTCTTCTTAAGATTAATTTTCACACTTTAATCATATAGTGACCAGTGGTGTTGTAAATACCTAAAGAGTTACATATGCCAAGTAAGAAAACATATAAGTGGCTATATGTGGAGTGATAGAACTTCAAGGCCCTAGGCATAATTGTCTATAAAAATCTCATACAGCAATCATGAGAACAGCAACATGAAAACAAATAAGAAGAACCCGTCAAAGTCTAGAACTCTTGATTAGTTTGATTCCATAATAACCCAATGGATGAATTGCAAAAAGCAAGTGCATATTTACTATCTGGATGGCAGGCTACACGAATAAACAAGGTATGCAAAGTGGTGCAATAGATCGCTGGGTCCTACCACCTTGGTGAAAACTTGCTGGGACTCGAGGGGTATATATGCCTCCAGCAAAGGCTTCATCAGATACCATTGGGGAACAGGCTTTGACCCCATAGGTGATATATTTTCCCTTCAACGTTTAGTAATAGAACATCACTGGAATAGAACAATACATCCACACGGAGCAAACTTGAACTAATATAAACTTTTTCTTACAATTAATTTTTACACTTTTATCATATAGTGACCAGTGGTGTTGTAAATACCTAAAGATTTACATATGCCAAGTAAGAAAACATATAAATTGCTACATGTGGTGTGATAGAACTTCAAGGCCCTAGGCATAGTTGTCTATAAAAATCTCATACAGAAATCATGAGCACAGCAACATGAAAGCAAATAAGAAGAACCCATCAAAGTCTAGAACTCTTGATTAGTTTGATTCCATAATAACCCAATGGATGAATTGCAAAGCAAGTGCATATTTGTTATCTGGAGGGCAGGCTACACGAATAAACAAGGTATGCAAAGGGGCGAAATGGATCGCTGGGTCCTACCACCTTGGTGATAACTTGCTGGGACCCGAGGGGTATATATGTCTCTTGCAAAGACTTCAGCAGATACCATTGGGGAACAGGCTTTGACCCCATAGGTGATATATTTTCCCTTCAAGGTTTAGTAATAGAACATCACTGGAAAAGAACAATACATCCACACAGAGCAAACTTGAACTAATATAAATTTCTTCTTACAATTAATTTTTACACTTTAATCGTTGTAAATACCTAAAGAGTTACATATGCCAATTAAGAAAACATATAAGTGGCTACATGTGGTGTGATAGAACTTCAAGGCCCTAGGCATAGTTGTCTATAAAAATCTCATACAGCAATCATGAGAACAGTAATATGAAAGCAAATAAGAAGAACTCGTCAAAGTCTAGAACTCTTGATTAGTTTGATTCCATAATAACCCAATGGATGAATTGCAAAAAGCAAGTGCATATTTACTATCTGGATGGCAGGCTAAAGGAATAAACAAAGTATGCAAAGTGGTGCAATGGATCGCTGGGTCCTACCACCTTTGTGAAATCTTGCTGGGACCCGAGGGGAATATTTGCTTCCAGCAAAGGATTCGGCACATACCTTTGGGGAACAGGCTTTGACCCCATAGGTGATATCTTTTCCCTTCAAGATTTAGTCATAGAACATCACTGGAACAGAACAATACATCCACACAGAGCAAACTTGAACTAATATAAACTTCTTCTTAAGATTAATTTTCACACTTTAATCATATAGTGACCAGTGGTGCTGTAAATACCTAAAGAGTTACATATGCCAAGTAAGAAAACATATAAGTGGCTATATGTGGAGTGATAGAACTTCAAGGCCCTAGGCATAGTTGTCTATAAAAATCTCATACAGCAATCATGAGAACAGCAACATGAAAACAAATAAGAAGAACTCGTCAAAGTCTAGAACTCTTGATTAGTTTGATTCCATAATAACCCAATGGATGAATTGCAAAAAGCAAGTGCATATTTACTATCTGGATGGCAGGCTACACAAATAAACAAGGTATGCAAAGTGGTGCAATGGATCGCTGGGTCCTACCACCTTGGTGAAAACTTGCTGGGACTCGAGGGGTATATATGCCTCCAGCAAAGGCTTCACCAGATACCATTGGGGAACAGGCTTTGACCCCATAGGTGATATCTTTTCCCTTCAAGGTTTAGTAATAGAACATCACTGGAACAGAACAATACATCCACACAGAGCAAACTTGAACTAATATAAACTTTTTCTTACAATTAATTTTCACACTTTAATCGTTGTAAATACCTAAAGAGTTACATATGCCAAGTAAGAAAACATATAAGTGGCTACATGTGGTGTGATAGAACTTCAAGGCCCTAGGCATAGTTGTCTATAAAAATCTCATACAGCAATCATGAGAACAATAATATGAAAGCAAATAAGAAGAACTCGTCAAAGTCTAGAACTCTTGATTAGTTTGATTCCATAATAACCCAATGGATGAATTGCAAAAAGCAAGTGCATATTTAATATCTGGATGGCAGGCTACACGAATAAACAAGGTATGCAAAATGGTGCAATGGATCGCTGGGTCCTACCACCTTGGTGAAAACTTGCTGGGACTCGAGGGGTATATATGCCTCCAGCAAAGGCTTCAGCAGATACCATTGGGGAACAGGCTTTGACCCCATAGGTGATATCTTTTCCCTTCAAGGTTTAGTAATAGAACATCACTGGAACAGAACAATACATCCACACAGAGCAAACTTGAACTAATATAAATTTCTTCTTACAATTAATTTTTACACTTTAATCGTTGTAAATACCTAAAGAGTTACATATGCCAAGTAAGAAAACATATAAGTGGCTACATGTGGTGTGATAGAACTTCAAGGCCCTAGGCATAGTTGTCTATAAAAATCTCATACAGCAATCATGAGAACAGTAATATGAAAGCAAATAAGAAGAACTCGTCAAAGTCTAGAACTCTTGATTAGTTTGATTCCATAATAACCCAATGGATGAATTGCAAAAAGCAAGTGCATATTTACTATCTGGATGGCAGGCTAAAGGAATAAACAAAGTATGCAAAGTGGTGCAATGGATCGCTGGGTCCTACCACCTTGCTGAAAACTTGCTGGGACCAGAGGGGTATATATGCCTCTAGCAAAGGCTTCAGCAGATACCATTGGGGAACAGGCTTTGACCCCATAGGTGATATCTTTTCCCTTCAAGGTTTAGTAATAGAACATCACTGGAACAGAACAATACATCCACACAGAGCAAACTTGAACTAATATAAACTTCTTCTTAAGATTCATTTTCACACTTTAATCATATAGTGACCAGTGGTGCTGTAAATACCTAAAGAGTTACATATGCCAAGTAAGAAAACATATAAGTGGCTACATGTGGTGTGATAGAACTTCAAGGCCCTAGGCATAGTTGTCTATAAAAATCTCATACAGCAATCATGAGAACAGCAACATGAAAGCAAATAAGAAGAACTCGTCAAAGTCTAGAACTCTTGATTAGTTTGATTCCATAATAACCCAATGGATGAATTGCAAAAAGCAAGTGCATATTTACTATCTGGATGGCAGGCTAAGGGAATAAACAAGGTATGCAAAGTGGTGCAATGGATCGCTGGGTCCTACCACCTTGGTGAAAACTTGCTGGGACCAGAGGGGTATATATGCCTCCAGCAAAGGCTTCAGCAGATACCATTGGGGAACAGGCTTTGACCCCATAGGTGATATCTTTTCCCTTCAAGGTTTAGTAATAGAACATCACTGGAACAGAACAATACATCCACACAGAGCAAACTTGAACTAATATAAACTTCTTCTTAAGATTCATTTTCACACTTTAATCATATAGTGACCAGTGGTGCTGTAAATACCTAAAGAGTTACATATGCCAAGTAAGAAAACATATAAGTGGCTATATGTGGTGTGATAGAACTTCAAGGCCCTAGGCATAATTGTCTATAAAAATCTCATACAGCAATCATGAGAACAGCAACATGAAAACAAATAAGAAGAACCCGTCAAAGTCTAGAACTCTTGATTAGTTTGATTCCATAATAACCCAATGGATGAATTGCAAAAAGCAAGTGCATATTTACTATCTGGATGGCAGGCTAAAGGAATAAACAAGGTATGCAAAGTGGTGCAATGGATCGCTGGGTCCTACCACCTTGGTGAAAACTTGCTGGGACCAGAGGGGTATATATGCCTCCAGCAAAGGCTTCAGCAGATACCATTGGGGAACAGGCTTTGACCCCATAGGTGATATCTTTTCCCTTCAAGGTTTAGTAATAGAACATCACTGGAACAGAACAATACATCCACACAGAGCAAACTTAAACTAATATAAACTTCTTCTTAAGATTCATTTTCACACTTTAATCATATAGTGACCAGTGGTGCTGTAAATACCTAAAGAGTTACATATGCCAAGTAAGAAAACATATAAGTGGCTATATGTGGAGTTATAGAACTTCAAGGCCCTAGGCATAGTTGTCTATAAAAATCTCATACAGCAATCATGAGAACAGCAACATGAAAACAAATAAGAAGAACTCGTCAAAGTCTAGAACTCTTGATTAGTTTGATTCCATAATAACCCAATGGATGAATTGCAAAAAGCAAGTGCATATTTACTATCTGGATGGCAGGCTACACAAATAAACAAGGTATGCAAAGTGGTGCAATGGATCGCTGGGTCCTACCACCTTGGTGAAAACTTGCTGGGACTCGAGGGGTATATATGCCTCCAGCAAAGGCTCCATCAGATACCATTGGGGAACAGGCTTTGACCCCATAGGTGATATCTTTTCCCTTCAAGGTTTAGTAATAGAACATCACTGGAACAGAACAATACATCCACACAGAGCAAACTTGAACTAATATAAACTTTTTCTTACAATTAATTTTCACACTTTAATCGTTGTAAATACCTAAAGAGTGTAACGAATACGACTCTGGGTAAATATGAATTAGCTCAAGAATATGGGGAATTCTGGGAATATTAATATTTATGACTCATGGTCATAATTCATAAGTCGCATGTACATTTATTTTATCAATTATCGAGATTACCTTGTTCTGTAACTGGTCTGACCAACCTTTAACTCGGCCAGCGAGTAGATGTAAGGTCAGTACAGTTAAGAAGGGGGTATTCACAAACTCCACTAAAGTTTTGTCTTCTGGCCACGAACATCAAACTTTCTGAGTTTATGAATTAATAACTACTCAAGGTAGTCTAGATCGAGCTTTGTAGCTTATAATTGGATCTTTTAGATTCATTGACTTATAAGGTGAATTTTCAAACACAGAGACAGTGAAAAGTATTTTATGGATTTTAATAAAATGTAAAACTAGGAATTATGAGCTACGAATATAAACGTACGTAAAAATGCATACAAATAAAACAAACATTTAAACAATCAAGAACATGAAGAAATAACGTGATCAGAAATAAATTAGATGAAAAAGAGAGAAAATATGGAGAGAGAGAGAAAGAGAGAGAGAGAGTAGCTGGTAATTATTGTAGACAGAAAACTTAATTTCACGAGGCACCAGGAATCAGCTTTTAGAGAGATATACGTTACTTGTAAGTTTGTTCTCTTTCGAGTGATGCTTAAAGGCAGGAAGCGTGTCCTCTGTCCTGTTTGTGCTGCGTCTTCCGGCGTCGTGGGAAGCTTAAGAAGGTCTCACTGGATGTAACGTTACCAGAAAATAAGATTCATCTCCCGTGAAAGGAAGAGGCAAATATAACTTAGTTGCAAAAGAACGGCTGCTACGACTCAAACATGTGTTTGTCCGAGGCCTTCCGGGATGTTCCTCTGGGAAGCGTCGCGCCGGGAGAAGAGGAGGAAGGATGAGAGCGAGGTGAGAGAGTGAGGTGAGAGAGCCCGCTGTGTTTTGAAGGAGCTAAAGTCACGCCCCCTTGCGTGCGTGACCCAATCGCCTGGGAGGACGTATTGTTGTCATGTCCTTTCATTTGGAAAGGTACACGCCTCTTCTAACTAATTTTGGCGGAATAAACTTCGTTCATAAACATTTATAAAACTGGTATTAATCAAATAATGCATCCTCTAATATTCTGTGCTAAATATTCAACACCGTTGTGTTCTTCTGAACAAAACAATACCGCGAATGACAATTCTGTTAGTCAACAACACAAAGAAACAGGATTTCTCGTGATTACATGCATATTAAACTGATTACATATCAATAAAGCTTATAGATATCGTATTTCGGGTATAAGGATCATAAGCACAGCAAGAAATACATTTTAAACATTTTAAAAAGGTACTTTTGACCACAAGTGGTCGGGCATGATAAGGAGTCTGTGTTTTGTGTGTGTGTATGCAGAGTCGTGCACACGTGGAACTGCGTGGCGAACTTTGTCCTTCCTTTTCAGTGTGAATATCTTCTCGAGTTGATGAGATTAACTCAGGGGACCTGACCGAGCATCTGCTAACACTGTTGTTTTGTTTTGAGGGATTAATCAGTACCTTTTGTTTGTTGATTAGATTTGATTAATCAACAAAAAGGCAGACCTGATCATCTGCTTTCCGTTACAAGAGTTACATATGCCAAGTAAGAAAACATATAAGTGGCTACATGTGGTGTGATAGAACTTCAAGGCCCTAGGCATAGTTGTCTATAAAAATCTCATACAGCAATCATGAGAACAATAATATGAAAGCAAATAAGAAGAACTCGTCAAAGTCTAGAACTCTTAAGTAGTTTGATTCCATAATAACCCAATGGATGAATTGCAAAAAGCAAGTGCATATTTACTATCTGGATGGCAGGCTAAGGGAATAAACAAGGTATGCAAAGTGGTGCAATGGATCGCTGGGTCCTACCACCTTGGTGAACACTTGCTGGGACCAGAGGGGTATATATGCCTCCAGCAAAGGCATCAGCAGATACCATTGGGGAACAGGCTTTGACCCCATAGGTGATATCTTTTCCCTTCAAGGTTTAGTAATAGAACATCACTGGAACAGAACAATACATCCACACAGAGCAAACTTGAACTAATATAAACTTCTTCTTAAGATTAATTTTCACACTTTAATCATATAGTGAACAGTGGTGCTGTAAATACCTAAAGAGTTACATATGCCAAGTAAGAAAACATATAAGTGGCTATATGTGGAGTGATAGAACTTCAAGGCCCTAGGCATAATTGTCTATAAAAATCTCATACAGCAATCATGAGAACAGCAACATGAAAACAAATAAGAAGAACCCGTCAAAGTCTAGAACTCTTGATTAGTTTGATTCCATAATAACCCAATGGATGAATTGCAAAAAGCAAGTGCATATTTACTATCTGGATGGCAGGCTAAGGGAATAAACAAGGTATGCAAAGTGGTGCAATGGATCGCTGGGTCCTACCACCTTGGTGAACACTTGCTGGGACCAGAGGGGTATATATGCCTCCAGCAAAGGCATCAGCAGATACCATTGGGGAACAGGCTTTGACCCCATAGGTGATATCTTTTCCCTTCAAGGTTTAGTAATAGAACATCACTGGAACAGAACAATACATCCACACAGAGCAAACTTGAACTAATATAAACTTCTTCTTAAGATTCATTTTCACACTTTAATCATATAGTGACCAGTGGTGCTGTAAATACCTAAAGAGTTACATATGCCAAGTAAGAAAACATATAAGTGGCTATATGTGGAGTGATAGAACTTCAAGGCCCTAGGCATAATTGTCTATAAAAATCTCATACAGCAATCATGAGAACAGCAACATGAAAACAAATAAGAAGAACCCGTCAAAGTCTAGAACTCTTGATTAGTTTGATTCCATAATACCCCAATGGATGAATTGCAAAAAGCAAGTGCATATTTACTATCTGGATGGCAGGCTACACGAATAAACAAGGTATGCAAAGTGGTGCAATAGATCGCTGGGTCCTACCACCTTGGTGAAAACTTGCTGGGACTCGAGGGGTATATATGCCTCCAGCAAAGGCTTCATCAGATACCATTGGGGAACAGGCTTTGACCCCATAGGTGATATCTTTTCCCTTCAAGGTTTAGTAATAGAACATCACTGGAATAGAACAATACATCCACACAGAGCAAACTTGAACTAATATAAACTTTTTCTTACAATTAATTTTTACACTTTTATCATATAGTGACCAGTGGTGTTGTAAATACCTAAAGAGTTACATATGCCAAGTAAGAAAACATATAAATTGCTACATGTGGTGTGATAGAACTTCAAGGCCCTAGGCATAGTTGTCTATAAAAATCTCATACAGCAATCATGAGCACAACAACATGAAAGCAAATAAGAAGAACCCGTCAAAGTCTAGAACTCTTGATTAGTTTGATTCCATAATAACCCAATAGATGAATTGCAAAGCAAGTGCATATTTGTTATCTGGAGGGCAGGCTACACGAATAAACAAGGTATGCAAAGGGGCGAAATGGATCGCTGGGTCCTACCACCTTGGTGAAAACTTGCTGGGACCCGAGGGGTATATATGTCTCTTGCAAAGACTTCAGCAGATACCATTGGGGAACAGGCTTTGACCCCATAGGTGATATCTTTTCCCTTCAAGGTTTAGTAATAGAACATCACTGGAATAGAACAATACATCCACACAGAGCAAACTTGAACTAATATAAACTTTTTCTTACAATTAATTTTTACACTTTTATCATATAGTGACCAGTGGTGTTGTAAATACCTAAAGAGTTACATATGCCAAGTAAGAAAACATATAAATTGCTACATGTGGTGTGATAGAACTTCAAGGCCCTAGGCATAGTTGTCTATAAAAATCTCATACAGCAATCATGAGCACAACAACATGAAAGCAAATAAGAAGAACCCGTCAAAGTCTAGAACTCTTGATTAGTTTGATTCCATAATAACCCAATAGATGAATTGCAAAGCAAGTGCATATTTGTTATCTGGAGGGCAGGCTACACGAATAAACAAGGTATGCAAAGGGGCGAAATGGATCGCTGGGTCCTACCACCTTGGTGAAAACTTGCTGGGACCCGAGGGGTATATATGTCTCTTGCAAAGACTTCAGCAGATACCATTGGGGAACAGGCTTTGACCCCATAGGTGATATCTTTTCCCTTCAAGGTTTAGTAATAGAACATCACTGGAACAGAACAATACATCCACACAGAGCAAACTTGAACTAATGTAAACTTCTTACGATTAATTTTCACACTTTTATCATATAGTGACCAGTGGTGTTGTAAATACCTACAGAGTTACATATGCCAAGTAAGAAAACATATAAGTGGCTACATGTGGTGTGATAGAACTTCAAGGCCCTAGGCATAGTTGTCTATAAAAATCTCATACAGCAATCATGAGAACAATAATATGAAAGCAAATAAGAAGAACTCGTCAAAGTCTAGAACTCTTAAGTAGTTTGATTCCATAATAACCCAATGGATGAATTGCAAAAAGCAAGTGCATATTTACTATCTGGATGGCAGGCTACACGAATAAACAAGGTATGCAAAATGGTGCAATGGATCGTTGGGTCCTACCACCTTGGTGAAAACTTGCTGGGACTCGAGGGGTATATATGCCTCCAGCAAAGGCTTCATCAGATACCATTGGGGAACAGGCTTTGACCCCATATGTGATATTGGAGGAGTGGAGTGCATGCATTGAGGTGAGAGGACGCTGGCACTGTCTGTTGCCGCTTCTCCCTTAAGAAAACATCTTTGTGTATCATTTTTTTGCACTCTAGAACCTACTTTCTACAAAGTCACTATCTGCTATCTACCAGGTAGTTTTTTCGGATTATATGGATGTATGGATTTTTGCATCATACCTGTTGTTGCTGGCAATCTTCTTCGTGCTGCCTGTACCTGAGCCGTTGCATCAGAGTTTTTATTACTGCTTTACTGGCCCTGTGGTCTTGATATCACTCATCGACACCAGCATCAATAGCGTCTAAACGGACAACACTTCACTGCCAAGTTAGCCCTCGCTGGATAAGGTAACATCTCCCCGGCTTAGCGAGTAGCCACTTGCCAGCCGGCTGGATAATCTTCGGATCTTCTCTTTAAAGCGACATGACGCTAAAGTACTCCATCCCGCAACTGCTTAAGTTAAGGAATAACATCAGTCCAATATATATTCCAGCCATTAAACAGCTTCAACTTCAAAGCCGACCCCGCTACATCCATAGAAGCTGCCGTAGAAAGTTTGTTTTCTCTCAGTCTGGTGACTCCATTCCATCACTTTGGTCAAGTGAGCGCATTGTCGCACGGCATCTACGTCATCAGAACGCCTCTCTACCTGGAACAAATAGCGGAACTACGGAGCGGAACATAAAACGTGGAGTGGATTTCAGTCTACTTCGTTCTCTACAATACACTACTCCATCAAACATCAAAATAGAACTGTTTAACACACAGTCTCTCACAAATAAATCTTGTCTTATACACAGCCACATATTGGACAGGAATATTGATATCATGTGTCTTACTGAGACCTGGCATCAGCCAGAGGGATATTTTGCATTAAATGAAGCATGTCCTCCTGGTTATCAATACTTGGAAAAAGCCCGCCACTCCGGTCGCGGTGGTGGCCTAGCAGTACTACATCGCAGTGACTTAAAACTCACCCCGCTGTCTCTGCCTGAACAGTCCACTTTTGAATGCCTTGCCTTCAGATGTAAACCACCTCTCACTGTGACTATTCTTCTCATTTACCGGCCTCCTAAGCAAAATCCAGCTTTTCTCTCAGATATAAATGAATTTCTCACTTCACTCTGTACCACATCTGCAAACATTGTTATACTTGGAGATTTGAACATTCACGTTGACACCCCCTCCTGTCATCCAGCAGTTGATTTTTTACAGCTATTGGACGGTCTAAATCTCAAACAGCATGTTGATGTCCCAACACACAACAAAGGACATACACTTGACCTGGTCATTACTGACTCTGCCCCAATTGAAAATCTACTGGTATATGATCTTGGAGTGTCCGATCACAAAGTCATCTCAATGGAGGTGAACTTTTCTCATTACATCAAACCAAAACGTCAAATCCATTTCAGAAACATAAAAAATATCAACACAGACACTTTGGCTTTGGACCTCCTGAAAATCCCATCAGCAAATTTCACATCTGTAAATGAATCAGTGGACTTTTATAATAGCACTCTGAGCAGTATTTTGGACCTCCATGCACCTGAAAAAACACGAATAGTCACTTTCTCTCGTACATCCCCCTGGTTCACTCCAGAACTACGAAAAATGAAAACAGCGGGGCGTGTACTTGAGCGGCGTGTTTCAAAAACTGGACTTACTGTTCACAAAATAGCCTATCAAGAACATCAAAAGGCCTACTCAATGTCACTAAAAAAAGCACGGACACAGTTCTACTCAAACATCATTAGTAAAAATCAGGGAAACTCCAAGCAGCTTTTCTCCACAATAAATCATCTCATCAAGCCACAAAATACTTCACACAATGACATATCAGAAGAGAAATGCAACAGCTTCATCACCTTCTTCAGGAAAAAAGTTGAGACCATCCGCTCTCTCCTTTCCAGCACCCCTGCTCTGTCTGTCCCCACTGCCGACCCACAGCCTGGGACCTTCCAGCCTCTCTGTTGTTTTCCTGAAATCTCTAAGCAACAAGTTGAGGACATCATCAGCAGGATGAAAGCTTCCACCTGTATGCTGGACCCTTTTCCTACAGCTTTGGTGAAAACACACATCAGCTCTCTTAGTCCCTTAATAACCAAAGTCATCAACCATTCTCTACACACTGGTCATGTTCCATCTGCTCTTAAAACTGCTATCATCAAACCCCTTCTAAAAAACCCCTCTTCAGACCCTGAAGTTCTTGCAAACTACAGGCCTATTTCCAACCTTCCATTCCTGTCCAAAGTTCTAGAAAAAGTTGTTGCTGCCCATCTTCAGGATCATCTCAATTCAAACTCCCTTTTTGAAAAATTTCAGTCCGGTTTCCGTTCCGCTCACAGTTCTGAAACAGCCCTGATCAGGGTCACAAATGACCTGTTGATGGCGGCTGATACCGGCACACCATCGCTCCTCATCCTACTGGATCTATCTGCAGCTTTTGACACGGTTGATCACAATATCCTCCTTCAGCGCCTCCATCATTCTATCCGACTCTCTGACACTGCTTTGAGCTGGTTCCAGTCCTACCTGTCTGGAAGAACAGAGTATGTTTCCTTGGGAGGTGTAAAGTCTCAGACACATACAGTCACTTGTGGTGTCCCTCAAGGGTCGGTTCTCGGCCCGATTCTGTTCACCATCTATACTCTTCCCCTTGGCCACATAATCAACAGGCATGGAATATCATTTCATTGCTATGCCGATGATACTCAGCTATATATAAAAACCAACCTCACTTCATCTACAGCCACTCTGTCATCTCTGAGCTCCTGCCTTGAGGAGATTGAGGCATGGATGAAGGCAAACTTCCTACAGCTAAATAGCTCCAAAACAGAAGCTATTTTAGTTGGTACACCACACCAGGTCCAGTCATCACCTATAACGCACATCACCTTCTCTGGTCAAAACATTCCGCTATCATCGACAGTCACCAATCTGGGAGTAAGATTTGATGCTCAACTCACATTTGACGCCCACATACAACATCTGTGTAAGACCTCCTTCTATCATCTTAGGAACATTGCTAAACTCCGTCCCACACTTGCTCTGTCAGATGCTGAAAAACTTGTCCATGCTTTTGTATCCTCCAGGCTGGACTACAGCAACGCTCTCCTTTTTGGGATTCCTAGCAAAAGTCTACAAAAATTACAATACATTCAGAACAGTGCTGCCAGGATCCTAATGAGGATAGGGAAATATGACCATATCACACCCATCCTTCACTCACTCCACTGGCTCCCTGTCTCATACAGGATTAACTATAAAATCATCTTACTTACCCATCAATGCATCCACGGAAACGCACCCCCCTACTTAAAGGAACTACTTGCAACACAAAACTCTTCACGCAACCTCCGCTCTGGAAACAAAGCTCTTCTGCAACCATCCAGAACTAAGCTCCGCACTATGGGGGATCGAGCCTTCTGCTCAGCCGCGCCGCGTCTTTGGAATTCCCTTCCAGAAAACCTAAGGGCTCCTCAAGCCATGGACTCTTTTAAGAAAGAACTAAAAACATTTCTTTTTAAACAAGCATTTTTTACTTTTTGCTAACTTTTTAAGTGTTCTTGCTGGTTTTTAATTTTGTTTATGTGTAGCACTTTGGGATTGTTTTTAACTATGAAAAGTGCTTTACAAATAAAATATATTATTATTATTATTATTATTATATCTTTTCCCTTTAAGGTTTAGTAATAGAACATCACTGGAACAGAACAATACATCCACACAGAGCAAACTTGAACTAATATAAACTTTTTCTTACAATTAATTTTTACACTTTAATCGTTGTAAATACCTAAAGAGTTACATATGACAAGTAAGAAAACATATAAGTGGCTACATGTGGTGTGATAGAACTTCAAGGCCCTAGGCATAGTTGTCTATAAAAATCTCATACAGCAATCATGAGAACAGTAATATGAAAGCAAATAAGAAGAACTCGTCAAAGTCTAGAACTCTTGATTAGTTTGATTCCATAATAACCCAATGGATGAATTGCAAAAAGCAAGTGCATATTTACTATCTGGATGGCAGGCTAAGGGAATAAACAAGGTATGCAAAGTGGTGCAATGGATCGCTGGGTCCTACCACCTTGGTGAAAACTTGCTGGGACCAGAGGGGTATATATGCCTCCAGCAAAGGCTTCAGCAGATACCATTGGGGAACAGGCTTTGACCCCATAGGTTATATCTTTTCCCTTCAAGGTTTAGTAATAGAACATCACTGGAACAGAACAATACATCCACACAGAGCAAACTTGAACTAATATAAACTTCTTCTTAAGATTAATTTTCACACTTTAATCATATAGTGACCAGTGGTGTTGTAAATACCTACAGAGTTACATATGCCAAGTAAGAAAACATATAAGTGGCTATATGTGGAGTGATAGAACTTCAAGGCCCTAGGCATAATTGTCTATAAAAATCTCATACAGCAATCATGAGAACAGCAACATGAAAACAAATAAGAAGAACCCGTCAAAGTCTAGAACTCTTGATTAGTTTGATTCCATAATAACCCAATGGATGAATTGCAAAAAGCAAGTGCATATTTACTATCTGGATGGCAGGCTACACGAATAAACAAGGTATGCAAAGTGGAGCAATAGATCGCTGGGTCCTACCACCTTGGTGAAAACTTGCTGGGACTCGAGGGGTATATATGCATCCAGCAAAGGCTTCATCAGATACCATTGGGGAACAGGCTTTGACCCCATAGGTGATATCTTTTCCCTTCAAGGTTTAGTAATAGAACATCACTGGAATAGAACAATGCATCCACACAGAGCAAACTTGAACTAATATAAACTTTTTCTTACAATTAATTTTTACACTTTTATCATATAGTGACCAGTGGTGTTGTAAATACCTAAAGAGTTACATATGCCAAGTAAGAAAACATATAAATTGCTACATGTGGTGTGATAGAACTTCAAGGCCCTAGCCATAGTTGTCTATAAAAATCTCATACAGAAATCATGAGCACAGCAACATGAAAGCAAATAAGAAGAACCCGTCAAAGTCTAGAACTATTGATTAGTTTGATTCCATAATAACCCAATGGATGAATTGCAAAGCAAGTGCATATTTGTTATCTGGAGGGCAGGCTACACGAATAAACAAGGTATGCAAAGGGGCGAAATGGATCGCTGGGTCCTACCACCTTGGTGAAAACTTGCTGGGACCCGAGGGGTATATATGTCTCTTGCAAAGACTTCAGAAGATACCATTGGGAAACAGGCTTTGACCCCATAGGTGATATCTTTTCCCTTCAAGGTTTAGTAATAGAACATCACTGGAACAGAACAATACATCCACACAGAGCAAACTTGAACTAATATAAATTTCTTCTTACAATTAATTTTTACACTTTAATCGTTGTAAATACCTAAAGAGTTACATATGCCAAGTAAGAAAACATATAAGTGGCTACATGTTGTTTGATAGAACTTCAAGGCCCTAGGCATAGTTGTCTATAAAAATCTCATACAGCAATCATGAGAACAGTAATATGAAAGCAAATAAGAAGAACTCGTCAAAGTCTAGAACTCTTGATTAGTTTGATTCCATAATAACCCAATGGATGAATTGCAAAAAGCAAGTGCATATTTACTATCTGGATGGCAGGCTAAAGGAATAAACAAAGTATGCAAAGTGGTGCAATGGATCGCTGGGTCCTACCACCTTTGTGAAATCTTGCTGGGACCCGAGAGGAATATATGCTTCCAGCAAAGGATTCGGCACATACCTTTGGGGAACAGGCTTTGACCCCATAGGTGATATCTTTTCCCTTCAAGATTTAGTCATAGAACATCACTGGAACAGAACAATACATCCACACAGAGCAAACTTGAACTAATATAAACTTCTTCTTAAGATTAATTTTCACACTTTAATCATATAGTGACCAGTGGTGTTGTAAATACCTAAAGAGTTACATATGCCAAGTAAGAAAACATATAAATTGCTACATGTGGTGTGATAGAACTTCAAGGCCCTAGGCATAGTTGTCTATAAAAATCTCATACTGCAATCATGAGCACAGCAACATGAAAACAAATAAGAAGAACCCGTCAAAGTCTAGAACTCTTGATTAGTTTGATTCCATAATAACCCAATGGATGAATTGCAAAAAGCAAGTGCATATTTACTATCTGGATGGCAGGCTACACGAATAAACAAGGTATGCAAAGTGGTGCAATGGATCGCTGGGTCCTACCACCTTGGTGAAAACTTGCTGGGACCAGAGGGGTATATATGCCTCCAGCAAATGCTTAAGGAGATACCATTGGGGAACAGGCTTTGACCCCATAGGTGATATCTTTTCCTTTCAAGGTTTAGTAATAGAACATCACTGGAACAGAACAATACATCCACACAGAGCAAACTTGAACTAATATAAACTTCTTCTTAAGATTAATTTTCACACTTTAATCATATAGTGACCAGTGGTGCTGTAAATACCTAAAGAGTTACATATGCCAAGTAAGAAAACATATAAGTGGCTATATGTGGAGTGATAGAACTTCAAGGCCCTAGGCATAGTTGTCTATAAAAATCTCATACAGCAATCATGAGAACAGCAACATGAAAACAAATAAGAAGAACTCGTCAAAGTCTAGAACTCTTGATTAGTTTGATTCCATAATAACCCAATGGATGAATTGCAAAAAGCAAGTGCATATTTACTATCTGGATGGCAGGCTACACAAATAAACAAGGTATGCAAAGTGATGCAATGGATCGCTGGGTCCTACCACCTTGGTGAAAACTTGCTGGGACTCGAGGGGTATATATGCCTCCAGCAAAGGCTTCATCAGATACCATTGGGGAACAGGCTTTGACTCCATAGGTGATATCTTTTCCCTTCAAGGTTTAGTAATAGAACATCACTGGAACAGAACAATACATCCACACAGAGCAAACTTGAACTAATATAAACTTTTTCTTACAATTAATTTTGACACTTTACTCGTTGTAAATACCTAAAGAGTTACATATGCCAAGTAAGAAAACATATAAGTGGCTACATGTGGTGTGATAGAACTTCAAGGCCCTAGGCATAGTTGTCTATAAAAATCTCATACAGCAATCATGAGAACAATAATATGAAAGCAAATAAGAAGAACTCGTCAAAGTCTAGAACTCTTGATTAGTTTGATTCCATAATAACCCAATGGATGAATTGCAAAAAGCAAGTGCATATTTAATATCTGGATGGCAGGCTACACGAATAAACAAGGTATGCAAAATGGTGCAATGGATCGCTGGGTCCTACCACCTTGGTGAAAACTTGCTGGGACTCGAGGGGTATATATGCCTCCAGCAAAAGCTTCAGCAGATACCATTGGGGAACAGGATTTGACCCCATAGGTGATATATTTTCCCTTCAAGGTTTAGTAATAGAACATCACTGGAACAGAACAATACATCCACACAGAGCAAACTTGAACTAATATAAATTTCTTCTTACAATTAATTTTTACACTTTAATCGTTGTAAATACCTAAAGAGTTACATATGCCAAATAAGAAAACATGTAAGTGGCTACATGTGGTGTGATAGAACTTCAAGGCCCTAGGCATAGTTGTCTATAAAAATCTCATACAGCAATCATGAGAACAGTAATATGAAATCAAATAAGAAGAACTCGTCAAAGTCTAGAA
Organism: Scardinius erythrophthalmus; assembly: GCF_964197995.2. Taxonomy (NCBI): domain Eukaryota; kingdom Metazoa; phylum Chordata; class Actinopteri; order Cypriniformes; family Leuciscidae; genus Scardinius; species Scardinius erythrophthalmus. The sequence goes on along the minus strand of NC_138227.1, from coordinate 39,658,051 downwards.
CTCTTGATTAGTTTGATTCCATAATAACCCAATGGATGAATTGCAAAAAGCAAGTGCATGTTTACTATCTGGATGGCAGGCTAAAGGAATAAACAAAGTATGCAAAGTGGTGCAATGGATCGCTGGGTCCTACCACCTTGGTGAAAACTTGCTGGGACCAGAGGGGTATATATGCCTCCAGCAAAGGCTTCAGCAGATACCATTGGGGAACAGGCTTTGACCCCATAGGTGATATCTTTTCCCTTCAAGGTTTAGTAATAGAACATCACTGGAACAGAACAATACATCCACACAGAGCAAACTTGAACTAATATAAACTTCTTCTTAAGATTAATTTTCACACTTTAATCATATAGTGACCAGTGGTGCTGTAAATACCTAAAGAGTTACATATGCCAAGTAAGAAAACATATAAGTGGCTACATGTGGTGTGATAGAACTTCAAGGCCCTAGGCATAGTTGTCTATAAAAATCTCATACAGCAATCATGAGAACAGTAACATGAAAGCAAATAAGAAGAACTTGTCAAAGTCTAGAACTCTTGATTAGTTTGATTCCATAATAACCCAATGGATGAATTGCAAAAAGCAAGTGCATATTTACTATCTGGATGGCAGGCTAAGGGAATAAACAAGGTATGCAAAGTGGTGCAATGGATCGCTGGGTCCTACCACCTTGGTGAAAACTTGCTGGGACCAGAGGGGTATATATGCCTCCAGCAAAGGCTTCAGCAGATACCATTGGGGAACAGGCTTTGACCCCATAGGTGATATCTTTTCCCTTCAAGGTTTAGTAATAGAACATCACTGGAACAGAACAATACATCCACACAGAGCAAACTTGAACTAATATAAACTTCTTCTTAAGATTCATTTTCACACTTTAATCATATAGTGACCAGTGGTGCTGTAAATACCTAAAGAGTTACATATGCCAAGTAAGAAAACATATAAGTGGCTATACAGTATGTGGAGTGATAGAACTTCAAGGCCCTAGGCATAATTGTCTATAAAAATCTCATACAGCAATCATGAGAACAGCAACATGAAAACAAATAAGAAGAACCCGTCAAAGTCTAGAACTCTTGATTAGTTTGATTCCATAATAACCCAATGGATGAATTGCAAAAAGCAAGTGCATATTTACTATCTGGATGGCAGGCTACACGAATAAACAAGGTATGCAAAGTGGTGCAATAGATCGCTGGGTCCTACCACCTTGGTGAAAACTTGCTGGGACTCGAGGGGTATACATGCCTCCAGCAAAGGCTTCATCAGATACCATTGGGGAACAGGCTTTGACCCCATAGGTGATATCTTTTCCCTTCAAGGTTTAGTAATAGAACATCACTGGAATAGAACAATACATCCACACAGAGGAAACTTGAACTAATATAAACTTTTTCTTACAATTAATTTTTACACTTTTATCATATAGTGACCAGTGGTGTTGTAAATACCTAAAGAGTTACATATGCCAAGTAAGAAAACATATAAATTGCTACATGTGCAAAACATATACATTGCTCATAGAACTTCAAGGCCCTAGGCATAGTTGTCTATAAAAATCTCATACAGCAATCATGAGCACAACAACATGAAAGCAAATAAGAAGAACCCGTCAAAGTCTAGAACTCTTGATTAGTTTGATTCCATAATAACCCAATAGATGAATTGCAAAGCAAGTGCATATTTGTTATCTGGAGGGCAGGCTACACGAATAAACAAGGTATGCAAAGGGGCGAAATGGATCGCTGGGTCCTACCACCTTGGTGAAAACTTGCTGGGACCCGAGGGGTATATATGTCTCTTGCAAAGACTTCAGCAGATACCATTGGGGAACAGGCTTTGACCCCATAGTTGATATCTTTTCCCTTCAAGGTTTAGTAATAGAACATCACTGGAATAGAACAATACATCCACACAGAGCAAACTTGAACTAATATAAATTTCTTCTTACAATTATTTTTTACACTTTAATCGTTGTAAATACCTAAAGAGTTACATATGCCAAGTAAGAAAACATATAAGTGGCTACATGTGGTGTGATAGAACTTCAAGGCCCTAGGCATAGTTGTCTATAAAAATCTCATACAGAAATCATGAGCACAGCAACATGAAAGCAAATAAGAAGAACCCGTCAAAGTCTAGAACTATTGATTAGTTTGATTCCATACTAACCCAATGGATGAATTGCAAAGCAAGTGCATATTTGTTATCTGGAGGGCAGGCTACACGAATAAACAAGGTATGCAAAGGGGCGAAATGGATCGCTGGGTCCTACCACCTTGGTGAAAACTTGCTGGGACCCGAGGGGTATATATGTCTCTTGCAAAGACTTCAGCAGATACCATTGGGGAACAGGCTTTGACCCCATAGGTGATATCTTTTCCCTTCAAGGTTTAGTAATAGAACATCACTGGAACAGAACAATACATCCACACAGAGCAAACTTGAACTAATGTAAACTTCTTACGATTAATTTTCACACTTTTATCATATAGTGACCAGTGGTGTTGTAAATACCTACAGAGTTACATATGCCAAGTAAGAAAACATATAAGTGGCTACATGTGGTGTGATAGAACTTCAAGGCCCTAGGCATAGTTGTCTATAAAAATCTCATACAGCAATCATGAGAACAGTAATATGAAAGCAAATAAGAAGAACCCGTCAAAGTCTAGAACTCTTGATTAGTTTGATTCCATAATAACCCAATGGATGAATTGCAAAAAGCAAGTGCATATTTACTATCTGGATGGCAGGCTAAAGGAATAAACAAGGTATGCAAAGTGGTGCAATGGATCGCTGGGTCCTACCACCTTGGTGAAAACTTGCTGGGACCAGAGGGGTATATATGCCTCCAGCAAAGGCTTCAGCAGATACCATTGGGGAACAGGCTTTGACCCCATAGGTGATATCTTTTCCCTTCAAGGTTTAGTAATAGAACATCACTGGAACCGAACAATACATCCACACAGAGCAAACTTGAACTAATATAAACTTCTTCTTAAGATTAATTTTCACACTTTAATCATATAGTGACCAGTGGTGTTGTAAATACCTACAGAGTTACATATGCCAAGTAAGAAAACATATAAGTGGCTATATGTGGAGTGATAGAACTTCAAGGCCCTAGGCATAATTGTCTATAAAAATCTCATACAGCAATCATGAGAACAGCAACATGAAAACAAATAAGAAGAACCCGTCAAAGTCTAGAACTCTTGATTAGTTTGATTCCATAATAACCCAATGGATGAATTGCAAAAAGCAAGTGCATATTTACTATCTGGATGGCAGGCTACACGAATAAACAAGGTATGCAAAGTGGTGCAATAGATCGCTGGGTCCTACCACCTTGGTGAAAACTTGCTGGGACTCGAGGGGTATATATGCCTCCAGCAAAGGATTCATCAGATACCATTGGGGAACAGGCTTTGACCCCATAGGTGATATATTTTCCCTTCAAGGTTTAGTAATAGAACATCACTGGAACAGAACAATACATCCACACAGAGCAAACTTGAACTAATATAAATTTCTTCTTACAATTAATTTTTACACTTTAATCGTTGTAAATACCTAAAGAGTTACATATGCCAAGTAAGAAAACATATAAGTGGCTACATGTGGTGTGACAGAACTTCAAGGCCCTAGGCATAGTTGTCTATAAAAATCTCATACAGCAATCATGAGAACAGTAATATGAAAGCAAATAAGAAGAACTCGTCAAAGTCTAGAACTCTTGATTAGTTTGATTCCATAATAACCCAATGGATGAATTGCAAAAAGCAAGTGCATATTTACTATCTGGATGGCAGGCAATGGGAATTAACAAGGTTTGCAAAGTGGTGTAATGGATCGCTGGGTCCTACCACCTTGGTCAAAACTTGCTGGGACCAGAGGGGTATATATGCCTCCAGCAAAGGCTTCAGCAGATACCATTGGGGAACAGGCTTTGACCCCATAGGTGATATCTTTTCCCTTCAAGGTTTAGTAATAGAACATCACTGGAACAGAACAATACATCCACACAGAGCAAACTTGAACTAATATAAACTTCTTCTTAAGATTAATTTTCACACTTTAATCATATAGTGAACAGTGGTGCTGTAAATACCTAAAGAGTTACATATGCCAAGTAAGAAAACATATAAGTGGCTATATGTGGAGTGATAGAACTTCAAGGCCCTAGGCATAATTGTCTATAAAAATCTCATACAGCAATCATGAGAACAGCAACATGAAAACAAATAAGAAGAACCCGTCAAAGTCTAGAACTCTTGATTAGTTTGATTCCATAATAACCCAATGGATGAATTGCAAAAAGCAAGTGCATATTTACTATCTGGATGGCAGGCTACACGAATAAACATGGTATGCAAAGTGTTGCAATGGATCGCTGGGTCCTACCACCTTGGTGAAAACTTGCTGGGACCAGAGGGGTATATATGCCTCCAGCAAAGGCTTCAGAAGATACCATTGGGGAACAGGCTTTGACCCCATAGGTGATATCTTTTCCCTTCAAGGTTTAGTAATTGAACATCACTGGAACAGAACAATACATCCACACAGAGCAAACTTGAACTAATATAAACTTCTTCTTAAGATTAATTTTCACACTTTAATCATATAGTGACCAGTGGTGCTGTAAATACCTAAAGAGTTACATATGCCAAGTAAGAAAACATATAAGTGGCTATATGTGGAGTGATAGAACTTCAAGGCCCTAGGCATAATTGTCTATAAAAATCTCATACAGCAATCATGAGAACAGCAACATGAAAACAAATAAGAAGAACCCGTCAAAGTCTAGAACTCTTGATTAGTTTGATTCCATAATAACCCAATGGATGAATTGCAAAAAGCAAGTGCATATTTACTATCTGGATGGCAGGCTACACGAATAAACAAGGTATGCAAAGTGGTGCAATAGATCGCTGGGTCCTACCACCTTGGTGAAAACTTGCTGGGACTCGAGGGGTATATATGCCTCCAGCAAAGGCTTCATCAGATACCATTGGGGAACAGGCTTTGACCCCATAGGTGATATCTTTTCCCTTCAAGGTTTAGTAATAGAACATCACTGGAATAGAACAATACATCCACACAGAGCAAACTTGAACTAATATAAACTTTTTCTTACAATTAATTTTTACACTTTTATCATATAGTGACCAGTGGTGTTGTAAATACCTAGAGAGTTACATATGCCAAGTAAGAAAACATATAAATTGCTACATGTGGTGTGATAGAACTTCAAGGCCCTAGGCATAGTTGTCTATAAAAATCTCATACAGCAATCATGAGCACAACAACATGAAAGCAAATAAGAAGAACCCGTCCAAGTCTAGAACTCTTGATTAGTTTGATTCCATAATAACCCAATAGATGAATTGCAAAGCAAGTGCATATTTGTTATCTGGAGGGCAGGCTACACGAATAAACAAGGTATGCAAAGGGGCGAAATGGATCGCTGGGTCCTACCACCTTGGTGAAAACTTGCTGGGACCCGAGGGGTATATATGTCTCTTGCAAAGACTTCAGCAGATACCATTGGGGAACAGGCTTTGACCCCATAGGTGATATCTTTTCCCTTCAAGGTTTAGTAATAGAACATCACTGGAACAGAACAATACATCCACACAGAGCAAACTTGAACTAATGTAAACTTCTTACGATTAATTTTCACACTTTTATCATATAGTGACCAGTGGTGTTGTAAATACCTACAGAGTTACATATGCCAAGTAAGAAAACATATAAGTGGCTACATGTGGTGTGATAGAACTTCAAGGCCCTAGGCATAGTTGTCTATAAAAATCTCATACAGCAATCATGAGAACAATAATATGAAAGCAAATAAGAAGAACTCGTCAAAGTCTAGAACTCTTAAGTAGTTTGATTCCATAATAACCCAATGGATGAATTGCAAAAAGCAAGTGCATATTTACTATCTGGATGGCAGGCTACACGAATAAACAAGGTATGCAAAATGGTGCAATGGATCGTTGGGTCCTACCACCTTGGTGAAAACTTGCTGGGACTCGAGGGGTATATATGCCTCCAGCAAAGGCTTCATCAGATACCATTGGGGAACAGGCTTTGACCCCATAGGTGATATCTTTTCCCTTCAAGGTTTAGTAATAGAACATCACTGGAACAGAACAATACATCCACACAGAGCAAACTTGAACTAATATAAACTTTTTCTTACAATTAATTTTTACACTTTAATCGTTGTAAATACCTAAAGAGTTACATATGACAAGTAAGAAAACATATAAGTGGCTACATGTGGTGTGATAGAACTTCAAGGCCCTAGGCATGGTTGTCTATAAAAATCTCATACAGCAATCATGAGAACAGTAATATGAAAGCAAATAAGAAGAACTTGTCAAAGTCTAGAACTCTTGATTAGTTTGATTCCATAATAACCCAATGGATGAATTGCAAAAAGCAAGTGCATATTTACTATCTGGATGGCAGGCTAAGGGAATAAACAAGGTATGCAAAGTGGTGCAATGGATCGCTGGGTCCTACCACCTTGGTGAAAACTTGCTGGGACCAGAGGGGTATATATGCCTCCAGCAAAGGCTTCAGCAGATACCATTGGGGAACAGGCTTTGACCCCATAGGTGATATCTTTTCCCTTCAAGGTTTAGTAATAGAACATCACTGGAACAGAACAATACATCCACACAGAGCAAACTTGAACTAATGTAAACTTCTTACGATTAATTTTCACACTTTTATCATATAGTGACCAGTGGTGTTGTAAATACCTACAGAGTTACATATGCCAAGTAAGAAAACATATAAGTGGCTACATGTGGTGTGATAGAACTTCAAGGCCCTAGGCATAGTTGTCTATAAAAATCTCATACAGCAATCATGAGAACAGTAATATGAAAGCAAATAAGAAGAACCCGTCAAAGTCTAGAACTCTTGATTAGTTTGATTCCATAATAACCCAATGGATGAATTGCAAAAAGCAAGTGCATATTTACTATCTGGATGGCAGGCTAAAGGAATAAACAAGGTATGCAAAGTGGTGCAATGGATCGCTGGGTCCTACCACCTTGGTGAAAACTTGCTGGGACCAGAGGGGTATATATGCCTCCAGCAAAGGCTTCAGCAGATAGCATTGGGGAACAGGCTTTGACCCCATAGGTGATATCTTTTCCCTTCAAGGTTTAGTAATAGAACATCACTGGAACAGAACAATACATCCACACAGAGCAAACTTGAACTAATATAAACTTCTTCTTAAGATTCATTTTCACACTTTAATCATATAGTGACCAGTGGTGTTGTAAATACCTACAGAGTTACATATGCCAAGTAAGAAAACATATAAGTGGCTATATGTGGAGTGATAGAACTTCAAGGCCCTAGGCATAATTGTCTATAAAAATCTCATACAGCAATCATGAGAACAGCAACATGAAAACAAATAAGGAGAACCCGTCAAAGTCTAGAACTCTTGATTAGTTTGATTCCATAATAACCCAATGGATGAATTGCAAAAAGCAAGTGCATATTTACTATCTGGATGGCAGGCTACACGAATAAACAAGGTATGCAAAGTGGTGCAATAGATCGCTGGGTCCTACCACCTTGGTGAAAACTTGCTGGGACTCGAGGGGTATATATGCCTCCAGCAAAGGCTTCATCAGATACCATTGGGGAACAGGCTTTGACCCCATAGGTGATATATTTTCCCTTCAAGGTTTAGTAATAGAACATCACTGGAACAGAACAATACATCCACACAGAGCAAACTTGAACTAATATAAATTTCTTCTTACAATTAATTTTTACACTTTAATCGTTGTAAATACCTAAAGAGTTACATATGCCAAGTAAGAAAACATATAAGTGGCTACATGTGGTGTGATAGAACTTCAAGGCCCTAGGCATAGTTGTCTATAAAAATCTCATACAGTAATCATGAGAACAGTAATATGAAAGCAAATAAGAAGAACTCGTCAAAGTCTAGAACTCTTGATTAGTTTGATTCCATAATAACCCAATGGATGAATTGCAAAAAGCAAGTGCATATTTACTATCTGGATGGCAGGCAATGGGAATTAACAAGGTTTGCAAAGTGTTGTAATGGATCGCTGGGTCCTACCACCTTGGTGAAAACTTGCTGGGACCAGAGGGGTATATATGCCTCCAGCAAAGGCTTCAGCAGATACCATTGGGGAACAGGCTTTGACCCCATAGGTGATATGTTTTCCCTTCAAGGTTTAGTAATAGAACATCACTGGAACAGAACAATACATCCACACAGAGCAAACTTGAACTAATATAAACTTCTTCTTAAGATTAATTTTCACACTTTAATCATATAGTGAACAGTGGTGCTGTAAATACCTAAAGAGTTACATATGCCAAGTAAGAAAACATATAAGTGGCTATATGTGGAGTGATAGAACTTCAAGGCCCTAGGCATAATTGTCTATAAAAATCTCATACAGCAATCATGAGAACAGCAACATGAAAACAAATAAGAAGAACCCGTCAAAGTCTAGAACTCTTGATTAGTTTGATTCCATAATAACCCAATGGATGAATTGCAAAAAGCAAGTGCATATTTACTATCTGGATGGCAGGCTAAGGGAATAAACAAGGTATGCAAAGTGGTGCAATGGATCGCTGGGTCCTACCACCTTGGTGAAAACTTGCTGGGACCAGAGGGGTATATATGCCTCCAGCAAAGGCTTCAGCAGATACCATTGGGGAACAGGCTTTGACCCCATAGGTGATATCTTTTCCCTTCAAGGTTTAGTAATAGAACATCACTGGAACAGAACAATACATCCACACAGAGCAAACTTGAACTAATATAAACTTCTTCTTAAGATTAATTTTCACACTTTAATCATATAGTGACCAGTGGTGTTGTAAATACCTAAAGAGTTACATATGCCAAGTAAGAAAACATATAAATTGTTACATGTGGTGTGATAGAACTTCAAGGCCCTAGGCATAGTTGTCTATAAAAATCTCATACTGCAATCATGAGCACAGCAACATGAAAACAAATAAGAAGAACCCGTCAAAGTCTAGAACTCTTGATTAGTTTGATTCCATAATAACCCAATGGATGAATTGCACAAAGCAAGTGCATATTTACTATCTGGATGGCAGGCTACACGAATAAACAAGGTATGCAAAGTGGTGCAATGGATCGCTGGGTCCTACCACCTTGGTGAAAACTTGCTGGGACCAGAGGGGTATATATGCCTCCAGCAAATGCTTAAGGAGATACCATTGGGGAACAGGCTTTGACCCCATAGGTGATATATTTTCCTTTCAAGGTTTAGTAATAGAACATCACTGGAACAGAACAATACATCCACACAGAGCAAACTTGAACTAATATAAACTTCTTCTTAAGATTAATTTTCACACTTTGATCATATAGTGACCAGTGGTGCTGTAAATACCTAAAGAGTTACATATGCCAAGTAAGAAAACATATAAGTGGCTATATGTGGAGTGATAGAACTTCAAGGCCCTAGGCATAGTTGTCTATAAAAATCTCATACAGCAATCATGAGAACAGCAACATGAAAACAAATAAGAAGAACTCGTCAAAGTCTAAAACTCTTGATTAGTTTGATTCCATAATAACCCAATGGATGAATTGCAAAAAGCAAGTGCATATTTACTATCTGGATGGCAGGCTACACAAATAAACAAGGTATGCAAAGTGATGCAATGGATCGCTGGGTCCTACCACCTTGGTGAAAACTTGCTGGGACTCGAGGGGTATATATGCCTCCAGCAAAGGCTTCATCAGATACCATTGGGGAACAGGCTTTGACCCCATAGGTGATATCTTTTCCCTTCAAGGTTTAGTAATAGAACATCACTGGAACAGAACAATACATCCACACAGAGCAAACTTGAACTAATATAAACTTTTTCTTACAATTAATTTTCACACTTTAATCGTTGTAAATACCTAAATAGTTACATATGCCAAGTAAGAAAACATATAAGTGGCTACATGTGGTGTGATAGAACTTCAAGGCCCTAGGCATAGTTGTCTATAAAAATCTCATACAGCAATCATGAGAACAATAATATGAAAGCAAATAAGAAGAACTCGTCAAAGTCTAGAACTCTTGATTAGTTTGATTCCATAATAACCCAATGGATGAATTGCAAAAAGCAAGTGCATATTTAATATCTGGATGGCAGGCTACACGAATAAACAAGGTATGCAAAATGGTGCAATGGATCGCTGGGTCCTACCACCTTGGTGAAAACTTGCTGGGACTCGAGGCGTATATATGCCTCCAGCAAAGGCTTCAGCAGATACCATTGGGGAACAGGCTTTGACCCCATAGGTGATATATTTTCCCTTCAAGGTTTAGTAATAGAACATTACTGGAACAGAACAATACATCCACACAGAGCAAACTTGAACTAATATAAATTTCTTCTTACAATTAATTTTTACACTTTAATCGTTGTAAATACCTAAAGAGTTACATATGCCAAATAAGAAAACATATAAGTGGCTACATGTGGTGTGATAGAACTTCAAGGCCCTAGGCATAGTTGTATATAAAAATCTCATACAGCAATCATGAGAACAGTAATATGAAAGCAAATAAGAAGAACTCGTCAAAGTCTAGAACTCTTGATTAGTTTGATTCCATAATAACCCAATGGATGAATTGCAAAAAGCAAGTGCATATTTACTATCTGGATGGCAGGCTAAAGGAATAAACAAAGTATGCAAAGTGGTGCAATGGATCGCTGGGTCCTACCACCTTGGTGAAAACTTGCTGGGACCAGAGGGGTATATATGCCTCCAGCAAAGGCTTCAGCAGATACCATTGGGGAACAGGCTTTGACCCCATAGGTGATATCTTTTCCCTTCAAGGTTTAGTAATAGAACATCACTGGAACACAACAATACATCCACACAGAGCAAACTTGAACTAATATAAACTTCTTCTTAAGATTCATTTTCACACTTTAATCATATAGTGACCAGTGGTGTTGTAAATACCTACAGAGTTACATATGCCAAGTAAGAAAACATATAAGTGGCTATATGTGGAGTGATAGAACTTCAAGGCCCTAGGCATAATTGTCTATAAAAATCTCATACAGCAATCATGAGAACAGCAACATGAAAACAAATAAGAAGAACCCGTCAAAGTCTAGAACTCTTGATTAGTTTGATTCCATAATAACCCAATGGATGAATTGCAAAAAGCAAGTGCATATTTACTATCTGGATGGCAGGCTACACGAATAAACAAGGTATGCAAAGTGGTGCAATAGATCGCTGGGTCCTACCACCTTGGTGAAAACTTGCTGGGACTCGAGGGGTATATATGCCTCCAGCAAAGGCTTCATCAGATACCATTGGGGAACAGGCTTTGACCCCATAGGTGATATATTTTCCCTTCAAGGTTTAGTAATAGAACATCACTGGAATAGAACAATACATCCACACAGAGCAAACTTGAACTAATATAAACTTTTTCTTACAATTAATTTTTACACTTTTATCATATAGTGACCAGTGGTGTTGTAAATACCTAAAGAGTTACATATGCCAAGTAAGAAAACATATAAATTGCTACATGTGGTGTGATAGAACTTCAAGGCCCTAGGCATAGTTGTCTATAAAAATCTCATACAGCAATCATGAGCACAGCAACATGAAAGCAAATAAGAAGAACCCGTCAAAGTCTAGAACTCTTGATTAGTTTGATTCCATAATAACCCAATGGATGAATTGCAAAGCAAGTGCATATTTGTTATCTGGAGGGCAGGCTACACGAATAAACAAGGTATGCAAAGGGGCGAAATGGATCGCTGGGTCCTACCACCTTGGTGAAAACTTGCTGGGACCCGAGGGGTATATATGTCTCTTGCAAAGACTTCAGCAGATACCATTGGGGAACAGGCTTTGACCCCATAGGTGATATCTTTTCCCTTCAAGGTTTAGTAATAGAACATCACTGGAACAGAACAATACATCCACACAGAGCAAACTTGAACTAATATAAATTTCTTCTTACAATTAATTTTTACACTTTAATCGTTGTAAATACCTAAAGAGTTACATATGCCAAGTAAGAAAACATATAAGTGGCTACATGTGGTGTGATAGAACTTCAAGGCCCTAGGCATAGTTGTCTATAAAAATCTCATACAGCAATCATGAGAACAGTAATATGAAAGCAAATAAGAAGAACTCGTCAAAGTCTAGAACTCTTGATTAGTTTGATTCCATAATAACCCAATGGATGAATTGCAAAAAGCAAGTGCATATTTACTATCTGGATGGCAGGCTAAAGGAATAAACAAAGTATGCAAAGTGGTGCAATGGATCGCTGGGTCCTACCACCTTTGTGAAATCTTGCTGGGACCCGAGGGGAATATATGCTTCCAGCAAAGGATTCGGCACATACCTTTGGGGAACAGGCTTTGACCCCATAGGTGATATCTTTTCCCTTCAAGATTTAGTCATAGAACATCACTGGAACAGAACAATACATCCACACAGAGCAAACTTGAACTAATATAAACTTCTTCTTAAGATTAATTTTCACACTTTAATCATATAGTGACCAGTGGTGTTGTAAATACCTAAAGAGATCATATAGTGACCAGTGGTGTTGTAAATACCTAAAGAGTTACATATGCCAAGTAAGAAAACATATAAATTGTTACATGTGGTGTGATAGAACTTCAAGGCCCTAGGCATAGTTGTCTATAAAAATCTCATACTGCAATCATGAGCACAGCAACATGAAAACAAATAAGAAGAACCCGTCAAAGTCTAGAACTCTTGATTAGTTTGATTCCATAATAACCCAATGGATGAATTGCAAAAAGCAAGTGCATATTTACTATCTGGATGGCAGGCTACACGAATAAACAAGGTATGCAAAGTGGTGCAATGGATCGCTGGGTCCTACCACCTTGGTGAAAACTTGCTGGGACCAGAGGGGTATATATGCCTCCAGCAAATGCTTAAGGAGATACCATTGGGGAACAGGCTTTGACCCCATAGGTGATATATTTTCCCTTCAAGGTTAAGTAATAGAACATCACTGGAACAGAACAATACATCCACACAGAGCAAACTTGAACTAATATAAATTTCTTCTTACAATTAATTTTTACACTTTAATCGTTGTAAATACCTAAAGAGTTACATATGCCAAATAAGAAAACATATAAGTGGCTACATGTGGTGTGATAGAACTTCAAGGCCCTAGGCATAGTTGTCTATAAAAATCTCATACAGCAATCATGAGAACAGTAATATGAAAGCAAATAAGAAGAACTCGTCAAAGTCTAGAACTCTTGATTAGTTTGATTCCATAATAACCCAATGGATGAATTGCAAAAAGCAATTGCATATTTACTATCTGGATGGCAGGCTAAAGGAATAAACAAAGTATGCAAAGTGGTGCAATGGATCGCTGGGTCCTACCACCTTGGTGAAAACTTGCTGGGACCAGAGGGGTATATATGCCTCCAGCAAAGGCTTCAGCAGATACCATTGGGGAACAGGCTTTGACCCCATAGGTGATATCTTTTCCCTTCAAGGTTTAGTAATAGAACATCACTGGAACAGAACAATACATCCACACAGAGCAAACTTGAACTAATATAAACTTCTTCTTAAGATTAATTTTCACACTTTAATCATATAGTGACCAGTGGTGTTGTAAATACCTACAGAGTTACATATGCCAAGTAAGAAAACATATAAGTGGCTATATGTGGAGTGATAGAACTTCAAGGCCCTAGGCATAATTGTCTATAAAAATCTCATACAGCAATCATGAGAACAGCAACATGAAAACAAATAAGAAGAACCCGTCAAAGTCTAGAACTCTTGATTAGTTTGATTCCATAATAACCCAATGGATGAATTGCAAAAAGCAAGTGCATATTTACTATCTGGATGGCAGGCTACACGAATAAACAAGGTATGCAAAATGGTGCAATGGATCGCTGGGTCCTACCACCTTGGTGAAAACTTGCTGGGACTCGAGGGGTATATATGCCTCCAGCAAAAGCTTCAGCAGATACCATTGGGGAACAGGCTTTGACCCCATAGGTGATATATTTTCCCTTCAAGGTTAAGTAATAGAACATCACTGGAACAGAACAATACATCCACACAGAGCAAACTTGAACTAATATAAATTTCTTCTTACAATTAATTTTTAAACTTTAATCGTTGTAAATACCTAAAGAGTTACATATGCCAAATAAGAAAACATATAAGTGGCTACATGTGGTGTGATAGAACTTCAAGGCCCTAGGCATAGTTGTCTATAAAAATCTCATACAGCAATCATGAGAACAGTAATATGAAAGCAAATAAGAAGAACTCGTCAAAGTCTAGAACTCTTGATTAGTTTGATTCCATAATAACCCAATGGATGAATTGCAAAAAGCAATTGCATATTTACTATCTGGATGGCAGGCTAAAGGAATAAACAAAGTATGCAAAGTGGTGCAATGGATCGCTGGGTCCTACCACCTTGGTGAAAACTTGCTGGGACCAGAGGGGTATATATGCCTCCAGCAAAGGCTTCAGCAGATACCATTGGGGAACAGGCTTTGACCCCATAGGTGATATCTTTTCCCTTCAAGGTTTAGTAATAGAACATCACTGGAACAGAACAATACATCCACACAGAGCAAACTTGAACTAATATAAACTTCTTCTTAAGATTAATTTTCACACTTTAATCATATAGTGACCAGTGGTGTTGTAAATACCTACAGAGTTACATATGCCAAGTAAGAAAACATATAAGTGGCTATATGTGGAGTGATAGAACTTCAAGGCCCTAGGCATAATTGTCTATAAAAATCTCATACAGCAATCATGAGAACAGCAACATGAAAACAAATAAGAAGAACCCGTCAAAGTCTAGAACTCTTGATTAGTTTGATTCCATAATAACCCAATGGATGAATTGCAAAAAGCAAGTGCATATTTACTATCTGGATGGCAGGCTACACGAATAAACAAGGTATGCAAAGTGGTGCAATAGATCGCTGGGTCCTACCACCTTGGTGAAAACTTGCTGGGACTCGAGGGGTATATATGCCTCCAGCAAAGGCTTCATCAGATACCATTGGGGAACAGGCTTTGACCCCATAGGTGATATATTTTCCCTTCAAGGTTTAGTAATAGAACATCACTGGAATAGAACAATACATCCACACAGAGCAAACTTGAACTAATATAAACTTTTTCTTACAATTAATTTTTACACTTTTATCATATAGTGACCAGTGGTGTTGTAAATACCTAAAGAGTTACATATGCCAAGTAAGAAAACATATAAATTGCTACATGTGGTGTGATAGAACTTCAAGGCCCTAGGCATAGTTGTCTATAAAAATCTCATACAGCAATCATGAGCACAGCAACATGAAAGCAAATAAGAAGAACCCGTCAAAGTCTAGAACTCTTGATTAGTTTGATTCCATAATAACCCAATGGATGAATTGCAAAGCAAGTGCATATTTGTTATCTGGAGGGCAGGCTACACGAATAAACAAGGTATGCAAAGGGGCGAAATGGATCGCTGGGTCCTACCACCTTGGTGAAAACTTGCTGGGACCCGAGGGGTATATATGTCTCTTGCAAAGACTTCAGCAGATACCATTGGGGAACAGGCTTTGACCCCATAGGTGATATCTTTTCCCTTCAAGGTTTAGTAATAGAACATCACTGGAACAGAACAATACATCCACACAGAGCAAACTTGAACTAATATAAATTTCTTCTTACAATTAATTTTTACACTTTAATCGTTGTAAATACCTAAAGAGTTACATATGCCAAGTAAGAAAACATATAAGTGGCTACATGTGGTGTGATAGAACTTCAAGGCCCTAGGCATAGTTGTCTATAAAAATCTCATACAGCAATCATGAGAACAGTAATATGAAAGCAAATAAGAAGAACTCGTCAAAGTCTAGAACTCTTGATTAGTTTGATTCCATAATAACCCAATGGATGAATTGCAAAAAGCAAGTGCATATTTAATATCTGGATGGCAGGCTACACGAATAAACAAGGTATGCAAAATGGTGCAATGGATCGCTGGGTCCTACCACCTTGGTGAAAACTTGCTGGGACTCGAGGGGTATATATGCCTCCAGCAAAGGCTTCAGCAGATAGCATTGGGGAACAGGCTTTGACCCCATAGGTGATATCTTTTCCCTTCAAGGTTTAGTAATAGAACATCACTGGAACAGAACAATACATCCACACAGAGCAAACTTGAACTAATATAAATTTCTTCTTACAATTAATTTTAACACTTTAATCGTTGTAAATACCTAAAGAGTTACATATGCCAAATAAGAAAACATATAAGTGGCTACATGTGGTGTGATAGAACTTCAAGGCCCTAGGCATAGTTGTCTATAAAAATCTCATACAGCAATCATGAGAACAGTAATATGAAAGCAAATAAGAAGAACTCGTCAAAGTCTAGAACTCTTGATTAGTTTGATTCCATAATAACCCAATGGATGAATTGCAAAAAGCAAGTGCATATTTACTATCTGGATGGCAGGCTAAAGGAATAAACAAAGTATGCAAAGTGGTGCAATGGATCGCTGGGTCCTACCACCTTGGTGAAAACTTGCTGGGACCAGAGGGGTATATATGCCTCCAGCAAAGGCTTCAGCAGATACCATTGGGGAACAGGCTTTGACCCCATAGGTGATATCTTTTCCCTTCAAGGTTTAGTAATAGAACATCACTGGAACAGAACAATACATCCACACAGAGCAAACTTGAACTAATATAAACTTCTTCTTAAGATTAATTTTCACACTTTGATCATATAGTGACCAGTGGTGCTGTAAATACCTAAAGAGTTACATATGCCAAGTAAGAAAACATATAAGTGGCTACATGTGGTGTGATAGAACTTCAAGGCCCTAGGCATAGTTGTCTATAAAAATCTCATACAGCAATCATGAGAACAGTAATATGAAAGCAAATAAGAAGAACTCGTCAAAGTCTAGAACTCTTGATTAGTTTGATTCCATAATAACCCAATGGATGAATTCCAAAAAGCAAGTGCATATTTACTATCTGGATGGCAGGCTAAGGGAATAAACAAGGTATGCAAAGTGGTGCAATGGATCGCTGGGTCCTACCACCTTGGTGAAAACTTGCTGGGACCAGAGGGGTATATATGCCTCCAGCAAAGGCTTCAGCAGATACCATTGGGGAACAGGCTTTGACCCCATAGGTGATATCTTTTCCCTTCAAGGTTTAGTAATAGAACATCACTGGAACAGAACAATACATCCACACAGAGCAAACTTGAACTAATATAAACTTCTTCTTAAGATTCATTTTCACACTTTAATCATATAGTGACCAGTGGTGCTGTAAATACCTAAAGAGTTACATATGCCAAGTAAGAAAACATATAAGTGGCTATATGTGGAGTGATAGAACTTCAAGGCCCTAGGCATAATTGTCTATAAAAATCTCATACAGCAATCATGAGAACAGCAACATGAAAACAAATAAGAAGAACCCGTCAAAGTCTAGAACTCTTGATTAGTTTGATTCCATAATAACCCAATGGATGAATTGCAAAAAGCAAGTGCATATTTACTATCTGGATGGCAGGCTACACGAATAAACAAGGTATGCAAAGTGGTGCAATAGATCGCTGGGTCCTACCACCTTGGTGAAAACTTGCTGGGACTCGAGGGGTATACATGCCTCCAGCAAAGGCTTCATCAGATACCATTGGGGAACAGGCTTTGACCCCATAGGTGATATCTTTTCCCTTCAAGGTTTAGTAATAGAACATCACTGGAATAGAACAATACATCCACACAGAGGAAACTTGAACTAATATAAACTTTTTCTTACAATTAATTTTTACACTTTTATCATATAGTGACCAGTGGTGTTGTAAATACCTAAAGAGTTACATATGCCAAGTAAGAAAACATATAAATTGCTACATGTGGTGTGATAGAACTTCAAGGCCCTAGGCATAGTTGTCTATAAAAATCTCATACAGCAATCATGAGCACAACAACATGAAAGCAAATAAGAAGAACCCGTCAAAGTCTAGAACTCTTGATTAGTTTGATTCCATAATAACCCAATAGATGAATTGCAAAGCAAGTGCATATTTGTTATCTGGAGGGCAGGCTACACGAATAAACAAGGTATGCAAAGGGGCGAAATGGATCGCTGGGTCCTACCACCTTGGTGAAAACTTGCTGGGACCCGAGGGGTATATATGTCTCTTGCAAAGACTTCAGCAGATACCATTGGGGAACAGGCTTTGACCCCATAGGTGATATCTTTTCCCTTCAAGGTTTAGTAATAGAACATCACTGGAATAGAACAATACATCCACACAGAGCAAACTTGAACTAATATAAATTTCTTCTTACAATTATTTTTTACACTTTAATCGTTGTAAATACCTAAAGAGTTACATATGCCAAGTAAGAAAACATATAAGTGGCTACATGTGGTGTGATAGAACTTCAAGGCCCTAGGCATAGTTGTCTATAAAAATCTCATACAGAAATCATGAGCACAGCAACATGAAAGCAAATAAGAAGAACCCGTCAAAGTCTAGAACTATTGATTAGTTTGATTCCATACTAACCCAATGGATGAATTGCAAAGCAAGTGCATATTTGTTATCTGGAGGGCAGGCTACACGAATAAACAAGGTATGCAAAGGGGCGAAATGGATCGCTGGGTCCTACCACCTTGGTGAAAACTTGCTGGGACTCGAGGGGTATATATGTCTCTTGCAAAGACTTCAGCAGATACCATTGGGGAACAGGCTTTGACCCCATAGGTGATATCTTTTCCCTTCAAGGTTTAGTAATAGAACATCACTGGAACAGAACAATACATCCACACAGAGCAAACTTGAACTAATGTAAACTTCTTACGATTAATTTTCACACTTTTATCATATAGTGACCAGTGGTGTTGTAAACACCTACAGAGTTACATATGCCAAGTAAGAAAACATATAAGTGGCTACATGTGGTGTGATAGAACTTCAAGGCCCTAGGCATAGTTGTCTATAAAAATCTCATACAGCAATCATGAGAACAGTAATATGAAAGCAAATAAGAAGAACCCGTCAAAGTCTAGAACTCTTGATTAGTTTGATTCCATAATAACCCAATGGATGAATTGCAAAAAGCAAGTGCATATTTACTATCTGGATGGCAGGCTAAAGGAATAAACAAGGTATGCAAAGTGGTGCAATGGATCGCTGGGTCCTACCACCTTGGTGAAAACTTGCTGGGACCAGAGGGGTATATATGCCTCCAGCAAAGGCTTCAGCAGATACCATTGGGGAACAGGCTTTGACCCCATAGGTGATATCTTTTCCCTTCAAGGTTTAGTAATAGAACATCACTGGAACACAACAATACATCCACACAGAGCAAACTTGAACTAATATAAACTTCTTCTTAAGATTAATTTTCACACTTTAATCATATAGTGACCAGTGGTGTTGTAAATACCTACAGAGTTACATATGCCAAGTAAGAAAACATATAAGTGGCTATATGTGGAGTGATAGAACTTCAAGGCCCTAGGCATAATTGTCTATAAAAATCTCATACAGCAATCATGAGAACAGCAACATGAAAACAAATAAGAAGAACCCGTCAAAGTCTAGAACTCTTGATTAGTTTGATTCCATAATAACCCAATGGATGAATTGCAAAAAGCAAGTGCATATTTACTATCTGGATGGCAGGCTACACGAATAAACAAGGTATGCAAAGTGGTGCAATAGATCGCTGGGTCCTACCACCTTGGTGAAAACTTGCTGGGACTCGAGGGGTATATATGCCTCCAGCAAAGGCTTCATCAGATACCATTGGGGAACAGGCTTTGACCCCATAGGTGATATATTTTCCCTTCAAGGTTTAGTAATAGAACATCACTGGAATAGAACAATACATCCACACAGAGCAAACTTGAACTAGATTAAAAAGTTCGTCGAGACAAACTTTAAGTTGGCTTGAGAAAGCCGGACCAGAAAGTTTAAAGAAGTTTAAAATAGTTTGGAGTTTAAATTAGTTTAAAGTTTAAAGTAGTTTAAAGTTTAAATTAGTTTGAAGTATAAAGTAGTTTAAAGTTTAAATTAGTTTGAAGTTTAAAGTAGTTTAAAGTTTAAAGTAGTTTAAAGTTTAAATTAGTTTGAAGTTTAAATTAGCTTAAAGTTTAAATTAGTTTGAAGTTTAAAATAGTTTAAAGTTTAAATTTGTTTAAAGTTTAAATTTGTTTAAAGTTTAAATTAGTTTGAAGTTTAAAGTAGTTTAAAGTTTAAATTAGGTAGTTTAAAGTTAAAAAGTTGTTGGGGGTTTTCTAGTGGGTTGCTAAGGTGTTCTCGGTGGTTGCTAGGCGGTTCCTAGGGTGTTCTGGGTGGTTGCTATGGTGTTGCTAGGCGGTTGCTAAGGTATTTTGGGTGGTTGCTAGGATGTTGCTAGGCGGTTGCTAGGGTGTTCTGGGTGGTTGCTAGGCGGTTGCTAGGCGGTTGCTAGGGTGTTCTGGGTGGTTGCTAGGCGGTTGCTAGGGTGTTCTGGTTGGTTGCTATGGTGTTGCTAGGTGGTTGCTAGGGTATTCTGGGTGGTTGCTAGGTGGTTGCTAGGCGGTTGCTAGGGTGTTCTGGGTGGTTGCTAGGGTGTTCTGGGTGGTTGCTATGGTGTTGCTATGGTGTTGCTAGGGTATTCTGGGTGGTTGCTAGGCGGTTGCTAGGGTGTTCTGGGTGGTTGCTATGGTGTTGCTAGGCGGTTGCTAAGGTATTCAGGGCGGTTGATATGGTGTTACTAGGTGGTTGGTAGTTGTCACAGATGGTTACTATGGAGTTTTTATAGAGTTCTTAGCATGATCTTGGCATGATTTAGCACTTAGCTAATCGCTATTAGCATGTAGCTATTCACTGCTAGCATGTGTAGCATGTTGGAAGTGCTGTTTGCTAGCATGAGTCAAAAGAGCCAAGCCTCATCTCTATACGATGTTCTGATACAGAGATATAGGTCTTGCAAAACGGTTGCTAGGGTACTCAAGTTTGGTTGCTATGGAGTTGCTTGGGAGCTGGAAGCTTTAAACTTAAGAAGTTTAAAGTGGTTTGAAGTTTAAAGTAGTTTACGAGTTTTGAGTTTACAAGTTTACAAGTTTAAATGAGTTTAGAGTGTATGTGTGTGTGTGTGTGTGTGTGTGTGTGTGTGTGTGTGTGTGTGTGTGTGTGTGTGTGTGTGTGTGTGTGTGTGTTCACACACACACACACACACACTCAGAGTTTATGAGTTTAGAGTTTATAAGTCTATAAATTGATGAGTTTATAAGTGTAAGAGTTTTTGAGTTTAGAGTTTATAAGTTTTAAACGAGTTTAGAGTTTGTAAGTTTAAATGAGTTTAGACTTTATAAGTTTAAATGAGTTTAAGAGTTCAGAGTTTATTAATTTATGAGTTTAAGAGTTCATAAGTCTATGAATTCATGAGTTTATAAGTTAATTAGTTTATAAGTGTATGAGTTTAGAGTTTATTAGTTTAAATGAGTCTCATTGGCTAATATAGTATATAGAACGGCAGTTTGGTTTAGTCTTGAAGGTATTTAGATTTGAATTTTCGTCGGTTGGTGAGTTTGAATCTGGATTTGAATTTTTTAGAACTCCCCAGTGTAAGTCAATGGGAGTTTTTCCGAGTTTTGATCGGCATTTTTAGGAAAACCGTAAGTCCGATCAGTCTAAAAAGATATAGCAACTAACTTCAGAACAGTTTGAAGGTCTGAGCCGAGTTTGGAGTATGTAGAGTTAAAGCTCTAGGACGAGTTTGAGTCAACAGTTTTTAACAGAAGAATAATAATAACTAGAATGTACATTTCCTGAAGAAAATGTGAAGTGGTGCTTGCAGTGGCAAAACTCTCCACTTGGTTGCTAGGGTGTTGTACATGATTGCATTCGAGCCAACAACCATGTCTGTACAATGTTGTGGAGCTGAAATATGGCTTCTATATGTTGCAATATGGTTGCTAGGTGGCTCTAAACGGTTGCTAGGGTGTGAAATCAGTTACCATGGTGATAGTTACAGACAGTTTCCCAACCAAAACAAAAGAGCCAACCCCCATCTCTATGTGATGTTCTGATGCAGAGACATGGGTCATGATAAACGGGTGCTAGGGTCCTCTGTTTGGTTGCCAGGGAGTGACTTGGCAGGTGCCAATGATGAAACTCCAAAGGCTGATTGTCAGTATAAATGATTTAAACCAACTCCCATGCCTCTGTGACATTCAGAATGGAAGATATCCCTCTTTGGAATTTGGTTGCTAGGGTCCTCTGTTTGGTTGCAAGGGAGTGACTTGGCAGGTGCCAATCATAAAACTCCAAAGGCTGCTTGTCATTATGAATGATATAAACCAACTCCCATGCCTGTGTGACTTTCAGAATGGAAGATATCCCTCTTTGGATTTTGGTTACTAGGGTACTCTGTTTGGTTGCTATGGAGTTACTTGGCAGCTGCCAATGATGAAATTCCAAAGGTTTCTTGTCAGTATGAATGATATAAACCAACTCCCATGCCTCTGTGACATTCAGAATGGAAGAGATCCCTGTTTGGATTTTGGTTGCTAGGGTACTCTGTTTGGTTGTTATGGAGTTGCTTGGCAGCTGCCAATCATGAAACACCAAAGGCTTCTTGTCAGTATGAATGACATAAACCAACTCCCATGCCTCTGTGACATTCAGAATGGAAGATATCCCTCTTTGAATTTTGGTTGCTAGGGTAATCTGTTTGGTTGCTATGGAGTTGCTTGACAGCTGCCATTGATGAAACTGCAACGGCTTTTTGTTACTATGAAGGATATAAACCAACTCCCATGCCTCTGTGACATTCAGACTGGAAGATATCCCTCTTTGGATTTTGGTTGCTAGGGTACTATGATTGGTTGCTAGGGAGTGGCTTGGCAGCTGCCAATCATGAAACTCCAAAGGCTTCTTGTCAATATTGAATTATATAAACCTTCCCCCATCTCTATACGATGCTCTGATACAGAGATATAGGTCTTGCTAAATAGTTGCTAGGGTACTCTGTTTGGTTGCTATGGAGTGGCTTGGCAGCTGCTAATGATGAACTCCAAAGGCTGCTTTTCAGTATGAATGACATAAACAAACTCCCATGCCTCTGTGACATTCAGAATGGAAGATATCCCTCTTTGAATTTTGGTTGCTAGGGTAATCTGTTTGGTTGCTATGGAGTTGCTTGACAGCTGCCATTGATGAAACTGCAAAGGCTTTTTGTTACTATGAATGATATAAACCAACTTCCATGCCTCTGTGACATTTAGAATAGAAGATATCCCTCTAGGATTTTGGTTGCTAAGGTGCTCGACAATGGTTGCTAGGGAGGGGCTAGGAAGTGTTGAGGTGATTCATGATTGGCCATTTGATGCCCTGAGTGAAACGAGACCACCTTGGTGTTTCTATGATCTACTAGAGCGTTTCTAGACGTTGCTAGGGTGTTCAGGATGGTTGCTAAGGTATTTTTGGTAGTTGCTATTTTGTTACTAGGTGGTTGGTAGTTGTCAAAGATGGTTACTATGGAGTTTTTATAGAGTTATTAAAATCTTTAATAACGAGTGCCTTCAGTACGGCACTCGGCCTGCGGCCTCGTGCCTATTGCTGAATAGGCACAAGCATGGAGCAATATCGCAAGGCCACGAGTGTAATATTGCGCTAAAAAATACAAAAAAATGTACAAAAAATTTTTTTTGGGTTTAGGGTGGTTGCTAGGGAGCTCTTAGTGGTTGCTAGGGTGCTAAAACTGGTTGCTAGGGTGTGGCTATGAAGATTTAAGGAAATTACTTATTGGCTGCTTGATAATATAAATCCTCTGAGGGAGAGAGAGAGGGAGAGACGCAGGGCTGTCAGGCCCTTTGGAGTGGTGTGTGTGTGAAAACGTCGGTTGGGATTCAAATATTTTTAGAATGCCCAATGTAAAGTCAATGGGGACTTTTTTGGCCGCTTTTTCGTCCGCTGTGCGAACATCGTACACCCGATCGCTTAGAAAAGTCATAGCACACCTCTCCTCAATGAGGCGGTCGATTTGACACTTCACTCAGGGGTCTGTGACAAACGGTGCGGGGCGAGTTTCGCGCCAAACTTTGTCCAGAATAATAATAATAAGAACTAGAATGTACATTTCCTGAAGAAAATGTGAAGTGGTGCTTGCAGTGGCAAAATTCGATTTACCATGATTCTAAGATGATTTACTACGATTTACCACATTCCAGCATGATTTACTAAGATTAACATGTTGTTAGAATGATGCTAGCATGATTAGCATGTTGTTAACATGATTAGCATCTTGGTAGCATGATGCTAGCATGTTTAGCATGTTGCTAGCATGTTTTTAGCTAGATGCTAACATGATTAGCATGTTGCTAGCATTATGCTAGCTTGATTAGCATGATGTTAGCCTGATTAGCATGTTGGTAGCATGATGTTAGCATGATTAGCATGTTGCTAGCATGCTTTTAACAAGATGCTAGCATGATTAACATTTTGCTAGCATGTTTTTAGTTAGATGCTAACATGATTAGCATGTTGTTTGCAATATGCTAGCTTAATTAACATGTTGCTAGCATGATACTAGCTTGATAAGCATGTTGGTAGCATAATGCTAGCATGATTAGCATGTTGCTAGCATGATGCTAGCTTGATTAGCATGATGTTAACATGATGCTAGCTTGATTAGCATGTTGGTAGCATGATGCTAGCTTGATTAGCATGTTGGTAGCATAATGCTAGCATGATTAGCATGTTGCTAGCATGATGCTAGCTTGATTAGCATGATGTTAGCATGATGCTAGCTTGATTAGCATGATGCTAGCATGATGTTAGCTTGATTAGCATGTTGGTAGCATAATGCTAGCATGATTAGCATGTTGGTAGCATAATGCTAGCATGATTAGCATGCTGCTAGCATGATGCTAGCTTGATTAGCATGATGTTAGCATGATGCTAGCTTGATTAGCATGTTGCTAGCATGATGCTAGCTTGATTAGCATGTTGGTAGCATAATGCTAGCATGATTAGCATGTTGCTAGCATGATGCTAGCTTGATTAGCATGATGTTAGCATGATGCTAGCTTGATTAACATGTTGCTAGCATGATGTTAGCTTGATTAGCATGTTGGTAGCATAATGCTAGCATGATTATAATGTTGCTAGCATGATGCTAGCTTGATTAGCATGATGTTAGCATGATGCTAGCTTGATTAGCATGATGTTAGCATGATGCTAGCTTGATTAGCATGTTGCTAGGATGTTTTTAGCAAGATGCTGTTGCCAGGTGGTTGCTAGGGTGTTCTGGGTGGTTGCTAAGGTGTTCTGGGTGGTTGCTAGGCAGTTGCTAGGGTATTCTTGGTGGTTGCTAGGCAGTTGCTAGGTTATTCTTGGTGGTTGCTATGGTATTCTGGGTGGATGCTAGGGCGTTGCTAGGCAGTTGCTAGAGTGTTCTGGGTGGTTGCTAGGCAGTTGCTAGGTGTTCTGGGTGGTTGCTAGGCAGTTGCTAGGTGTTCTGGGTGGTTGCTAGGCAGTTGCTAGGGTGTTCAGGGTGGTTGCGAGTGCCTTATGTACGGCACTCGGCCTGCGGCCTCGTGCCTATGGCCGAATAGGCACAAGCATGGAGCAATATCGCAAGGCCACGAGTGTAATATTGCGTTAAAAAATACAAAAAAAATAAAAAATATTTTTTTTTTGGTTTAGGGTGGTTGCTAGGGAGCTCTTAGTGGTTGCTAGGGTGCTGAAACTGGTTGCGAGGGTGTGGCTATGAAGATTTTAGGCCATTACTTATTGGTTGCTTGATAATATAAATCCTCTGAGGGAGAGAGAGAAGGAGAGACGCAGGGGTGTCAGGCCCTTTGGAGTCTGTGTGTGTGAAAACGTCGGTTTGGATTTGAATTTTTTGGAATGCCCAATGTTAAGTCAATGGGACTTTTTTGGCCACTTTTTCGTCCGCTGTGTGAACATCGTACACCCGATCGCTTAGAAAAGATATAGCACACCTCTCCTAAATGAGCCGGTCGATTTGACACCTCACTCAGGGGTCTGAGACAAACGGTGTGGGGCGAGTTACGCGCCAAACTTTTGTCCAGAATAAGTATGAGCAATAACAATAGTGATGCTTTCAAAAAAGCACCACTAATAATAAGTATGAGCAATAACAATAGTGATGCTTTTAAAAAAGCACCACTAATAATAATAACTAGAATGTACATTTCCTGAAGAAAATGTGAAGTGGTGCTTGCAGTGGCAAAATTCGGCACTCGGTTGCTAGGGTGTTGTACATGATCGCATACGAGCCAACAACCATGTCTGTACGCTGTTGTGGAGCTGAAATATGGCTTCTTTATGTTGCAATATGGTTGCTAGGTGGCTGTAAACGGTTGCTAGGGTGTGAATACAAAGTTACCATGGTGAAATTTACAGACTGTTTCCCAACCAAAACTAAAGAGCCAACCCCCATCTCTATATGATGTTCTGATGCAGAGACATGGGTCTTGATAAACGGTTGCTAGGGTCCTCTGTTTGGTTGCCAGGGAGTGACTTGGCAGATACCAATGATGAAACTGCAAAGGCTTCTTGTCACTCTGAATGATATAAACCAACTCCCATGCCTCTATGACATTCAGAATGGAAGATATCCCTCCTTGGATTTTGGTTGCTAGGGTACTCTGTTTGGTTGCTAGAGAGTGGCTTGGCAGCTGCCAATGATGAAATTCCAAAGGCTTCTTGTCAGTATGAATGATATAAACCAACTCCCATGCCTGTGTGACATTCAGAAAGGAAGATATTCCTCTTTGGAATTTGGTTGCTAGGGTACTCTGTTTGGTTGATATGGAGTTGCTTGGCAGCTGCCAATCATGAAACACCAAAGGCTTCTTGTCAATATGAATGATATAAACCAACTCCCATGCCTCTGTGACAGTCAGAATGGAAGATATCCCTCTCTGGAGTTTGGTTGCTAGGGTCCTCTGTTTGGTTGCTATGGAGTGGCTTGGCAGCTGTTAATGATGAAACTGCATAAGTTTCTTGTCAGTATGAATGAAAATAAACCAACTCCCATCTCTATACGATGTTCTGATGCAGAGATATAGGTCTTGCTAAACGGTTGCTAGGGTACTCTGTTTGGTTGCTAGGGAGTGGCTTGGCAGCTGCCAATGATGAAATTAAAAAGGCTTCTTGTCACTATGAATGATAAAAAACCAACTCCCATGCATCTGTGACATACAGAATGGAAGATATCCCTCTTTGGATTTTTGTTGCTAGGGTACTCTGTTTGGTTGCTAGGGAGTAGCTTGGCAGCTGCCAACCATAAAACTCCAGAGGCTGCTTGTCAGTTTGAATGATATAAACCAACTCCCAGCTCTATACGATGTTCTGATACAGAGAAATTATTTTTGCTAAATGGTTGCTAGGGTACTCTGTTTGGTTGCTAGGGAGTGGCTTGGCAGCTGCCAGTGATGAAACTGCAAAGGCTTCTTGTCACTATGAATGATATAAACCAACTCCCATTTCTTTGTGACATTCAAAATGGAAGATAACCCTCTTTGGATTTTGGTTGCTAGGGTACTCTGTCTGGTTGCTATGGAGTGGCTTGGCAGCTGCCAATAATGAAACTCCAAAGGCTGGTTGTCAGTATGAATGAAACAAACCAACTCCCATGCCTCTGTGACATTCAGAATGGAAGATATCCCTCTTTGCATTTTGGTTGCTAGGGTACTCTGTTTGGTTGCTATGGAGTTGTTTGGCAGCTGCTAATGATGAAACTGTAAAGGCTTATTGTCAGTATGAATGATATAAACCAACTCCCATCTCTATACGATGTTCTGATGCGGAGATATAGGTCTTGCAAAACGGTTGCTAGGGTACTCAAGTTTGGTTGCTATGGAGTGGCTTGGCAGCTGCCAATGATGAAACTGAAAAGGCTTTGTGTCACTATGAATGATATAAACCAACTCCCATTTCTCTGTGACATTCAGAATGGCAGATATCCCTCTTTGCATTTTGGTTGCTAGGGTACTCTGTTTGGTTGCTATGGAGTTGTTTGGCAGCTGCTAATGATGAAACTGTAAAGGCTTATTGTCAGTATGAATGATATAAACCAACTCCCATCTCTATACGATGTTCTGATGCGGAGATATAGGTCTTGCAAAACGGTTGCTAGGGTACTCAAGTTTGGTTGCTATGGAGTGGCTTGGCAGCTGCCAATGACGAAACTGCAAAGCCTTCTTGTCACTATGAATGATATAAACCAACTCCCATGCCTCTGTGACATTCAGAATGGAAGATATCCCTCTTTGAATTTTGGTTGCTAGGGTAATCTGTTTGGTTGCTATGGAGTTGCTTGACAGCTGCCATTGATGAAACTGCAAAGGCTTTTTGTTACTATGAATGATATAAACCAACTTCCATGCCTCTGTGACATTCAGAATAGAAGATATCCCTCTAGGATTTTGGTTGCTAAGGTGCTCGACAATGGTTGCTAGGGAGGGGCTAGGAAGTGTTGAGGTGATTCATGATTGGCCATTTGATGCCCTGAGTGAAACGAGACCACCTTGGTGTTTCTATGATCTACTAGAGCGTTTCTAGACGTTGCTAGGGTGTTCAGGATGGTTGCTAAGGTATTTTTGGTAGTTGCTATTTTGTTACTAGGTGGTTGGTAGTTGTCAAAGATGGTTACTATGGAGTTTTTATAGAGTTATTAAAATCTTTAATAACGAGTGCCTTCAGTACGGCACTCGGCCTGCGGCCTCGTGCCTATGGCTGAATAGGCACAAGCATGGAGCAATATCGCAAGGCCACGAGTGTAATATTGCGTTAAAAAATACAAAAAAATGTAAAAAAAAATTTTTTTTGGTTTAGGGTGGTTGCTAGGGAGCTCTTAGTGGTTGCTAGGGTGCTAAAACTGGTTGCTAGGGTGTGGCTATGAAGATTTTAGGCCATTACTTATTGGCTGCTTGATAATATAAATCCTCTGAGGGAGAGAGAGAGGGAGAGACGCAGGGCTGTCAGGCCCTTTGGAGTGGTGTGTGTGTGAAAACGTCGGTTGGGATTCAAATATTTTTAGAATGCCCAATGTAAAGTCAATGGGGACTTTTTTGGCCGCTTTTTCGTCCGCTGTGCGAACATCGTACACCCGATCGCTTAGAAAAGTCATAGCACACCTCTCCTCAATGAGGCGGTCGATTTGACACTTCACTCAGGGGTCTGTGACAAATGGTGCGGGGCGAGTTTCGCGCCAAACTTTTGTCCGGAATAATAAGAATAATAATAATAACTAGAATGTACATTTCCTGAAGAAAATGTGAAGTGGTGCTTGCAGTGGCAAAACTCTCCACTTGGTTGCTAGGGTGTTGTACATGATTGCATTCGAGCCAACAACCATGTCTGTACAATGTTGTGGAGCTGAAATATGGCTTCTATATGTTGCAATATGGTTGCTAGGTGGCTCTAAACGGTTGCTAGGGTGTGAAATCAGTTACCATGGTGATAGTTACAGACAGTTTCCCAACCAAAACAAAAGAGCCAACCCCCATCTCTATGTGATGTTCTGATGCAGAGACATGGGTCATGATAAACGGTTGCTAGGGTCCTCTGTTTGGTTGCCAGGGAGTGACTTGGCAGGTGCCAATGATGAAACTCCAAAGGCTGATTGTCAGTATAAATGATTTAAACCAACTCCCATGCCTCTGTGACATTCAGAATGGAAGATATCCCTCTTTGGAATTTGGTTGCTAGGGTCCTCTGTTTGGTTGCAAGGGAGTGACTTGGCAGGTGCCAATCATAAAACTCCAAAGGCTGCTTGTCATAATGAATGATATAAACCAACTCCCATGCCTGTGTGACTTTCAGAATGGAAGATATCCCTCTTTGGATTTTGGTTACTAGGGTACTCTGTTTGGTTGCTATGGAGTTACTTGGCAGCTGCCAATGATGAAATTCCAAAGGTTTCTTGTCAGTATGAATGATATAAACCAACTCCCATGCCTCTGTGACATTCAGAATGGAAGAGATCCCTGTTTGGATTTTGGTTGCTAGGGTACTCTGTTTGGTTGTTATGGAGTTGCTTGGCAGCTGCCAATCATGAAACACCAAAGGCTTCTTGTCAGTATGAATGACATAAACCAACTCCCATGCCTCTGTGACATTCAGAATGGAAGATATCCCTCTTTGAATTTTGGTTGCTAGGGTAATCTGTTTGGTTGCTATGGAGTTGCTTGACAGCTGCCATTGATGAAACTGCAACGGCTTTTTGTTACTATGAAGGATATAAACCAACTCCCATGCCTCTGTGACATTCAGACTGGAAGATATCCCTCTTTGGATTTTGGTTGCTAGGGTACTATGATTGGTTGCTAGGGAGTGGCTTGGCAGCTGCCAATCATGAAACTCCAAAGGCTTCTTGTCAATATTGAATTATATAAACCTTCCCCCATCTCTATACGATGCTCTGATACAGAGATATAGGCCTTGCTAAATAGTTGCTAGGGTACTCTGTTTGGTTGCTATGGAGTGGCTTGGCAGCTGCTAATGATGAACTCCAAAGGCTGCTTTTCAGTATGAATGACATAAACAAACTCCCATGCCTCTGTGACATTCAGAATGGAAGATATCCCTCTTTGAATTTTGGTTGCTAGGGTAATCTGTTTGGTTGCTATGGAGTTGCTTGACAGCTGCCATTGATGAAACTGCAAAGGCTTTTTGTTACTATGAATGATATAAACCAACTTCCATGCCTCTGTGACATTCAGAATAGAAGATATCCCTCTAGGATTTTGGTTGCTAAGGTGCTCGACAATGGTTGCTAGGGAGGGGCTAGGAAGTGTTGAGGTGATTCATGATTGGCCATTTGATGCCCTGAGTGAAACGAGACCACCTTGGTGTTTCTATGATCTACTAGAGCGTTTCTAGACGTTGCTAGGGTGTTCAGGATGGTTGCTAAGGTATTTTTGGTAGTTGCTATTTTGTTACTAGGTGGTTGGTAGTTGTCAAAGATGGTTACTATGGAGTTTTTATAGAGTTATTAAAATCTTTAATAACGAGTGCCTTCAGTACGGCACTCGGCCTGCGGCCTCGTGCCTATGGCTGAATAGGCACAAGCATGGAGCAATATCGCAAGGCCACGAGTGTAATATTGCGTTAAAAAATACAAAAAAATGTAAAAAAAAGTTTTTTTTGGTTTAGGGTGGTTGCTAGGGAGCTCTTAGTGGTTGCTAGGGTGCTAAAACTGGTTGCTAGGGTGTGGCTATGAAGATTTTAGGCCATTACTTATTGGCTGCTTGATAATATAAATCCTCTGAGGGAGAGAGAGAGGGAGAGACGCAGGGCTGTCAGGCCCTTTGGAGTGGTGTGTGTGTGAAAACGTCGGTTGGGATTCAAATATTTTTAGAATGCCCAATGTAAAGTCAATGGGGACTTTTTTGGCCGCTTTTTCGTCCGCTGTGCGAACATCGTACACCCGATCGCTTAGAAAAGTCATAGCACACCTCTCCTCAATGAGCCGGTCGATTTGACACTTTACTCAGGGGTCTGTGACAAACGGTGCGGGGCGCATTACGCGCCAAACTTTGTCCATAATAATAATAATAATAATAATAATAATAAGAATAATAAGAATAATAAGTATGAGCAATAACAATAGTGATGCCTTGCTTTCAGCAAGCACCACTAACTAGAATGTACATTTCCTGAAGAAAATGTGAAGTGGTGCTTGCAGTGGCAAAACTCTCCACTTGGTTGCTAGGGTGTTGTACATGATTGCATTCGAGCCAACAACCATGTCTGTACAATGTTGTGGAGCTGAAATATGGCTTCTATATGTTGCAATATGGTTGCTAGGTGGCTCTAAACGGTTGCTAGGGTGTGAAATCAGTTACCATGGTGATAGTTACAGACAGTTTCCCAACCAAAACAAAAGAGCCAACCCCCATCTCTATGTGATGTTCTGATGCAGAGACATGGGTCATGATAAACGGTTGCTAGGGTCCTCTGTTTGGTTGCCAGGGAGTGACTTGGCAGGTGCCAATGATGAAACTCCAAAGGCTGATTGTCAGTATAAATGATTTAAACCAACTCCCATGCCTCTGTGACATTCAGAATGGAAGATATCCCTCTTTGGAATTTGGTTGCTAGGGTCCTCTGTTTGGTTGCAAGGGAGTGACTTGGCAGGTGCCAATCATAAAACTCCAAAGGCTGCTTGTCATAATGAATGATATAAACCAACTCCCATGCCTGTGTGACTTTCAGAATGGAAGATATCCCTCTTTGGATTTTGGTTACTAGGGTACTCTGTTTGGTTGCTATGGAGTTACTTGGCAGCTGCCAATGATGAAATTCCAAAGGTTTCTTGTCAGTATGAATGATATAAACCAACTCCCATGCCTCTGTGACATTCAGAATGGAAGAGATCCCTGTTTGGATTTTGGTTGCTAGGGTACTCTGTTTGGTTGTTATGGAGTTGCTTGGCAGCTGCCAATCATGAAACACCAAAGGCTTCTTGTCAGTATGAATGACATAAACCAACTCCCATGCCTCTGTGACATTCAGAATGGAAGATATCCCTCTTTGAATTTTGGTTGCTAGGGTAATCTGTTTGGTTGCTATGGAGTTGCTTGACAGCTGCCATTGATGAAACTGCAACGGCTTTTTGTTACTATGAAGGATATAAACCAACTCCCATGCCTCTGTGACATTCAGACTGGAAGATATCCCTCTTTGGATTTTGGTTGCTAGGGTACTATGATTGGTTGCTAGGGAGTGGCTTGGCAGCTGCCAATCATGAAACTCCAAAGGCTTCTTGTCAATATTGAATTATATAAACCTTCCCCCATCTCTATACGATGCTCTGATACAGAGATATAGGCCTTGCTAAATAGTTGCTAGGGTACTCTGTTTGGTTGCTATGGAGTGGCTTGGCAGCTGCTAATGATGAACTCCAAAGGCTGCTTTTCAGTATGAATGACATAAACAAACTCCCATGCCTCTGTGACATTCAGAATGGAAGATATCCCTCTTTGAATTTTGGTTGCTAGGGTAATCTGTTTGGTTGCTATGGAGTTGCTTGACAGCTGCCATTGATGAAACTGCAAAGGCTTTTTGTTACTATGAATGATATAAACCAACTTCCATGCCTCTGTGACATTCAGAATAGAAGATATCCCTCTAGGATTTTGGTTGCTAAGGTGCTCGACAATGGTTGCTAGGGAGGGGCTAGGAAGTGTTGAGGTGATTCATGATTGGCCATTTGATGCCCTGAGTGAAACGAGACCACCTTGGTGTTTCTATGATCTACTAGAGCGTTTCTAGACGTTGCTAGGGTGTTCAGGATGGTTGCTAAGGTATTTTTGGTAGTTGCTATTTTGTTACTAGGTGGTTGGTAGTTGTCAAAGATGGTTACTATGGAGTTTTTATAGAGTTATTAAAATCTTTAATAACGAGTGCCTTCAGTACGGCACTCGGCCTGCGGCCTCGTGCCTATGGCTGAATAGGCACAAGCATGGAGCAATATCGCAAGGCCACGAGTGTAATATTGCGTTAAAAAATACAAAAAAATGTAAAAAAAAATTTTTTTTGGTTTAGGGTGGTTGCTAGGGAGCTCTTAGTGGTTGCTAGGGTGCTAAAACTGGTTGCTAGGGTGTGGCTATGAAGATTTTAGGCCATTACTTATTGGCTGCTTGATAATATAAATCCTCTGAGGGAGAGAGAGAGGGAGAGACGCAGGGCTGTCAGGCCCTTTGGAGTGGTGTGTGTGTGAAAACGTCGGTTGGGATTCAAATATTTTTAGAATGCCCAATGTAAAGTCAATGGGGACTTTTTTGGCCGCTTTTTCGTCCGCTGTGCGAACATCGTACACCCGATCGCTTAGAAAAGTCATAGCACACCTCTCCTCAATGAGCCGGTCGATTTGACACTTTACTCAGGGGTCTGTGACAAACGGTGCGGGGCGCATTACGCGCCAAACTTTGTCCAGAATAATAATAATAATAACTAGAATGTACATTTCCTGAAGAAAATGTGAAATGGTGCTTGCAGTGGCAAAACTCTCCACTCGGTTGCTAGGGTGTTGTACATGATTGCATACGAGCCAACAACCATGTCTGTACGATGTTGTGGAGCTGAAATATAGCTTCTATATGTTGCAATATGGTTTATATGTGGCTCTAAACGGTTGCTAGGGCGTTGCTAGGCGGTTGCTAGGGTATTCTGGGTGGTTGCTAGGCGGTTGCTAGGGTATTCTTGGTGGTTGCTAGGCCGTTGCTAGGTGGTTGCTATGGTGTTGCTAGGCGGTTGCTAGGGTATTCTGGGTGGTTGTTAGGGCGTTGCTAGGCAGTTCCTAGGGTGTTCTGGGTGGTTGCTATGGTGTTGCTAGGCGGTTGCTAGGGTATTCTGGGTGGTTGCTAGGGCGTTGCTAGGGTGTTCTGTGTGGTTGCTATGGTGTTGCTAGGCGGTTGCTAGGGTATTCTGGGTGGTTGTTAGGGCGTTGCTAGGCAGTTGCTAGGGTATTCTGGGTGGTTGCTATGGTGTTGCTAGGGTATTCTGAGTGGTTGCTATGGTGTTGCTAAGCAGTTTCATAGGTGTTCTGGGTGGTTGCTAGGCAGTTGCTAGGGTATTCTTGGTGGTTGCTAGGGCGTTGCTAGGCAGTTGCTAGGCAGTTGCTAGGGTGTTCTGAGTGGTTGCTAGGGTGTTGCTAGGCAGTTGCTAGGGTGTTCTGGGTGGATGCTAGGCATTGCTGGGCAGTTGCTAGGGTGTTCTGGGTGGTTGCTAGGCAGTTGCTAGGTGTTCTGGGTGGTTGCTAGACAGTTGCTAGGGTGTTCTGGGTGGTTGCTAGGCAGTTGCTAGGTGTTCTGGGTGGTTGCTAGGCAGTTGCTAGGGTGTTCTGGGTGGTTGCGAGTGCCTTCAGTACGGCACTCGGCCTGCGGCCTCATGCCTATGGCCGAATAGGCACAAGCATGGAGCGATTTCGCAAGGCCACGAGTGTAATATTGCTTTAAAAAAGAAAAAAAGCAGTTGCTAGGGTGTTCTGGGTGGTTGCGAGTGCCTTCAGTGCCAAATAGGCACAAGCATGGAGCGATATCGCAAGGCCACGAGTGTAATATTGCTTTAAAAAATACAAAAAAATTATAAAAACATTTTTTTTGGGGTTTAGGGTGGTTGCTAGGGAGCTCTTAGTGGTTGCTAGGGTGCTGAAACTGGTTGCTAGGGTGTGGCTATGAAGAATTTAGGCCATTACTTATTGGCTGCTTGATAATATAAATCCTCTGAGGGAGAGAGAGAGGGAGAGACGCAGGGGTGTCAGGCCCTTTGGAGTCTGTGTGTGTGAAAACGGCAGTTGGGATTCAAATATTTTTAGAACTCCCAATGTAAAGTCAATGGGACTTTTTTGGCCGCTTTTTCGCCCGCTGTGCGAACATCGTACACCCGATCGCTTAGAAAAGTCATAGCACACCTCTCCTTAATGAGCCGGTCGATTTGACACCTCACTCAAGGGTCTGAGACAAACGGTGCGGGGCGAGTTTCGCGCCAAACTTTGTCCAGAATAATAATAAGAAGAATAATAAGTATGCAAGAGAACACTAATGATGCCTTGCTTTCAGCAAGCACCATTAATAACTAGAATGTACATTTCCTGAAGAAAATGTGAAGTGGTGCTTGCAGTGGCAAAACTCTCCACTTGGTTGCTAGGGTGTTGTACATGATTGCATTCGAGCCAACAACCATGTCTGTACAATGTTGTGGAGCTGAAATATGGCTTCTATATGTTGCAATATGGTTGCTAGGTGGCTCTAAACGGTTGCTAGGGTGTGAAATCAGTTACCATGGTGATAGTTACAGACAGTTTCCCAACCAAAACAAAAGAGCCAACCCCCATCTCTATGTGATGTTCTGATGCAGAGACATGGGTCATGATAAACGGTTGCTAGGGTCCTCTGTTTGGTTGCCAGGGAGTGACTTGGCAGGTGCCAATGATGAAACTCCAAAGGCTGATTGTCAGTATAAATGATTTAAACCAACTCCCATGCCTCTGTGACATTCAGAATGGAAGATATCCCTCTTTGGAATTTGGTTGCTAGGGTCCTCTGTTTGGTTGCAAGGGAGTGACTTGGCAGGTGCCAATCATAAAACTCCAAAGGCTGCTTGTCATAATGAATGATATAAACCAACTCCCATGCCTGTGTGACTTTCAGAATGGAAGATATCCCTCTTTGGATTTTGGTTACTAGGGTACTCTGTTTGGTTGCTATGGAGTTACTTGGCAGCTGCCAATGATGAAATTCCAAAGGTTTCTTGTCAGTATGAATGATATAAACCAACTCCCATGCCTCTGTGACATTCAGAATGGAAGAGATCCCTGTTTGGATTTTGGTTGCTAGGGTACTCTGTTTGGTTGTTATGGAGTTGCTTGGCAGCTGCCAATCATGAAACACCAAAGGCTTCTTGTCAGTATGAATGACATAAACCAACTCCCATGCCTCTGTGACATTCAGAATGGAAGATATCCCTCTTTGAATTTTGGTTGCTAGGGTAATCTGTTTGGTTGCTATGGAGTTGCTTGACAGCTGCCATTGATGAAACTGCAACGGCTTTTTGTTACTATGAAGGATATAAACCAACTCCCATGCCTCTGTGACATTCAGACTGGAAGATATCCCTCTTTGGATTTTGGTTGCTAGGGTACTATGATTGGTTGCTAGGGAGTGGCTTGGCAGCTGCCAATCATGAAACTCCAAAGGCTTCTTGTCAATATTGAATTATATAAACCTTCCCCCATCTCTATACGATGCTCTGATACAGAGATATAGGCCTTGCTAAATAGTTGCTAGGGTACTCTGTTTGGTTGCTATGGAGTGGCTTGGCAGCTGCTAATGATGAACTCCAAAGGCTGCTTTTCAGTATGAATGACATAAACAAACTCCCATGCCTCTGTGACATTCAGAATGGAAGATATCCCTCTTTGAATTTTGGTTGCTAGGGTAATCTGTTTGGTTGCTATGGAGTTGCTTGACAGCTGCCATTGATGAAACTGCAAAGGCTTTTTGTTACTATGAATGATATAAACCAACTTCCATGCCTCTGTGACATTCAGAATAGAAGATATCCCTCTAGGATTTTGGTTGCTAAGGTGCTCGACAATGGTTGCTAGGGAGGGGCTAGGAAGTGTTGAGGTGATTCATGATTGGCCATTTGATGCCCTGAGTGAAACGAGACCACCTTGGTGTTTCTATGATCTACTAGAGCGTTTCTAGACGTTGCTAGGGTGTTCAGGATGGTTGCTAAGGTATTTTTGGTAGTTGCTATTTTGTTACTAGGTGGTTGGTAGTTGTCAAAGATGGTTACTATGGAGTTTTTATAGAGTTATTAAAATCTTTAATAACGAGTGCCTTCAGTACGGCACTCGGCCTGCGGCCTCGTGCCTATGGCTGAATAGGCACAAGCATGGAGCAATATCGCAAGGCCACGAGTGTAATATTGCGTTAAAAAATACAAAAAAATGTAAAAAAAAGTTTTTTTTGGTTTAGGGTGGTTGCTAGGGAGCTCTTAGTGGTTGCTAGGGTGCTAAAACTGGTTGCTAGGGTGTGGCTATGAAGATTTTAGGCCATTACTTATTGGCTGCTTGATAATATAAATCCTCTGAGGGAGAGAGAGAGGGAGAGACGCAGGGCTGTCAGGCCCTTTGGAGTGGTGTGTGTGTGAAAACGTCGGTTGGGATTCAAATATTTTTAGAATGCCCAATGTAAAGTCAATGGGGACTTTTTTGGCCGCTTTTTCGTCCGCTGTGCGAACATCGTACACCCGATCGCTTAGAAAAGTCATAGCACACCTCTCCTCAATGAGCCGGTCGATTTGACACTTTACTCAGGGGTCTGTGACAAACGGTGCGGGGCGCATTACGCGCCAAACTTTGTCCAGAATAATAATAATAATAATAATAATAATAACTAGAATGTACATTTCCTGAAGAAAATGTGAAGTGGTGCTTGCAGTGGCAAAACTCTCCACTCGGTTGCTAGGGTGTTGTACATGATCGCATACGAGCCAACAACCATGTCTGTACGCTGTTGTGGAGCTGAAATATGGCTTCTTTATGTTGCAATATGGTTGCTAGGTGGCTGTAAACGGTTGCTAGGGTGTGAATACAAAGTTACCATGGTGAAATTTACAGACTGTTTCCCAACCAAAACTAAAGAGCCAACCCCCATCTCTATATGATGTTCTGATGCAGAGACATGGGTCTTGATAAACGGTTGCTAGGGTCCTCTGTTTGGTTGCCAGGGAGTGACTTGGCAGATACCAATGATGAAACTGCAAAGGCTTCTTGTCACTCTGAATGATATAAACCAACTCCCATGCCTCTATGACATTCAGAATGGAAGATATCCCTCCTTGGATTTTGGTTGCTAGGGTACTCTGTTTGGTTGCTAGAGAGTGGCTTGGCAGCTGCCAATGATGAAATTCCAAAGGCTTCTTGTCAGTATGAATGATATGAACCAACTCCCATGCCTGTGTGACATTCAGAAAGGAAGATATTCCTCTTTGGAATTTGGTTGCTAGGGTACTCTGTTTGGTTGATATGGAGTTGCTTGGCAGCTGCCAATCATGAAACACCAAAGGCTTCTTGTCAATATGAATGATATAAACCAACTCCCATGCCTCTGTGACAGTCAGAATGGAAGATATCCCTCTCTGGAGTTTGGTTGCTAGGGTCCTCTGTTTGGTTGCTATGGAGTGGCTTGGCAGCTGTTAATGATGAAACTGCATAAGTTTCTTGTCAGTATGAATGAAAATAAACCAACTCCCATCTCTATACGATGTTCTGATGCAGAGATATAGGTCTTGCTAAACGGTTGCTAGGGTACTCTGTTTGGTTGCTAGGGAGTGGCTTGGCAGCTGCCAATGATGAAATTAAAAAGGCTTCTTGTCACTATGAATGATAAAAAACCAACTCCCATGCATCTGTGACATACAGAATGGAAGATATCCCTCTTTGGATTTTTGTTGCTAGGGTACTCTGTTTGGTTGCTAGGGAGTAGCTTGGCAGCTGCCAACCATAAAACTCCAGAGGCTGCTTGTCAGTTTGAATGATATAAACCAACTCCCAGCTCTATACGATGTTCTGATACAGAGAAATTATTTTTGCTAAATGGTTGCTAGGGTACTCTGTTTGGTTGCTAGGGAGTGGCTTGGCAGCTGCCAGTGATGAAACTGCAAAGGCTTCTTGTCACTATGAATGATATAAACCAACTCCCATTTCTTTGTGACATTCAAAATGGAAGATAACCCTCTTTGGATTTTGGTTGCTAGGGTACTCTGTCTGGTTGCTATGGAGTGGCTTGGCAGCTGCCAATAATGAAACTCCAAAGGCTGGTTGTCAGTATGAATGAAACAAACCAACTCCCATGCCTCTGTGACATTCAGAATGGAAGATATCCCTCTTTGCATTTTGGTTGCTAGGGTACTCTGTTTGGTTGCTATGGAGTTACTTGGCAGCTGCCAATGATGAAATTCCAAAGGTTTCTTGTCAGTATGAATGATATAAACCAACTCCCATGCCTCTGTGACATTCAGAATGGAAGATATCCCTCTTTGGAATTTGGTTGCTAGGGTACTCTGTTTGGTTGTTATGGAGTTGCTTGGCAGCTGCCAATCATGAAACACCAAAGGCTTCTTGTCAGTATGAATGACATAAACCAACTCCCATGCCTCTGTGACATTCAGAATGGAAGATATCCCTCTTTGAATTTTGGTTGCTAGGGTAATCTGTTTGGTTGCTATGGAGTTGCTTGACAGCTGCCATTGATGAAACTGCAACGGCTTTTTGTTACTATGAAGGATATAAACCAACTCCCATGCCTCTGTGACATTCAGACTGGAAGATATCCCTCTTTGGATTTTGGTTGCTAGGGTACTATGATTGGTTGCTAGGGAGTGGCTTGGCAGCTGCCAATCATGAAACTCCAAAGGCTTCTTGTCAATATTGAATTATATAAACCTTCCCCCATCTCTATACGATGCTCTGATACAGAGATATAGGCCTTGCTAAATAGTTGCTAGGGTACTC
This sequence comes from Scardinius erythrophthalmus, assembly GCF_964197995.2. Taxonomy (NCBI): domain Eukaryota; kingdom Metazoa; phylum Chordata; class Actinopteri; order Cypriniformes; family Leuciscidae; genus Scardinius; species Scardinius erythrophthalmus. The sequence continues at coordinate 39,617,873 of NC_138227.1, read as the reverse complement.
TGTTTGGTTGCTATGGAGTGGCTTGGCAGCTGCTAATGATGAACTCCAAAGGCTGCTTTTCAGTATGAATGACATAAACAAACTCCCATGCCTCTGTGACATTCAGAATGGAAGATATCCCTCTTTGAATTTTGGTTGCTAGGGTAATCTGTTTGGTTGCTATGGAGTTGCTTGACAGCTGCCATTGATGAAACTGCAAAGGCTTTTTGTTACTATGAATGATATAAACCAACTTCCATGCCTCTGTGACATTCAGAATAGAAGATATCCCTCTAGGATTTTGGTTGCTAAGGTGCTCGACAATGGTTGCTAGGGAGGGGCTAGGAAGTGTTGAGGTGATTCATGATTGGCCATTTGATGCCCTGAGTGAAACGAGACCACCTTGGTGTTTCTATGATCTACTAGAGCGTTTCTAGACGTTGCTAGGGTGTTCAGGATGGTTGCTAAGGTATTTTTGGTAGTTGCTATTTTGTTACTAGGTGGTTGGTAGTTGTCAAAGATGGTTACTATGGAGTTTTTATAGAGTTATTAAAATCTTTAATAACGAGTGCCTTCAGTACGGCACTCGGCCTGCGGCCTCGTGCCTATGGCTGAATAGGCACAAGCATGGAGCAATATCGCAAGGCCACGAGTGTAATATTGCGTTAAAAAATACAAAAAAATGTAAAAAAAAATTTTTTTTGGTTTAGGGTGGTTGCTAGGGAGCTCTTAGTGGTTGCTAGGGTGCTAAAACTGGTTGCTAGGGTGTGGCTATGAAGATTTTAGGCCATTACTTATTGGCTGCTTGATAATATAAATCCTCTGAGGGAGAGAGAGAGGGAGAGACGCAGGGCTGTCAGGCCCTTTGGAGTGGTGTGTGTGTGAAAACGTCGGTTGGGATTCAAATATTTTTAGAATGCCCAATGTAAAGTCAATGGGGACTTTTTTGGCCGCTTTTTCGTCCGCTGTGCGAACATCGTACACCCGATCGCTTAGAAAAGTCATAGCACACCTCTCCTCAATGAGCCGGTCGATTTGACACTTTACTCAGGGGTCTGTGACAAACGGTGCGGGGCGCATTACGCGCCAAACTTTGTCCAGAATAATAATAATAATAATAATAATAATAATAACTAGAATGTACATTTCCTGAAGAAAATGTGAAGTGGTGCTTGCAGTGGCAAAATTCGCCACTGGGCAGATGCTAACACAATTACCATGTTGTGATACCATGAGATACCACGTTTTAGCATTATTTACCACGATTTACCATGATTCTAAGATGATTTATTACGATTTACCACATTCCAGCATGATTTACTATGATTAACATGTTGTTAGAATGATGCTAGCATGATTAGCATGTTGCTAGCATGATTAGCATGTTGGTTGGATGATGCTAGCATGATTAGCATGTTGCTAGCATGCTTTTAACAAGATGCTAGCATGATTAGCATGTTTGCTAGCATGTTTTTAGCTAGATGCTAACATGATTAGCATGTTGCTAGCATGATTAGCATGTTGCTAGCTTGATTAGCATGATGCTAGCATTATGCTAGCTTGATTAGCATGTTGTTAGCATGATGCTAGCATGATGCTAGCTTGATTAGCATAATGCTAACATTATTAGCATGTTGCTAGCATGATGCTAGCTTGATTAGCATGATGCTAACATTATGCTAGCTTGATTAGCATGTTGTTAGCATGATGCTAGCTTTATTAGCATGTTGGTAGCATAATGCTAGCATGATTAGCATGTTGTTAGCATGATGCTAGCTTGATTAGCATGTTGCTAGCATGATGCTAGCTTGATTAGCATGTTGCCATTATGTTTTTAACAAGATGCTGTTGCCAGGTGGTTGCTAGGGTGTTCTGGGTGGTTGCTATGGTGTTGCTAGGCAGTTGCTAAGGTTTTCTGGGTGGTTGCTAGGCAGTTGCTAGGGTATTCTTGGTGGTTGCTAGGCAGTTGCTAGGGTATTCTTGGTGGTTGCTAGGGCGTTGCTAGATGGTTGCTAGGGTGTTCTGGGTGGTTGCTATGGTGTTGCTAGGCAGTTGCTATGGTATTCTGGGTGGATACTAGGGCATTGCTAGGCAGTTGCTAGGGTGTTCTGGGTGGTTGCTAGGTGTTCTGGGTGGTTGCTAGGCAGTTGCTAGGTGTTCTAGGTGGTTGCTAGGCAGTTGCTAGGGTGTTCTGGGTGCTTGCTAGAGTTTTTTGTGGTTACTAGAGCATTTCTAGACGTTGCTAGGGTGTTCAGGGTGGTTGCTAAGGTGTTTTTGTTAGTTGCTATGGTGTTACTAGGTGGTTGGTAGTTGTCAAATATGGTTACTATGGAGTTTTTATAGAGTTATTAAAATCTTTAATAACGAGTGCCTTCAGTACGGCACGAGGCCTGCGGCCTCGTGCCTATGGCCGAATAGGCACAAGCATGGAGCGATATCGCAAGGCCACAAGAGTAAAATTGCTTTAAAAAATATAAAAAAAATAAAAAAATGTTTTTTTTTGGTTTAGGGTGGTTGCTAGGGAGCTCTTAGTGGTTGCTAGGGTGCTGAAACTGGTTGCTAGGGTGTGGCTATGAAGATTTTAGGCCATAACTTATTGGCTGCTTGATAATATAAATCCTCTGAGGGAGAGAGAGAGGGAGAGACGCAGGGGTGTCAGGCCCTTTGGAGTGGTGTGTGTGTGAAAACGTCGGTTGGGATTTGAATTTTTTTAGAATGCCCAATGTAAAGTCAATGGGGACTTTTTTGGCCGCTTTTTCGTCCGCTGTGCGAACATCGTACACCCGATCGCTTAGAAAAGTCATAGCACACCTCTCCTCAATGAGCCGGTCGATTTGACACTTCACTCAGGGGTCTGTGACAAACGATGCGGGGCGAGTTTCGCGCCAAACTTTGTCCAGAATAATAATAATAATAATAATAATAAGAATAATAAGTATGAGCAATAACAATAGTGATGCTTTCAAAAAAGCACCACTAATAATAAGAATAATAAGTATGAGCAATAACAATAGTGATGCCTTGCTTTCAGCAAGCACCACTAATAATAAGAATAATAAGTATGAGCAATAACAATAGTGATGCCTTGCTTTCAGCAAGCACCACTAATAATAATAATAATAATAAGAATAATAAGTATGAGCAATAACAATAGTGATGCCTTGCTTTCAGCAAGCACCACTAATAAGTATGAGCAATAACAATAGTGATGCCTTGCTTTCAGCAAGCACCACTAATAAGTATGAGCAATAACAATAGTGATGCCTTGCTTTCAGCAAGCACCACTAACTAGAATGTACATTTCCTGAAGAAAATGTGAAGTGGTGCTTGCAGTGGCAAAACTCTCCACTTGGTTGCTAGGGTGTTGTACATGATTGCATTCGAGCCAACAACCATGTCTGTACAATGTTGTGGAGCTGAAATATGGCTTCTATATGTTGCAATATGGTTGCTAGGTGGCTCTAAACGGTTGCTAGGGTGTGAAATCAGTTACCATGGTGATAGTTACAGACAGTTTCCCAACCAAAACAAAAGAGCCAACCCCCATCTCTATGTGATGTTCTGATGCAGAGACATGGGTCATGATAAACGGTTGCTAGGGTCCTCTGTTTGGTTGCCAGGGAGTGACTTGGCAGGTGCCAATGATGAAACTCCAAAGGCTGATTGTCAGTATAAATGATTTAAACCAACTCCCATGCCTCTGTGACATTCAGAATGGAAGATATCCCTCTTTGGAATTTGGTTGCTAGGGTCCTCTGTTTGGTTGCAAGGGAGTGACTTGGCAGGTGCCAATCATAAAACTCCAAAGGCTGCTTGTCATTATGAATGATATAAACCAACTCCCATGCCTGTGTGACTTTCAGAATGGAAGATATCCCTCTTTGGATTTTGGTTACTAGGGTACTCTGTTTGGTTGCTATGGAGTTACTTGGCAGCTGCCAATGATGAAATTCCAAAGGTTTCTTGTCAGTATGAATGATATAAACAAACTCCCATGCCTCTGTGACATTCAGACTGGAAGATATCCCTCTTTGGATTTTGGTTGCTAGGGTACTATGATTGGTTGCTAGGGAGTGGCTTGGCAGCTGCCAATCATGAAACTCCAAAGGCTTCTTGTCAATATTGAATTATATAAACCTTCCCCCATCTCTATACGATGCTCTGATACAGAGATATAGGTCTTGCTAAATAGTTGCTAGGGTACTCTGTTTGGTTGCTATGGAGTGGCTTGGCAGCTGCTAATGATGAACTCCAAAGGCTGCTTTTCAGTATGAATGACATAAACAAACTCCCATGCCTCTGTGACATTCAGAATGGAAGATATCCCTCTTTGAATTTTGGTTGCTAGGGTAATCTGTTTGGTTGCTATGGAGTTGCTTGACAGCTGCCATTGATGAAACTGCAAAGGCTTTTTGTTACTATGAATGATATAAACCAACTTCCATGCCTCTGTGACATTCAGAATAGAAGATATCCCTCTAGGATTTTGGTTGCTAAGGTGCTCGACAATGGTTGCTAGGGAGGGGCTAGGAAGTGTTGAGGTGATTCATGATTGGCCATTTGATGCCCTGAGTGAAACGAGACCACCTTGGTGTTTCTATGATCTACTAGAGCGTTTCTAGACGTTGCTAGGGTGTTCAGGATGGTTGCTAAGGTATTTTTGGTAGTTGCTATTTTGTTACTAGGTGGTTGGTAGTTGTCAAAGATGGTTACTATGGAGTTTTTATAGAGTTATTAAAATCTTTAATAACGAGTGCCTTCAGTACGGCACTCGGCCTGCGGCCTCGTGCCTATTGCTGAATAGGCACAAGCATGGAGCAATATCGCAAGGCCACGAGTGTAATATTGCGCTAAAAAATACAAAAAAATGTACAAAAAATTTTTTTTTGGTTTAGGGTGGTTGCTAGGGAGCTCTTAGTGGTTGCTAGGGTGCTAAAACTGGTTGCTAGGGTGTGGCTATGAAGATTTAAGGAAATTACTTATTGGCTGCTTGATAATATAAATCCTCTGAGGGAGAGAGAGAGGGAGAGACGCAGGGCTGTCAGGCCCTTTGGAGTGGTGTGTGTGTGAAAACGTCGGTTGGGATTCAAATATTTTTAGAATGCCCAATGTAAAGTCAATGGGGACTTTTTTGGCCGCTTTTTCGTCCGCTGTGCGAACATCGTACACCCGATCGCTTAGAAAAGTCATAGCACACCTCTCCTCAATGAGGCGGTCGATTTGACACTTCACTCAGGGGTCTGTGACAAACGGTGCGGGGCGAGTTTCGCGCCAAACTTTGTCCAGAATAATAATAATAAGAATAATAAGTATGAGCAATAACAATAGTGATGCTTTTAAAAAAGCACCACTAATAACTAGATGCAAAAGTTCGTCGAGACAAACTTTGAAGTTGGCTTGAGAAAGTTCGGACCAGAACGTTTTTTGCTAGGCGGTTGCTAGGATGTTATGGGTGGTCGCTATGGTGTTGCTAGGCGGTTGCTAGGGTGTTCTGGGTGGTTGCTATGGTGTTGCTAGGCGGTTGCTAGGGTATTCTGAGTGGTTGCTATGGTGTTGCTAGGCGGTTGCTAGGGTGTTCTGGGTGGTTGTTATGCTGTTGCTAGGTGGTTGCTAGGGTGTTCTGGGTGGTTGTTAGGCGGTTGCTAGGGTGTTCTGGGTAGTTGCTATGGTGTTGCTAGGCGGTTGCTAAGGTATTCTGGGTGGTTGCTAGGCGGTTGCTAGGGTGTTCTGGGTGGTTGCTATGCTGTTGCTAGGCGGTTGCTAGGGTATTCTGGGTGGTTGCTAGGCGGTTACTAGGGTGTTTTGGGTGGTTGCTATACTGTTGCTAGGGTGTTCTGGGTGGTTGCTATGCTGTTGCTAGGCGGTTGCTAGGGTGTTTTGGTGGTTGCTATGCTGTTGCTAGGCGGTTGCTATGGTGTTTTGGTGGTTGCTATGCTGTTGCTAGGGTATTATGGGGGGTTGCTAGGGTGTTGCTAGGCGGTTGCCAGGGTGTTCTAGGTGGTTGCTATGATGTTGCTAGGCGGTTGCTAGGGTGTTTTGGTGGTTGCTATGGTGTTGCTAGGCAGTTGCTAGGGTATTCTGGTTGGTTGCTATGGTGTTGCTAGGTGTTGCTATGCTGTTGCTAGGCGGTTGCTAGGGTATTCTGGGGGTTGTTAGGGTGTTGCTAGGCGGTTGCTAGGGTGTTCTAGGTGGTTGCTATGATGTTGCTAGGCGGTTGCTAGGGTGTTTGGGTGGTTGCTATGGTGTTGCTAGGCAGCTGCTAGGGTATGCTTGGTGGTTGCTAGGGTGTTGCTAGGTGGTTGCTAGGGTATTCTAGGTGGTTGCTAGGGTGTTGCTAGGCGGTTGCTAGGGTGTTTTGGTGGTTGCTATGGTGTTGCTAGGCGGTTACTAAGGTATTCTGGGTGGTTGCTAGGCGGTTGCTAGGGTGTTCTGGGTGGTTGCTATGGTGTTGCTAGGCGGTTACTAGGCGGTTGCTAGGGTGTTCTGGGCGGTTGCTATGGTGTTGCTAGGTGGTTGGTAGTTGTCACAGATGGTTACTATGGAGTCTTTATAGAGTTCTTAGCATGATCTTGGCATGATTTAGCACTTAACTAATCGCTATTAGCATGTAGCTATTTACTGCTAGCATGTATAGCATGTTGGAAGTGCTGTTTGCTAGCATGAGTCAAAAGAGCCAAACCTCATCTCTATATGATGTTCTGATACAGAGATATAGGTCTTGCAAAACGGTTGCTAGGGTACTCAAGTTTGGTTGCTATGGAGTTGCTTGGGAGCTGGAAGCTTTAAACTTAAGAAGTGGTTTGAAGTTTAAAGTAGTTTACGAGTTTTTGAGTTTTGAGTTTATAAGTTTAAATGAGTTTAGAGTTTAAGTTTAAATGAGTTTAGTGTGTGTGTGTGTGTGTGTGTGTGTGTGTTCACACACACACACACACACACACACACACACACACTCAGAGTTTATGAGTTTAGAGTTTATAAGTGTATAAATTGATGAGTTTATAAGTGTAAGAGTTTTTGAGTTTAGAGTTTATGTTTTAAATGAGTTTAGAGTTTATAAGTTTTAATGAGTTTAAAGTTTATAAGTTTAAATGAGTTTAAGAGTTCAGAGTTTATTAATTTATGAGTTTAAGAGTTCATAAGTCTATGAATTCATAAGTTTATAAGTTAATTAGTTTATAAGTGTATGAGTTTAGAGTTTATTAGTTTAAATGAGTCTCAATGGCTCATATAGTATATAGAATGGCAGTTTGGTTTAGTCTTCAAGGTATTTTGATTTAAATTTTGTCGGTTTGAATTTTTTAGAACTCCCCAATGTAAGTCAATGGGAGTTTTTGAATGAGTTTTTTCGAGTTTTGATCGTCATTTTTAGGAAAACCGTAAGTCGGATCAGTCTGAAAAGATATAGCAACGCGAGTCAGATCAGTTTGAGTGTCTGTGCCGAGTTTGGAGTATGTGGAGTTAAAGCTCTAGGAGGAGTTTGAGTTGTAAATTTTTACGGTCAGAAGAATAATAATAATAATAATAACTAGATGCAAAAGTTCGTCGAGACAAACTTTAAGTTGGCTTGAGAAAGTTTGGACCAGAACGCTTTTTGCTAGGCGGTTGCTAGGGTCTTTTGGGTGGTTGCTAGGCGGTTGCTAGGGTCTTTTGGGTGGTTGCTATGCTGTTTCTAGGCGGTTGCTAGGGTATTTTGGGTGGTTGCTAGGCGGTTGCTAGGGTGTTCTGGGTGGTTGCTATGGTGTTGCTAGGCGGTTGCTAGGGTGTTCTGGGTGGTTGCTATGGTGTTGCTAGGCGGTTGCTAGGGTATTCTTGGTGGTTGCTAGGCGGTTGCTAGGGTGTTCTGGGTGGTTGATATGGTGTTGCTAGGCGGTTGCTAAGGTATTCTGGGTGGTTGCTAGGCGGTTGCTAGGGTGTTCTGAGTGGTTGCTATGGTGTTGCTAGGGTGTTCTGGGTGGTTGCTAGGTGGTTGCTAGGGTGTTCTGGGTGGTTGCTATGGTGTTGCTAGGCGGTTGCTGGTGTATTCTGAGTGGTTGCTAGGCGGTTGCTAGGGTGTTGCTAGGCGGTTGCTAAGGTATTCTGGGTGGTTGCTAGGCGGTTGCTAGGGTGTTCTGAGTGGTTGCTATGCTGTTGCTAGGGTGTTCTGGGTGGTTGCTAGGCGGTTGCTAGGGTGTTCTGGGTGGTTGCTATGGTGTTGCTAGGCGGTTGCTAGGGTATTCTGGGTGGTTGCTAGGCGGTTGCTAGGGTATTCTGGGTGGTTGCTAGGCGGTTGCTAGGGTGTTCTGGGTGGTTGCTATGGTGTTGCTAGGCGGTTGCTAGGGTATTCTGGGTGGTTGCTAGGCGGTTGCTAGGGTATTCTGGGTGGTTGCTAGGCGGTTGCTAGGGTGTTCTGGGTGGTTGCTATGGTGTTGCTAGGCGGTTGCTAGGGTATTCGGAGTGGTTGCTAGGCGGTTGCTAGGGTGTTCTGGGTGGTTGCTATGGTGTTGCTAGGCGGTTGCTAAGGTATTCTGGGCGGTTACTAGGCGGTTGCTAGGGTGTTCTGGGCGGTTGCTATGGTGTTGCTAGGTGGTTGGTAGTTGTCACAGATGGTTACTATGGAGTCTTTATAGAGTTCTTAGCATGATCTTGGCATGATATAGCACTTAACTACTCGTTATTAGCATGTAGCTATTCAGTGCTAGCATGTGTAGCATGTTGGAAGTGCTGTTTGCTAGCATGAGTCAAAAGAGCCAAACCTCATCTCTATACGATGTTCTGATACAGAGATATAGGTCTTGCAAAACGGTTGCTAGGGTACTCAAGTTTGGTTGCTATGGAGTTGCTTGGGAGCTGGAAGCTTTAAACTTAAGAAGTGGTTTGAAGTTTAAAGTAGTTTACGAGAATTTGAGTTTTGAGTTTATAAGTTTAAATGAGTTTAGTGTGTGTGTGTGTGTGTGTGTGTGTGTGTGTGTGTGTGTGTGTGTGAACACACACACACACACACACACACACACTCAGAGTTTATGAGTTTAGAGTTTATAAGTGTATAAATTGATGAGTTTATAAGTGTAAGAGTTTTTGAGTTTAGAGTTTATACGTTTTAAATGAGTTTAGAGTTTATAAGTTTTAATGAGTTTAAGAGTTCAGAGTTTATTAATTTATGAGTTTAAGAGTTCATAAGTCTATGAATTCATGAGTTTATAAGTTAATTAGTTTATAAGTGTATGAGTTTAGAGTTTATTAGTTTAAATGAGTCTCAATGGCTCATATAGTATATAGAACGGCAGTTTGGTTTAGTCTTCAAGGTGTTTAGATTTAAATTTTGTCAGTTTGAATTTTTTAGAACTCCCCAATGTAAGTCAATGGGAATTTTTGAATGAGTTTTTTCGAGTTTTGATCGTCATTTTTAGGAAAACCGTAAGTCCGATCAGTCTGAAAAGATATAGCAACGCGAGTCAGATCAGTTTGAGTGTCTGTGCCGAGTTTGGAGTATGTGGAGTTAAAGCTCTAGGAGGAGTTTGAGTTGTAAATTTTTAGGGTCAGAAGAATAATAATAATAATAAGTTTAAATAGGATTTCAGTAAGTTGGCTCTCTCAAGCCAACTTAATAATAATAATAATAATAAGTTTAAATAGGATTTCAATATGTTGGCTCTCTCAAGCCAACTTAATAATAATAATAATAAGTTTAAGTACAATATCAGTAAGTTGGCTCTCTCAAGCCAACTTAATTAATATAAACTTTTTCTTACAATTAATTTTTACACTTTTATCATATAGTGACCAGTGGTGTTGTAAATACCTAAAGAGTTACATATGCCAAGTAAGAAAACATATAAATTGCTACATGTGGTGTGATAGAACTTCAAGGCCCTAGGCATAGTTGTCTATAAAAATCTCATACAGCAATCATGAGCACAGCAACATGAAAGCAAATAAGAAGAACCCGTCAAAGTCTAGAACTCTTGATTAGTTTGATTCCATAATAACCCAATGGATGAATTGCAAAGCAAGTGCATATTTGTTATCTGGAGGGCAGGCTACACGAATAAACAAGGTATGCAAAGGGGCGAAATGGATCGCTGGGTCCTACCACCTTGGTGAAAACTTGCTGGGACCCGAGGGGTATATATGTCTCTTGCAAAGACTTCAGCAGATACCATTGGGGAACAGGCTTTCACCCCATAGGTGATATCTTTTCCCTTCAAGGTTTAGTAACAGAACATCACTGGAACAGAACAATACATCCACACAGAGCAAACTTGAACTAATATAAATTTCTTCTTACAATTAATTTTTACACTTTAATCGTTGTAAATACCTAAAGAGTTACATATGCCAAGTAAGAAAACATATAAGTGGCTACATGTGGTGTGATAGAACTTCAAGGCCCTAGGCATAGTTGTCTATAAAAATCTCATACAGCAATCATGAGAACAGTAATATGAAAGCAAATAAGAAGAACTCGTCAAAGTCTAGAACTCTTGATTAGTTTGATTCCATAATAACCCAATGGATGAATTGCAAAAAGCAAGTGCATATTTACTATCTGGATGGCAGGCTAAAGGAATAAACAAAGTATGCAAAGTGGTGCAATGGATCGCTGGGTCCTACCACCTTTGTGAAATCTTGCTGGGACCCGAGGGGAATATATGCTTCCAGCAAAGGATTCGGCACATACCTTTGGGGAACAGGCTTTGACCCCATAGGTGATATCTTTTCCCTTCAAGATTTAGTCATAGAACATCACTGGAACAGAACAATACATCCACACAGAGCAAACTTGAACTAATATAAACTTCTTCTTAAGATTAATTTTCACACTTTAATCATATAGTGACCAGTGGTGTTGTAAATACCTAAAGAGTTACATATGCCAAGTAAGAAAACATATAAATTGTTACATGTGGTGTGATAGAACTTCAAGGCCCTAGGCATAGTTGTCTATAAAAATCTCATACTGCAATCATGAGCACAGCAACATGAAAACAAATAAGAAGAACCCGTCAAAGTCTAGAACTCTTGATTAGTTTGATTCCATAATAACCCAATGGATGAATTGCAAAAAGCAAGTGCATATTTACTATCTGGATGGCAGGCTACACGAATAAACAAGGTATGCAAAGTGGTGCAATGGATCGCTGGGTCCTACCACCTTGGTGAAAACTTGCTGGGACCAGAGGGGTATATATGCCTCCAGCAAATGCTTAAGGAGATACCATTGGGGAACAGGCTTTGACCCCATAGGTGATATCTTTTCCTTTCAAGGTTTAGTAATAGAACATCACTGGAACAGAACAATACATCCACACAGAGCAAACTTGAACTAATATAAACTTCTTCTTAAGATTAATTTTCACACTTTAATCATATAGTGACCAGTGGTGCTGTAAATACCTAAAGAGTTACATATGCCAAGTAAGAAAACATATAAGTGGCTACATGTGGTGTGATAGAACTTCAAGGCCCTAGGCATAGTTGTCTATAAAAATCTCATACAGCAATCATGAGAACAATAATATGAAAGCAAATAAGAAGAACTCGTCAAAGTCTAGAACTCTTGATTAGTTTGATTCCATAATAACCCAATGGATGAATTGCAAAAAGCAAGTGCATATTTAATATCTGGATGGCAGGCTACACGAATAAACAAGGTATGCAAAATGGTGCAATGGATCGCTGGGTCCTACCACCTTGGTGAAAACTTGCTGGGACTCGAGGGGTATATATGCCTCCAGCAAAGGCTTCTGCAGATACCATTGGGGAACAGGCTTTGACCCCATAGGTGATATCTTTTCCCTTCAAGGTTTAGTAATAGAACATCACTGGAACAGAACAATACATCCACACAGAGCAAACTTGAACTAATATAAATTTCTTCTTACAATTAATTTTTACACTTTAATCGTTGTAAATACCTAAAGAGTTACATATGCCAAATAAGAAAACATATAATTGGCTACATGTGGTGTGATAGAACTTCAAGGCCCTAGGCATAGTTGTCTATAAAAATCTCATACAGCAATCATGAGAACAGTAATATGAAAGCAAATAAGAAGAACTCGTCAAAGTCTAGAACTCTTGATTAGTTTGATTCCATAATAACCCAATGGATGAATTGCAAAAAGCAAGTGCATATTTACTATCTGGATGGCAGGCTAAAGGAATAAACAAAGTATGCAAAGTGGTGCAATGGATCGCTGGGTCCTACCACCTTGGTGAAAACTTGCTGGGACCAGAGGGGTATATATGCCTCCAGCAAAGGCTTCAGCAGATACCATTGGGGAACAGGCTTTGACCCCATAGGTGATATCTTTTCCCTTCAAGGTTTAGTAATAGAACATCACTGGAACAGAACAATACATCCACACAGAGCAAACTTGAACTAATATAAACTTCTTCTTAAGATTAATTTTCACACTTTAATCATATAGTGACCAGTGGTGCTGTAAATACCTAAAGAGTTACATATGCCAAGTAAGAAAACATATAAGTGGCTACATGTGGTGTGATAGAACTTCAAGGCCCTAGGCATAGTTGTCTATAAAAATCTCATACAGCAATACTGAGAACAGTAATATGAAAGCAAATAAGAAGAACTTGTCAAAGTCTAGAACTCTTGATTAGTTTGATTCCATAATAACCCAATGGATGAATTGCAAAAAGCAAGTGCATATTTACTATCTGGATGGCAGGCTAAGGGAATAAACAAGGTATGCAAAGTGGTGCAATGGATCGCTGGGTCCTACCACCTTGGTGAAAACTTGCTGGGACCAGAGGGGTATATATGCCTCCAGCAAAGGCTTCAGCAGATACCATTGGGGAACAGGCTTTGACCCCATAGGTGATATCTTTTCCCTTCAAGGTTTAGTAATAGAACATCACTGGAACAGAACAATACATCAACACAGAGCAAACTTGAACTAATATAAACTTCTTCTTAAGATTAATTTTCACACTTTAATCATATAGTTACCAGTGGTGCTGTAAATACCTAAAGAGTTACATATGCCAAGTAAGAAAACATATAAGTGGCTATATGTGGAGTGATAGAACTTCAAGGCCCTAGGCACAATTGTCTATAAAAATCTCATACAGCAATCATGAGAACAGCAACATGAAAACAAATAAGAAGAACCGTCAAAGTCTAGAACTCTTGATTAGTTTGATTCCATAATAACCCAATGGATGAATTGCAAAAAGCAAGTGCATATTTAATATCTGGATGGCAGGCTACACGAATAAACAAGGTATGCAAAGTGGTGCAATAGATCGCTGGGTCCTACCACCTTGGTGAAAACTTGCTGGGACTCGAGGGGTATACATGCCTCCAGTAAAGGCTTCATCAGATACCATTGGGGAACAGGCTTTGACCCCATAGGTGATATCTTTTCCCTTCAAGGTTTAGTAATAGAACATCACTGGAATAGAACAATACATCCACACAGAGGAAACTTGAACTAATATAAACTTTTTCTTACAATTAATTTTTACACTTTTATCATATAGTGACCAGTGGTGTTGTAAATACCTAAAGAGTTACATATGCCAAGTAAGAAAATATATAAATTGCTACATGTGGTGTGATAGAACTTCAAGGCCCTAGGCATAGTTGTCTATAAAAATCTCATACAGCAATCATGAGCACAACAACATGAAAGCAAATAAGAAGAACCCGTCAAAGTCTAGAACTCTTGATTAGTTTGATTCCATAATAACCCAATAGATGAATTGCAAAGCAAGTGCATATTTGGTATCTGGAGGGCAGGCTACACAAATAAACAAGGTATGCAAAGGGGCGAAATGGATCGCTGGGTCCTACCACCTTGGTGAAAACTTGCTGGGACCAGAGGGGTATATATGCCTCCAGCAAAGGCTTCAGCAGATACCATTGGGGAACAGGCTTTGACCCCATAGGTGATATCTTTTCCCTTCAAGGTTTAGTAATAGAACATCACTGGAACAGAACAATACATCCACACAGAGCAAACTTGAACTAATATAAATTTCTTCTTACAATTAATTTTTACACTTTAATCGTTGTAAATACCTAAAGAGTTACATATGCCAAATAAGAAAACATATAATTGGCTACATGTGGTGTGATAGAACTTCAAGGCCCTAGGCATAGTTGTCTATAAAAATCTCATACAGCAATCATGAGAACAGTAATATGAAAGCAAATAAGAAGAACTCGTCAAAGTCTAGAACTCTTGATTAGTTTGATTCCATAATAACCCAATGGATGAATTGCAAAAAGCAAGTGCATATTTACTATCTGGATGGCAGGCTAAAGGAATAAACAAGGTATGCAAAGTGGTGCAATGGATCGCTGGGTCCTACCACCTTGGTGAAAACTTGCTGGGACCAGAGGGGTATATATGCCTCCAGCAAAGGCTTCAGCAGATACCATTGGGGAACAGGCTTTGACCCCATAGGTGATATCTTTTCCCTTCAAGGTTTAGTAATAGAACATCACTGGAACAGAACAATACATCAACACAGAGCAAACTTGAACTAATATAAACTTCTTCTTAAGATTAATTTTCACACTTTAATCATATAGTTACCAGTGGTGCTGTAAATACCTAAAGAGTTACATATGCCAAGTAAGAAAACATATAAGTGGCTATATGTGGAGTGATAGAACTTCAAGGCCCTAGGCACAATTGTCTATAAAAATCTCATACAGCAATCATGAGAACAGCAACATGAAAACAAATAAGAAGAACCGTCAAAGTCTAGAACTCTTGATTAGTTTGATTCCATAATAACCCAATGGATGAATTGCAAAAAGCAAGTGCATATTTAATATCTGGATGGCAGGCTACACGAATAAACAAGGTATGCAAAGTGGTGCAATAGATCGCTGGGTCCTACCACCTTGGTGAAAACTTGCTGGGACTCGAGGGGTATACATGCCTCCAGTAAAGGCTTCATCAGATACCATTGGGGAACAGGCTTTGACCCCATAGGTGATATCTTTTCCCTTCAAGGTTTAGTAATAGAACATCACTGGAATAGAACAATACATCCACACAGAGGAAACTTGAACTAATATAAACTTTTTCTTACAATTATTTTTTACACTTTTATCATATAGTGACCAGTGGTGTTGTAAATACCTAAAGAGTTACATATGCCAAGTAAGAAAATATATAAATTGCTACATGTGGTGTGATAGAACTTCAAGGCCCTAGGCATAGTTGTCTATAAAAATCTCATACAGCAATCATGAGCACAACAACATGAAAGCAAATAAGAAGAACCCGTCAAAGTCTAGAACTCTTGATTAGTTTGATTCCATAATAACCCAATAGATGAATTGCAAAGCAAGTGCATATTTGTTATCTGGAGGGCAGGCTACACAAATAAACAAGGTATGCAAAGGGGCGAAATGGATCGCTGGGTCCTACCACCTTGGTGAAAACTTGCTGGGACCCGAGGGGTATATATGTCTCTTGCAAAGACTTCAGCAGATACCATTGGGGAACAGGCTTTGACCCCATAGGTGATATCTTTTCCCTTCAAGGTTTAGTAATAGAACATCACTGGAATAGAACAATACATCCACACAGAGCAAACTTGAACTAATATAAATTTCTTCTTACAATTAATTTTTACACTTTAATCGTTGTAAATACCTAAAGAGTTACATATGCCAAGTAAGAAAACATATAAGTGGCTACATGTGGTGTGATAGAACTTCAAGGCCCTAGGCATAGTTGTCTATAAAAATCTCATACAGAAATCATGAGCACAGCAACATGAAAGCAAATAAGAAGAACCCGTCAAAGTCTAGAACTATTGATTAGTTTGATTCCATACTAACCCAATGGATGAATTGCAAAGCAAGTGCATATTTGTTATCTGGAGGGCAGGCTACACGAATAAACAAGGTATGCAAAGGGGCGAAATGGATCGCTGGGTCCTACCACCTTGGTGAAAACTTGCTGGGACTCGAGGGGTATATATGCCTCCAGCAAAGGCTTCAGCAGATACCATTGGGGAACAGGCTTTGACCCCATAGGTGATATCTTTTCCCTTCAAGGTTTAGTAATAGAACATCACTGGAACAGAACAATACATCCACACAGAGCAAACTTGAACTAATATAAACTTCTTCTTAAGATTCATTTTCACACTTTAATCATATAGTGACCAGTGGTGTTGTAAATACCTACAGAGTTACATATGCCAAGTAAGAAAACATATAAGTGGCTATATGTGGAGTGATAGAACTTCAAGGCCCTAGGCATAATTGTCTATAAAAATCTCATACAGCAATCATGAGAACAGCAACATGAAAACAAATAAGAAGAACCCGTCAAAGTCTAGAACTCTTGATTAGTTTGATTCCATAATAACCCAATGGATGAATTGCAAAAAGCAAGTGCATATTTACTATCTGGATGGCAGGCTACACGAATAAACAAGGTATGCAAAGTGGTGCAATAGATCGCTGGGTCCTACCACCTTGGTGAAAACTTGCTGGGACTCGAGGGGTATATATGCCTCCAGCAATGTCATGATTCTGCCTTCATGTCCTAGATCTTTCTTGTTTTGAGGCAGGATCATGACAGACCCATGTTTTGTGTACAAGCACATGGCCATTTGTTTGGGCCATGTGCTTGTGTTGTCTCGTCACATAACCCCGCCCCCTTGTTACCCTTGTTTAGTCATTATTAATCATCTGTGTCACCTGTTGTCATCTTTAGTTTCTCCCTATTTAATCCCCTTGTGTTTGCTGTCCTGTGCCGGTTCATTGCCAATCTTTATGTCGAATCATTTGTGAGTAACCTGTTGAGAAGTCTTGTGAAGTATTTGATCCTGTCTTAGCTGTTAGTTTATTGTTCTGTTTTCTGTCAGTCTTAGTCTAGTCTAGTTAGTCATCCCTGTCTTGTTTTGCCCCCTCGTGGGTTTTGTTTTCCCTGTTTTGTCTTAATAAATCTGTGTGTATTGCATACCGTCTGCGATTGGGTTCTTCTCTCTGCAATCCCATGACAGAATGAACCGGCCAAAGAAGAACCCAGCAGATAGTGTGTCCTCCCAGTTCCAGCAACAAATGAAGTTCAATGAACAATGCTGGTTGTCGGCTTCCACCGACAGAAAGAGGGTCAACCTCCCATTCTCGTCTGAGGGTGAGTGGATCCTGAAGAATTATGCCCAACTCTGGGATCGTTTCTCTCAGGAGGAGCCGCCGAGTCCCACCGTGTTGTCGCCACCAGCCAAGCTGCCCGTGATCCTGGAGGGTCGGGTCCTGGCTGTTGTTTCTCAAGGGGACCAGGCTCACTCCACTTCTCCCGAGGTCCCAGCCACTCCCGTTGATCTTCGTGGCAAACGAGGGAGGAGGACTTCGTGGGATTCTCCGTCGGAGTCATCCTCGACCGAGTCAGCGCTGCCTGAGACTGCCCTTCCAACTCAGGTCACAGATCCCGCTGAGCTTCTTCAACCGGTCACAAGTCCGGCTATGACTTCCACACCACGACCTAAGAGAAAGAAGAGGAGAAAGGGAGCCTCTTGTCCTTCGTCTCAGCCTGTCCCAGAGCCCGCTACTTCAAGCGCTGTTCCAGAGCCCGCTCCTGCAAGCGCTGTTCCTGAGCCCGCCACGGCAAGCGCTGTTCCTGAGCCCGCCACGGCAAGCGCTGTTCCAGAGCCAGCTTCTGCAAGCGCTGTTCCAGAGCCAGCTTCTGCAAGCGCTGTTCCCGAGCCAGCTTCTGCAAGCGCTGTTCCCGAGCCAGCTTCTGCAAGCGCTGTTCCAGAGCCAGCTTCTGCAAGCGCTGTTCCAGAGCCAACTTCTGCAAGCGCTGTTCCAGAGTCTGCAGTCATGAGGGCTGCAGAGCGAGCAGCTCTGCAGCCGTGGCCGATTCAGCTGCTAAGGCTGTTTTGCGGTCGGTTTCGGCGAGCCACGAGATGCCGATTGTCATCGCTGTAAGAACCTTGTCCGAGTATCTGTCCAGTCTAGCCAAGATTCTGGAGATGCCTGTCCCAGCTGATGTGTCCAGTCCTGTCCCAGCTAATGTGTCCAGCCCTGTCCCAGCTATTGTGTTCAGCCCTGTCCCAGCTGATGTGTCCAGCCCTGTCCCAGCTTATGTGTCCAGCCCTGTCCCAGCTGATGTGTCCAGCCCTGTCCCAGCTGATGTGTCCAGCCCTGTCCCAGCTGATGTGTCCAGCCCTGTCCCAGCTAATGTGTCCAGCCCTGTCCCAGCTAATGTGTCCAGCCCTGTTCCAGCAGATGGGTCCAGTCCTGTCCCAGCTGACAGGAGGATGTCTGTGTCCAGTCCTGTCCCAGCTAATGTGTTCAGCCCTGTCCCTAATTTTGTGTCCAGCCCTGTCCCAGCATCACAGTCTACATCTTTCTCCAGTCCCTTACCACCTGCCTCACCCATTGTCTTCGCTCCGCTGCCGGCTGTAGCTGTTCCCTCTGTCACCACTTCACCCCGGACTGTTTCCCCCAAGACTGTCCCTCGTGTGTCCCCATCCATGTCTGCCCGGACCCCTCGCCGTCAGCCCTCGTCCTGTCCACCCAAGACCCCTAGTCCTCCCATCCACCCTGGACATTCCCCTATGAACTCTGTGTTGTCTCCGCCTCCTCTTCCTTGTTTTTTATTTTTATTATGTCACCCCAATCCTGTCATTGTGTATTCATGTCTGCCTTTATTAGTTTTTGTCATGTATTGTTGGTTTGTGTCTATGTCTCAGTCGGTCTTGTCCCGTGTTTCATGTTCCCTCTAGGGAGCGTCTGGAAGCCGCTCCTTGGGGGGAGGGTTCTGTCATGATTCTGCCTTCATGTCCTAGATCTTTCTTGTTTTGAGGCAGGATCATGACAGACCCATGTTTTGTGTACAAGCACATGGCCATTTGTTTGGGCCATGTGCTTGTGTTGTCTTGTCACATAACCCCGCCCCCTTGTTACCCTTGTTTAGTCATTATTAATCATCTGTGTCACCTGTTGTCATCTTTAGTTTCTCCCTATTTAATCCCCTTGTGTTTGCTGTCCTGTGCCGGTTCATTGCCAATCTTTATGTCGAATCATTTGTGAGTAACCTGTTGAGAAGTCTTGTGAAGTATTTGATCCTGTCTTAGCTGTTAGTTTATTGTTCTGTTTTCTGTCAGTCTTAGTCTAGTCTAGTTAGTCATCCCTGTCTTGTTTTGCCCCCTCGTGGGTTTTGTTTTCCCTGTTTTGTCTTAATAAATCTGTGTGTATTGCATACCGTCTGCGATTGGGTTCATCTCTCTGCAATCCCATGACAAGCAAAGGCTTCATCAGATACCATTGGGGAACAGGCTTTGACCCCATAGGTGATATATTTTCCCTTCAAGGTTTAGTAATAAAACATCACTGGAATAGAACAATACATCCACACAGAGCAAACTTGAACTAATATAAACTTTTTCTTACAATTAATTTTTACACTTTTATCATATAGTGACCAGTGGTGTTGTAAATACCTAAAGAGTTACATATGCCAAGTAAGAAAACATATAAATTGCTACATGTGGTGTGATAGAACTTCAAGGCCCTAGGCATAGTTGTCTATAAAAATCTCATACAGCAATCATGAGCACAGCAACATGAAAGCAAATAAGAAGAACCCGTCAAAGTCTAGAACTCTTGATTAGTTTGATTCCATAATAACCCAATGGATGAATTGCAAAAAGCAAGTGCATATTTAATATCTGGATGGCAGGCTACACGAATAAACAAGGTATGCAAAATGGTGCAATGGATCGCTGGGTCCTACCACCTTGGTGAAAACTTGCTGGGACTCGAGGGGTATATATGCCTCCAGCAAAGGCTTCAGCAGATACCATTGGGGAACAGGCTTTGACCCCATAGGTGATATATTTTCCCTTCAAGGTTTAGTAATAGAACATCACTGGAACAGAACAATACATCCACACAGAGCAAACTTGAACTAATATAAACTTCTTCTTAAGATTAATTTTCACACTTTAATCATATAGTGACCAGTGGTGTTGCCAAGTAAGAAAACATATAAGTGGCTATATGTAGAGTGATAGAACTTCAAGGCCCTAGGCATAGTTGTCTATAAAAATATCACACAGCAATCATGAGAACAGCAACATGAAAACAAATAAGAAGAACCCATCTAAGTCTAGAACTCTTGATTAGTTTGATTCCATAATAACCCAATGGATGAATTGCAAAAAGCAAGTGCATATTTACTATCTGGATGGCAGGCTAAAGGAATAAACAAGGTATGCAAAGTGGTGCAATGGATCGCTGGGTCCTACCACCTTGGTGAAAACTTGCTGGGACTCGAGGGGTATATATGCCTCCAGCAAAGGCTTCAGCAGATACCATTGGGGAACAGGCTTTGACCCCATAGGTGATATCTTTTCCCTTCAAGGTTTAGTAATAGAACATCACTGGAACAGAACAATACATCCACACAGAGCAAACTTGAACTAATATAAACTTTTTCTTACAATTAATTTTCACACTTTAATCGTTGTAAATACCTAAAGAGTTACATATGCCAAGTAAGAAAACATATAAGTGGCTACATGTTGTGTGATAGAACTTCAAGGCGCTAGGCATAGTTGTCTATAAAAATCTCATACAGCAATCATGAGAACAGTAATATGAAAGCAAATAAGAAGATCTCGTCAAAGTCTAGAACTCTTGATTAGTTTGATTCCATAATAACCCAATGGATGAATTGCAAAAAGCAAGTGCATATTTACTATCTGGATGGCAGACTACACGAATAAACAAGGTATGCAAAGGGGTGCAATAGATCGCTGGGTCCTACCACCTTGGTGAAAACTTTCGGGGACCAGAGGGGTATATATGTCTCTTGCAAAGGCTTTGGCACATACCATTGGGGAACAGGCTTTGACCCCATAGGTGATATCTTTTCCCTTCAAGGTTTAGTCATAGAACATCACTGGAACAGAACAATACATCCACACAGAGCAAACTTGAACTAATATAAACTTCTTCTTAAGATTAATTTTCACACTTTAATCATATAGTGACCAGTGGTGTTGTAAATACCTAAAGAGTTACATATGCCAAGTAAGAAAACATATAAGTGGCTATATGTAGAGTGATAGAACTTCAAGGCCCTAGGCATAGTTGTCTATAAAAATCTCATACAGCAATCATGAGAACAGCAGCATGAAAAAAATTTAGAAGAACCCGTGAAAGTCTAGAACTCTTGATTAGTTTGATTCCATAATAACCCAATGGATGAATTGCAAAGCAAGTGCATATTTATTATCTGGAG
Organism: Scardinius erythrophthalmus; assembly: GCF_964197995.2. Classification (NCBI taxonomy): domain Eukaryota; kingdom Metazoa; phylum Chordata; class Actinopteri; order Cypriniformes; family Leuciscidae; genus Scardinius; species Scardinius erythrophthalmus. The sequence continues at coordinate 39,596,661 of NC_138227.1, read as the reverse complement.
GGCAGGCTACACGAATAAACAAGGTATGCAAAGGGGCGAAATGGATCGCTGGGTCCTGCCACCTTGGTGAAAACTTGCTGGGACTCGAGGGGTATATATGCCTCCAGCAAAGGCTTCAGCAGGTACCATTGGGGAACAGGCTTTGACCCCATAGGTGATATATTTTCCCTTCAAGGTTTAGTAATAGAACATCACTGGAACAGAACAATAAATCCACACAGAGCAAACTTTAACTAATATAAACTTCTTAAGATTAATTTTCACACTTTAATCATATAGTGACCAGTGGTGCTTTAAATACCTAAAGAGTTACATATGCCAAGTAAGAAAACATATAAGTGGCTATATGTGGAGTGATAGAACTTCAAGGCCCTAGGCATAGTTGTCTATAAAAATCTCATACAGCAATCATGAGAACAGCAACATGAAAACAAATAAGAAGAACCCGTCAAAGTCTAGAACTCTTGATTAGTTTGATTCCATAATAACCCAATGGATGAATTGCAAAAAGCAAGTGCATATTTACTATCTGGATGGCAGGCTACACAAATAAACAAGGTATGCAAAGTGGTGCAATGGATCGCTGGGTCCTACCACCTTGGTGAAAACTTGCTGGGAATCGAGGGGTATATATGCCTCCAGCAAAGGCTTCAGCAGATACCATTGGGGAACAGGCTTTGACCCCATAGGTGATATCTTTTCCCTTCAAGGTTTAGTAATAGAACATCACTGGAACAGAACAATACATCCACACAGAGCAAACTTGAACTAATATAAACTTTTTCTTACAATTAATATTCACACTTTAATCGTTGTAAATACCTAAAGAGTTACATATGCCAAGTAAGAAAACATATAAGTGGCTACATGTGGTGTGATAGAACTTCAAGGCCCTAGGCATTGTTGTCTATAAAAATCTCATACAGCAATCATGAGAACAATAATATGAAAGCAAATAAGAAGAACTCGTCAAAGTCTAGAACTCTTGATTAGTTTGATTCCATAATAACCCAATGGATGAATTGCAAAAAGCAAGTGCATATTTAATATCTGGATGGCAGGCTACACGAATAAACAAGGTATGCAAAATGGTGCAATGGATCGCTGGGTCCTACCACCTTGGTGAAAACTTGCTGGGACTCGAGGGGTATATATGCCTCCAGCAAAGGCTTCAGCAGATACCATTGGGGAACAGGCTTTGACCCCATAGGTGATATCTTTTCCCTTCAAGGTTTAGTAATAGAACATCACTGGAACAGAACAATACATCCACACAGAGCAAACTTGAACTAATATAAACTTCTTCTTAAGATTCATTTTCACACTTTAATCATATAGTGACCAGTGGTGCTGTAAATACCTAAAGAGTTACATATGCCAAGTAAGAAAACATATAAGTGGCTACATGTGGTGTGATAGAACTTCAAGGCCCTAGGCATAGTTGTCTATAAAAATCTCATACAGCAATCATGAGAACAGTAATATGAAAGCAAATAAGAAGAACTTGTCAAAGTCTAGAACTCTTGATTAGTTTGATTCCATAATAACCCAATGGATGAATTGCAAAGCAAGTGCATATTTGTTATCTGGAGGGCAGGCTACACGAATAAACAAGGTATGCAAAGGGGCGAAATGGATCGCTGGGTCCTACCACCTTGGTGAAAACTTGCTGGGACCCGAGGGGTATATATGTCTCTTGCAAAGACTTCAGCAGATACCATTGGGGAACAGGCTTTGACCCCATAGGTGATATCTTTTCCCTTCAAGGTTTAGTAATAGAACATCACTGGAACAGAACAATACATCCACACAGAGCAAACTTGAACTAATGTAAACTTCTTATGATTAATTTTCACACTTTTATCATATAGTGACCAGTGGTGTTGTAAATACCTACAGAGTTACATATGCCAAGTAAGAAAACATATAAGTGGCTACATGTGGTGTGATAGAACTTCAAGGCCCTAGGCATAGTTGTCTATAAAAATCTCATACAGCAATCATGAGAAAAGTAATATGAAAGCAAATAAGAAGAACCCGTCAAAGTCTAGAACTCTTGATTAGTTTGATTCCATAATAACCCAATGGATGAATTGCAAAAAGCAAGTGCATTTTTACTATCTGGATGGCAGGCTAAAGGAATAAACAAGGTATGCAAAGTGGTGCAATGGATCGCTGGGTCCTACCACCTTGGTGAAAACTTGCTGGGACCAGAGGGGTATATATGCCTCCAGCAAAGGCTTCAGCAGATACCATTGGGGAACAGGCTTTGACCCCATAGGTGATATCTTTTCCCTTCAAGGTTTAGTAATAGAACATCAGTGGAACAGAACAATACATCCACACAGAACAAACTTGAACTAATATAAACTTCTTCTTAAGATTAATTTTCACACTTTAATCATATAGTGACCAGTGGTGTTGTAAATACCTACAGAGTTACATATGCCAAGTAAGAAAACATATAAGTGGCTATATGTGGAGTGATAGAACTTCAAGGCCCTAGGCATAATTGTCTATAAAAATCTCATACAGCAATCATGAGAACAGCAACATGAAAACAAATAAGAAGGACCCGTCAAAGTCTAGAACTCTTGATTAGTTTGATTCCATAATAACCCAATGGATGAATTGCAAAAAGCAAGTGCATATTTACTATCTGGATGGCAGGCTAAAGGAATAAACAAAGTATGCAAAGTGGTGCAATGGATCGCTGGGTCCTACCACCTTTGTGAAATCTTGCTGGGACCCGAGGGGTATATATGCTTCCAGCAAAGGATTCGGCACATACCATTGGGGAACAGGCTTTGACCCCATAGGTGATATCTTTTCCCTTCAAGGTTTAGTCATAGAACATCACTGGAACAGAACAATACATCCACACAGAGCAAACTTGAACTAATATAAACTTCTTAAGATTAATTTTCACACTTTAATAATATAGTGACCAGTAGTGTTGTAAATACCTAAAGAGTTACATATGCCAAGTAAGAAAACATATAAATTGTTACATGTGGTGTGATAGAACTTCAAGGCCCAAGGCATAGTTGTCTATAAAAATCTCATACTGCAATCATGAGCACAGCAACATGAAAACAAATAAGAAGAACCCGTCAAAGTCTAGAACTCTTGATTAGTTTGATTCCATAATAACCCAATGGATGAATTGCAAAAAGCAAGTGCATATTTACTATCTGGATGGCAGGCTAAAGGAATAAACAAAGTATGCAAAGTGGTGCAATGGATCGCTGGGTCCTACCACCTTTGTGAAATCTTGCTGGGACCCGAGGGGAATATATGCTTCCAGCAAAGGATTCGGCACATACCTTTGGGGAACAGGCTTTGACCCCATAGGTGATATCTTTTCCCTTCAAGATTTAGTCATAGAACATCACTGGAACAGAACAATACATCCACACAGAGCAAACTTGAACTAATATAAACTTCTTCTTAAGATTAATTTTCACACTTTAATCATATAGTGACCAGTAGTGTTGTAAATACCTAAAGAGTTACATATGACAAGTAAGAAAACATATAAATTGTTACATGTGGTGTGATAGAACTTCAAGGCCCAAGGCATAGTTGTCTATAAAAATCTCATACTGCAATCATGAGCACAGCAACATGAAAACAAATAAGAAGAACCCGTCAAAGTCTAGAACTCTTGATTAGTTTGATTCCATAATAACCCAATGGATGAATTGCAAAAAGCAAGTGCATATTTACTATCTGGATGGCAGGCTACACGAATAAACAAGGTATGCAAAGGGGCGAAATGGATCGCTGGGTCCTACCACCTTGGTGAAAACTTGCTGGGACCCGAGGGGTATATATGTCTCTTGCAAAGACTTCAGCAGATACCATTGGGGAACAGGCTTTGACCCCATAGGTGATATCTTTTCCCTTCAAGGTTTAGTAATAGAACATCACTGGAACAGAACAATACATCCACACAGAGCAAACTTGAACTAATGTAAACTTCTTACGATTAATTTTCACACTTTTATCATATAGTGACCAGTGGTGTTGTAAATACCTACAGAGTTACATATGCCAAGTAAGAAAACATATAAGTGGCTACATGTGGTGTGATAGAACTTCAAGGCCCTAGGCATAGTTGTCTATAAAAATCTCATACAGCAATCATGAGAACAGTAATATGAAAGCAAATAAGAAGAACCTGTCAAAGTCTAGAACTCTTGATTAGTTTGATTCCATAATAACCCAATGGATGAATTGCAAAAAGCAAGTGCATTTTTACTATCTGGATGGCAGGCTAAAGGAATAAACAAGGTATGCAAAGTGGTGCAATGGATCGCTGGGTCCTACCACCTTGGTGAAAACTTGCTGGGACCAGAGGGGTATATATGCCTCCAGCAAAGGCTTCAGCAGATACCATTGGGGAACAGGCTTTGACCCCATAGGTGATATCTTTTCCCTTCAAGGTTTAGTAATAGAACATCAGTGGAACAGAACAATACATCCACACAGAGCAAACTTGAACTAATATAAACTTCTTCTTAAGATTAATTTTCACACTTTAATCATATAGTGACCAGTGGTGTTGTAAATACCTACAGAGTTACATATGCCAAGTAAGAAAACATATAAGTGGCTATATGTGGAGTGATAGAACTTCAAGGCCCTAGGCATAATTGTCTATAAAAATCTCATACAGCAATCATGAGAACAGCAACATGAAAACAAATAAGAAGAACCCGTCAAAGTCTAGAACTCTTGATTAGTTTGATTCCATAATAACCCAATGGATGAATTGCAAAAAGCAAGTGCATATTTACTATCTGGATGGCAGGCTACACGAATAAACAAGGTATGCAAAGTGGTGCAATAGATCGCTGGGTCCTACCACCTTGGTGAAAACTTGCTGGGACTCGAGGGGTATATATGCCTCCAGCAAAGGCTTCATCAGATACCATTGGGGAACAGGCTTTGACCCCATAGGTGATATATTTTCCCTTCAAGGTTTAGTAATAGAACATCACTGGAACAGAACAATACATCCACACAGAGCAAACTTGAACTAATATAAATTTCTTCTTACAATTAATTTTTACACTTTAATCGTTGTAAATACCTAAAGAGTTACATATGCCAAGTAAGAAAACATATAAGTGGCTACATGTGGTGTGATAGAACTTCAAGGCCCTAGGCATAGTTGTCTATAAAAATCTCATACAGCAATCATGAGAACAGTAATATGAAAGCAAATAAGAAGAACTCGTCAAAGTCTAGAACTCTTGATTAGTTTGATTCCATAATAACCCAATGGATGAATTGCAAAAAGCAAGTGCATATTTACTATCTGGATGGCAGGCTAAAGGAATAAACAAAGTATGCAAAGTGGTGCAATGGATCGCTGGGTCCTACCACCTTTGTGAAATCTTGCTGGGACCCGAGGGGAATATATGCTTCCAGCAAAGGATTCGGCACATACCTTTGGGGAACAGGCTTTGACCCCATAGGTGATATCTTTTCCCTTCAAGGTTTAGTCATAGAACATCACTGGAACAGAACAATACATCCACACAGAGCAAACTTGAACTAATATAAACTTCTTCTTAAGATTAATTTTCACACTTTAATCATATAGTGACCAGTGGTGTTGCCAAGTAAGAAAACATATAAGTGGCTATATGTAGAGTGATAGAACTTCAAGGCCCTAGGCATAGTTGTCTATAAAAATATCATACAGCAATCATGAGAACAGCAACATGAAAACAAATAAGAAGAACCCATCTAAGTCTAGAACTCTTGATTAGTTTGATTCCATAATAACCCAATGGATGAATTGCAAAAAGCAAGTGCATATTTACTATCTGGATGGCAGGCTAAAGGAATAAACAAGGTATGCAAAGTGGTGCAATGGATCGCTGGGTCCTACCACCTTGGTGAAAACTTGCTGGGACCAGAGGGGTATATATGCCTCCAGCAAAGGCTTCAGCAGATACCATTGGGGAACAGGCTTTGACCCCATAGGTGATGTCTTTTCCCTTCAAGGTTTAGTAATAGAACATCACTGGAACAGAACAATACATCCACACAGAGCAAACTTGAACTAATATAAACTTTTTCTTACAATTAATTTTCACACTTTAATCGTTGTAAATACCTAAAGAGTTACATATGCCAAGTAAGAAAACATATAAGTGGCTACATGTTGTGTGATAGAACTTCAAGGCGCTAGGCATAGTTGTCTATAAAAATCTCATACAGCAATCATGAGAACAGTAATATGAAAGCAAATAAGAAGAACTCGTCAAAGTCTAGAACTCTTGATTAGTTTGATTCCATAATAACCCAATGGATGTATTGCAAAAAGCAAGTGCATATTTACTATCTGGATGGCAGACTACACGAATAAACAAGGTATGCAAAGGGGTGCAATAGATCGCTGGGTCCTACCACCTTGGTGAAAACTTTCGGGGACCAGAGGGGTATATATGTCTCTTGCAAAGGCTTTGGCACATACCATTGGGGAACAGGCTTTGACCCCATAGGTGATATCTTTTCCCTTCAAGGTTTAGTCATAGAACATCACTGGAACAGAACAATACATCCACACAGAGCAAACTTGAACTAATATAAACTTCTTCTTAAGATTAATTTTCACACTTTAATCATATAGTGACCAGTGGTGTTGTAAATACCTAAAGAGTTACATATGCCAAGTAAGAAAACATATAAGTGGCTATATGTAGAGTGATAGAACTTCAAGGCCCTAGGCATAGTTGTCTATAAAAATCTCATACAGCAATCATGAGAACAGCAGCATGAAAAAAATTTAGAAGAACCCGTGAAAGTCTAGAACTCTTGATTAGTTTGATTCCATAATAACCCAATGGATGAATTGCAAAGCAAGTGCATATTTATTATCTGGAGGGCAGGCTACACGAATAAACAAGGTATGCAAAGTGGCGAAATGGATCGCTGGGTCCTGCCACCTTGGTGAAAACTTGCTGGGACTCGAGGGGTATATATGCCTCCAGCAAAGGCTTCAGCAGGTACCATTGGGGAACAGGCTTTGACCCCATAGGTGATATATTTTCCCTTCAAGGTTTAGTAATAGAACATCACTGGAACAGAACAATAAATCCACACAGAGCAAACTTTAACTAATATAAACTTCTTAAGATTAATTTTCACACTTTAATCATATAGTGACCAGTGGTGCTTTAAATACCTAAAGAGTTACATATGCCAAGTAAGAAAACATATAAGTGGCTATATGTGGAGTGATAGAACTTCAAGGCCCTAGGCATAGTTGTCTATAAAAATCTCATACAGCAATCATGAGAACAGCAACATGAAAACAAATAAGAAGAACCCGTCAAAGTCTAGAACTCTTGATTAGTTTGATTCCATAATAACCCAATGGATGAATTGCAAAAAGCAAGTGCATATTTACTATCTGGATGGCAGGCTACACAAATAAACAAGGTATGCAAAGTGGTGCAATGGATCGCTGGGTCCTACCACCTTGGTGAAAACTTGCTGGGAATCGAGGGGTATATATGCCTCCAGCAAAGGCTTCAGCAGATACCATTGGGGAACAGGCTTTGACCCCATAGGTGATATCTTTTCCCTTCAAGGTTTAGTAATAGAACATCACTGGAACAGAACAATACATCCACACAGAGCAAACTTGAACTAATATAAACTTTTTCTTACAATTAATATTCACACTTTAATCGTTGTAAATACCTAAAGAGTTACATATGCCAAGTAAGAAAACATATAAGTGGCTACATGTGGTGTGATAGAACTTCAAGGCCCTAGGCATAGTTGTCTATAAAAATCTCATACAGCAATCATGAGAACAGTAATATGAAAGTGTGGCATTAAAAGAAGTTACTAAGGATCTAATGTAATGACTACGCCACCTGGGAATTCTCAACCCAGGAAAACCAACCTAATAAATAGGCTGCACAGATTTATTCCCTTAACAGGACAAGAGACGTGGATGAATAAATTACTTTTTTTATTAAAGGACACAAATATAATAAATAATTCAAGACAAAGACAATACAAGGAAAATGTTCAAAATACAAAATACACAAACCTCACAACATCAACACAAATAAATACACTTAGTCAAAAGAACAACACTCAAAAATAATCAGACAACAGGGCTGAGGGAGGCCAGCAGGGGGACACTCAATGAGCACCACAACACTCTGTAAGTAACACCAGAGATGCAAAAGAAAAACCAAAGCAAGAACCACATCAGTATCACCTTCACACCGGTCGGTGCACATCCACAGCACAGCACAAGTTAATCCACAAGGCAAGCCCCACCCCTGTTTGCTCTTGGACACTCAATCCCTAATGACGTCAAACGACAACACATGTACATCGAATAATTAAATACAGTTCACAATCGAAACATGAATACAAAATAACAAAAAAAGGAAATTACAAAAATTAACTAAACAATTAACATTTGTAAGAAAATTACAATTACCATACAAAACACAACACTCTCCTTGTAAACGCACACGCATATACACACGCACGTGGCCTACACACACACGCAAACAAACACGCTAAAACTGCAGGGCGGCGATATTCCTCCTGTCAACCTGCATACGCCATTAAAGCACTAACAGTTTCTTGTTCGGCCGCAGCCAGAGTGGAATGAAATTGACGCGAATCCTTTCGTTTTAAAATAGTTGAGACAGCAGCAAAACAGAAGCGCTCCGTAATCGAGCGAACGTCGGGTAACCCCAACAACGGAATCCTCCCTGCTACTCGGCAGAATACGCTGCACTTCTGAAACGACAACTTAAATTAAAAAAACTGTAACGAATATGACTTAGCTCAAATGATTATAGGGAATCAAAATTATAAATCGTGTTGATTCATCTATATTCTTACAATATTAATAAATTATTGAAGTTGAAATTTAGACTTATTCGTATACATCAATGTTCAATTACAATGAATTATAATTCAATCATTAATATACCAAAATGTCCCTCTTTCAGATCAATTAATCAGAGTAATTTTAAGGGAAATTAATATATTAATTAAACAGTTGTTTGTCCCGCAAACTGGTCGTAAAATTAATTCCATCAACTTCTCAACAAAATTATCTCTTTCTTATAATTCGAAGAAAGCTACATTTTCTGGCCATGGAAAATTACTTTCTTGTTCTTATAAAATGTAGGTTACTTAACAGTAGTGCATTTGTAAAGCGTAGCTTGATCTTCGTTTCATTGACTTGTAAAATGAACACTTATACAGAGACAATCTAGGATATAATGGGTTTTTAACCCCCTGAGGTCGGCGGTATCGCCGGCGATACCAGCTCGCTTTTTTTCAGTTCAGTTCAAAAGAAATTAATTTTGCTCTGTGGACTTTGATATTACAAGCAAGTTTCATACATCAATCGATTCTGTTAAATGTGTATTATTTTTGTGTATACTCACAATAAAAACAAAGTGTTGTGCTTTTTGCCAAATAAAGAAAAATAAACGTGATGCGAGTTCTGCCTTCTATCTGCCAGTGTAGTCCATTCTGAAACGCGTCCGAAAATGAACAATAACTCAGCAAATACTCAGTCAAACAGGCATTCAGACACACAGGCATGAACCTTGAATTCTCTTCTTTTTAATGAAGTAATTTATATAAAAAACAAATATTCTCATCTTGTGAAATCTGTATTAAAAGAGAGCGATTCCAGTCGACCTCATTAGAGCTAATTCAAATGTAATGTGACTCCGCCCACGGAGAGCGCGTGCTATTCAAACGCAAATGGCTGAGGTAATCCGCGCAATCCTGTGAACGCCCCCTGTATCAGCTCGAGACAACCAAAACACAAGTTTATTCAGAACATTACTTGTTTACAACACAGCGCTGTGAGGAATAATGAGGAATACGAGCTGAGGAATACTAGTAAGTTTTTCCTTCTCGGGTTTCTGATTATGAATGAATGAATGGCATAGATGCGCGCTGTTTACCACAGCTGGCAAAAAAACAATATTACGTGACAGTTCTCCATTATGGACGCGAGCGCTCTAAAACTTTCACAGAGACCTCAAAACAGAAAGTACAAATTCTTTCTTTAAAACGAATTTCGTTTTGTATCAATTGTATCTTAATTTTTAATCATTTTTTCATTAACAAATTTCCTGGATTTAAAGTAAATATGGGCTAGCAATCACAACATAAGGTGCTTGAACTGGAGATCATCATGAATCATGAGCCTACTCGCCTCACATGTCTAAAAAATGTGAAATATATTTACAGAAAGCTGTTTCTAAACAAAACCATCCAAAACAAAAAAACTATAGCCTAATAAATGTGCATTTATCCGGTGCGTTCACTAGCCTACTGCAAAGATCGCGAGTCAAAAGCCTATCGTCAACGAATGATGATTTTTTTTAGCAAACTGTATTGCTATACTGAGATGGGTAAAAATCAACTGAAATATGTTGAAATAAAATGTAGGCTATTTGTATAAGCAACGTAAACTGCAAATTAACATTTATATGCCCTAATATTTCATGAAAACAACGTTACAGTCAGGCGAAATATGAAAGACAACATTTTGTTTAGTATATTTGGGTACAGTTTTTACTGTAGAATATACTGCCTCGTCAAATAAGCTTTTGTTTAGCAATTTCTATATATAAAATAGCCTACTATTTTTGTCAAAAATAAAGTCATCAACTAAGATAGCTGTAATGAATACATAGATAAAATGTAGGCCTATAATCTTTTTTTTTTTTTTTTTACAAAGAAAGACTTGAAATATTGTTGAAATTGTAATTATTTTTGTAATTGTAACCTTTTTAATAAAATAGCAAAACATATTTACAAGATAGATGTAAGCAAAATCTTAAATGGTCAATATAAGTCTTCTTCTAAATATCCTTTGTCCTTGCATTGTGGCTCAGCCAGTTTCACACCTGTGTGAATGGCTAATTATGCAGAGTCATTATGCAGAGTGGGATGGGACATTGTAATTTCAGGTGTAAACCACTCCTCGTTCACGCCCCCTCGCATATTGCCTTTCCAAGCAAAACCTGTTTTACATCAATTTAAATCAATGTATTTTACATTATGCGGTTACAGGATGCGATTCTACTGGGAGAACATTCTTCAGAGAAAAATACATTTCAGAGCCAACACTCGAAGATCATAACTATATGATCACAACAACATTAATCACACATACATACAGGAAGTTCAGATACAAGTCTGAGTTACATACATTAAAAGGGATATTAAGGTAAACACAACGGATGTTTGTGTGTGTGTGTGTGTATGTATGTGTGTGTGTGTGTGTCATTCAGAATTCAGGCTGCTTTTGTGAACTCTTGTCCTTTCCCCCAAGTTGCAATAAAATGTCGTAAAAGTCCATTTGTTGCCGACTAGCTGGAGCCAACACAACTGATTTACCTTCGGGGGTTCAGAGTGGGACAGCAAGAAGGAATGTGCGTTTATGTTCTGATTCAATGAGCCATGATTCATAGCCAATGTGGCTACAGATTCCCCCTTTTCGTCTGATGAAGTCCCTGTGTGGACATCATCGGACGACAATCATCACAATGGTCACATGGCAGGTGAATCATGATGGTCATGTAGCAGGTGGATCATGATGGTAGGAAGGCAGGTGTTTCTTGGAGCTGAGGATTCAGCTCGATGAGGTTCGGCGTGGTCTTTGACTTGACACCCCCTTTCCGGGGATTCCGTCTGAAACCTGCAGAGGTGCCCAGCCCAATGTTGGCGGCGGTCCCGGCTTGGACCGCAGATGAAGTGTTCAGAACGGGTCGTCGAGACAGTGCTCGGAGGGCTGTGTTGACAGGAGCAGGGTCGGTGAGTTGGGACCCCCTTTTCTCAATCCAGAGTTCCAGTCCTGGATTCAAGGTGAAGTTGAAGTTCTTGGAGGATGGGAGTTTCAGTGCTGTCTGGTACTCTTTGCTGGGAAGCTGGTACCATGTTAGGCCATCAAGGTGTAGGATGACACCTTTCGGTACTTGAAGTCCCGTATTCTGGTTGAGCATGTTGACACGGCTGGTTGTGTCATGCTGGTCGTGCGTGATACTGGCTGTGTGCACAGGTGTGTTAGCAAGCCACCTTTCACCTACAATCTCTGCTTGCATCTCTGTCACTTGTGTGTGAGGCTTAGCTTCGGCAGGGCAGAGATAATGAATGTCTTTGGTCATAGTGCACAGGTGCAGGTTTGGGGCTGAGTACGGTTGTGTGTCGCTGTCGTGGTAGGCCACCACGTCTGGAGTGCGTATCTTGATGTGGGTGTTGCGTTCCCAAAACCTGACCTTGCAAATGTCTGTAAGTCTGTAGACTTGGCTTGACTCGATGATAGGCAGATTTAGGAGAAAGCCCACTTCTCTCTGCTCGGGATCGACGCAGAGTGAGATGGCGCTACCCAGAGAGTAGGCCAGGTGTTTCTGTAGAAGGTCAGCTGGCGTGTTGATGGCGGAGGCCAGCACAGTTAGCATCAGGCTTAATATCAGGTACGGTGGAATTACACCTGTGGCTAGGCTGTCATTGGAGGAGCTAACCTCCCACAGCATGTCTGTCGTTACTGCTGTAACCAGCTGAGTCTGGACAAAGTCACTCTGTACGACAGTAAACCGAGGCTTCCTGGAGTTTGCGGTCTGGTTCGCAGCATTTACTCTGGACACACCAATGTTAAACAGAGTTCTGGCGGCAGCTCCGGTTCCGAGCAATGCTCCCAGGAACTGGCTGGAGTGGTGGTTGGTGCTTAGGAGTCCCGATTGTGCAACAGTCACTTTCTCAAGTTGGTTGAACATGGGTTCGACCTTGGCCTCGGCGTGAGAGAGGGAGTCCTCTGTCCGTCGGACACTTGTCCAGATGTATTGGGCTACGGAGCTGGGGTAGTGTGCTCTGTAGACCGGGCGGGGCTGGATGAGTCGAACATGCACTTGCTGGGTGTAGGTCCTGCCATCGGTGATCTGGAGTCTCTGTCGTTCTCTCGGTGGCAGCTGTCCTCTGGTTGGCTGACAGTACAGCATGGTGAACCACAGCAGCAACCTGGTACAGACAACAGGGAGAGAGAGAGAGAAAGGGGGGGAAGAAGCCAGCAAGGGTTGTCTTTGATTAGACAGGGCAGTCTTTTTACTTCGTGGGCGGCGACTGGGTTTAGTTCGCCTTGGCCCATGTTTTGCCACATCTTGCTGTCGGCTTGTCGCTTGCTTCAGTGTCTCGTCAGTGTCTCTGGTGCTGCGGTGTGCAGCACATGATGCGTTATAGACGAACATTAGCAGTTTATCCCCCTTTGTGCGCCGTGGCATTACATGCCTTGGCATAGTGATGTCAATCGGTGCACAACTCATAATGTTGTTCTGTACGCGCAGCATGTGCGTGGTGTCATGCAGTGGTCTGAGACACTGGTTGTCAGTGAGGTCAGACGGCGCGTTAGGGTGGATAAGGAAAGTGTTTATGTAGGTGACAGAAGCCTGTATGTCTGTTATGTTTGTCTTTGTAAACTCTGAGGTAGGCAGTGTAGGATGTAAAGTTCTTAAGCTGTGTGTAAGCTCTTCAACCTTTAGGGTGGGTGGGTGGGTTGAAAGTGACCACAGCTTGTTGTTTAATGCGCCAGGCTTGGCAATGGCTTGAGTGAGGTCATGTCACTGCAGGTCAGTCATGACATTGAGGCAGCAAGTGTCAAAGTCTTTGGTGGGCTGTAAGGTGCAGGGTAGCGGATTCGAACCTTCAGTTGGTGCTGAGTCTGTGTCTTCCTGGCTGGCTGTGGGAGTTCCCATGAACTCTGTGACCTTTGTGACCTGACCGTCTGGCTGTGACTGGAGGGGGCAAAGTTCTCGTACTTGAGCCCAGACTTTGAGCTGTTTCAAGTCCAGTAACGGTTCAAAACGATCTAGAAGGTCTCTGCCGATGAGGAACGGAAAAATTTCCATTTTTGAGATGAACACTGGATGGACTAGACTCAAAGGACCAATCGTCAGGTGAACGTGGGCTACCTGTTCGAGCCGGATGTCATGTTGACTGTATGACTGTACGTTCAGTTCACAAGTTTGAGGTGTAAGAGTTTGATCTTGTCTCTTAGCTTCAAATTGGAGTCTTTTGAAAAGTTGATTTGAGATCACCGTAATGTCTGATCCTGTGTCTATCAGGGCTTCCATGCTCACTTCCTTTTCCAACGTGATGTTCAGGTAGAGTTTTTGGGCCACCCCCTTTTTGATCAGGTTGCCCAAAAACATTGGCATCGGGACAGGTGTAACGGTCGTTGGGTGGTTAGGACCGGTCTCGTGTAGCTTGCTGTGGAGGCAGTTAGACAGAACAGCGTTTCCTGGTACCTTGGTATTTTGGTACCTGGTGTGAGGAAGTGTGCCGTCTCGTTCAGGGTGTGCAGCTGTCAGCTGTGGAGCTTTGGTGATGTTGTCACCTTGTGATGTGACAGTTAGCTCTGTGGTCTGTGGATGATGAGCAGTGTTCGAGGTGCTTGGCTCAGTCAGATGGCGGACAGACGGTTTGGTTTCAGTTCTTATGCTTAGACATAAGATGTCTGGCTCGTCCTTCTTGTCTTCCTTGCAACGTTTCTGGTGAAGAAGCTCTTTCAGCACCTTTAGGATCTCTGCTGTTTCAGACGTGGCTGCACTGTGGTTATCTGATGTGAGCTCAGGCTTGAGCTTACCAGTGTCGTGTCGAGAGTGGTTCCACTCTCTGTCGGGGCTTGTTGTCCTGGACGGTGGAGATCGGCTCTTCTTGGGTCGCCGGCCGGCTTCCCGGAATCTTTCAGAGCGCTCGCTCTGGTGCTTTGGACGAGCACCACCGCGATTGTGTTGCCCTCTGCTGGTTTGGAACGGTCGTGACTCTCTGTAAAAATGTCTGTGACTGTGGTGTTGTGGGGCACCCTCTAAAGTCAGTTCTGAACAGTGTTCAGAGACAGAATAGATTGTGGGGTTTTTCACAGTCTTTTCAGAAATAGTCTTTTGCTTGGTGTAAGCTTTATGGGCTAAGTCACGCAGCTGTTGGGTAGACATGGTCCGTGCATCGGCCAAAACCCCAATATGATGGGATAAGGTTGGATGGAGATTCCGCAGGAAAAGAGTTTTAAAGGTAACATCCTGTTCTATCCCTGGCTCATTCCGTGCTCCGAAGAAGGCTTGTCGGAGTCGGTTGTAGTAGATCTGGGGGTGTTCACGCCGACCTTGCTTGAGGTCTACAGCAACGATGAAACCTTGATCGGAGTCTGAATCAGAGAATTCACGGATCAAAGCTTGCCGTAATTGTTGGAAGTCCGTTTTGACAGCCTCAGTTTGACGGTCTAGGAAGCTACGAACATTACTGCTAGCCGTTATTCTTAACAGATACAAATTGTCCCAAGCTGTCACGTTGGCTACAGTTTGCAAGTGAAAGTCAATGTCTTTTAAATAAGCATGAATGTCACAACCTTCTGCAGAATCTGGATCGAACATAGGAATGTTTCGAGCTAGCTTGTCAAGTTCTCGGGGGGTCGTGCCGTGGTTAGTGGCATGGGTTTTCTGAAGGGGTCCTCCCCCTTTTGCTGCTGACATGTGTTCTTGAAAGCTGGCTGGTGATGTCTTGAGCCGTGGGCTTACATCTCCCTTTTCAGTTTTGGGTTCTTGGCTGAAAGGGTTGGGGTGGCTGGCCGGGAGAAACTCTGTGATGTGTGTTTCTCCGTTCCCGCCACTCTGCAGTCTGTAAGAATGTCTCAGTTCTGCATGAACAGTGTCAAGTTCATCTTGGAGCTCGTCTCTCTGCAGAGTAAGCTCACCGATTTTAGCTCGGGCCATTTGCAAATGTTTTTCGCAGGCCCTGGCTTTTGCTTCTGCTTCTTTTCGTTCAGTCTCGGCTCTCTCTAGGAGAGCGTCACTTTGTTGGAGTTTTTCGCCGAGTTCTTTTCTGGTTTCTCTCTCCAACTGTTCTCTTTGGTCTGTGTCGAGGCGCAGATCTTACAGGGCATTTCGAAGTCTTTTTACTTCTTTCTTTAGCTCTGGATCTGTGGCGTCCTCTTTCTCGCGCCGGTACTGGGTCTCGAGGAGGAGCTGATCTAGACGACTCTGGGTTTGGGCCTGGTCCTTCCAGGCCTCATCCGCTTGAAGCTTTAGCGTTGCGGCTTGCTGCTCCAGGCCGTTGTTGCTCCGTTCGCTGGGCCGTGCCTGGGCGACGAGGAGGTGAGCTAGGGTCCTGGTGATCCTGGCGAGTTCTTTGTGGGTGTAACTCTGGCTAGGATCCTGTGCCATCAGCTGGTCCAGCTCAGTATCCAGCTGCGTTTGGTTCAGATGCTGCAGGTCCCTGGCTTCCTTGGGCAGGAAGGTGCTCGTTGTCGCTTCCAGCCATGTCGCTAAGTGCTCCCGACGGACCGCGGGACTGGATGCACGGGACATATTGGCTTCACTGTAGGCGAGAGAAACACAGCACACACACAAAGAGACCAATGCAAGTTCGTTCTAAGGTTAATGAGCTATACTCATACGGGCTATGCCGTTTATGAGAATTTTGGGCTAACTGATGCACAGTTAGACAGTTAGCGGAGCCAATTGACTTGGGTCGAAGGACCCGAACTAGAGATTTGACAGGCAGTAGCCTCGCGGGTCACGTGATGACACCGGCTGCTTGGTCTGTCGCCCTATTATTTAGCTTCCTTGATGGCTCTCACAGGTTACTTGTCTCTAAGTGAAATGAAAGAAACAAAATCACAACAGAACAAAGGATAGAAAAGACTGAGGTAAAACAAAACACTAGTGATGACTAGGTCTGAAATTAAATAAACAGAATAGTAACACAGTACGTGTTCAAGAGGATAAAGAGACCTAAGCTATTACCACTGCTAGGGTTTAGGATAGGCCAACAGGTGAGTGGGGGCTATCGGGGGGGTAGGAAACCTAGGAAGATGGTATGGCTTAGAGAAGAAATGGGCCAAACACTTAAAATATCCGGGGGAATATCTACTATTCTGTGGCTTATAGTAAGTGGAATGGGTTTTACTAAATTTAGATTAACCTGTGGTGAATTGAAGCCGCTCTGGTGGGACCCGTGGCTCAGTCAACCCTTCCGACGGTTCCCAACACTTGACCGCAGTGTTCCCGGGCAACTTTGTTTTCTCCCTGTACCTCGCTGCGCCCTCTCAGACAACTTGCGACTTTAAAGCACAACCTGGCAACACCAAGGTTTCCCCGGCCAGACAATACGGCAAAATTGGGTTTTAGCCCGGAACTCTCCGAAGAGTGGCCCACTTTTAGGCCTCAGTTCGGGTTTATTGTCCCAAAATTGCTTTGTGTGTGTCGTCTGGCGCGGTTGACCTTCGGAATGCCAAATTGCTAATGTCACAGTTGCGTGCCGCAACGATGGTACAGGATTCGGAAGTGTCCGCAACTCACGGAACGGCAAGTGTCAGTAACGCCGGTTGGACAACCTCGCTCGCGGAAACCAACCCGAGATGACTGCAACTCCCCACAGTGCTCTAGTGAATGCCACCTATAAATACACAAAGGATAAACAAATGAAACTTAAGGTGACTTAAGGCTAGTTTGTTTAAACCAAATGGATTAGTTATTTATGTGGCAATAAGAGTCAAAGGTTTTACTAAATAATAATAAACAAAAGGAGATTATGATAATGTTACTTATCAAAATGACCTAACCCAAAAGAGAGAAGGAAAAGAATAACAGTAGAAATAAAATAATAGAATAAAAATTAAAAATTAAAAATAAAATCAAAATGAAATGACAGGATGAACCCAGGAGAAGAGGCAGGCCGCAGTAGTGGGTTTTCACCACAAGGGGGCGTGCTCCCTCTCTGTGCTTAACCTGGCAAACGGAGAACTTAATTCAAATCAAAAATTCAAAACTTGTTTAAATTAAAATTAAAAATAAGCATGTAAGGAAATGTAAAAATAAGAATGATATCTTATAATAATCCAGATACCCTAAAGTATCAGTCCTATTCATAAAAATAATCAGGAGAGAAAGACGATATAAAAGAATGAAAGGAGGAAAAATAGTGATGTCGACTTAGTATCCACAAGGCCACACGATGGCGCTGTTTCCTCCAAGTGGATACCAGTGGCTGAATAGACAACTCAATTTAAATTTAAAATTCAAACTAGTTCAAATCAAATTTAAATGAGCATGTAAAGAAACGGAGAACTCAGAATATCCCATAAAAATTAATGTTAACAGTGAAGTCTCATCAATAATTATTAAGATAACCAAAAGAGAAAAGTGGAAGTAAACAATTCACAACAGGGTTTGAAAAGAGAGGAAAGAGAGCTGAGTGAACCGACCTTGCGGGTGGCGGCCACTAGGTGCCGTTGTTTCCTCTAAGGGAATGGCTGAGTTTTAATCTGTGTTTTAATCCAAATCTTGTTTGAACCAAACTCAGAGTAAATGTATCAGTCAAAAGCAGGAAATTGTCTAACACAAAATAATATTCGCACGAGCAAAGCTATAAATGTGAATAGTTATTTAGAGTTTAAACATTAATTCACAGGGAAATTAATTCAGCCGTAAAGAGAGCGTTATCTGATAACTGGCCACGAGATGGCGTTGTTGCGCTCATGCAGGCGGAAATCAGAGGGGCAAAGGGGTAATTTGAGGCTGCTAACACTTAAAGAACGCCCTCTGGCGTTTAGTAAATGGAATTACACCACTTCAATGGAATTACACCACTTCAGTGGAATTACACCACTTCAATGTGATTCAACGCTAAGAGCTTTCAGCTCGCGTCACGCGCTGACTTCCGCAACAATCACAAATTAGACAGAGGTCTCTGTGGACCTTTTGGTGCTATTAATTCTGCACAGGAGAGTATGGCGGGGTTTCTTCGCCGCAAATACTCAAATGTGGACAACAGGAATTTTCCGTCTGTTGCTAGACTCCCATATTACACACTTATCAAAATAGCACTTATGATTTGTGTATTTAGGTTTTCGATTGATTAGCTAGGTCAATGTTAACCAGGAGTTTACCGATTTGTTGAATATCACTGGACTAACCACGAATTCAATAACGATAGCATGCATGCAAGGCCTAAATGTTTAGAAAGGAATTTTGCTTTAGAAATATATTTATTAATACCGGTAGTACGCACGTGAGAATTCTTCGTTCACAGCGATTTAAAACAAATATTAGAAATGTATCAACTGCAGAGATATTTCTTCATCTCTTAACAGGACATTTGTAATATTAAATACTGCAGTGTACATAGCATTTAACAGTGCTAAAATCGTCTAGGCATATTTTAGCAACTTGTTAAAATGTACGTTAGGCCTACTGACTTCGGCTTTTTGCCTTGGACAGTTAGGAGTGAGTTCGCGTTGCGACTTATCTCACGATTTCATAATTTCATAAAATATGTGCACAAAATTATTAATAACCATATAAACAGATTGAAACTGAATATTGTTCATAAACAAAGTTTGAAACGTGCCCGCATTCTCCACCAAAACTGTAACGAATATGACTTAGCTCAAATGATTATAGGGAATCAAAATTATGAATCGGGTTGATTTATCTATATTCTTACAATATTAATAAATTATTGAAGCTGAAATTTAGACTTATTCGTATACATCAATGTTCAATTACAATGAATTATAATTCAATCATTAATATACCAAAATGTCCCTCTTTTAGATCAATTAATCAGAGTAATTTTAAGGGAAATTAATGTATTAATTAAACAGTTGTTTGTCCCGCAAACTGGTCGTAAAATTAATTCCATCAACTTCTCAACAAAATTATCTCTTTCTTATAATTCGAAGAAAGCTATATTTTCTGGCCATGGAAAATTACTTTCTTGTTCTTATAAAATGTAGGTTACTTAACAGTAGCGCATTTGTAAAGCGTAGCTTGATCTTCGTTTCATTGACTTGTAAAATGAACACTTATACAGAGACAATCTAGGATATAATGGGTTTTTAATAATTGGATTAATACTACATCGAACTAAGGAATACAAGTTCTACAATTTACTTGAGTATGCATATAACAATACAAACAGTAAAAGACAAATACAAGACTAAACGGATAACAGATGAGAGAGGGAGAGGATGAAAGGGAGAAAGTGAAACTAAAATATCTGGATGAGAGAGATCACCGAGATGATCTCAGCATGGCAAAATCACAGACAGTAACCCTTAAGAGACAACAAAGAAATCACATTGTAAGTTCAATTCAATAATCGATACTTGCATGGCACATGGTTCTCTTTGTATGAGGGAGGAAGGCAGGGTTCTGCGTGTCTTTAAAGCAGCGTGAGACGTCTGAGGGGAGGCGTGCGCGTGCTGTGTCTTCCGGCGCGCGTGCGAGCTTCAAAGAGTCTCTTTCTTTGAGGTGAAGTTGCCGGGAATGATTCAGGCTAAGTTCATTCAGCTCGTGAATGAGCAGAGGCGAATAGGAAAACGAAAGAAATAAAAGAGAAGAAAAGAGAAGCAGGCCGAAGCCGGTCCGGACTTGGGTTTTGGAGGAGGAAGAAGAGAGTGAGAATTGAGGGTTTGGACTTTTTATCAGTGTCCTGTGTGCGCCTCCTTTTTCGTGGATGACGAATCAGTTTAGAGCAGGAAGATTGTCCTGGTGTGTTAATGCTGCCCGACCCTCGTGTGGAATCACGAGGGGGTAAAATGTGATATTATGCTCTGGGAATTAAAAGGCATGGAACCATAACGTTTATCACAGTCTCTTATCAAAAATCTTCTTTGTCATGCAAAGGGGATCAAAACAATACTAAGGACGAATATTGACAAAGATAGCAACATAGAGATACATTATTTTGTTGACATAAAGGCACTTTAAGATTACATTACTGTAATTCAAAAACACAACTACTCTAATATCATTCTGGGGAACATGCAAATCACCCAGAACACTCTTTATACAGTTGTAATAGTTTGTAAAATGAAATTTTACTAGTGGAAGTCCATATATGGTAATGTGCGTGTCTGTGTGTATCTGTGAGTTTTGGAAGGTGTGTGCTGTTACGTTCCCACTTTAGTCTAGGGGTTTTAAAGAAGGAGTAACAGATGTAACAAAAAGTAAATAAATAAATGTGAGAAATCTCCTTTCCATCTATCCCAGCTCTAATTCTTTTTTACCTATATCACCAAAAGGCTACACAACACCCATTGATTTGAAACTGAGAGAGTATGCTGAATGAGTTTCTTTTTAATAAAGGTTCAATCAATATATTTATAAAGCAAACAAAGATCAATAAACAGACAAACAAACTTAAATAACCATATCGTCAGGAGAGGGCCAGGCCAAAATAACAAACAAAACAAGGACTTTCTAAAGTTTAAACCGAGATAACTTACCTAACAAAAATAAATGAGAAATTAAAGACAGTTGTCTTACCTCTCTCCCTGACTAGAAATAAACAGGACAAAAAGTTAAGGAGTGGATACTCCAAACAAATTGGCGCCCAACTCCCTACACGGTTTAAACTCACATAGTTTAAATGGTCGTTGGACTCAGACAACAAGTTTCACCAAAGAATATAAGTTCTCTTTTTAACAGCAATTCACACACAATAATGTCTGGGATAGCTGGAGAGGGATCCTGTCGATCACAGTCTCTTTGTGGTTTTATACAGGCTGCCAACAGATAAGCCACGCTCCTGCTAATTGGCATCAGCTGCGGACAATTTGGAGTGCTGCAGGAGAAAGAAAGAGAGATAGAAAAAGAGAAAACAAAAATCACCAGCACAATATAAACAAGACTACGTCACAGGACGTAACAGTGCGTTGGAATGTTGCACCCCCGTTATCAATGAGATCGGGTTACAGGATGCGATTCTACTGGGAGAACATTCTTCAGAGAAAAATACATTTCAGAGCCAACACTCGAAGATCATAACTATATGATCACAACAACATTAATCACACATACATACAGGAAGTTCAGATACAAGTCTGAGTTACATACATTAAAATGGATATTAAGGTAAACACAACGGATGTTTGTGTGTGTGTGTGTATGTATGTGTGTGTGTGTGTCATTCAGAATTCAGGCTGCTTTTGTGAACTCTTGTCCTTTCCCCCAAGGTGCAATAAAATGTCGTAAAAGTCCATTTGTTGCCGACTAGCTGGAGCCAACACAACTGATTTACCTTCGGGGGTTCAGAGTGGGACAGCAAGAAGGAATGTGCGTTTATGTTCTGATTCAATGAGCCATGATTCATAGCCATGTGGCTACAGAACATATCAGAGCATGACGCACATATACAAATAACCTGCATACTTGGGGTGCGAGGAATCCCAGTCACGGCAGTCCGAAGTGCTCATAAATCAACGTGCACGCTGTAACATGAAACACAAGGCATTTCAATTTACCCACTGCCCTATAAGGGAAGGATAGACGCTACAAACAACCGCGTTCCTACCTGTGAAAAGGCTGCAGACACATCAACCATGGGAAACAGTACTCGTTCTCATACATGCCATGGGACCACACAATTTTCCTGCATGCCTCTTCACAGCATGCGGAACCGGAAAAGCAAGGAAGAAGCTCCGTGACGTGACTCAATCAGGGCAGGTATATATGCTCCGCCTTTAGCTGTGATAGGCTTAATAAATAAACAAACCTGAAGCAACCAAAAGTAGCCTGAAGCCAAACATCTATACTGCCACAAAAGCAAATAAGAAAAACTCGTCAAAGTCTAGAACTCTTGATTAGTTTGATTCCATAATAACCCAATGGATGAATTGCAAAAAGCAAGTGCATTTTTACTATCTGGATGGCAGGCTACACGAATAAACAAGGTATGCAAAGTGGTGCAATGGATCGCTGGGTCCTACCACCTTTGTGAAATCTTGCTGGGACCAGAGGGGTATATATGCTTCTAGCAAAGGATTTGGCACATACCATTGGGGAACAGGCCTTGACCCCATAGGTGATATCTTTTCCCTTCAAGGTTTAGTCATAGAACATCACTGGAACAGAACAATACATCCACACAGAGCAAACTTGAACTAATATAAACTTCTTCTTAAGATTAATTTTCACACTTTAATCATAAAGTGACCAGTGGTGTTGTAAATACCTAAAGAGTTACATATGCCAAGTAAGAAAACATATAAATTGCTGCATGTGGTGTGATAGAACTTCAAGGCCCTAGGCATAGTTGTCTATAAAAATCTCATACAGCAATCATGAGCACAGCAACATGAAAACAAATAAGAAGAACCCGTCAAAGTCTAGAACTCTTGATTAGTTTGATTCCATAATAACCCAATGGATGAATTGCAAAAAGCATGTGCATATTTACTATCTGGATGGCAGGCTAAAGGAATAAACAAGGTATGCAAAGTGGTGCAATGGATCGCTGGGTCCTACCACCTTGGTGAAAACTTGCTGGGACCAGAGGGGTATATATGCCTCCAGCAAAGGCTTCAGCAGATACCATTGGGGAACAGGCTTTGACCCCATAGGTGATATCTTTTCCCTTCAAGGTTTAGTAATAGAACATCACTGGAACAGAACAATACATCCACACAGAGCAAACTTGAACTAATGTAAACTTCTTACGATTAATTTTCACACTTTTATCATATAGTGACCAGTGGTGTTGTAAATACCTACAGAGTTACATATGCCAAGTAAGAAAACATATAAGTGGCTACATGTTGTGTGATAGAACTTCAAGACCTTAGGCATAGTTGTCTATAAAAATCTCATACAGCAATTATGTGAAAAGCAACATGAAAGCAAATAAAAAGAACCCGTCAAAGTCTAGAACTCTTGATTAGTTTGATTCCATAATAACCCAATGGATGAACTGCAAAAAGCAAGTGTATATTTACTATCTGGATGGCAGGCTACACGAATAAACAAGGTATGCAAAGTGGTGCAATGGATCGCTGGGTCCTACCACCTTGGTGAAAACTTGCTGGGACTCGAGGGGTATATATGCCTCCAGCAAAGGCTTCAGCAGATACCATTGGGAAACAGGCTTTGACCCCATAGGTGATATATTTTCCCTTCAAGGTTTAGTAATAGAACATCACTGGAACAGAACAATACATCCACACAGAGCAAACTTGAACTAATATAAACTTTTTCTTACAATTAATTTTTACACTTTAATCGTTGTAAATACCTAAAGAGTTACATATGCCAAGTAAGCATACATATAAGTGGCTATATGTGGTGTGATAGAACTTCAAGGCCCTAGGCATAGTTGTCTATAAAAATCTCATACAGCAATCATGAGAACAGCCAGAGGTGTATAGTCCAGGGGTCAGAAAGTAGAAGTCCTGCCATATGTTTATTCCACCCATTAACTCAGCCAGCTGATTTTGCTGAATTAGCAAATCCAGGTGATTGGAACAAAATACTGAGGAGGACTTTTACTTTCTGAACCTGGACTTTACACCTCTGGCCAAGTTTGCTCTGTGTGGATGTATTGTTCTGTTCCAGTGATGTTCTATTACTAAACCTTGAAGGGAAAAGATATCATCTATGGGGTCAAAGACTGTTCCCCAATGGTATCTGTTGAAGCCTTTGCTGGAAGCATATATACCCCTCGAGTCCCTGCAAGTTTTCACCAAGGTGGTAGGACCCAGCGATCCATTGCACCACTTTGCATACCTTGTTTATTCGTGTAGCCTGCCATCCAGATAGTAAATATGCACTTGCTTTTTGCAATTCATCCATTGGGTTATTATGGAATCAAACTAATCAAGAGTTCTAGACTTTGACGAGTTCTTCTTATTTGCTTTCATATTACTGTTCTCATGATTGCTGTATGAGATTTTTTATAGACAACTATGCCTAGGGCCTTGAAGTTCTATCACACCACATGTAGCCACTTATATGTTTTCTTACTTGGCATATGTAACTCTTTAGGTATTTACAACGATTAAAGTGTGAAAATTAATTGTAAGAAAAAGTTTATATTAGTTCAAGTTTGCTCTGTGTGGATGTATTGTTCTGTTCCAGTGATGTTCTATTACTAAACCTTGAAGGGAAAAGATATCACCTATGGGGTCAAAGCCTGTTCCCCAATGGTATCTGATGAAGCCTTTGCTGGAGGCATATATACCCCTCTGGTCCCAGCAAGTTTTCACCAAGGTGGTAGGACCCAGCGATCCATTGCACCACTTTGCATACCTTGTTTATTCGTGTAGCCTGCCATCCAGATAGTAAATATGCACTTGCTTTTTGCGATTCATCCATTGGGTTATTATGGAATCAAACTAATCAAGAGTTCTAGACTTTGACGGGTTCTTCTTATTTGTTTTCATGTTGCTGTGCTCATGATTGCTGTATGAGATTTTTATAGACAACTATGCCTAGGGCCTTGAAGTTTTATCACTCCACATATAGCCACTTATATGTTTTCTTACTTGGCATATGTAACTCTTTAGGTATTTACAGCACCACTGGTCACTATATGATTAAAGTGTGAAAATTAATCTTAAGAAGAAGTTTATATTAGTTCAAGTTTGCTCTGTGTGGATGTATTGTTCTGTTCCAGTGATGTTCTATTACTAAACCTTGAAGGGAAAAGATATCACCTATGGGGTCAAAGCCTGTTTCCCAATGGTATCTGCTGAAGCCTTTGCTGGAGGCATATATACCCCTCTGGTCCCAGCAAGTTTTCACCAAGGTGGTAGGACCCAGCGATCCATTGCGCCACTTTGCATACCTTGTTTATTCGTGTAGCCTGCCATCCAGATAGTAAATATGCACTTGCTTTTTGCAATTCATCCATTGGGTTATTATGGAATCAAACTAATCAAGAGTTCTAGACTTTGACGGGTTCTTCTTATTTGTTTTCATGTTGCTGTGCTCATGATTGCTGTATGAGATTTTTATAGACAACTATGCCTAGGGCCTTGAAGTTTTATCACTCCACATATAGCCACTTATATGTTTTCTTACTTGGCATATGTAACTCTTTAGGTATTTACAGCACCACTGGTCACTATATGATTAAAGTGTGAAAATTAATCTTAAGAAGAAGTTTATATTAGTTCAAGTTTGCTCTGTGTGGATGTATTGTTCTGTTCCAGTGATGTTCTATTACTAAACCTTGAAGGGAAAAGATATCACCTATGGGGTCAAAGCCTGTTTCCCAATGGTATCTGCTGAAGCCTTTGCTGGAGGCATATATACCCCTCTGGTCCCAGCAAGTTTTCACCAAGGTGGTAGGACCCAGCGATCCATTGCGCCACTTTGCATACCTTGTTTATTCGTGTAGCCTGCCATCCAGATAGTAAATATGCACTTGCTTTTTGCAATTCATCCATTGGGTTATTATGGAATCAAACTAATCAAGAGTTCTAGACTTTGACGGGTTCTTCTTATTTGTTTTCATGTTGCTGTTCTCATGATTGCTGTATGAGATTTTTATAGACAACTATGCCTAGGGCCTTGAAGTTTTATCACTCCACATATAGCCACTTATATGTTTTCTTACTTGGCATATGTAACTCTTTAGGTATTTACAGCACCACTGGTCACTATATGATTAAAGTGTGAAAATTAATCTTAAGAAGAAGTTTATATTAGTTCAAGTTTGCTCTGTGTGGATGTATTGTTCTGTTCCAGTGATGTTCTATTACTAAACCTTGAAGGGAAAAGATATCACCTATGGGGTCAAAGCCTGTTCCCCAATGGTATCTGATGGAGCCTTTGCTGGAGGCATATATACCCCTCTGGTCCCAGCAAGTTTTCACCAAGGTGGTAGGACCCAGCGATCCATTGCGCCACTTTGCATACCTTGTTTATTCGTGTAGCCTGCCATCCAGATAGTAAATATGCACTTGCTTTTTGCAATTCATCCATTGGGTTATTATGGAATCAAACTAATCAAGAGTTCTAGACTTTGACGGGTTCTTCTTATTTGTTTTCATGTTGCTGTTCTCATGATTGCTGTATGAGGTTTTTATAGACAACTATGCCTAGGGCCTTGAAGTTCTATCACACCACATGTAGCAATTTATATGTTTTTTTACTTGGCATATGTAACTCTTTAGGTATTTACAACACCACTGGTCACTATATGATTAAAGTGTGAAAATTAATCTTAAGAAGTTTATATTAGTTCAAGTTTGCTCTGTGTGGATGTATTGTTCTGTTCCAGTGATGTTCTATGACTAAACCTTGAAGGGAAAAGATATCACCTATGGGGTCAAAGCCTGTTCCCCAATGGTATGTGCTGAATCCTTTGCTGGAAGCATATATACCCCTCGGGTCCCAGCAAGATTTTACAAAGGTGGTAGGACCCAGCGATCCATTGCACCACTTTGCATACCTTGTTTATTCATGTAGCCTGCCATCCAGATAGTAAATATGCACTTGCTTTTTGCAATTCATCCATTGGGTTATTATGGAATCAAACTAATCAAGAGTTCTAGACTTTGACGAGTTCTTCTTATTTGCTTTCATATTACTGTTCTCATGATTGCTGTATGAGATTTTTTATAGACAACTATGCCTAGGGCCTTGAAGTTCTATCACACCACATGTAGCCACTTATATGTTTTCTTACTTGGCATATGTAACTCTTTAGGTATTTACAACGATTAAAGTGTGAAAATTAATTGTAAGAAAAAGTTTATATTAGTTCAAGTTTGCTCTGTGTGGATGTATTGTTCTGTTCCAGTGATGTTCTATTACTAAACCTTGAAGGGAAAAGATATCACCTATGGGGTCAAAGCCTGTTCCCCAATGGTATCTGATGAAGCCTTTGCTGGAGGTATATATACCCCTCTGGTCCCATCAAGTTTTCACCAAGGTGGTAGGACCCAGCGATCCATTGCACCACTTTGCATACCTTGTTTATTCGTGTAGCCTGCCATCCAGATAGTAAATATGCACTTGCTTTTTGCAATTCATCCATTGGGTTATTATGGAATCAAACTAATCAAAAGTTCTAGACTTTGACGGGTTCTTCTTATTTGTTTTCATGATGCTGTGCTCATGATTGCTGTATGAGATTTTTATAGACAACTATGCCTAGGGCCTTGAAGTTTCATCACTCCACATATAGCCACTTATATGTTTTCTTACTTGGCATATGTAACTCTTTAGGTATTTACAGCACCACTGGTCACAATATGATTAAAGTGTGAAAATTATTCTTAAGAAGAAGTTTATATTAGTTCAAGTTTGCTCTGTGTGGATGTATTGTTCTGTTCCAGTGATGTTCTATTACTAAACCTTGAAGGGAAAAGATATCACCTATGGGGTCAAAGCCTGTTTCCCAATAGTATCTGCTGAAGCCTTTGCTGGAGGCATATATACCCCTCTGGTCCCAGCAAGTTTTCACCAAGGTGGAAGGACCCAGCGATCCATTGCGCCACTTTGCATACCTTGTTTATTCGTGTAGCCTGCCATCCAGATAGTAAATATGCACTTGCTTTTTGCAATTCATCCATTGGGTTATTATGGAATCAAACTAATCAAGAGTTCTAGACTTTGACGAGTTCTTCTTATTTGCTTTCATATTACTGTTCTCATGATTGCTGTATGAGATTTTTATAGACAACTATGCCTAGGGCCTTGAAGTTTTATCACTCCACATATAGCCACTTATATGTTTTCTTACTTGGCATATGTAACTCTTTAGGTATTTACAGCACCACTGGTCACTATATGATTAAAGTGTGAAAATTAATCTTAAGAAGAAGTTTATATTAGTTCAAGTTTGCTCTGTGTGGATGTATTGTTCTATTCCAGTGATGTTCTATTACTAAACCTTGAAGGCAAAAGATATCACCTATGGGGTCAAAGCCTGTTCCCCAATGGTATCTGCTGAAGCCTTTGCTGGAGGCATATATACCCCTCTGGTCCCAGCAAGTTTTCACCAAGGTGGTAGGACCCAGCGATCCATTGCACCACTTTGCATACCTTGTTTATTCGTGTAGCCTGCCATCCAGATAGTAAATATGCACTTGCTTTTTGCAATTCATCCATTGGGTTATTATATAATCAAACTAATCAAGAGTTCTAGACTTTGAATGGTTCTTCTTATTTGTTTTCATGCTGCTGTTCTCATGATTGCTGTATGAGATTTTTATAGACAACTATGCCTAGGGCCTTGAAGTTTTATCACTCCACATATAGCCACTTATATGTTTTCTTACTTGGCATATGTAACTCTTTAGGTATTTACAGCACCACTGGTCACTATATGATTAAAGTGTGAAAATTAATCTTAAGAAGAAGTTTATATTAGTTCAAGTTTGCTCTGTGTGGATGTATTGTTCTGTTCCAGTGATGTTCTATTACTAAACCTTGAAGGGAAAATATATCACCTATGGGGTCAAAGCCTGTTCCCCAATGGTATGTGCCGAATCCTTTGCTTTAAGCATATATACCCCTCGGGTCCCAGCTAGATTTCTCCAAGGTGGTAGGACCCAGCGATCCATTGCACCACTTTGCATACCTTGTTTATTCGTGTAGCCTGCCATCCAGATAGTAAATATGCACTTACTTTTTGCAATTCATCTATTGGGTTATTATGGAATCAAACTAAACAAGAGTTCTAGACTTTGACGAGTTCTTCTTATTTGCTTTCATATTGCTGTTCTCATGATTGCTGTATGAGATTTTTATAGACAACTATGCCTAAGGCCTTGAAGTTCTATCACACCACATGTAGCCACTTATATGTTTTCTTACTTGGCATATGTAACTCTTTAGGTATTTACAACGATTAAAGTGTGAAAATTAATCTTAAGAAGAAGTTTATATTAGTTCAAGTTTGCTCTGTGTGGATGTATTGTTCTGTTCCAGTGATGTTCTATTACTAAACCTTGAAGGGAAAAGATATCACCTATGGGGTCAAAGCCTGTTCCCCAATGGTATCTAATGAAGCCTTTGCTGGAGGCATATATACCCCTCGAGTCCCAGCAAGTTTTCACCAAGGTGGTAGGACCCAGCGATCCATTTCACCCCTTTGCATACCTTGTTTATTCGTGTAGCCTGCCCTCCAGATAATAAATATGCTTTTGCTTTTTGTAATTCATCCATTGGGTTATTATGGAATCAAAATAATCAAGAGTTCTAGACTTTGACGAGTTCTTCTTATTTGCTTTCATATTACTGTTCTCATGATTGCTGTATGAGATTTTTATAGACAACTATGCCTAGGGCCTTGAAGTTCTATCACACCACATGTAGCCACTTATATGTTTTCTTACTTGGCATATGTAACTCTTTAGGTATTTACAACGATTAAAGTGTAAAAATTAATTCTAAGAAAAAGTTTATATTAGTTCAAGTTTGCTCTGTGTGGATGTATTTTTCTGTTCCAGTGATGTTCTATTACTAAACCTGGAAGGGAAAAGATATCACCTATGGGGTCAAAGCCTGTTCCCCAATGGTATCTGTTGAAGCCTTTGCTGGAGGCATATATACCCCTCGAGTCCCTGCAAGTTTTCACCAAGGTGGTAGGACCCAGCGATCCATTGCACCACTTTGCATACCTTGTTTATTCGTGTAGCCTGCCATCCAGATAGTAAATATGCACTTGCTTTTTGCAATTCATCCATTGGGTTATTATGGAATCAAACTAATCAAGAGTTCTAGACTTTGACGAGTTCTTCTTATTTGCTTTCATATTACTGTTCTCATGATTGCTGTATGAGATTTTTTATAGACAACTATGCCTAGGGCCTTGAAGTTCTATCACACCACATGTAGCCACTTATATGTTTTCTTACTTGGCATATGTAACTCTTTAGGTATTTACAACGATTAAAGTGTGAAAATTAATTGTAAGAAAAAGTTTATATTAGTTCAAGTTTGCTCTGTGTGGATGTATTGTTCTGTTCCAGTGATGTTCTATTACTAAACCTTGAAGGGAAAAGATATCACCTATGGGGTCAAAGCCTGTTTCCCAATGGTATCTGCTGAAGCCTTTGCTGGAGGCATATATACCCCTCTGGTCCCAGCAAGTTTTCACCAAGGTGGTAGGACCCAGCGATCCATTGCGCCACTTTGCATACCTTGTTTATTCGTGTAGCCTGCCATCCAGATAGTAAATATGCACTTGCTTTTTGCAATTCATCCATTGGGTTATTATGGAATCAAACTAATCAAGAGTTCTAGACTTTGACGGGTTCTTCTTATTTGTTTTCATGTTGCTGTTCTCATGATTGCTGTATGAGATTTTTATAGACAACTATGCCTAGGGCCTTGAAGTTTTATCACTCCACATATAGCCACTTATATGTTTTCTTACTTGGCATATGTAACTCTTTAGGTATTTACAGCACCACTGGTCACTATATGATTAAAGTGTGAAAATTAATCTTAAGAAGAAGTTTATATTAGTTCAAGTTTGCTCTGTGTGGATGTATTGTTCTGTTCCAGTGATGTTCTATTACTAAACCTTGAAGGGAAAAGATATCACCTATGGGGTCAAAGCCTGTTCCCCAATGGTATCTGCTGAAGCCTTTGCTGGAGGCATATATACCCCTCTGGTCCCAGCAAGTTTTCACCAAGGTGGTAGGACCCAGCGATCCATTGCACCACTTTGCATACCTTGTTTATTCGTGTAGCCTGCCATCCAGATAGTAAATATGCACTTGCTTTTTGCAATTCATCCATTGGGTTATTATGGAATCAAACTAATCAAGAGTTCTAGACTTTGACGGGTTCTTCTTATTTGTTTTCATGTTGCTGTGCTCATGATTGCTGTATGAGGTTTTTATAGACAACTATGCCTAGGGCCTTGAAGTTCTATCACACCACATGTAGCAATTTATATGTTTTTTTACTTGGCATATGTAACTCTTTAGGTATTTACAACACCACTGGTCACTATATGATTAAAGTGTGAAAATTAATCTTAAGAAGTTTATATTAGTTCAAGTTTGCTCTGTGTGGATGTATTGTTCTGTTCCAGTGATGTTCTATGACTAAACCTTGAAGGGAAAAGATATCACCTATGGGGTCAAAGCCTGTTCCCCAATGGTATGTGCCGAATCCTTTGCTGGAAGCATATATACCCCTCGGGTCCCAGCAAGATTTCACAAAGGTGGTAGGACCCAGCGATCCATTGCACCACTTTGCATACCTTGTTTATTCATGTAGCCTGCCATCCAGATAGTAAATATGCACTTGCTTTTTGCAATTCATCCATTGGGTTATTATGGAATCAAACTAATCAAGAGTTCTAGACTTTGACGAGTTCTTCTTATTTGCTTTCATATTACTGTTCTCATGATTGCTGTATGAGATTTTTTATAGACAACTATGCCTAGGGCCTTGAAGTTCTATCACACCACATGTAGCCACTTATATGTTTTCTTACTTGGCATATGTAACTCTTTAGGTATTTACAACGATTAAAGTGTGAAAATTAATTGTAAGAAAAAGTTTATATTAGTTCAAGTTTGCTCTGTGTGGATGTATTGTTCTGTTCCAGTGATGTTCTATTACTAAACCTTGAAGGGAAAAGATATCACCTATGGGGTCAAAGCCTGTTCCCCAATGGTATCTGATGAAGCCTTTGCTGGAGGCATATATACCCCTCTGGTCCCAGCAAGTTTTCACCAAGGTGGTAGGACCCAGCGATCCATTGCACCACTTTGCATACCTTGTTTATTCGTGTAGCCTGCCATCCAGATAGTAAATATGCACTTGCTTTTTGCAATTCATCCATTGGGTTATTATGGAATCAAACTAATCAAGAGTTCTAGACTTTGACGGGTTCTTCTTATTTGTTTTCATGTTGCTGTGCTCATGATTGCTGTATGACATTTTTATAGACAACAATGCCTAGGGCCTTGAAGTTTTATCACTCCACATATAGCCACTTATATGTTTTCTTACTTGGCATATGTAACTCTTTAGGTATTTGCAGCACCACTGGTCACTATATGATTAAAGTGTGAAAATTAATCTTAAGAAGAAGTTTATATTAGTTCAAGTTTGCTCTGTGTGGATGTATTGTTCTGTTCCAGTGATGTTCTATTACTAAACCTTGAAGGGAAAAGATATCACCTATGGGGTCAAAGCCTGTTTCCCAATGGTATCTGCTGAAGCCTTTGCTGGAGGCATATATACCCCTCTGGTCCCAGCAAGTTTTCACCAAGGTGGTAGGACCCAGCGATCCATTGCGCCACTTTGCATACCTTGTTTATTCGTGTAGCCTGCCATCCAGATAGTAAATATGCACTTGCTTTTTGCAATTCATCCATTGGGTTATTATGGAATCAAACTAATCAAGAGTTCTAGACTTTGACGGGTTCTTCTTATTTGTTTTCATGTTGCTGTTCTCATGATTGCTGTATGAGATTTTTATAGACAACTATGCCTAGGGCCTTGAAGTTTTATCACTCCACATATAGCCACTTATATGTTTTCTTACTTGGCATATGTAACTCTTTAGGTATTTACAACACCACTGGTCACTATATGATTAAAGTGTGAAAATTAATCTTAAGAAGTTTATATTAGTTCAAGTTTGCTCTGTGTGGATGTATTGTTCTGTTCCAGTGATGTTCTATGACTAAACCTTGAAGGGAAAAGATATCACCTATGGGGTCAAAGCCTGTTCCCCAATGGTATGTGCCGAATCCTTTGCTGGAAGCATATATACCCCTCGGGTCCCAGCAAGATTTCACAAAGGTGGTAGGACCCAGCGATCCATTGCACCACTTTGCATACCTTGTTTATTCATGTAGCCTGCCATCCAGATAGTAAATATGCACTTGCTTTTTGCAATTCATCCATTGGGTTATTATGGAATCAAACTAATCAAGAGTTCTAGACTTTGACGAGTTCTTCTTATTTGCTTTCATATTACTGTTCTCATGATTGCTGTATGAGATTTTTTATAGACAACTATGCCTAGGGCCTTGAAGTTCTATCACACCACATGTAGCCACTTATATGTTTTCTTACTTGGCATATGTAACTCTTTAGGTATTTACAACGATTAAAGTGTGAAAATTAATTGTAAGAAAAAGTTTATATTAGTTCAAGTTTGCTCTGTGTGGATGTATTGTTCTGTTCCAGTGATGTTCTATTACTAAACCTTGAAGGGAAAAGATATCACCTATGGGGTCAAAGCCTGTTCCCCAATGGTATCTGATGAAGCCTTTGCTGGAGGCATATATACCCCTCTGGTCCCAGCAAGTTTTCACCAAGGTGGTAGGACCCAGCGATCCATTGCACCACTTTGCATACCTTGTTTATTCGTGTAGCCTGCCATCCAGATAGTAAATATGCACTTGCTTTTTGCAATTCATCCATTGGGTTATTATGGAATCAAACTAATCAAGAGTTCTAGACTTTGACGGGTTCTTCTTATTTGTTTTCATGTTGCTGTGCTCATGATTGCTGTATGAGATTTTTATAGACAACTATGCCTAGGGCCTTGAAGTTTTATCACTCCACATATAGCCACTTATATGTTTTCTTACTTGGCATATGTAACTCTTTAGGTATTTACAGCACCACTGGTCACAATATGATTAAAGTGTGAAAATTAATCTTAAGAAGAAGTTTATATTAGTTCAAGTTTGCTCTGTGTGGATGTATTGTTCTGTTCCAGTGATGTTCTATTACTAAACCTTGAAGGGAAAAGATATCACCTATGGGGTCAAAGCCTGTTTCCCAATGGAATCTGCTGAAGCCTTTGCAGGAGGCATATATACCCCTCTGGTCCCAGCAAGTTTTCACCAAGGTGGTAGGACCCAGCGATCAATTGCGCCACTTTGCATACCTTGTTTATTCGTGTAGCCTGCCATCCAGATAGTAAATATGCACTTGCTTTTTGCAATTCATCCATTGGGTTATTATGGAATCAAACTAATCAAGAGTTCTAGACTTTGATGAGTTCTTCTTATTTGCTTTCATATTACTGTTCTCATGATTGCTGTATGAGATTTTTATAGACAACTATGCCTAGGGCCTTGAAGTTTTATCACTCCACATATAGCCACTTATATGTTTTCTTACTTGGCATATGTAACTCTTTAGGTATTTACAGCACCACTGGTCACTATATGATTAAAGTGTGAAAATTAATCTTAAGAAGAAGTTTATATTAGTTCAAGTTTGCTCTGTGTGGATGTATTGTTCTGTTCCAGTGATGTTCTATTACTAAACCTTGAAGGCAAAAGATATCACCTATGGGGTCAAAGCCTGTTCCCCAATGGTATCTGCTGAAGCCTTTGCTGGAGGCATATATACCCCTCTGGTCCCAGCAAGTTTTCACCAAGGTGGTAGGACCCAGCGATCCATTGCACCACTTTGCATACCTTGTTTATTCGTGTAGCCTGCCATCCAGATAGTAAATATGCACTTGCTTTTTGCAATTCATCCATTGGGTTATTATGGAATCAAACTAATCAAGAGTTCTAGACTTTGACGGGTTCTTCTTATTTGTTTTCATGCTGCTGTTCTCATGATTGCTGTATGAGATTTTTATAGACAACTATGCCTAGGGCCTTGAAGTTCTATCACTCCACATATAGCCACTTATATGTTTTCTTACTTGGCATATGTAACTCTTTAGGTATTTACAGCACCACTGGTCACTATATGATTAAAGTGTGAAAATTAATCTTAAGAAGAAGTTTATATTAGTTCAAGTTTGCTCTGTGTGGATGTATTGTTCTGTTCCAGTGATGTTCTATGACTAAACCTTGAAGGGAAAAGATATCACCTATGGGGTCAAAGCCTGTTCCCCAACGGTATGTGCCGAATCCTTTGCTGGAAGCATATATACCCCTCGGGTCCCAGCAAGATTTCACAAAGGTGGTAGGACCCAGCGATCCATTGCACCACTTTGCATACCTTGTTTATTCGTCTAGCCTGCCATCCAGATAGTAAATATGCACTTGCTTTTTGCAATTCATCCATTGGGTTATTATGGAATCAAACTAATCAAGAGTTCTAGACTTTGACGAGTTCTTCTTATTTGTTTTCATATTGCTGTTCTCATGATTGCTGAATGAGATTTTTTATAGACAACTGTGCCTAAGGCCTTGATGTTCTATCACACCACATGTAGCCACTTATATGTTTTCTTTCTTGGCATATGTAACTCTTTAGGTATTTACAACGATTAAAGTGTGAAAATTAATCTTAAGAAGAAGTTTATATTAGTTCAAGTTTGCTCTGTGTGGATGTATTGTTCTGTTCCAGTGATGTTCTATTACTAATCCTTGAAGGGAAAAGATATCACCTATGGGGTCAAAGCCTATTCCCCAATGGTATCTGCTGAAGCCTTTGCTGGAGGCATATATACCCCTCGAGTCCCAGCAAGTTTTCACCAAGGTGGTAGGAGCCAGCGATCCATTGCACCACTTTGCATACCTTGTTTATTCGTGTAGCCTGCCATCCAGATAGTAAATATGCACTTGCTTTTTGCAATTCATCCATTGGGTTATTATGGAATCAAACTAATCAAGAGTTCTAGACTTTGACGGGTTCTTCTTATTTGTTTTCATGCTGCTGTTCTCATGATTGCTGTATGAGATTTTTATAGACAACTATGCCTAGGGCCTTGAAGTTCTATCACTCCACATATAGCCACTTATATGTTTTCTTACTTGGCATATGTAACTCTTTAGGTATTTACAGCACCACTGGTCACTATATGATTAAAGTGTGAAAATTAATCTTAAGAAGAAGTTTATATTAGTTCAAGTTTGCTCTGTGTGGATGTATTGTTCTGTTCCAGTGATGTTCTATTACTAAACCTTGAAGGGAAAAGATATCACCTATGGGGTCAAAGCCTGTTCCCCAATGGTATGTGCCGAATCCTTTGCTTTAAGCATATATACCCCTCGGGTCCCAGCAAGATTTCTCCAAGGTGGTAGGACCCAGCGATCCATTGCACCACTTTGCATACCTTGTTTATTCGTGTAGCCTGCCATCCAGATAGTAAATATGCACTTACTTTTTGCAATTCATCTATTGGGTTATTATGGAATCAAACTAAACAAGAGTTCTAGACTTTGACGAGTTCTTCTTATTTGCTTTCATATTGCTGTTCTCATGATTGCTGTATGAGATTTTTATAGACAACTATGCCTAAGGACTTGAAGTTCTATCACACCACATGTAGCCACTTATATGTTTTCTTACTTGGCATATGTAACTCTTTAGGTATTTACAACGATTAAAGTGTGAAAATTAATCTTAAGAAGAAGTTTATATTAGTTCAAGTTTGCTCTGTGTGGATGTATTGTTCTGTTCCAGTGATGTTCTATTACTAAACCTTGAAGGGAAAAGATGTCACCTATGGGGTCAAAGCCTGTTCCCCAATGGTATCTGATGAAGCCTTTGCTGGAGGCATATATACCCCTCGAGTCCCAGCAAGTTTTCACCAAGGTGGTAGGACCCAGCGATCCATTGCACCACTTTGCATACCTTGTTTATTCGTGTAGCCTGCCATCCAGATAGTAAATATGCACTTGCTTTTTGCAATTCATCCATTGGGTTATTATATAATCAAACTAATCAAGAGTTCTAGACTTTGAATGGTTCTTCTTATTTGTTTTCATGCTGCTGTTCTCATGATTGCTGTATGAGATTTTTATAGACAACTATGCCTAGGGCCTTGAAGTTCTATCACTCCACATATAGCCACTTATATGTTTTCTTACTTGGCATATGTAACTCTTTAGGTATTTACAGCACCACTGGTCACTATATGATTAAAGTGTGAAAATTAATCTTAAGAAGAAGTTTATATTAGTTCAAGTTTGCTCTGTGTGGATGTATTGTTCTGTTCCAGTGATGTTCTATGACTAAACCTTGAAGGGAAAAGATATCACCTATGGGGTCAAAGCCTGTTCCCCAATGGTATGTGCCGAATCCTTTGCTGGAAGCATATATACCCCTCGGGTCCCAGCAGGATTTCACAAAGGTGGTAGGACCCAGCGATCCATTGCACCACTTTGCATACCTTGTTTATTCGTATAGCCTGCCATCCAGATAGTAAATATGCACTTGCTTTTTGCAATTCATCCATTGGGTTATTATGGAATCAAACTAATCAAGAGTTCTAGACTTTGACGAGTTCTTCTTATTTGTTTTCATATTGCTGTTCTCATGATTGCTGAATGAGATTTTTTATAGACAACTGTGCCTAAGGCCTTGAAGTTCTATCACACCACATGTAGCCACTTATATGTTTTCTTTCTTGGCATATGTAACTCTTTAGGTATTTACAACGATTAAAGTGTGAAAATTAATCTTAAGAAGAAGTTTATATTAGTTCAAGTTTGCTCTGTGTGGATGTATTGTTCTGTTCCAGTGATGTTCTATTACTAAACCTTGAAGGGAAAAGATATCACCTATGGGGTCAAAGCCTGTTTCCCAATGGTATCTGCTGAAGCCTTTGCTGGAGGCATATATACCCCTCTGGTCCCAGCAAGTTTTCACCAAGGTGGTAGGACCCAGCGATCCATTGCGCCACTTTGCATACCTTGTTTATTCGTGTAGCCTGCCATCCAGATAGTAAATATGCACTTGCTTTTTGCAATTCATCCATTGGGTTATTATGGAATCAAACTAATCAAGAGTTCTAGACTTTGACGGGTTCTTCTTATTTGTTTTCATGTTGCTGTTCTCATGATTGCTGTATGAGATTTTTATAGACAACTATGCCTAGGGCCTTGAAGTTTTATCACTCCACATATAGCCACTTATATGTTTTCTTACTTGGCATATGTAACTCTTTAGGTATTTACAACACCACTGGTCACTATATGATTAAAGTGTGAAAATTAATCTTAAGAAGTTTATATTAGTTCAAGTTTGCTCTGTGTGGATGTATTGTTCTGTTCCAGTGATGTTCTATGACTAAACCTTGAAGGGAAAAGATATCACCTATGGGGTCAAAGCCTGTTCCCCAATGGTATGTGCCGAATCCTTTGCTGGAAGCATATATACCCCTCGGGTCCCAGCAAGATTTCACAAAGGTGGTAGGACCCAGCGATCCATTGCACCACTTTGCATACCTTGTTTATTCATGTAGCCTGCCATCCAGATAGTAAATATGCACTTGCTTTTTGCAATTCATCCATTGGGTTATTATGGAATCAAACTAATCAAGAGTTCTAGACTTTGACGAGTTCTTCTTATTTGCTTTCATATTACTGTTCTCA
Organism: Scardinius erythrophthalmus; assembly: GCF_964197995.2. Taxonomy (NCBI): domain Eukaryota; kingdom Metazoa; phylum Chordata; class Actinopteri; order Cypriniformes; family Leuciscidae; genus Scardinius; species Scardinius erythrophthalmus. The sequence continues at coordinate 39,557,582 of NC_138227.1, read as the reverse complement.
TGATTGCTGTATGAGATTTTTTATAGACAACTATGCCTAGGGCCTTGAAGTTCTATCACACCACATGTAGCCACTTATATGTTTTCTTACTTGGCATATGAAACTCTTTAGGTATTTACAACGATTAAAGTGTGAAAATTAATTGTAAGAAAAAGTTTATATTAGTTCAAGTTTGCTCTGTGTGGATGTATTGTTCTGTTCCAGTGATGTTCTATTACTAAACCTTGAAGGGAAAAGATATCACCTATGGGGTCAAAGCCTGTTCCCCAATGGCATCTGATGAAGCCTTTGCTGGAGGCATATATACCCCTCTGGTCCCAGCAAGTTTTCACCAAGGTGGTAGGACCCAGCGATCCATTGCACCACTTTGCATACCTTGTTTATTCGTGTAGCCTGCCATCCAGATAGTAAATATGCACTTGCTTTTTGCAATTCATCCATTGGGTTATTATGGAATCAAACTAATCAAGAGTTCTAGACTTTGACGGGTTCTTCTTATTTGTTTTCATGTTGCTGTGCTCATGATTGCTGTATGAGATTTTTATAGACAACTATGCCTAGGGCCTTGAAGTTTTATCACTCCACATATAGCCACTTATATGTTTTCTTACTTGGCATATGTAACTCTTTAGGTATTTACAGCACCACTGGTCACAATATGATTAAAGTGTGAAAATTAATCTTAAGAAGAAGTTTATATTAGTTCAAGTTTGCTCTGTGTGGATGTATTGTTCTGTTCCAGTGATGTTCTATTACTAAACCTTGAAGGGAAAAGATATCACCTATGGGGTCAAAGCCTGTTTCCCAATGGAATCTGCTGAAGCCTTTGCAGGAGGCATATATACCCCTCTGGTCCCAGCAAGTTTTCACCAAGGTGGTAGGACCCAGCGATCAATTGCGCCACTTTGCATACCTTGTTTATTCGTGTAGCCTGCCATCCAGATAGTAAATATGCACTTGCTTTTTGCAATTCATCCATTGGGTTATTATGGAATCAAACTAATCAAGAGTTCTAGACTTTGATGAGTTCTTCTTATTTGCTTTCATATTACTGTTCTCATGATTGCTGTATGAGATTTTTATAGACAACTATGCCTAGGGCCTTGAAGTTTTATCACTCCACATATAGCCACTTATATGTTTTCTTACTTGGCATATGTAACTCTTTAGGTATTTACAGCACCACTGGTCACTATATGATTAAAGTGTGAAAATTAATCTTAAGAAGAAGTTTATATTAGTTCAAGTTTGCTCTGTGTGGATGTATTGTTCTGTTCCAGTGATGTTCTATTACTAAACCTTGAAGGCAAAAGATATCACCTATGGGGTCAAAGCCTGTTCCCCAATGGTATCTGCTGAAGCCTTTGCTGGAGGCATATATACCCCTCTGGTCCCAGCAAGTTTTCACCAAGGTGGTAGGACCCAGCGATCCATTGCACCACTTTGCATACCTTGTTTATTCGTGTAGCCTGCCATCCAGATAGTAAATATGCACTTGCTTTTTGCAATTCATCCATTGGGTTATTATGGAATCAAACTAATCAAGAGTTCTAGACTTTGACGGGTTCTTCTTATTTGTTTTCATGCTGCTGTTCTCATGATTGCTGTATGAGATTTTTATAGACAACTATGCCTAGGGCCTTGAAGTTCTATCACTCCACATATAGCCACTTATATGTTTTCTTACTTGGCATATGTAACTCTTTAGGTATTTACAGCACCACTGGTCACTATATGATTAAAGTGTGAAAATTAATCTTAAGAAGAAGTTTATATTAGTTCAAGTTTGCTCTGTGTGGATGTATTGTTCTGTTCCAGTGATGTTCTATGACTAAACCTTGAAGGGAAAAGATATCACCTATGGGGTCAAAGCCTGTTCCCCAACGGTATGTGCCGAATCCTTTGCTGGAAGCATATATACCCCTCGGGTCCCAGCAAGATTTCACAAAGGTGGTAGGACCCAGCGATCCATTGCACCACTTTGCATACCTTGTTTATTCGTCTAGCCTGCCATCCAGATAGTAAATATGCACTTGCTTTTTGCAATTCATCCATTGGGTTATTATGGAATCAAACTAATCAAGAGTTCTAGACTTTGACGAGTTCTTCTTATTTGTTTTCATATTGCTGTTCTCATGATTGCTGAATGAGATTTTTTATAGACAACTGTGCCTAAGGCCTTGATGTTCTATCACACCACATGTAGCCACTTATATGTTTTCTTTCTTGGCATATGTAACTCTTTAGGTATTTACAACGATTAAAGTGTGAAAATTAATCTTAAGAAGAAGTTTATATTAGTTCAAGTTTGCTCTGTGTGGATGTATTGTTCTGTTCCAGTGATGTTCTATTACTAATCCTTGAAGGGAAAAGATATCACCTATGGGGTCAAAGCCTGTTCCCCAATGGTATCTGCTGAAGCCTTTGCTGGAGGCATATATACCCCTCGAGTCCCAGCAAGTTTTCACCAAGGTGGTAGGAGCCAGCGATCCATTGCACCACTTTGCATACCTTGTTTATTCGTGTAGCCTGCCATCCAGATAGTAAATATGCACTTGCTTTTTGCAATTCATCCATTGGGTTATTATGGAATCAAACTAATCAAGAGTTCTAGACTTTGACGGGTTCTTCTTATTTGTTTTCATGCTGCTGTTCTCATGATTGCTGTATGAGATTTTTATAGACAACTATGCCTAGGGCCTTGAAGTTCTATCACTCCACATATAGCCACTTATATGTTTTCTTACTTGGCATATGTAACTCTTTAGGTATTTACAGCACCACTGGTCACTATATGATTAAAGTGTGAAAATTAATCTTAAGAAGAAGTTTATATTAGTTCAAGTTTGCTCTGTGTGGATGTATTGTTCTGTTCCAGTGATGTTCTATTACTAAACCTTGAAGGGAAAAGATATCACCTATGGGGTCAAAGCCTGTTCCCCAATGGTATGTGCCGAATCCTTTGCTTTAAGCATATATACCCCTCGGGTCCCAGCAAGATTTCTCCAAGGTGGTAGGACCCAGCGATCCATTGCACCACTTTGCATACCTTGTTTATTCGTGTAGCCTGCCATCGAGATAGTAAATATGCACTTACTTTTTGCAATTCATCTATTGGGTTATTATGGAATCAAACTAAACAAGAGTTCTAGACTTTGACGAGTTCTTCTTATTTGCTTTCATATTGCTGTTCTCATGATTGCTGTATGAGATTTTTATAGACAACTATGCCTAAGGCCTTGAAGTTCTATCACACCACATGTAGCCACTTATATGTTTTCTTACTTGGCATATGTAACTCTTTAGGTATTTACAACGATTAAAGTGTGAAAATTAATCTTAAGAAGAAGTTTATATTAGTTCAAGTTTGCTCTGTGTGGATGTATTGTTCTGTTCCAGTGATGTTCTATTACTAAACCTTGAAGGGAAAAGATGTCACCTATGGGGTCAAAGCCTGTTCCCCAATGGTATCTGATGAAGCCTTTGCTGGAGGCATATATACCCCTCGAGTCCCAGCAAGTTTTCACCAAGGTGGTAGGACCCAGCGATCCATTGCACCACTTTGCATACCTTGTTTATTCGTGTAGCCTGCCATCCAGATAGTAAATATGCACTTGCTTTTTGCAATTCATCCATTGGGTTATTATATAATCAAACTAATCAAGAGTTCTAGACTTTGAATGGTTCTTCTTATTTGTTTTCATGCTGCTGTTCTCATGATTGCTGTATGAGATTTTTATAGACAACTATGCCTAGGGCCTTGAAGTTCTATCACTCCACATATAGCCACTTATATGTTTTCTTACTTGGCATATGTAACTCTTTAGGTATTTACAGCACCACTGGTCACTATATGATTAAAGTGTGAAAATTAATCTTAAGAAGAAGTTTATATTAGTTCAAGTTTGCTCTGTGTGGATGTATTGTTCTGTTCCAGTGATGTTCTATGACTAAACCTTGAAGGGAAAAGATATCACCTATGGGGTCAAAGCCTGTTCCCCAATGGTATGTGCCGAATCCTTTGCTGGAAGCATATATACCCCTCGGGTCCCAGCAGGATTTCACAAAGGTGGTAGGACCCAGCGATCCATTGCACCACTTTGCATACCTTGTTTATTCGTATAGCCTGCCATCCAGATAGTAAATATGCACTTGCTTTTTGCAATTCATCCATTGGGTTATTATGGAATCAAACTAATCAAGAGTTCTAGACTTTGACGAGTTCTTCTTATTTGTTTTCATATTGCTGTTCTCATGATTGCTGAATGAGATTTTTTATAGACAACTGTGCCTAAGGCCTTGAAGTTCTATCACACCACATGTAGCCACTTATATGTTTTCTTTCTTGGCATATGTAACTCTTTAGGTATTTACAACGATTAAAGTGTGAAAATTAATCTTAAGAAGAAGTTTATATTAGTTCAAGTTTGCTCTGTGTGGATGTATTGTTCTGTTCCAGTGATGTTCTATTACTAAACCTTGAAGGGAAAAGATATCACCTATGGGGTCAAAGCCTGTTTCCCAATGGTATCTGCTGAAGCCTTTGCTGGAGGCATATATACCCCTCTGGTCCCAGCAAGTTTTCACCAAGGTGGTAGGACCCAGCGATCCATTGCGCCACTTTGCATACCTTGTTTATTCGTGTAGCCTGCCATCCAGATAGTAAATATGCACTTGCTTTTTGCAATTCATCCATTGGGTTATTATGGAATCAAACTAATCAAGAGTTCTAGACTTTGACGGGTTCTTCTTATTTGTTTTCATGTTGCTGTTCTCATGATTGCTGTATGAGATTTTTATAGACAACTATGCCTAGGGCCTTGAAGTTTTATCACTCCACATATAGCCACTTATATGTTTTCTTACTTGGCATATGTAACTCTTTAGGTATTTACAACACCACTGGTCACTATATGATTAAAGTGTGAAAATTAATCTTAAGAAGTTTATATTAGTTCAAGTTTGCTCTGTGTGGATGTATTGTTCTGTTCCAGTGATGTTCTATGACTAAACCTTGAAGGGAAAAGATATCACCTATGGGGTCAAAGCCTGTTCCCCAATGGTATGTGCCGAATCCTTTGCTGGAAGCATATATACCCCTCGGGTCCCAGCAAGATTTCACAAAGGTGGTAGGACCCAGCGATCCATTGCACCACTTTGCATACCTTGTTTATTCATGTAGCCTGCCATCCAGATAGTAAATATGCACTTGCTTTTTGCAATTCATCCATTGGGTTATTATGGAATCAAACTAATCAAGAGTTCTAGACTTTGACGAGTTCTTCTTATTTGCTTTCATATTACTGTTCTCATGATTGCTGTATGAGATTTTTTATAGACAACTATGCCTAGGGCCTTGAAGTTCTATCACACCACATGTAGCCACTTATATGTTTTCTTACTTGGCATATGTAACTCTTTAGGTATTTACAACGATTAAAGTGTGAAAATTAATTGTAAGAAAAAGTTTATATTAGTTCAAGTTTGCTCTGTGTGGATGTATTGTTCTGTTCCAGTGATGTTCTATTACTAAACCTTGAAGGGAAAAGATATCACCTATGGGGTCAAAGCCTGTTCCCCAATGGCATCTGATGAAGCCTTTGCTGGAGGCATATATACCCCTCTGGTCCCAGCAAGTTTTCACCAAGGTGGTAGGACCCAGCGATCCATTGCACCACTTTGCATACCTTGTTTATTCGTGTAGCCTGCCATCCAGATAGTAAATATGCACTTGCTTTTTGCAATTCATCCATTGGGTTATTATGGAATCAAACTAATCAAGAGTTCTAGACTTTGACGGGTTCTTCTTATTTGTTTTCATGTTGCTGTGCTCATGATTGCTGTATGAGATTTTTATAGACAACTATGCCTAGGGCCTTGAAGTTTTATCACTCCACATATAGCCACTTATATGTTTTCTTACTTGGCATATGTAACTCTTTAGGTATTTACAGCACCACTGGTCACAATATGATTAAAGTGTGAAAATTAATCTTAAGAAGAAGTTTATATTAGTTCAAGTTTGCTCTGTGTGGATGTATTGTTCTGTTCCAGTGATGTTCTATTACTAAACCTTGAAGGGAAAAGATATCACCTATGGGGTCAAAGCCTGTTTCCCAATGGAATCTGCTGAAGCCTTTGCAGGAGGCATATATACCCCTCTGGTCCCAGCAAGTTTTCACCAAGGTGGTAGGACCCAGCGATCAATTGCGCCACTTTGCATACCTTGTTTATTCGTGTAGCCTGCCATCCAGATAGTAAATATGCACTTGCTTTTTGCAATTCATCCATTGGGTTATTATGGAATCAAACTAATCAAGAGTTCTAGACTTTGATGAGTTCTTCTTATTTGCTTTCATATTACTGTTCTCATGATTGCTGTATGAGATTTTTATAGACAACTATGCCTAGGGCCTTGAAGTTTTATCACTCCACATATAGCCACTTATATGTTTTCTTACTTGGCATATGTAACTCTTTAGGTATTTACAGCACCACTGGTCACTATATGATTAAAGTGTGAAAATTAATCTTAAGAAGAAGTTTATATTAGTTCAAGTTTGCTCTGTGTGGATGTATTGTTCTGTTCCAGTGATGTTCTATTACTAAACCTTGAAGGCAAAAGATATCACCTATGGGGTCAAAGCCTGTTCCCCAATGGTATCTGCTGAAGCCTTTGCTGGAGGCATATATACCCCTCTGGTCCCAGCAAGTTTTCACCAAGGTGGTAGGACCCAGCGATCCATTGCACCACTTTGCATACCTTGTTTATTCGTGTAGCCTGCCATCCAGATAGTAAATATGCACTTGCTTTTTGCAATTCATCCATTGGGTTATTATGGAATCAAACTAATCAAGAGTTCTAGACTTTGACGGGTTCTTCTTATTTGTTTTCATGCTGCTGTTCTCATGATTGCTGTATGAGATTTTTATAGACAACTATGCCTAGGGCCTTGAAGTTCTATCACTCCACATATAGCCACTTATATGTTTTCTTACTTGGCATATGTAACTCTTTAGGTATTTACAGCACCACTGGTCACTATATGATTAAAGTGTGAAAATTAATCTTAAGAAGAAGTTTATATTAGTTCAAGTTTGCTCTGTGTGGATGTATTGTTCTGTTCCAGTGATGTTCTATGACTAAACCTTGAAGGGAAAAGATATCACCTATGGGGTCAAAGCCTGTTCCCCAACGGTATGTGCCGAATCCTTTGCTGGAAGCATATATACCCCTCGGGTCCCAGCAAGATTTCACAAAGGTGGTAGGACCCAGCGATCCATTGCACCACTTTGCATACCTTGTTTATTCGTCTAGCCTGCCATCCAGATAGTAAATATGCACTTGCTTTTTGCAATTCATCCATTGGGTTATTATGGAATCAAACTAATCAAGAGTTCTAGACTTTGACGAGTTCTTCTTATTTGTTTTCATATTGCTGTTCTCATGATTGCTGAATGAGATTTTTTATAGACAACTGTGCCTAAGGCCTTGATGTTCTATCACACCACATGTAGCCACTTATATGTTTTCTTTCTTGGCATATGTAACTCTTTAGGTATTTACAACGATTAAAGTGTGAAAATTAATCTTAAGAAGAAGTTTATATTAGTTCAAGTTTGCTCTGTGTGGATGTATTGTTCTGTTCCAGTGATGTTCTATTACTAATCCTTGAAGGGAAAAGATATCACCTATGGGGTCAAAGCCTGTTCCCCAATGGTATCTGCTGAAGCCTTTGCTGGAGGCATATATACCCCTCGAGTCCCAGCAAGTTTTCACCAAGGTGGTAGGAGCCAGCGATCCATTGCACCACTTTGCATACCTTGTTTATTCGTGTAGCCTGCCATCCAGATAGTAAATATGCACTTGCTTTTTGCAATTCATCCATTGGGTTATTATGGAATCAAACTAATCAAGAGTTCTAGACTTTGACGGGTTCTTCTTATTTGTTTTCATGCTGCTGTTCTCATGATTGCTGTATGAGATTTTTATAGACAACTATGCCTAGGGCCTTGAAGTTCTATCACTCCACATATAGCCACTTATATGTTTTCTTACTTGGCATATGTAACTCTTTAGGTATTTACAGCACCACTGGTCACTATATGATTAAAGTGTGAAAATTAATCTTAAGAAGAAGTTTATATTAGTTCAAGTTTGCTCTGTGTGGATGTATTGTTCTGTTCCAGTGATGTTCTATTACTAAACCTTGAAGGGAAAAGATATCACCTATGGGGTCAAAGCCTGTTCCCCAATGGTATGTGCCGAATCCTTTGCTTTAAGCATATATACCCCTCGGGTCCCAGCAAGATTTCTCCAAGGTGGTAGGACCCAGCGATCCATTGCACCACTTTGCATACCTTGTTTATTCGTGTAGCCTGCCATCGAGATAGTAAATATGCACTTACTTTTTGCAATTCATCTATTGGGTTATTATGGAATCAAACTAAACAAGAGTTCTAGACTTTGACGAGTTCTTCTTATTTGCTTTCATATTGCTGTTCTCATGATTGCTGTATGAGATTTTTATAGACAACTATGCCTAAGGCCTTGAAGTTCTATCACACCACATGTAGCCACTTATATGTTTTCTTACTTGGCATATGTAACTCTTTAGGTATTTACAACGATTAAAGTGTGAAAATTAATCTTAAGAAGAAGTTTATATTAGTTCAAGTTTGCTCTGTGTGGATGTATTGTTCTGTTCCAGTGATGTTCTATTACTAAACCTTGAAGGGAAAAGATGTCACCTATGGGGTCAAAGCCTGTTCCCCAATGGTATCTGATGAAGCCTTTGCTGGAGGCATATATACCCCTCGAGTCCCAGCAAGTTTTCACCAAGGTGGTAGGACCCAGCGATCCATTGCACCACTTTGCATACCTTGTTTATTCGTGTAGCCTGCCATCCAGTTAGTAAATATGCACTTGCTTTTTGCAATTCATCCATTGGGTTATTATTGAATCGAACTAATCAAGAGTTCTAGACTTTGACGAGTTCTTCTTATTTGCTTTCATGTTGCTTTTCACATAATTGCTGTATGAGATTTTTATAGACAACTATGCCTTGAAGTTCTATCACACAACATGTAGCCACTTATATGTTTTCTTACTTGGCATATGTAACTCTGTAGGTATTTACAACACCACTGGTCACTATATGATAAAAGTGTAAAAATTAATTGTAAGAAGAAGTTCATATTAGTTCAAGTTTGCTCTGTGTGGATGTATTGTTCTGTTCCAGTGATGTTCTATTACTAAACCTTGAAGGGAAAAGATATCTCCTATGGGGTCAAAGCCTGTTCCCCAATGGTATCAGATGAAGCCTTTGCTGGAGGCATATATACCCCTCGAGTCCCAGCAAGTTTTCACCAAGGTGGTAGGACCCAGCGATCCATTGCACCACTTTGCATACCTTGTTTATTCGTGTAGCCTGCCATCCAGATAGTAAATATGCACTTGCTTTTTGCAATTAATCCACTGGGTTATTATGGAATCAAACTAATCAAGAGTTCTAGACTTTGATGAGTTCTTCTTATTTGCTTTCATATTACTGTTCTCATGATTGCTGTATGAGATTTTTATAGACAACAATGCCTAGGGCCTTGAAGTTCTATCACACCACATGTAGCCACTTATATGTTTTCTTACTTGGCATATGTAACTCTTTAGGTATTTATAACGATTAAAGTGTGAAAATTAATCTTAAGAAGAAGTTTATATTAGTTCAAGTTTGCTCTGTGTGGATGTATTGTTCTGTTCCAGTGATGTTCTATTACTAAACCTTGAAGGGAAAAGATATCACCTATGGGGTCAAAGCCTGTTCCACAATGGTATCTGATGAAGCCTTTGGTGGAGGCATATATACCCCTCGAGTCCCAGCAAGTTTTCACCAAGGTGTTAGGACCCAGCAATCCATTGCACCACTTTGCATACCTTGTTTATTCGTGTAGCCTGCCATCCAGATAGTAAATATGCACTTGCTTTTTGCAATTCATCCATTGGGTTATTATGGAATCAAACTAATCAAGAGTTCTAGACTTTGACGGGTTCTTCTTATTTGTTTTCATGTTGCTGTGCTAATGATTGCTGTATGAGATTTTTATAGACAACTATGCCTAGGGCCTTGAAGATCTATCACTCCACATATAGCCACTTATATTTTTTCTTACTTGGCATATGTAACTCTTTAGGTATTTACAGCACCACTGGTCACTATATGAATAAAGTGTGAAAATTAATCTTAAGAAGAAGATTATATTAGTTCAAGTTTGCTCTGTGTGGATGTATTGTTCTGTTCCAGTGATGTTCTATTACTAAACCTTGAAGGGAAAAGATATCACCTATGGGGTCAAAGCCTGTTCCCCAATGGTATCTGCTGAAGCCTTTGCTGGAGGCTTATATACCCCTCGAGTCCCAGCAAGTTTTCACCAAGTTGGTAGGACCCAGCGATCCATTGCACCACTTTGCATACCTTGTTTATTCGTGTAGCCTGCAATCCAGATATTAAATATGCACTTGCTTTTTGCAATTCATCCATTGGGTTATTATGGAATCAAACTAATCAAGAGTTTTAGACTTTGACGGGTTCTTCTTATTTGTTTTCATGTTGTTGTTCTCATGATTGCTGTATGAGATTTTTATAGACAACTATGCCTAGGGCCTTGAAGTTCTATCACTCCACATATAGCCACTTATATGTTTTCTTACTTGGCATATGTAACTCTTTAGGTATTTACAGCACCACTGGTCACTATATGATTAAAGTGTGAAAATTAATCTTAAGAAGAAGTTTATATTAGTTCAAGTTTGCTCTGTGTGGATGTATTGTTCTGTTCCAGTGATGTTCTATTACTAAACCTTGAAGGGAAAAGATATCACCTATGGGGTCAAAGCCTGTTCCCCAATGGTATGTGCCGAATCCTTTGCTTTAAGCATACCCCTCGGGTCCCAGCAAGATTTCACCAAGGTGGTAGGACCCAGCGATCCATTGCACCACTTTGCATACCTTGTTTATTCGTGTAGCCTGCCATCCAGATAGTAAATATGCACTTGCTTTTTGCAATTCATCCATTGGGTTATTATGGAATCAAACTAATCAAGAGTTCTAGACTTTGACGGGTTCTTCTTATTTGTTTTAATGTTGCTGTTCTCATGATTGGTGTATGAGATTTTTATAGACAACTATGCCTAAGGTCTTGAAGTTCTATCACACATCATGTAGCCACTTATATGTTTTCTTACCTGGCATATGTAACTCTGTAGGTATTTACAACACCACTGTTCACTATATGATAAAAGTGTAAAAATTAATTGTAAGAAAAAGTTTATATTAGTTCAAGTTTGCTCTGTGTGGATGTATTGTTCTGTTCCAGTGATGTTCTATTACTAAACCTTGAAGAGAAAAGATATCACCTATGGGGTCAAAGCCTGTTCCCCAATGGTATCTGATGAAGCCTTTGCTGGAGGCATATATACCCCTCGAGTCCCAGCAAGTTTTCACCAAGGTGGTAGGACCCAGCGATCCATTGCACCACTTTGCATACCTTGTTTATTTGTGTAGCCTGCCATCCAGATAGTAAATATGCACTTGATTTTGCAATTCATCCATTGGGTTATTATGGAATCAAACTAATCAAGAGTTCTAGACTTTGACCAGTTCTTCTTATTTGCTTTCATATTACTGTTCTCATGATTGCTGTTTGAGATTTTTATAGACAACTATGCCTAGGGCCTTGAAGTTCTATCACTCTACATATAGCCACTTATATGTTTTCTTACTTGGCATATGTAACTCTTTAGGTATTTACAACACCACTGGTCACTGTATGATTAAAGTGTTAAAATTAATCTTAAGAAGAAGTTTATATTAGTTCAAGTTTGCTCTGTGTGGATGTATTGTTCTGTTCCAGTGATGTTCTATGACTAAACCTTGAAGGGAAAAGATATCACCTATGGGGTCAAAGCCTGTTCCCCAATGGTATCTGATGACGCCTTTGCTGGAGGCATATATACCCCTCGAGTCCCAGCAAGTTTTTACCAAGGTGGTAGGACCCAGCGATCCATTGCACCACTTTGCATACCTTGTTTATTCGTGTAGCCTGCCATCCAGATAGTAAATATGCACTTGCTTTTTGCAATTCATCCATTGGGTTATTATGGAATCAAACTAATCAAGAGTTCTAGACTTTGACGAGTTCTTCTTATTTGCTTTCATATTACTGTTCTCATGATTGCTGTATGAGATTTTTATAGACAACTATGCCGAGGGCCTTGAAGTTCTATCACACCACATGTAGCCACTTATATGTTTTCTTACTTGGCATATGTAACTCTTTAGGTATTTACAACGATTAAAGTGTTAAAATTAATTGTAAGAAAAAGTTTATATTAGTTCAAGTTTGCTCTGTGTGGATGTATTGTTCTGTTCCAGTGATGTTCTATTACTAAACCTTGAAGGGAAAATATATCACCTATGGGGTCAAAGCCTGTTCCCCAATGGTATCTAATGAAGCCTTTGCTGGAGGCATATATACCCCTCGAGTCCCAGCAAGTTTTCACCAAGGTGGTAGGACCCAGCGATCCATTTCGCCCCTTTGCATACCTTGTTTATCCGTGTAGCCTGCCCTCCAGATAATAAATATGCACTTGCTTTGCAATTCATCCATTGGGTTATTATGGAATCAAACTGATCAAGAGTTCTTGACTTTCACGGGTTCTTCTAAATTTTTCATGCTGCTGTTCTCATGATTGCTGTATGAGATTTTTATAGACAACTATGCCTAGGGCCTTGAAGTTCTATCACTCCACATATAGCCACTTATATGTTTTCTTACTTGGCATATGTAACTCTTTAGGTATTTACAGCACCACGGGTCACTATATGATTAAATTGTGAAAATTAATCTTAAGAAGAAGTTTATATTAGTTCAAGTTTGCTCTGTGTGGATGTATTGTTCTGTTCCAGTGATGTTCTATTACTAAACCTTGAAGGGAAAATATATCACCTATGGGGTCAAAGCCTGTTCCCCAATGGTATGTGCCGAATCCTTTGCTGGAAGCATATATACCCCTCGGGTCCCAGCAAGATTTCACAAAGGTGTTAGGACCCAGCGATCCATTGCACCACTTTGCATACCTTGTTTATTCGTGTAGCCTGCCATCCAGATAGTAAATATGCACTTTTTTTTTGCAATTCATCCATTGGGTTATTATGGAATCAAACTAATCAAGAGTTCTAGACTTTGACGAGTTCGTCTTATTTGCTTTCATATTGCTGTTCTCATGATTGCTGTATGAGATTTTTATAGACAACTGTGCCTAAGGCCTTGAAGTTCTATCACACCACATGTAGCCACTTATATGTTTTCTTACTTGGCATATGTAACTCTTCAGGTATTTACAACGATTAAAGTGTGAAAATTAATCTTAAGAAGAAGTTTATATTAGTTCAAGTTTGCTCTGTGTGGATGTATTGTTCTGTTCCAGTGATGTTCTATTACTAAACCTTGAAGGGAAAAGATATCACCTATGGGGTCAAAGCCTGTTCCCCAATGGTATCTGCTGAAGCCTTTCCTGGAGGCATATATACCCATCTGGTCCCAGCAAGTTTTCACCAAGGTGGTAGGACCCAGCTATCCATTGCACCACTTTGCATACCTTGTTTATTCGTGTAGCCTGCCATCCAGATAGTAAATATGCACTTGCTTTTTGCAATTCATCCATTGGGTTATTATGGAATCAAACTAATCAAGAGTTCTAGACTTTGACGGGTTCTTCTTATTTTTTTTCATGCTGCTGTTCTCATGATTGCTGTATGAGATTTTTATAGACAACTATGCCTAGGGCCTTGAAGTTCTATCACTCTACATATAGCCACTTATATGTTTTCTTACTTGGCATATGTAACTCTTTAGGTATTTACAACACCACTGGTCACTATATGATTAAAGTGTGAAAATTAATCTTAAGAAGAAGTTTATATTAGTTCAAGATTGCTCTGTGTGGATGTATTGTTCTGTTCCAGTGATGTTCTATGACTAAACCTTGAAGGGAAAAGATATCACCTATGAGGTCAAAGCCTGTTCCCCAATGGTATGTGCCAAAGCCTTTGCAAGAGACATATATACCCCTCGGGTCCCAGAAAGTTTTCACCAAGGTGGTAGGACCCAGCGATCTATTGCACCCCTTTTCATACCTTGTTTATTCGTGTAGTTTGCCATCCAGATAGTAAATATGCACTTGCTTTTTGCAATTCATCCATTGGGTTATGTAAGATTAATAAGGGAATTAGGATCAATATAACTCAAAGGGGATTGAATTACAGGGAATAAGAACCGAATTAATATGCAAATTATTCAGAATTAATATTTAACACTTTATCAACTATTCGTCCACCGATAAGTTGAGATTAGGGTATTTTATCAATTCTGGACAGAATATTATCCCGTGGCCTACGGTAATAATATCGTAAAGTTATGATAACTGATTAATATGAGCAAGGTAGCAAAATCTACAGTTTAAGGCAGTAACTTGTAAGCATACAGCACAAGACGCTTGTATGTAAAATCAACCAAGACTTTATTGAACTACTCTAATACACACAAACTAAACTAACAAGAAAACACACAAACATTCATTCAAACAGTGACAGAGAGTGATGTTATTAACGGAGTGTGAATGGAGTCCCAAATGTCTACCGTTAGACACTATTTCTTGACCGCAACCTGAGAGAATCAATCTACTAGCACTTTAATCTTAGTTCGTTTTCTTAATAAGATTTGCACCAGTTCAGACAGAATTAGGAGATATTGTGTACTTGCGTTTAGATGCTCCTGAGCGCGTGCGTTCCCTGTGACAAAGTTGCTGGAGAGGGAATCTCTTCGGCGCTGATTGGCTGGCAGTCGGTCGATGATGCGTTCTGAGGGACAGCACTCGATGGTGAGTGGTTGGTTGGCTTTGCCGGGTGGCGCTTCATTCGCGGGATTTCCTGGATTGCGGGTTGCTATGCAACGGAGTTTCCTCTGAGTCTGGAGCGACTCTGAGAGGGGTTTCTTTGACCAAGTTCAACGAAGGATCTTACGGAAGAGTTGATGAGTTTTGCGTGAGCTCTTGGTGGTTTGAAGAGTATGTAAGCATACACGCTGGACGATGGAAAGGTCAGCAAGAGCAAAAGTCACTGCAAAAGCGAGGCACAAGGCAGGCAAAAAGCAAGGCA
Organism: Scardinius erythrophthalmus; assembly: GCF_964197995.2. Taxonomy (NCBI): domain Eukaryota; kingdom Metazoa; phylum Chordata; class Actinopteri; order Cypriniformes; family Leuciscidae; genus Scardinius; species Scardinius erythrophthalmus. The sequence continues at coordinate 39,542,367 of NC_138227.1, read as the reverse complement.
AAAAGCAACGCATAGGTGCTTGTCATTGGGTTATAAGCGTGTCCATCTTACCCGTCCTTCCTAGTGCGACAGCCAATCAGATATTGTCTTGGGCGGGACCTACGCCCCGTTCTCCGGTTCTTGCATGTAATTAGCGTAAAGTCCACGTGATCACGTGTGCCCAAACTCCTGAGAGTTTAGTTAAACGATTTAATAAGTAAACTTAATAGTTTAAATATGGTGCATCCTACACACATCTACTTTATATCAAAATTCTAGAAATCATTTACCCATCAAGTAGGTACCAAAATACATATACTTCCCATAGTTGAGGTGGAACTAAATAAGGATTTCGCTGTGATAAGTGTTTAACACACAAAATTAACTTCAGTAATATACAGCATACATAATACAGAGAATACACATGTATGAGGCAACTTCTGGTGATTAGTTCCTATAACTGAGGTAGAAAACCTTACAAATAGGCTGTAATGAAAGTTAAACACACAGAAAGAACTCCACAGGTTACATAAAATATACATGATACTTAAGATATATGTGAGGTAAATACTGGTGATCAATTCAGCTTATTGAAAGCAATTTTGAGACCGTTGTTTGTATTAAACCACAAGTGGGTTAATTTCAGTCTATTGGTTTTGGAGACAAAAGTCTCTGGAATTTACAACTGCCGAAAGGTGGGTGTCCCCTGGTTTAGGGTTTGTGGTGATTCTGGGCCATAAGAATGCTTAAGCATCCTTCGTTTCCTGATAAGGCTGTGGATTTATGCATTGGGGTCACCACAGGGTTTCTTGGCCATTTGGTCGTAAGTTTGGGGAACAAAGGAATCTTTTCCTGCTGTCCTGGCATCGCTGGTTTGAGATTAGACACGCACAACAAGGGGAAGGGGGGTGACATCTCCTTTAGCCATCTCGGCACCATGACTGTGTTTTATGACTTACTAATGATTCACTGGGGAATCGTTCCGAACTGTGGAATGTGGTGTTGGGTTCATATGAAATGGACTGTTCAAGGATAATCCTACAGTTATTATGGAATCAAACTAATCAAGAATTCTAGACTTTGACGAGTTCTTCTTATTTGCTTTCATGTTACTGTTCTCATGATTGCTGTATGAGATTTTTATAGACAACTATGCCTAGGGCCTTGAAGTTCTATCACACCACATGTAGCCACTTATATGTTTTCTTACTTGGCATATGTAACTCTTTAGGTATTTACAACGATTAAAGTGTAAAAATTAATTGTAATAAAAAGTTTACATTAGTTCAAGTTTGCTCTGTGTGGATGTATTGTTCTGGGGTGCGTTTCCGAAAGCATCGTTGGCCAACTATGGTCGCAAGTTCCGTCGTTACCAATAGAGTTCAATGGACATTGCGATGAACTTGCGACCATAGTTGGCCAACGATGCTTTCGGGAAACGCACCCCTGTTCCAGTGATGTTCTATTACTAAACCTTGAAGGGAAAAGATATCACCTATGGGGTCAAAGCCTGTTCCCCAATGGTATCTGCTGAAGTCTTTGCAAGAGACATATATACCCCTCGGGTCCCAGCAAGTTTTCACCAAGGTGGTAGGACCCAGCGATCCATTTCTCCCCTTTGCATACCTTGTTTATTCGTGTAGCCTGCCCTCCAGATAATAAATATGAACTTGCTTTGCAATTCATCCATTGGGTTATTATGGAATCAAACTAATCAAGAGTTCTAGACTTTCACGGGTTCTTCTAAATTTTTTTCATGCTGCTGTTCTCATGATTGCTGTATGCTGTATGAGATTTTTATAGACAACTATGCCTAGGGCCTTGAAGTTCTATCACTCTACAAATAGCCACTTATATGTTTTCTTACTTGGCATATGTAACTCTTTAGGTATTTACAATGATTAATAAGCCTGTTAACAAGCAGAATCACTGAAGGAAAGAAGAGAACAGAAAAAGAGACGAGCAGAAACACAAGAACTACAACTGACTTCAGACACAGCCTTAGATGAAATCAACTGAAGAGAAAAGAAGACATTAAATCTGTGATCTCAGCAGAGGAGGATTAATCAACTCCACAAACAGCATTACCAGCTTCACTTATTACTAACCAGACTGACTTTATTTCTGTCAGAAGTCTACAGAAGTTTGTATTGAGAATTAACAGAGGTTTAACTCTAATGTGGTTCATTTGAAGTCACCATAATAGTGATTACTGTTTCCATTAGTTGGGCTCTTAACTCTTATGATAGACAGTGTGTTTGTTAAACACATTTGCAGCAGCAAAAGAAGGTAAAGTCAAATGAGATCAGGTGATGATGGTTACCTGTTGATGGTTTTATAATCGTCATGATGTAGCCTGAATCACTGATGTTTTCAAAGTCTAATAATTGTGTTCCATTATATTTTCACATCACAAACCCTGTGTTACCGCAGCGTGAGATCGCGCAACATTATAAGAATCAGAATATTTTAACAAACATGAGCATGAAAAAGTCAGGTTAATATGACACACACAGACATCACCAATCAGCGTATGAATCTCAACAATGGTGACAATCAAAAGTCCCTTGCTGCAATGCATGCTGGGTACCAGCATAGAGTACAAAACTCCCAGCATGCATTGCAACATGAATAAATTATGCTGCTGAATTGTCCTATTATTTTGGTTAATTCTAAATATTTTCATTTATTTTTTGCTGTTGTTTTTGTAGTGACATTTAGTAGTTTTTTTATGTTCAGAGTTGATCTGTTTATCTGAATATTGTTTATTGTCACCATTGTTGAGATTCATACGCTGATTGTTAATAACTGTGTGTGTCACTCTAGGTAAAAATTCTGTGCTCATGTTTATTAAAATATTTTAACTGATAGGTATAATACTGTTGGATCTTATGCTGCAGTAACACAGGGTTTGTGATGTGAACGTATTGATGGAACAAAAAAATTGTTATAAACAAATAACATCAGGGATTCAGTCTATTTCATGATGATTACAAAACCATCAACAGGTAACCATCGCACCTGATCTCATTTCACTTTAGCTTTCTTTGCTTTTGCAAAAGTGTTTGACAAACACACTGTCACAGCAGCCAAAAACAGACAAAATATATAATAAGAGTTAAGAGCCCAACTAATGGAAACACTAATCACTGTTATGGTGACTTCAAATGAAACTGCTGAGATCTTGAGATATTTAATGTCTTCTTTTCTCTTCAGTTGATTTAATCTAAGGCTGTGGCTGAAGTCAGTTGTAGTTCTTGTGTTTCTGCTCGTCTCTTTTTCTGTTCTCTTCTTTCCTTCTGTGATTCTGCTTGTTAACAGGCTTATTAAGACTGAGATGACTCCATGTTTAATATACACAGGTTTTGTAGCTCAGATAAGGTCCAGTTCTGGTTTATTTCTTTAGCTCTTGGCTGACATGTGGCCAGAGATGTAAAGTCCAGGTTCAGAAAGTAAAAGTCCTCCTCAGTATTTTGTTCCAATCACCTGGATTTGCTAATTCAGCCAGGAGATTGAACTAATTAGTTATATCAGCTGGCTGAGTTCATGGGTGGAATAAACATATGGCAGGACTTCTACTTTCTGACCCCTTGACTATACACCTCTGGAGGAACTTGATGGGCTTTTGGCACTCCATTTTGTGCCTGCGCACTGCTATTGGATGGTGAGAGGCTTTCTTTTCCATAACAAACACACCATACCATACAAACACACAGTCACACCAGCCAGAAAAATAATAATAATGTTAGGGATTATTTTTGCCCCAGGGTGACACCCTTTATTCAGTACAGTTTATGGCGACTGTACTGGGGCGTTGGATGTTATGTGTTATAGGGACTATTTTACACCAGGGGTACCCTTTATACAGTACAGCTTATTGTGACTGTACTGGGGCGTTAGGACCCACTAAGGCCACAGGTTGATCAGACCTGCAGGCCTCTCTAACACCTCTTCCAGCAGCTACCCAGTCTCCCAGGAGGTTTCCCATCCAGATAAAGACCAGGCTCAACCCTACTTAGCTTCGATGGGAGTGCAGGTGGAAGCTTCAGGTTGACCACTGCTGGCTGGTACTGCTTTCTTTGCAAGAGTTATAAAGACCAACTAATGGAAACAATAATCACCATTATGGTGATTTCAAATGAAACAGAGAGTTAAACCCCTGTTAATTCTCAGTGGACATCTGGCAGATGTAAGATGTCAAAGTTTCTGAGTAAAACTCTGACACAGCAAAGCAGATTTTAGATCTTTTAGTGAACTTATAAATCTCTGTTGCAATTGTTTACATTTCTGTTTCGCGCTCGGTTTTCTTCTCTCCTGTTTACGCCGTCTCAACACCACAAAACCGAATCTAACGCACCCCCTTGTGGGCTGAATGAACAATGTCTGCTTTCAAACTAAAATACATCACATGTGGAAATAATATAACATAACATCACAGGTTATAAATCGTAAACATTACAATGTCTAAATCCAGAGGTGTATAGTCCAGGGGTCAGAAAGCAGAAGTCCTGCCATATGTTTATTCCACCCATGAACTCAGCCAGCTGATTTAACAAATTAGTTCTATCGCCTGGCTGAATTAGCAAATCCAGGTGATTGGAACAAAATACTGAGGAGGACTTTTACTTTCTGAACCTGGACTTTACACCTCTGGGAACAGCAACATGAAAACAAATAAGAAGAAACCGTCAAAGTCTAGAACTCTCGATTAGTTTGATTCCATAATAACCCAATGGATGAATTGCAAAAAGCAAGTGCATATTTACTACCTGGAGGGCAGGCTACACGAATAAACAAGGTATGCAAAGGGGCGAAATGGATCGCTGGGTCCTACCACCTTGGTGAAAACTTGCTGGGACCCAAAGGGTATATATGCCTCCAGCAAAGGCTTCAGCAGATATCATTGGGGAACAGGCTTTGACCCCATAGGTGATATTTTTTCCCTTCAAGGTTTAGTCATAGAACATCACTGGAACAGACCAATGCATCCACACATAGCAAACTTGAACTAATATAAAATTGTTCTTGCAATTAATTTTCACACTTTAATCATATAGTGAACAGTCGTGTTGTAAATACCTAAAGAGTTACATATGCCAAGTAAGAAAACATATAAGTGGCTACATGTGGTGTGATAGAACTTCAAGGCCTTAGGCACAGTTGTCTATAAAAATCTCATACAGCAATCATGAGAACAGTAATATGAAAGCAAATAAGAAGAACTCGTCAAAGTCTAGAACTCTTGATTAGTTTGATTCCATAATAACCCAATGGATGAATTGCAAAAAGCAAGTGCATATTTACTATCTGGATGGCAGGCTACACGAATAAACAAGGTATGCAAAGTGGTGCAATGGATCGCTGGGTCCTACCACCTTGGTGAAAACTTGCTGTGACCCGAGGGGTATATATGCCTCCAGCAAAAGCGTCAGCAGATACCATTGGGGAACAGGCTTTGACCCCATAGGTGATATATTTTCCTTTCAAGGTTTAGTCATAGAACATCACTGGAACAGAACAATACATCCACACAGAGCAAACTTGAACTAATATAACCTTTTTCTTACAATTAATTTTCACACTTTAATCATATAGTGAACAGTCGTGTTGTAAATACCTAAAGAGTTACATATGCCAAGTAAGAAAACATATAAGTGGCTACATGTGGTGTGATAGAACTTCAAGGCCTTAGGCACAGTTGTCTATAAAAATCTCATACAGCAATCATGAGAACAGTAATATGAAAGCAAATAAGAAGAACTCGTCAAAGTCTAGAACTCTTGATTAGTTTGATTCCATAATAACCCAATGGATGAATTGCAAAAAGCAAGTGCATATTTACTATCTGGATGGCAGGCTACACGAATAAACAAGGTATGCAAAGTGGTGCAATGGATCGCTGGGTCCTACCACCTTGGTGAAAACTTGCTGTGACCCGAGGGGTATATATGCCTCCAGCAAAGGCGTCAGCAGATACCATTGGGGAACAGGCTTTGACCCCATAGGTGATATATTTTCCTTTCAAGGTTTAGTCATAGAACATCACTGGAACAGAACAATACATCCACACAGAGCAAACTTGAACTAATATAACCTTTTTCTTACAATTAATTTTCACACTTTAATCATATAGTGAACAGTCGTGTTGTAAATACCTAAAGAGTTACATATGCCAAGTAAGAAAACATATAAGTGGCTACATGTGGTGTGATAGAACTTCAAGGCCTTAGGCACAGTTGTCTATAAAAATCTCATACAGCAATCATGAGAACAGTAATATGAAAGCAAATAAGAAGAACTCGTCAAAGTCTAGAACTCTTGATTAGTTTGATTCCATAATAACCCAATGGATGAATTGCAAAAAGCAAGTGCATATTTACTATCTGGATGGCAGGCTAAAGGAATAAACAAGGTATGCAAAGTGATGCAATGGATCGCTGGGTCCTACCACCTTGGTGAAAACTTGCTGGGACCAGAGGGGTATATATGCCTCCAGCAAAGGCTTCAGCAGATACCATTGGGGAACAGGCTTTGACCCCATAGGTGATATCTTTTCCCTTTCAAGGTTTAGTAATAGAACATCACTGGAACAGAACAATACATCCACACAGAGCAAACTTGAACTAATATAAACTTTTTCTTACAATTAATTTTCACACTTTAATCGTTGTAAATACAGACAGAGTTACATATGCCAAGTAAGAAAACATATAAGTGGCTACATGTTGTGTGATAGAACTTCAAGACCTTAGGCATAGTTGTCTATAAAAATCTCATACAGCAATTATGTGAAAAGCAACATGAAAGCAAATAAGAAGAACCCATCAAAGTCTAGAACTCTTGATTAGTTTGATTCCATAATAACCCAATGGATGAATTGCAAAAAGCAAGTGCATATTTACTATCTGGATGGCAGGCTACACGAATAAACAAGGTATGCAAAGTGGTGCAATGGATCGCTGGGTCCTACCACCTTGATGAAAACTTGCTGGGACCCGAGGAGTATATATGCCTCCAGCAAAGGCGTCAGCAGATACCATTGGGGAACAGTCTTTGACCCCATAGGTGATATATTTTCCCTTCAAGGTTTAGTCATAGAACATCACTGGAACAGAACAATACATCCACACAGAGCAAACTTGAACTAATATAACCTTTTTCTTACAATTAATTTTCACACTTTAATCATATAGTGAACAGTCGTGTTGTAAATACCTAAAGAGTTACATATGCCAAGTAAGAAAACATATAAGTGGCTACAGGTGGTGTGATAGAACGTCAAGGCCCTAGGCATAGTTGTCTATAAAAATGTCATACAGCAATCATGAGCACAGCAACATGAAAACAAATAAGAAGAACCCGTCAAAGTCTAGAACTCTTGATTAGTTTGATTCCATAATAACCCAATGGATGAATTGCAAAAAGCAAGTGCATTTTTACTATCTGGATGGCAGGCTACACGAATAAACAAGGTATGCAAAGTGGTGCAATGGATCGCTGGGTCCTACCACCTTGGTGAAAACTTGCTGTGACCCGAGGGGTATATATGCCTCCAGCAAAGGCGTCAGCAGATACCATTGGGGAACAGGCTTTGACCCCATAGGTGATATATTTTCCCTTCAAGGTTTAGTCATAGAACATCACTGGAACAGAACAATACATCCACACAGAGCAAACTTGAACTAATATAACCTTTTTCTTACAATTAATTTTCACACTTTAATCATATAGTGAACAGTCGTGTTGTAAATACCTAAAGAGTTACATATGCCAAGTAAGAAAACATATAAATTGCTACATGTGGTGTGATAGAACTTCAAGGCCTTAGGCACAGTTGTCTATAAAAATCTCATACAGCAATCATGAGAACAGTAATATGAAAGCAAATAAGAAGAACTCGTCAAAGTCTAGAACTCTTGATTAGTTTGATTCCATAATAACCCAATGGATGAATTGCAAAAAGCAAGTGCATATTTACTATCTGGATGGCAGGCTACACGAATAAACAAGGTATGCAAAGTGGTGCAATGGATCGCTGGGTCCTACCACCTTGGTGAAAACTTGCTGTGACCCGAGGGGTATATATGCCTCCAGCAAAGGCGTCAGCAGATACCATTGGGGAACAGGCTTTGACCCCATAGGTGATATATTTTCCCTTCAAGGTTTAGTCATAGAACATCACTGGAACAGAACAATACATCCACACAGAGCAAACTTGAACTAATAAAACCTTTTTCTTACAATTAATTTTCACACTTTAATCATATAGTGAACAGTCTTGTTGTAAATACCTAAAGAGTTACATATGCCAAGTAAGAAAACATATAAGTGGCTACATGTGGTGTGATAGAACTTCAAGGCCTTAGGCACAGTTGTCTATAAAAATCTCATACAGCAATCATGAGAACAGTAATATGAAAGCAAATAAGAAGAACTCGTCAAAGTCTAGAACTCTTGATTAGTTTGATTCCATAATAACCCAATGGATGAATTGCAAAAAGCAAGTGCATATTTACTATCTGGATGGCAGGCTAAAGGAATAAACAAGGTATGCAAAGTGATGCAATGGATCGCTGGGTCCTACCACCTTGGTGAAAACTTGCTGGGACCAGAGGGGTATATATGCCTCCAGCAAAGGCTTCAGCAGATACCATTGGGGAACAGGCTTTGACCCCATAGGTGATATCTTTTCCCTTTCAAGGTTTAGTAATAGAACATCACTGGAACAGAACAATACATCCACACAGAGCAAACTTGAACTAATATAAACTTTTTCTTACAATTAATTTTCACACTTTAATCGTTGTAAATACCGACAGAGTTACATATGCCAAGTAAGAAAACATATAGGTGGCTACATGTTGTGTGATAGAACTTCAAGACCTTAGGCATAGTTGTCTATAAAAATCTCATACAGCAATTATGTGAAAAGCAACATGAAAGCAAATAAGAAGAACCCATCAAAGTCTAGAACTCTTGATTAGTTTGATTCCATAATAACCCAATGGATGAATTGCAAAAAGCAAGTGCATATTTACTATCTGGATGGCAGGCTACACGAATAAACAAGGTATGCAAAGTGGTGCAATGGATCGCTGGGTCCTACCACCTTGGTGAAAACTTGCTGTGACCCGAGGGGTATATATGCCTCCAGCAAAGGCGTCAGCAGATACCATTGGGGAACAGGCTTTGACCCCATAGGTGATATATTTTCCCTTCAAGGTTTAGTCATAGAACATCACTGGAACAGAACAATACATCCACACAGAGCAAACTTGAACTAATAAAACCTTTTTCTTACAATTAATTTTCACACTTTAATCATATAGTGAACAGTCTTGTTGTAAATACCTAAAGAGTTACATATGCCAAGTAAGAAAACATATAAGTGGCTACATGTGGTGTGATAGAACTTCAAGGCCTTAGGCACAGTTGTCTATAAAAATCTCATACAGCAATCATGAGAACAGTAATATGAAAGCAAATAAGAAGAACTCGTCAAAGTCTAGAACTCTTGATTAGTTTGATCCCATAATAACCCAATGGATGAATTGCAAAAAGCAAGTGCATATTTACTATCTGGATGGCAGGCTAAAGGAATAAACAAGGTATGCAAAGTGATGCAATGGATCGCTGGGTCCTACCACCTTGGTGAAAACTTGCTGGGACCAGAGGGGTATATATGCCTCCAGCAAAGGCTTCAGCAGATACCATTGGGGAACAGGCTTTGACCCCATAGGTGATATTTTTTCCCTTCAAGGTTTAGTCATAGAACATCACTGGAACAGAACAATACATCCACACAGAGCAAACTTGAAGTAATATAAAATTTTTCTTGCAATTAATTTTCACACTTTAATCGTTGTAAATACCTAAAGAGTTACATATGACAAGTAAGAGAACATAAAAGTGTCTACATGTTGTGTAATAGAACTTCAAGGCCCTAGGCATAGTAGTCTATAAAAATCTCATACAGCAATTATGAGAACAGCAACATGAAAACAAATAAGAAGAACCCGTCAAAGTCTAGAACTCTTGATTAATTTTATTCCATAATAACCCAATGGATGAATTGCAAAGCAAGTGCATATTTATTATCTGGAGGGCAGGCTACACGAATAAACAAGGTATGCAACGGGGCGAAATGGATCGCTGGGTCCTACCACCTTGGTGAAAACTTGCTGGGACCCGAGGGGTATATATGCCTCCAGCAAAGGCTGCAGCAGATACCATTGAGGAACAGGCTTTGACCCCATAGGTGATATCTTTTCCCTTCAAGGTTTAGTCACAGAACATCACTGGAACAGAACAATACATCCACACAGAGCAAACTTGAACTAATATAAACTTTTTCTTACAATTAATTTTCATACTTTAATCGTTTTAAATACCTAAAGAGTTACATATGCCAAGTAAGAAAACATATAAGTGGCTACATGTGGTGTGATAGAACTTCAATGCCCTAGGCACAGATGTCTATAAAAATCTCAAACAGCAATCATGAGAACAGCAAAGTGAAAACAAATAAGAAGAACCCGTCAAAGTCTAGAACTCTTGATTAGTTTGATTCCATAATAACCCAATGGATGAATTGCAAAAAGCAAGTGCATATTTATTATCTGGAGGGCAGGCTACACGAATAAACAAGGTATGCAAAGGGGCGAAATGGATCGCTGGGTCCTACCACCTTGGTGAAAACTTGCTGGGACCCGAGGAGTATATATGCCTCCAGCAAAGGCTTTAGCAGATACCATTGGGGAACAGGCTTTAGCAGATACCATTGGGGAACAGGCTTCAGCAGATACCATTGGGCAACAGGCTTTGACCCCATTGGTTATATATTTTCCCTTCAAGATTTAGTAATAGAAAATCACTGGAACAGAACAATACATCCACACAGAGAAAACTTGAACTAATAAAAACTTTTTCTTAGGATTAATTTTCACACTTTTTATCATATAGTGACCAGTGGTGTTGTAAATACCTACAGAGTTACATATGCCAAGTAAGTAAACATAAAAGTGGCTACATGTTGTGTGATAGAACTTCAAGGCCCTAGGCATAGTTGTCTATAAAAATCTCATACAGCAATCATGAGAACAGCAACATGAAAGCAAATAAGAAGAACCCGTCAAAGTCTAGAACTCTTGATTAGTTTGATTCCATAATAACCCAATGGATGAATTGCAAAAAGCAAGTGCATATTTACTATCTGGATGGCAGGCTACACTAATAAACAAGGTATGCAAAGTGGTGCAATGGATCGCTGGGTCCTACCACCTGGGTGAAAACTTGCTGGGACCCGATGGGTATATATGCCTCCAGTAAAGGCTTCAGCAGATACCATTGGGAAACAGGCTTTGACCCCATAAATGATATATTTTCCCTTCAAGATTTAGTAATAGAAAATCACTGGAACAGAACAATACATCCACACAGAGCAAACTTGAACTAATATAAACTTCTTCTTAGGATTAATTTTCACACTTTAATTATATAGTGAACAGTGGTGTTGTAAATACCTATAGAGTTACATATGCCAAGTAAGAAAACATAAAAGTGGCTACATGTTGTGTGATAGAACTTCAAGGCCCTAGGCATAGTTGTCTATAAAAATCTCATACAGCAATCATGAGAACAGCAACATGAAAACAAATAAGAAGAACCCGTCAAAGTCTAGAACTCTTGATTAGTTTGATTCCATAATAACCCAATGGATGAATTGCAAAGCAAGTGCATATTTATTATCTGGAGGGCAGGCTAAACGAATAAACAAGGTATGCAAAGAGGCGAAATTGATCGCTGGGTCCTACCACCTTGGTGAAAACTTGCTGGGACCCGAGGGGTATATATGCCTCCAGCAAAGGCGTCAGCAGATACCATTGGGGAACAGTCTTTGACCCCGTAGGTGATATATTTTCCCTTCAAGGTTTAGTCATAGAACATCACTGGAACAGAACAATACATCCACACAGAGCAAACTTGAACTAATATAACCTTTTTCTTACAATTAATTTTCACACTTTAATCATATAGTGAACAGTCGTGTTGTAAATACCTAAAGAGTTACATATGCCAAGTAAGAAAACATATAAGTGGCTACATGTGGTGTGATAGAACTTCAGGGCCTTAGGCACAGTTGTCTATAAAAATCTCATACAGCAATCATGAGAACAGTAATATGAAAGCAAATAAGAAGAACTCGTCAAAGTCTAGAACTCTTGATTAGTTTGATTCAATAATAACCCAATGGATGAATTGCAAAAAGCAAGTGCATATTTACTATCTGGATGGCAGGCTAAAGGAATAAACAAGGTATGCAAAGTGATGCAATGGATCGCTGGGTCCTACCACCTTGGTGAAAACTTGCTGTGACCCGAGGGGTATATATGCCTCCAGCAAAGGCGTCAGCAGATACCATTGGGGAACAGGCTTTGACCCCATAGGTGATATATTTTCCCTTCAAGGTTTAGTCATAGAACATCACTGGAACAGAACAATACATCCACACAGAGCAAACTTGAACTAATATAACCTTTTTCTTACAATTAATTTTCACACTTTAATCATATAGTGAACAGTCTTGTTGTAAATACCTAAAGAGTTACATATGCCAAGTAAGAAAACATATAAGTGGCTACATGTGGTGTGATAGAACTTCAAGGCCTTAGGCACAGTTGTCTATAAAAATCTCATACAGCAATCATGAGAACAGTAATATGAAAGCAAATAAGAAGAACTCGTCAAAGTCTAGAACTCTTGATTAGTTTGATTCCATAATAACCCAATGGATAAATTGCAAAAAGCAAGTGCATATTTACTATCTGTATGGCAGGCTAAAGGAATAAACAAGGTATGCAAAGTGATGCAATGGATCGCTGGGTCCTACCACCTTGGTGAAAACTTGCTGGGACCAGAGGGGTATATATGCCTCCAGCAAAGGCTTCAGCAGATACCATTGGGGAACAGGCTTTGACCCCATAGGTGATATCTTTTCCCTTCAAGGTTTAGTAATAGAACATCACTAGAACAGAACAATACATCCACACAGAGCAAACTTGAACTAATATAAACTTCTTCTTAAGATTAATTTTCACACTTTAATCATATAGTGACCAGTGGTGCTGTAAATACCTAAAGAGTTACATATGCCAAGTAAGAAAACATATAAGTGGCTACATGTGGTGTGATAGAACGTCAAGGCCCTAGGCATAGTTGTCTATAAAAATGTCATACAGCAATCATGAGCACAGCAACATGAAAACAAATAAGAAGAACCCGTCAAAGTCTAGAACTCTTGATTAGTTTGATTCCATAATAACCCAATGGATGAATTGCAAAAAGCAAGTGCATATTTACTATCTGGATGGCAGGCTAAAGGAATAAATAAGGTATGCAAAGTGGTGCAATGGATCGCTGGGTCCTACCACCTTGGTGAAAACTTGCTGGGACTCGAGGGGTATATATGCCTCCAGCAAAGGCTTCATCAGATACCATTGGGGAACAGGCTTTGACCCCAAAGGTGATATCTTTTCCCTTCAAGGTTTAGTAATAGAACATCACTGGAACAGAACAATACATCCACACAGAGCAAACTTGAACTAATATAAACTTTTTCTTACAATTAATTTTCACACTTTAATCGTTGTAAATACCTACAGAGTTACATATGCCAAGTAAGAAAACATATAAGTGGCTACATGTTGTCTGATAGAACTTCAAGACCTTAGGCATAGTTGTCTATAAAAATCTCATACAGCAATTATGTGAAAAGCAACTTGAAAGCAAATAAGAAGATCCCGTCAAAGTCTAGAACTCTTGATTAGTTTGATTCCATAATAACCCAATGGATGAATTGCAAAAAGCAAGTTCATATTTACTATCTGGATGGCAGGCTACACGAATAAACAATGTATGCAAAGTGGTGCAATGGATCGCTGGGTCCTACCACCTTGGTGAAAACTTCCTGGGACTCGAGGGGTATATACTGTATGCCTCCAGCAAAGGCTTCAGCAGATACCATTGGGGAACAGGCTTTGACCCCATAGGTGATATCTTTTCCCTTCAAGGTTTAGTCATAGAACATCACTGGAACAGAACAATACATCCACACAGAGCAAACTTGAACTAATATAAACTTCTTCTTAAGATTAATTTTCACACTTTAATCATATAGTGACCAGTGGTGTTGTAAATACCTAAAGAGTTACATATGCCAAGTAAGAAAACATATAAGTGGCTACATGTGGTGTGATAGAACTTCAAGGCCCTAGGTATAGTTGTCTATAAAAATGTCATACAGCAATCATGAGAACAGTAATATGAAAGCAGATAAGAAGAACTCGTCAAAGTCTAGAACTCTTGATTAGTTTGATTCCATAATAACCCAATGGATGAATTGCAAAAAGCAAGTGCATATTTACTATCTGGATGGCAGGCTACACAAATAAACAAGGTATGCAAAGTGGTGCAATGGATCGCTGGGTCCTACCACCTTGGTGAAAACTTGCTGGGACTCGAGGGGTATATATGCCTCCAGCAAAGGCTTCAGCAGATACCATTGGGGAACAGGCTTTGACCCCATAGGTGATATCTTTTGCCTTCAAGGTTTAGTAATAGAACATCACTGGAACAGAACAATACATCCACACAGAGCAAACTTGAACTAATATGAACTTTTTCTTACAATTAATTTTCACACTTTAATCATATAGTGACCAGTGGTGTTGTAAATACCTAGAGAGTTACATATGCCAAGTAAGAAAACATCTAAATTGCTACATGTGGTGTGATAGAACTTCAAGGCCCTAGGCATAGTTGTCTATAAAAATCTCATACAGCAATCATGAGCACAGCAACATGAAAACAAATAAGAAGAACCTGTCTAAGTCTAGAACTCTTGATTAGTTTGATTCCATAATTACCCAATGGATAAATTGCAAAAAGCAAGTGCATATTTACTATCTGGATGGCAGGCTAAAGGAATAAACAAGGTATGCAAAGTGGTGCAATGGATCGCTGGGTCCTACCACCTTGGTGAAAACTTGCTGGGACTCGAGGGGTATATATGCCTCCAGCAAAGGCTTCACCTGATACCGTTGGGGAACAGGCTTTGACCCCATAGGTGATATCTTTTCCCTTCAAGGTTTAGTAATAGAACATCACTGGAACAGAACAATACATCCACACAGAGCAAACTTGAACTAATATGAACTTTTTCTTACAATTAATTTTTACACTTTTATCATATAGTGACCAGTGGTGTTTAAATACCTACAGAGTTACATATGCCAAGTAAGAAAACATATAAGTGGCTACATGTTGTGTGATAGAACTTTAAGGCCTTAGGCACAGTTGTCTATAAAAATCTCATACAGCAATCATGAGAACAGTAATATGAAAGCAAATAAGAAGAACTCGTCAAAGTCTAGAACTCTTGATTAGTTTGATTCCATAATAACCCAATGGATGAATTGCAAAAAGCAAGTGCATATTTACTATCTGGATGGCAGACTATACGAATAAACAAGGTATGCAAAGGGGTGCAATAGATCGCTGGGTCCTACCACCTTGGTGAAAACTTTCTGGGACCCGAGGGGTATGTCTCTTGCAAAGGCTTCGGCACATACCATTGGGGAACAGGCTTTGACCCCATAGGTGATATCTTTTCCCTTCAAGGTTTAGTCATAGAACATCACTGGAACAGAACAATACATCCACACAGAGCAAACTTGAACTAATATAAACTTCTTCTTAAGATTAATTTTCACATTTTAATCATATAGTGTCCAGAGGTGTTGTAAATACCTAAAGAGTTACATATGCCAAGTAAGAAAACGTCTCTGGTTACTTGCGTAACCTATGTTCTCTGAATAGGGAACGAGACGCTGCGGATAGCGCAGTGGGATATTCTCTGAATGTGCCGATTGTCTGAAGCCCTATAAAATCACGCCAATTCATTGGCTGATGGCGCTCGCGCAGTCTGGCTCCGCCCCAACGCTCTTACGTCGCATCATTACATATTCGCGCGCGCGCCATCTGTCCTCAGATTTCTCTGCCGAAAAGAAAACTGTCAGCAGCGCGAGGAGCTTGGCAGCTAACGCAGCGTCTCGTTCCCTATTCAGAGAACATAGGTTACGCAAGTAACCAGAGACGTTCTCTTTCATAGGTTCACTCAACGCTGCTGATAGCGCAGTGGGAACGGACTACCAAACTCGCCAAGCTAGAGCGCTTTCCATGACTGGTACAAAAATAGACAACGACCAAGAGGAGTTCAAACAGAAAGAACCTGGGAACCCGGGGTCATGTCAAGATCCAAATTATAGAACCTTACAAAAGTGTGCGGAGAGGACCAGCCTGCCGCAACACAAATGTCCTCCAAAAGTGCTCCTCTAAAAAGAGCTTGAGAAGATGCCACACTTCTGGTGGAATGTGCTCTAATGCTAAGAGGTGAAGGAAAGCCACGCACCTCGTAAGCCAACGAGATAGCTTCTGTAACCCAGTGAGAAATCCTCTGCTTTGACGCAGCAAGCCCACGGCGGCCAGCACCGAAGCAAACCAGAAGCTGGTTAGATTTCCTCCAACCGCCTGAGCGGTCTACATATATCTTAAGAGAACGAACTGGGCAGAGCAAGTTAAGCTTCCTATCTTCCTCAGAAGAAAATGGAGGAGGATGGAAAGCGTTAAGGTTAACCACCTGCGAGCGGAAAGTTGTGGAAAGAACTTTGGGAACATACCCTGGTCTCGGCCTCAAGGAAACCTTGACCAAGCCAGCAGCAAAGTCCAAGCAAGACTCGCTAACAGAAAGAGCTTGTAAGTCTCCTACACGCTTTAATGATGACAAAGCCAACAAAAGAGAAACCTTGAGAGTCAGAATCCGCTCCGGAGCTGACTCCAAGGGCTCAAAGGGAGCCTTCGTCAAACCCTCTAGGACAACAGAAAGGTCCCATGAGGGAACTCTAGGGGAGCGAGCCGGTTTCAGGCGCTTAACCCCACGCATGAAGGCCGAAACTAACCTTAGTTTCCCCAGGGGAATCTCGTCCGATTCCCTATGCGCTGCAATAGCTGCGACATAAACTCTGAGAGTGGTAGCAGCTGCTCCAGAAGCAAACTTCTCCTGCAGGAATTCCAATACTGAACCAACAGGGCAGTTAACTGGACTCCTATCATGTGCTAAGCACCATGTCTCAAACACCTTCCATTTGGAAGAATATAGCCTCCTTGTAGAAGGGGCTCTAGCACTCGCAATGGTCTCCTGAACGTCAGATGGGAGATCAGAACTTAATGCTAACAGCCTCTGATCGGCCAAACATACAGCTTCCACATGTCCGGGCGAGGATGCCATATCCTGCCCTGCAGTTGGGACAGCAGGTCCTCCCTGACCGGGATCTTCCAGGGGGAAGATTCCAGCAGAGGAATTAGCTCCGAAAACCATGGCTGGGACGGCCAGAACGGAGCTACCAGGAGGAGGCGGACTCTGCTCTCTCTCACTCTGGCCAAGACCGCCTGGATCAGTTTGATGGGCGGAAAGGCATAGAGTTTCCGCGTTGGCCAAGGGTGAGCGAACGCATCTATCCCTAATGGAGCCGGGGGACTCAGGGAGAACCAAAGCGGGCATTGGGACGACTCTTGAGATGCAAAGAGGTCCACTTCCGCTTCTCCGAAAACCTCCCAGATCAGGGCCACTGCCTGGCGGTTCAACATCCATTCTCCCGATCTGAGTTTCTGCCTCGACAGAAAGTCTGCTGCGAGGTTCAGAATCCCTGGGACATGAACTGCTCTCAGAGAAAGGAATCTGCTCTGAGACCACAGGAGAAGGTGACGCGCATGCCTGTTCAGGGTGCGTGACCGAGAACCCCCCTGTCGGTTTACATGAGACACCACTGCCATGTTGTCTGTCCTGACAATTACATGGTGTCCCTCCAGAAGAGGGAGAAAATGATGCAGAGCCAGAAAAACGGCTCTTAACTCCAGGCAGTTGATGTGCCAAGAGAGAGTCTCGCCAGTCCAGACGCCACATGCTGGTCTGCCCTCGAAAACTGCTCCCCAGCCGGTGAGAGAGGCATCCGTCGTAATCATCTGGCGACGAAATACCGCACCCATGCTGACCCCTTTTTGAAGAAAAAGAGGGTCCCGCCAAACTGACAGGGCTCGAAAGCAACTGCGCGATACCTTCAGTAGGCGAAGGGTTGGCCCGGAGGGCCGAACCCCTGAGAGCTTCATCCACCACATTAAAGGTCTCATGTGGAGCAGGCCCAGCGGTAGCACGGAGGAGGCCGCGGCCATAAGGCCCAGCATCCTGCGGCAAGTGCCCACAGACACATGGTGGCCTAGCGAAAAACGGGCCACGCATGTCGTCAGACTGGAAATCCGTGCAGGAGCCAATCGGGCCTGCATGAGAACGGAATCCATGTTCACTCCCAAGAAAACGGTGCTCTGAGCCGGAGCAAGAACACTCTTCTCCGAGTTCAACCTCAAACCGAGAGACTGGATATGACTCAGGACGATGTCTCTGTGGTGGGTCACTAACTCCCTGGATTGGGCTAAAATGAGCCAATCGTCCAGGTAATTTAGAATACGGATGCCCTGGAGCCGCAATGGGGCCAGAGCTGCATCCATACACTTCGTGAATGTCCTCGGGGCCAGAGCGAGGCCGAATGGAAGGACCCTGTACTGGAACGCTCTTTCTCCAAAGGCGAACCTGAGGAACTGCCTGTGTCGCCGTACAACCTGGATGTGAAAGTAAGCATCCTTTAGGTCTACTGTCACGAACCAATCCCCTGGCCGAATCTGAGATATGATAGCTTTCAGTGTCAACATCTTGAATTTCCCTTTGTAAAGGGCGAAGTTCAGTCGGCGGAGGTCCAGTATGGGACGCAAACCGCCGCCCTTCTTCGGGACCAGGAAGTAGCGGCTGTAAAAGCCCCGTTCGGTTTCCCCTGAAGGAACCTCTTCTATCGCTCCTTTGAGAAGGAGGGATGAAATTTCCTGCTGAAGTACAGAAGCCTGAGTGGCGCTGTCTACTACGGTAGGAAAGACCCCGTTGAAACAAGGGGGATTGCGGCAAAACTGAAGAGTGTAGCCGAACTGAACTGTGCGAAGAACCCAAGACGATACCCCTGGTAAGCGCTCCCACTCTTGAAAGAGATGTGAGAGAGGAAGAGGGATGTTGTAATGCAGACGACATACCTGAGTGAGGGTGCCGTGTTGACGTTCGTGGGGTAGAGAAGTTGACCGTGCAGGAGAGCCCTTGGCGTCCTGGCACGTGATGGGAGGCATCGATGCTGGGGTCATGGTGACCAGGTCCGCCTGTTCCGGAGGAAAGTGAAAAGTGCCTCCGAGGATGCGACCGGCAGTTATAGAGAGTGTCGGGGGTGAGGGGAGAAAGCAAAAAGCGTCTCCTTCCTCCCGCGCCGGGCTGAGTCGAGATGGTGAAAAATGGCCTGCACTTCGAGACACTCTGAGTGGCGAAGGTGACAGGGCAAGGAAAGGAGAGCTGGGAGGTGGGCAGAAACGCTTGCGCGGTCTGTCCCAACCTTGAGGAAGCAGAGGAGCTCTCCTTTTTCCGACCGGAGGGTCAGGAACGGCTCTGGGCCGCCAGAGCGGTCGGTTTGTCGGACCGCTTCATCTGGAGACGCTTGTGAGGCCGTTGACGGGGAAACGGGCGACCGCGGGCTCCCCAAACCGTGGTAGGTGGGGGATGCACCGGTTCGCTCCTCCTGGAAGAGAACTCCGGTCTAAAAGAGGGACGTTCTCTGGGTCGAACAGGGGAGGGAGCAGAAGGTTCCCTAGCCCTCCTGGGCATGACCTGTCTGAACGCGGCTGATTGGGATTTGGAGGAGCGGAATTTCTCAACCACTGTGTTGACCGCCTCACCAAACAAACCTGTTTGAGAAATGGGGGCGTCCAGGAGGAAAACCTTCTCCTTGTCACGGATCTCCGTGAGATTAAGCCACAAGTGGCGCTCCACCGCAACGGAACCAGCCATAGAGCGACCTATAGCACGTGCTGTATGTTTGGTGGCTCTTAAGGCTAAATCCGTAGCCTTACGAAGCTCCTTGACTGCTTCAGGGGTCATGCCATCGCCCTCATCCATTTCCTTCAGGACGTCTGCTTGGTAGGCCTGAAGAATGGCCATAGTGTGCAGGGACATGCCTGCCTGCCCAGCCGCCATGTAGGATTTCCCAATTAGAGAGGAGGTAGTCCTACATGCTTTAGAGGGGAGGAGGGGGCGCGATTTCCAGGACGGCGCAGAGGACGGAGCAAGATGGTCGGCTAAAGTCTCCTCAATCGCCGGAACGGCGGAATAGCCCTGTTCCACAGAACCTACTAGGTTGGTGAAATCAGCAGCTGCCGCATTAGTGAGGCGCGCAGAGAAAGGCTGCTTCCAGGATCTGGAAATCTCGTGATGCAGATCACTGAAAAATGGCAGCTTTCTCCGTTGAGGCCTAGAATTAGGGCCACTGAGAAGTCTCTCGTCGAGTTTCGACGACTGAGATTCGCGGGGCTCGTCGGGCCAATCAATAGCGAGCTTCTCCGTAGCGCGCGAAAGTACATCAACGAGCTCCGCGTAGGCCGCAGTAGGCCGCGCTTCCTGGCCGCTAGGCGGGATAACCTCGTCGGCGAGAGTAGGCCCGAAATCCTCGGAGTCGGAAGCCTCGGTAAAAAGTACATCCTCCAGCCCGAAAGAAACCGCGTTGCGTGCTCCCGGGCTGGGGCGCAAATAATCATATGAAAATTCGACTGGCATGCCTCGCGCGTGCCGAGGGGAGGGAGGGAGAGAAAGAGCGGGGCTCGTCTGCTCGAACTCCACATCCTCAAGCTCTACATCCGAACCCCAAGTCGCGGATCCTCGAGAGGCCTCGGGAGCGCGACAGGGGGGGACGAATGATTCCCTCTCAAAAACCGCGAGCCGCGATTTGAGGGTTTTGAGCAACAAATTTTCACAGAATTTGCATTTAGACGATCCTATGACTGCCTCGCGCGCATGTGAAAAACCCAAACATTTAACACACTAACTGTGCGGGTCGTCGTTAGCGATGTAACGAGCACATGGCGGACAACAGCGTCGGTATTCCATGGCAACTTCACCGTAAGGAGAAACAGAGTTCCGCTTGAACAGTTGCAGAAGCGCCGAGAATAATCCAGAAGTCGTATGAGCTTAGAAAAATCAAGAGCGAAGGGCAACGTGACCGCTTCGTTCTGAAGGCAGAGAAATCTGAAGGACAGATGGCGCGCGCGCGAATATGTAATGATGCGACGTAAGAGCGTCGGGGCGGAGCCAGACTGCGCGAGCGCCATCAGCCAATGAATTGGCGTGATTTTATAGGGCTTCAGACAATCGGCACATTCAGAGAATATCCCACTGCGCTATCCGCAGCGTTGAGTGAACCTATGAAAGAGAACATATAAGTGGCTATATGTGGAGTGATAGAACTTCAAGGCCCTAGGCATAGTTGTCTATAAAAATCTCATACAGCAATAATGAGAACACCAACATGAAAACAAATAAGAAGAACCCGTCAAAGTCTAGAACTCTTGATTAGTTTGATTCCATAATAACCCAATGGATGAATTGCAAAAAGCAAGTGCATATTTACTATCTGGATGGCAGGCTACACAAATAAACAAGGTATGCAAAGTGGTGCAATGGATCGCTGGGTCCTACCACCTTGGTGAAAACTTGCTGGGACTCGAGGGGTATATATGCCTCCAGCAAAGACTTCAGCAGATACCATTGGGGAACAGGCTTTGACCCCATAGGTGATATCTTTTCCCTTCAAGGTTTAGTAATAGAACATCACTGGAACAGAACAATACATCCACACAGAGCAAACTTGAACTAATATAAACTTTTTCTTTCAATTAATTTTCACACTTTAATCGTTGTAAATACCTAAAGAGTTACATATGCCAAGTAAGAAAACATATAAGTAGCTACATGTGGTGTGATAGAACTTCAAGGCCCTAGGCATAGTTGTCTATAAAAATCTCATACAGCAATCATGAGAACAGCAACATGAAAACAAATAAGAAGAACCCCTCAAAGTCTAGAACTCTTGATTAGTTTGATTCCATAATAACCCAATGGATGAATTGCAAAAAGCAAGTGCATATTTACTATCTGGAAGGCAGGCTAAAGGAATAAAGAAGGTATGCAATGGATCGCTGGGTCCTACTACCTTGGTGAAAACTTGCTGGGACCAGAGGGGTATATATGCCTCCAGCAAAGGCTTCATCAGATACCATTGGGGAACAGGCTTTGACCCCATAGGTGATATCTTTTCCCTTCAAGGTTTAGTAATAGAACATCACTGGAACAGAACAATACATCCACACAGAGAAAACTTGAACTAATATAAACTTCTTCTTAAGATTCATTTTCACACTTTAATCATATAGTGACCAGTGGTGCTGTAAATACCTAAAGAGTTACATATGCCAAGTAAGAAAAAATATAAGTGGCTATATGTGGAGTGATAGAACTTCAAGGCCCTAGGCATAGTTGTCTATAAAAATCTCATACAGCAATCATGAGAACAGCAACATGAAAACAAATAAGAAGAACCCGTCAAAGTCTAGAACTCTTGATTAGTTTGATTCCATAATAACCCAATGGATGAACTGCAAAAAGCAAGTGCATATTTACTAGCTGGATGGCAGGCTACACAAATAAACAAGGTATACAAAGTGGTGCAATGGATCGCTGGGTCCTACCACCTTGGTGAAAACTTGCTGGGACTCGAGGGGTATATATGCCTCCAGCAAAGGCTTCATCAGATACCATTGGGGAACAGGCTTTGACCCCATAGGTGATATCTTTTCCCTTCAAGGTTTAGTAATAGAACATCACTGGAACAGAACAATACATCCACACAGAGCAAACTTGAACTAATATAAACTTTTTCTTACAATTAAGTTTCACACTTTAATCATATAGTGACCAGTGGTGCTGTAAATACCTAAAGAGTTACATATGCCAAGTAAGAAAACATATAAATGGCTATATGTGGAGTGATAGAACTTCAAAGCCCTAGGCATAGTTGTCTATAAAAATCTCATACAGCAATCATGAGAACAGCAACATGAAAACAAATAAGAAGAACCCGTCAAAGTCTAGAACTCTTGATTAGTTTGATTCCATAATAACCCAATGGATGAATTGCAAAAAGCAAGTGCATATTTACTATCTGGATGGCAGGCTACACAAATAAACAAGGTATGCAAAGTGGTGCAATGGATCGCTGGGTCCTACCACCTTGGTGAAAACTTGCTGGGACTCGAGGGGTATATATGCCTCCAGCAAAGGCTTCATCAGATACCATTGGGGAACAGGCTTTGACCCCATAGGTGATATCTTTTCCCTTCAAGGTTTAGTAATAGAACATCACTGGAACAGAACAATACATCCACACAGAGCAAACTTGAACTAATATAAACTTCTTCTTAAGATTAATTTTCACACTTTAATCATATAGTGACCAGTGGTGCTGTAAATACCTAAAGAGTTACATATGCCAAGTAAGAAAACATATAAGTGGCTATATGTGGAGTGATAGAACTTCAAGGCCCTAGGCATAGTTGTCTATAAAAATCTCATACAGCAATCATGAGAACAGCAACATGAAAACAAATAAGAAGAACCCGTCAAAGTCTAGAACTCTTGATTAGTTTGATTCCATAATAACCCAATGGATGAATTGCAAAAAGCAAGTGCATATTTACTAGCTGGATGGCAGGCTACACAAATAAACAAGGTATGCAAAGTGGTGCAATGGATCGCTGGGTCCTACCACCTTGGTGAAAACTTGCTGGGACTCGAGGGGTATATATGCCTCCAGCAAAGGCTTCATCAGATACCATTGGGGAACAGGCTTTGACCCCATAGGTGATATCTTTTCCCTTCAAGGTTTAGTAATAGAACATCACTGGAACAGAACAATACATCCACACAGAGCAAACGTGAACTAATATAAACTTTTTCTTACAATTAATTTTCACACTTTAATCATATAGTGACCAGTGGTGCTGTAAATACCTAAAGAGTTACATATGCCAAGTAAGAAAACATATAAATGGCTATATGTGGAGTGATAGAACTTCAAGGCCCTAGGCATAGTTGTCTATAAAAATCTCATACAGCAATCATGAGAACAGCAACATGAAAACAAATAAGAAGAACCCGTCAAAGTCTAGAACTCTTGATTAGTTTGATTCCATAATAACCCAATGGATGAATTGCAAAAAGCAAGTGCATATTTACTATCTGGATGGCAGGCTACACGAATAAACAAGGTACCGTATTTTCCGGACTATAAGTCGCACTTTTTTTCATAGTTTGGCTGGTCCTGCGACTTATATTCAGGTGCGACTCTAGTTGGCGGAGTTATTCAGAAGCGACACCATATGAAGAAAATTCAATGGATTCAGTGATATGGAATGAGATCGCGGGAGCTTGGTGAACTTGTTTACCGGTAACTTGCTTGTTGGACTCCCTGGCTTATGTTAATTTAGCCTATTCCGCCTCCCAGGCATATGTTCTTTATGCTATTGTGTAACTTAGCTGAATAACTGTTAATGTGTTGCGTTAACATACCGGACACCTACTCAGCCTGTTGCTCTGTGTGCTACTGTGTAGTTAAATAACTTGCCTTTCCAGATTAAATGTCTGTTCTTGGTCTTGGATTTTGTGAAATAAATTTCTAAATAAATGCGACTTATACTCCAGTGCGACTTATATATGTTTTTTTCCTCTTCATGACGCATTTTTTGACTGATGCGACTTATACTCCGGAGCGACTTATAGTCCAGAAAATACGGTATGTAAAGTGGAGCAATGGATCGCTGGGTCCTACCACATTTGTGAAATCTTGCTGAAACCCGAGGGGTATATATGCTTCCAGCAAAGGATTCGGCACATACCATTGGGGAACAGGCTTTGACCCCATAGGTGATATCTTTACCCTTCAAGGTTTAGTTATAGAACATCACTGGAACAGAACAATACATCCACACAAAGCAAACTTGAACTAATATAAACTTCTTCTTAAGATTAATTTTCACACTTTAATCATATAGTGACCAGTGGTGTTGTAAATACCTAAAGAGTTACATATGCCAAGTAAGAAAACATATAAATTGCTACATGTGGTGTGATAGAACTTCAAGGCCCTAGGCATAGTTGTCTATAAAAATGTCATACAGCAATCATGAGCACAGCAACATGAAAAAAAATAAGAAGAACCCGTCAAAGTCTAGAACTCTTGATTAGTTTGATTCCATAATAACCCAATGGATGAATTGCAAAAAGCAAGTGCATATTTACTATCTGGATGGCAGGCTAAAGGAATAAACAATGTATGCAAAGTGGTGCAATGGATCGCTGGGTCCTACCACCTTGGTGAAAACTTGCTGGGACCAGAGGGGTATATATGCCTCCAGCAAAGGCTTCAGCAGATACCATTGGGGAACAGGCTTTGACCCCATAGGTGATATCTTTTCCCTTCAAGGTTTAGTCATAGAACATCACTGGAACAGAACAATACATCCACACAGAGCAAACTTGAACTAATATAAACTTCTTCTTAAGATTAATTTTCACACTTTAATCATATAGTGACCAGTGGTGTTGTAAATACCTAAAGAGTTACATATGCCAAGTAAGAAAACATATAAGTGGCTATATGTAGAGTGATAGAACTTCAAGGCCCTAGGCATAGTTGTCTATAAAAATCTCATACAGCAATCATGAGAACAGCAGCATGAAAAAAAATTAGAAGAACCCGTGAAAGTCTAGAACTCTTGATTAGTTTGATTCCATAATAACCCAATGGATGAATTGCAAAGCAAGTGCATATTTGTTATCTGGATGGCAGGCTACACGAATAAACAAGGTATGCAAAGTGGTGCAATGGATCGCTGGGTCCTACCACCTTGGTGAAAACTTGCTGGGACTCGAGGGGTATATATGCCTCCAGCAAAGGCTTTATCAGATACCATTGGGGAACAGGCTTTGACCCCATAGGTGATATCTTTTCTCTTCAAGGTTTAGTAATAGAACATCACTGGAACAGAACAATACATCCACACAGAGCAAACTTGAACTAATGTAAACTTCTTACGATTAATTTTCACACTTTTATCATATAGTGACCAATGGTGTTGTAAATACCTACAGAGTTACATATGCCAAGTAAGAAAACATATAAGTGGCTATGTTCCGCCCTTTGGCGTTTAGTTTGTTTCCTTGTCGGACCCGTTTTAGTGACGGACCTAGTGTTCGCCGAGCAACAGCGCTGAAATCACCCACGAGTCTGCGTCATTACAGAGTTTGGTCAAATCTTTGTCTGTAAGTAATTTTTCGTCAGAATTGTGGTTTCTGTATGATGTATATGTTTACATTAAGTAATGTGTGTTATTACGTTCGTGATTCTTATAATTTTTATCGCATATATGCTCTAGATTGAAGCCTTTGTTTTCTGACTCACTGATTTATCCGCTCAGCAACGAGCCTCGGCGCTTCGCCTCAGAATTATTAGTTGATTTATTTACATCTGTAGTTTATTGTGTAAAGTGTTGACATATAATAGCCTACTGTTTATCCATATTGAGTTACTGGGTAACTTTATATTTGATTGTGTAAGAAAGACAACAGACTTTAAAGACAACTTACACTTTTGTAATGTTTATTTTCTGTTTACTCTTTCAGTCTTACAGACTTAAATGGGGAAAAAACATGAGAAATAAAACTGAGGAAGAAAAGAGACAAAAAGATAAAACATCAATCCTCAACAAGACTTCTGGAGTTTCTCTTCATTGCTGTTAACTATCTGTCTAGCTAGTACAAATCAGACGTCGTACATGCAAGGGCAGAATAGTAAGAAGACAGTAATACGCCAAGTTCAGCACGAAGCAGTTCAACACTCAACACTGATTCAGCGTTGCTGACCCATCGTCATCCAAGCAACCTGGATGGATGAGCGGAGTAACAACGAAGAAATGTATCAGTCCTTGGTGACTAGATCCATCGCCCAATCAAGTAGAAAATCTTCAACAACAAGCCCTGCTGCACTCAGAGCTCGAGCCAGGGCCGAAGCTGCCCGTATGCAGGTTTCATTCGCTCAGAAAGAAGCAGAGATGATGGTCGAAGAAGCAACATTAAAAGCAAAATGCACATTCTAAAGATAGAAAAGGAGGCAGCTACAGCCACAGCCGAAGAAGCAGTGTTTGTGGCTGCTATGGAAAATGCAGATATAGATTCTCGTCATGACATTGACTTACCACTCTCGCCATCCAACGCTGCACAACGGACAAGTGAGTACGTTTTGCAACACAGCAGTAGTGCATCAGAACCCATACCTATGCACACATCTTCACAACCTGCAGTAGAGACAGTCAAACAAGAAATGAGTAGTCTCAAAATTGACAATGAAGATACTCACCTACAAATAGCTCCTAAAAATGTGAAATCTCAACATTCAGCGAACGCCACACAACGTACTCCTGGAAATGTTCCTTCTGTGCAGACACAGAAAAAGAGACATTTTGATCCATGTGTAAATGCAACTTACCTGAGACAGCCTGCACAGCGGAGGTGGGACTCTGACAACTCTGTAAAGCACACAGCAACCACGCCAGATATCGCAAAATATCTAATGAGAAGAGAAGTGGTTACATCTGGTTTAATGGAGTTCGATGACCACCCGGAAAGCTATTGGGCGTGGAAAACTTCCTTTCAAAGCGTCATTGAGGAACTCACCTTAACTCCAAGAGAAGAGTTAGACCTCCTGATTAAATTGCTCGGGCCAGCGTCTAAGGAACAAGCAAAAAGAATCCGAGCCATACACAGCCACAACTCAGCTTCAGGGCTAAACATGGTTTGGCAAAGACTAGAGGAGACCTTTGGAGCCCCAGAGGCAGTTGAACATTCACTCCTGAAGAGGATAGAGGAATTTCCCAGAATCTCGAACAGAGACAATGTGAGATTAAGAGAGCTTGGAGACCTTTTGCTTGAACTCGAATATGCAAAAGAAGGAGGATACCTCCCTGGTCTAGCTTATCTTGATACGTCACGTGGAGTGAACCCCATTTTAGAAAAGCTCCCATTTAGTCTCCAAGAAAAGTGGATTTCCCAAGGGTCAAAGTACAAAGAAAACTATGATGTCTCATATCCACCTTTCACCTTCTTTTCACAATTCATTCGTTCTGAAGCCAAAACCAGAAACGACCCTAGCTTTATGATACCTCAAGCTCTCTACTCAGGTCCAACAAAGTCGGAGAGACCCACAAAATACAACAACAAAATACCAGTGTCTGTGAGGAAGACTGGCGTGTTTCCTGAAGCCAAAGCAGCTCCTACCGGTTCTGTTGAAAAAGGAGCTACAGATCCAGATCGACTATGCCCCTTGCATAACAAACCTCACGCACTCAGAAAATGCCGTACCTTCCGCAGCAAGCCAATAGAGGAGTGTAAAACCTACCTCAGGGAGAAGAACATCTGCTTCAGGTGCTGTGGTTCGACCAAACATAGAGCAAAAGACTGTGATAAAGAAATAGTATGCAGAGAATGTGGCAGCAAGACTCACACATCAGCTTTACATCCTGGTCCAGCACCCTGGTTCTCAGAAGTTCCAGCAGATCAAGGCGAGGAGGAAGAGACTCACGAGACTCCTCCTGGAACTCTCCCTGCAGTAACGTCAAAATGTACAGAGGTTTGTGGGGGAAACACCAACGCCAAATCCTGCTGTAAAATATGTTTGGTTAAAGTCTACCCAGAAGATTATCCAGGAAGGGTAATTCAGACCTATGCAGTGTTAGATGACCAAGGCAATCACTCACTTGCTCGCTCTGAGTTCTTCAACCACTTTGGCCTCTATGAAAAAGCATCTCCCTATACATTAAAAACTTGCTCTGGTGTTATGGAAACCTCAGGGAGGAGAGCAACAAACTTTGTGGTGGAATCATATGATGGAAAGATCCAAATTAAGCATCCAACTCTAATTGAGTGTGAAATGATGCGAGACGACCGAAACGAAATTCCCACACCCGAAATTGCTCGCTGTTTCCCCCATCTGAGACATGTAGCAGATAAGATACCACCGCTCAATGAAAATGCTCAGATCCTTATCCTGCTAGGAAGAGACATTTTGCGAGTGCATAAAGTGAGGCAGCAGTATAACGGAGCCCTTACGAAAAAAAAGTATACTTCAAGTTAATTTTATGAAGTATACTTGAGTAATGTTCAAGTATATTTTTAAGTATACTTTATGTAGTAAGTATACTAATGTCAATATGTACTAGTAGTAAACTTGTAAGTGTACTATTTTAATACCGCTTGGGACTAAATTGGCCCACTTGAAGTATATAAAAGTATATGTTTAAGTGTACTATAAGTGTAACAGTAGTAAACTTTAAGTGCACAACTAGTTTTCTTTTAATGTACTCTCAGTAAACTACTAGGTTAGTAGTTTTATACTACAAGTTTTCTTTAAGTGAACTTAACATTATACTTATAGTTTACCATTTCTATATTATTTTTACTCTTTTAGTGTACTCTCAGTAAACTATTAGTTTATTAGTTTTATACTACAAGTTTACTTAGAGTACACTAAAAGAGTAAAAATAATATATAAATGGTAAACTATAAGTATAATGTTAAGTTCACTTAAAGAAAACTTGTAGTATAAAACTACTAAACTATTAGTTTACTGAGAGTACATTAAAAGAAAACTTGTAGTATAAAACTACTAAACTAGTAGTATTCTTTAAGTGAATTTAACATCATACTTATAGTTTACTATGTATATATACTTCCGGCATACCAATCATAAATGTTTGAGGAGGGATTAACATGATGCCGACAGCGCAGCAACGCTGAAGGAGATTTATAGATCACATTACTCCTAGCTTTTTGTTATAACTATTGTGAACTACAGAGAAAATATAATGTTTAAATATCAAAGGCTAGAGCCCAACTAAAGCCAACACCTTTCACCATCATGGTGACTACAAATGAAACGATTAATAATCAACATCTAAACCTCTGCTGATTCTCAACAAGATATTTTGTAGACGTCTGATAGAAATAAAGTCAGTCTGTTTAGTAATAAGTTAAGCTGGTAATGTTCGTCTTCGGTTCAAACTTGCAATGGCACACTCTGCGCACTGTCACCTGTTTAAATAGGCCACGCCCCTCCCTTACAGAAGCTTAACATTATCTCAGCTTAACATGATTAGTGCAATGAATCTTTCAGCTAAATAGTACAAACAACTAATGTTGTTTAGTAATGATAGCAGGTTTTTACTAAACATAAAAGAATAAGTAATGATTACTCGTAAGTTTAATTAGAAACAAAATCTGGGTTTACAGTGCTTCATCGTTCTGATTGTTTTTAAGACTATCCAATTGCGCCCAGATGAATTTGAGCTACGGTAGCTTCTCCAGACCCTACACTCAGTTTCAACTGAGAAGGGTCTGGTGTTAACCAGGCTACCATTTATATATTATTTTACTCTTTTAGTGTACTCTCAGTAAACTACTAGTTTAGTAGTTTTATTCTACAAGTTTACTTTTAATGTACTCTCAGTAAACTACTAGTTAAGTAGTTTTATTCTATAAGTTTTCTTTAAGTGAACTTAACATTATACTTACAGTTTACTATTTATATACAATTTTTGCAGTTGCAGTAGGCCTGTACTACTATGTTCAAATGTTATTTTTTATACTTGAAAAATACCTTTAATTCTACTTTAATTTTAAAAACATTTTATTAGCTTCATCCTTTTTTATCAACACTTAAATGTCAGTAAGTTTCATAAAGAAAGGGAACATTTTGTTAAAATGTTGAGAAAATAGTTGAGAAAAATCACATTTTTGTCAAAGACTACGCCTTGATCAGATCAAGAACGATGATCAAAACACAGGTGGAGTAGATCGAGTCCAACACCCCCAAAGCTTCACAGTCGTTTTCTCTTCATGGGTTAGGCCTACACTTCATTTCATTTGGAAACATTAAGCAGTTTTGATTTACAAGCTGTTTAATGTTTGATGTCACATTATTTTACATTTGAGTGAGCAATCTTCTATCACATGTTTCAGCTTCTTCTTCTCCTGTGTTTTGATCCAGAGATTCTGTTTTATGTTTTACATATCTGTTTTATAGCAACACTTTAATCAATATTTTCAAACAAAGTTTCATAAGACTGTATATGAAAAACGATGTAAAAAAAGTATATTTAATAGGCTACTCGATCAAAAGAGTTAACACAACTACAAGCCAAGTATACTTTGAATAATTAAAATTTTAAGTATATCTTGATCAAAAGATTGAGTACAAGTATAGGCTAAATATACTTGGACTTTTCTCTCAGTATAAGTCAAGTACACTTAAGTGTATTTAAGTATATTTTTGAGAAGTATGTAAAATGTAGACTAAAAGTATGCTTTCTTCTTTTTAGTTTAAAAGAAGTATACTAACACTTGAATAAACTTATTTTCCATGCTCATTTTATTTACTCTATAAGCTATTCCCCCCGAAACTTTGTTACTATATAAAGCTGAACATGTTAGTTTATAAGACGGTGTGTAATATTATGTTTTTAAAAAAGTATTTAATAAGCTCCTCATTAAAAATAGTAAACACAAGTACAAGCCAAAAATACTTAGAATACTTAATTATACTTTTAAGTATATCTTGATCAACAAGTATAGGCTAAATATACTTAGACTTTTCTGTCAGTATAAGTCAAGTATACTTAAGTGCAATTTGAAGTATATTTCTGAGAAGAACATAAAGTATATTTCTGAGAAGTATATAAAAAGTAGCTTGAAAGTATACTTTTTTATTTTTAGTTTAAAAGTATGCTAATAGAACACTTGAATAAACTTCTTTTTCGTAAGGGAGACCATGAAGACCCCTACGCTCAACGTCTTGATCTCGGGTGGGTTATCGTAGGAGATGTTTGTCTAGACCGGGCTCACAAACCACCCAGTGTCAGAGTGTACAAGACACACACACTGCCTAATGGACGGACATCCATGTTAAGTCCCTGTCCTAACAAAATTCAAGTGAAAGAGACACTTAACAGAAAAAACACTCACCAACCAAGAAGTCTGGACTGCGCATTCCAAGGTGAGGAGACAGAAAAACTTGGAGCCACAGTCTTCGACAGCCACCCTGATGATGAAAAAGTAGCTCTGTCAGTAGACGATCAAACATTCCTGGACATCATGGACAAAGAGGTTTATGTGGATCAGGCGAACAGTTGGGTAGCACCGCTGCCGTTCTGCAAACCCCGTCGGCGTCTTCCAAACAACAGAGAGATGGCTCTGCGACGACTCGTATCTCTCTGACGAACTCTAGACAGACGCACAGACATGAAAGAACACTTCCTGGAGTTCATGAAAAAGGTATTTGAGAATGACCACGCAGAACTAGCACCCGAGATCGAGGAACATCAAGAAAGGTGGTACTTGCCTCTGTTCGGGGTCTATCATCCTCAAAAATCAAATCAAATAAGAAGTGTTTTTGATTCAAGTGCCAAACATGACGGTGTGTCGCTGAATGACGTGCTGCTCAGTGGGCCAGACTTAAACAATGCCCTGCTGGGTGTCTTAATCCGCTTCAGGAAAGAGAACATCGCAGTCACCGCTGATATTCAGCAGATGTTCTACGCGTTTGTTGTTCGAGAGGATCATCGTGATTATTTGCGGTTCCTTTGGTACAAGGATAACGACTTGAACAATAACATCACTGAATACAGAATGAAGGTGCACATATTTGGCAACAGCCCCTCACCATCAGTTGCCATTTATGGTCTAAGGAGAGCTGCACAAGAGCATCAGGATGAGTACGGCACAGACAGCAAGGAGTTCGTCATGAGGAACTTCTACGTGGACGATGGATTGACGTCGGTCCCGACAGAAGAGGAAGATATTGATCTTCTACAGAGGACTCAAAAAATGTTAGCAGCATCGAACTTAAAACTCCACAAAATCGCTTCCAATAGCAGTCATGACAGCATTTGCCCCCGAGGACCTTGCAAAAGACTTAAAAGACCTCGACTTTAGTGCAGATCCTCTCCCACTTCAGCGGAGCCTTGGACTGATATGGAATCTGGAGAGTGACAGTTTCGGTTTCCAAGTATCCCACGAAGAGAAACCGTTCACTAAAAGAGGCATCTTGTCAACAGTTCAGAGCCTCTATGATCCACTGGGCTTCGTGGCTCCCATCACTGTTCAAGGAAAAGCTCTCATCAGAAAACTGTCTTCCAAAGAATATGATTGGGATGATCCTCTCCCTTCAGACAAGCAAATGTCCTGGAAGTTGTGGAAAGAGTCTCTTTTGGAACTAGAGAAGCTACATATCAAGAGAAGGTATGTGCCTATCCCTCTTGTCTCATGTCAAAGTCGAGAACTCTGTTTATTCTCTGATGCCTCCACTCAGGCTATCGCTGCAGTAGCCTACCTGCGTGTCACCAATGATGGAAACCAGTGCCACGTAGGATTCATTATGGGCAAAGCAAAGTTGGCACCACATCCAGCCCATACAGTTCCACGTTTAGAGTTGTGTGCCGCTGTCCTGGCAGCTGAAATGGCGGACACAATCTGCTGTGAGATGGACATTGAGATGCATGCCGTGAGATTTTTCACTGATAGCAGGATTGTTCTCGGGTACATCCATAACACCTCAAGAAGATTTCATGTGTATGTTGCCAACCGAGTCAATCGCATCAGGAAATCGAGTCATTCACAACAATGGCAGTATGTTGCCACTGAACAGAATCCGGCAGATCACGCCACCAGACCCACTTCTGTAGACATCCTCAGAGCCTCTAACTGGTTCTCAGGCCCTGAATTCTTGAAAAGCAGCAGTGAGCCTCCACAAAGCGAGAGCTATGATCTTGTTGACCCAGAACTTGATGTTGAAGTTCGAGCCCAAGTTGCTGTCAACTACACCAAAGCTACAGAAGGTCAGTTCAGCTCAGCACGCTTTGAACGTTTTTCTAGCTGGACGAGACTACTGCAAGCCATCACAAAACTTATTCAAGTAACAAGAACATACTCCAAGACTCAAAAAGTGGACGCAGTTGATGCACGTTGGCAAGCTAAAACAGTCGTCATTCGTTGTGTCCAGCAATAATTTTATGGAGAAGAGTTAAAATGTTTGGGAGATGGGATTCAGCTCTCAAAAAAGAGTCCACTGAGAAAGTTAAATCCCTTCATCGACGAGGATGGACTCCTTCGGATTGGAGGACGCCTTACCAACGCTGACTTACCCAGAGACGAGAGACATCCTGTCATACTGCCCAAAACTCATCACATCGCAACTCTAATAGTGAGACATTACCATGAGGATGTTTTCCATCAAGGTCGTCATTTGACTGAAGGTGCCGTCCGGTCAGCAGGAGTGTGGATAGTGGGAAGTAAACGGCTGGTGTCAAGTGTCATTTATAACTGTGTGACCTGCAAAAAACTGAGAGGGAGGTTTATGGAGCAGAAAATGGCACCACTACCAGCTGACAGACTCACCTCAGAACCCCCTTTTACCCATGTCGGTCTGGATGTCTTCGGACCATGGAGCATTGTCACTCGGCGCACTCGTGGAGGTAGTGCTGAAAGTAAGCGATGGGCAGTGTTATTCACATGCATGAGCACGAGAGCGACACACATTGAAGTGTTAGAATCCATGTCCAATTCAAGTTTTATAAATGCCTTACGCCGATTCTTTGCTATCCGTGGGTCATCCAAACAGCTTCGATCCGACAGAGGCACAAACTTTATTGGAGCGTGCAAAGAGTTAAAATTCAACACCAGTGATCCAGAACTGACAAGTTTCCTTGACAAGCAGGGATGCTTGTGGACTTTCAACTCCCCCCATTCGTCCCATATGGGAGGTTGTTGGGAAAGACTGATAGGAGTAGCGCGTCGCATTCTGGAAGGGATGTTGCTGCGGTCTGACACGAAACACCTCACACATGAAGTGTTGACGACTCTGATGGCAGAAGTCATGGCCATTCTTAATGCCAGGCCATTGATCCCAGTGTCAACTGACCCTGACAATCCTTCAATATTGACACCTGCAATGATTCTCACTCAAAAGATAACTCCAGTGACAGCGCCTCTAGGTGACTTTGATCATAAGGATCTTCACAAAAATCAGTGGAAACAAGTGCAGTGTCTGGCAGAAAGCTTCTGGAAACGTTGGAGACAGGAGTATCTGGTGACTCTCCAAAAACCTCACAAGTGGACTGATGACAAGCCAAACATACAAGTAGATGCTGTAGTTCTGATGAAAGACAGTCAGGCTAAACGGAACGACTGGCCAATTGGACTTGTGGTAAAGACATTGCCTAGCAAAGACAACAAAGTCCGCAAGGTTGAAGTTAAAGTTGTGAGGCAAGGAACAACAAAAACTTACATCAGACCCATCTCAGAGCTTGTTTTTCTTATGTCTAAGGACTGATAAAGTGATGGACATTCTGATAAGTAATAATACTGTTCATAAATGTAATTAGTGGTTGATTGTATATTTGTTTGGTTGATTAATCTTTGAGTAATTAAGATGTTGTTAGTGGTATAATAATATACCAGGCGAGGAGTGTTCCGCCCTTTGGCGTTTTGTTTGTTTCCTAGTCGGACCCGTTTTAGTGACGGACCTAGTGTTCGCCGAGCAACAGCGCTGAAATCACCCACGAGTCTGCGTCATTACAGAGTTTGGTCAAATCTTTGTCTGTAAGTAATTTTTCGTCAGAATTGTGGTTTCTGTATGATGTATATGTTTACATTAAGTAATGTGTGTTATTACGTTCGTGATTCTTATCATTTTTATCGCATATATGCTCTAGATTGAAGCCTTTGTTTTCTGACTCACTGATTTATCCACTCAGCAACGAGCCTCGGCGCTTCGCCTCAGAATTATTAGTTGATTTATTTACATCTGTAGTTTATTGTGTAAAGTGTTGACATATAATAGCCTACTGTTTATCCATATTGAGTTACTGGGTAACTTTATATTTGATTGTGTAAGAAAGACAACAGACTTTACACTTTTGTAATGTTTATTTTCTGTTTACTCTTTCAGTCTTACAGACTTAAATGGGGAAAAAAACATGAGAAATAAAACTGAGGAAGAAAAGAGACAAAAAGATAAAACATCAATCCTCAACAAGACTTCTGGAGTTTCTCTTCATTGCTGTTAACTATCTGTCTAGCTAGTACAAATCAGACGTCGTACATGCAAGGGCAGATTAGGCTACATGTTGTGTGATAGAACTTCAAGACCTTAGGCATAGTTGTCTATAAAAATCTCATACAGCAATCATATGAAAAGCAACATGAAAGCAAATAAGAAGAACCCGTCAAAGTCTAGAACTCTTGATTAGTTTGATTCCATAATAACCCAATGGATGAACTGCAAAAAGCAAGTGCATATTTACTATCTGGATGGCAGGCTACACGAATAAACAAGGTATGCAAAGTGGTGCAATGGATCGCTGGGTCCTACCACCTTTGTGAAATCTTGCTGGGACCCGAGGGGTATATATGCTTCCAGCAAAGGATTCGGCACATACCATTGGGGAACAGGCTTTGACCCCATAGGTGATATCTTTTCCCTTCAAGGTTTAGTCATAGAACATCACTGGAACAGAACAATACATCCACACAGAGCAAACTTGAACTAATATAAACTTCTTCTTAAGATTAATTTTCACACTTTAATCATATAGTGACCAGTGGTGTTGTAAATACTTAAAGAGTTACATATGCCAAGTAAGAAGACATATAAATTGCTACATGTGGTGTGATAGAACTTCAAGGCCCTAGGCATAGTTGTCTATAAAAATCTCATACAGCAATCATGAGAACAGTAATATGAAAGCAAATAAGAAGAACCCGTCAAAGTCTAGATCTCTTGATTAGTTTGATTCCATAATAACCCAACGGATGAATTGCAAAAAGCAAGTGCATATTTACTATCTGGATGGCAGGCTAAAGGAATAAACAAGGAATGCAAAGTGGTGCAATGGATCGTTGGGTCCTACCACCTTGGTGAAAACTTGCTGGGACCAGAGGGGTATATATGCCTCCAGCAAAGGCTTCAGCAGATACCATTGGGGAACAGGCTTTGACCGCATAGGTGATATCTTTTCCCTTCAAGGTTTAGTCATAGAACATCAATGGAACAGAACAATACATCCACACAGAGCAAACTTGAACTAATATAAACTTCTTCTTAAGATTAATTTTCACACTTTAATCATATAGTGACCAGTGGTGTTGTAAATACCTAAAGAGTTACATATGCCAAGTAAGAAAACATATAAATTGCTACATGTGGTGTGATAGAACTTCAAGGCCCTAGGCATAGTTGTCTATAAAAATCTCATACAGCAATCATGAGCACAGCAACATGAAAACAAATAAGAAGAACCCGTCAAAGTCTAGAACTCTTGATTAGTTTGATTCCATAATAACCCAATGGATGAATTGCAAAAAGCAAGTGCATATTTACTAGCTGGATGGCAGCCTAAAGGAATAAACAAGGTATGCAAAGTGGTGCAATGGATCGCTGGGTCTTACCACCTTGGTGAAAACTTGCTGGGACTCGAGGGGTATATATGCCTCCAGCAAAGGCGTCATCAGATACCATTGGGGAACAGGCTTTGACCCCAAAGGTGATATCTTTTCCCTTCAAGGTTTAGTAATAGAACATCACTGGAACAGAACAATACATCCACACAGAGCAAACTTGAACTAATATAAATTTTTTCTTGCAATTAATTTTCACACTTTAATCGTTGTAAATACCTAAAGAGTTACATATGCCAAGTAAGAAAACACATAAGTGGCTACATGTGGTGTGATAGAACTTCAAGGCCCTAGGCATAGTTGTCTATAAAAATCTCATACAGCAATCATGAGAACAGCAATATGAAAGCAAATAAGAAGAACTCGTCAAAGTCTAGAACTCTTGATTAGTTTGATTCCATAATAACCCAATGGATGAATTGCAAAAAGCAAGTGCATATTTACTATCTGGATGGCAGGCTACACGAATAAACAAGGTATGCAAAGTGGTGCAATGGATCGCTGGGTCCTACCACCTTGGTGAAAACTTGCTGGGACTCGAGGGGTATATATGCCTCCAGCAAAGGCTCCATCAGATACCATTGGGGAACAGGCTTTGACCCCATAGGTGATATCTTTTCCCTTCAAGGTTTAGTAATAGAACATCACTGGAACAGAACAATACATCCACACAGAGCAAACTTGAACTAATATAAACTTTTTCTTACAATTAATTTTCACACTTTAATCGTTGTAAATACCTAAAGAGTTACATATGCCAAGTAAGAAAACATATAAGTGGCTACATGTGGTGTGATAGAACTTCAAGGCCCTAGGCATAGTTGTCTATAAAAATATCATACAGCAATCATGAGAACAGTAATATGAAAGCAAATAAGAAGAACTCGTCAAAGTCTAGAACTCTTGTTTAGTTTGATTCCATAATAACCCAATGAATGAATTGCAAAAAGCAAGTGCATATTTACTATCTGGATGGCAGGCTACACGAATAAACAAGGTATGCAAAGTGGTGCAATGGATCGCTGGGTCCTACCACCTTGGTGAAAACTTGCTGGGACTCGAGGGGTATATACGCCTCCAGCAAAGGCTTCAGCAGATACCATTGGAGAACAGGCTTTGACCCCATAGGTGATATCTTTTCCCTTCAAGGTTTAGTAATAGAACATCACTGGAACAGAACAATATATCCACACAGAGCAAACTTGAACTAATATAAACTTCTTCTTAAGATTAATTTTCACACTTTAATCATTGTAAATACCTAAAGAGTTACATATGCCAAGTAAGAAAACATATAAATTGATACATGTGGTGTGATAGAACTTCAAGGCCCTAGGCATAGTTGTCTATAAAAATCTCATACAGCAATCATGAGCACAGCAACATGAAAACAAATAAGAAGAACCCGTCAAAGCCTAGAACTCTTGATTAGTTTGATTCCATAATAACCCATTGGATGAATTGCAAAAAGCAAGTGCATATTTACTATCTGGATGGCAGGCTAAAGGAATAAACAAGGTATGCAAAGTGGTGCAATGGATCGCTGGGTCCTACCACCTTGGTGAAAACTTGCTGGGACCAGAGGGAGATATATGCCTCCAGCAAAGGCTTCATCAGATACCATTGGGGAACAGGCTTTGACCCCATAGGTGATATCTTTTCCCTTCAAGGTTTAGTAATAGAACATCACTGGAACAGAACAATACATCCACACAGAGCAAACTTGAACTAATGTAAACTTCTTACGATTAATTTTCACACTTTTATCATATAGTGACCAATGGTGTTGTAAATAACTACAGAGTTACATATGCCAAGTAAGAAAACATATAAGTGGCTACATGTTGTGTGATAGAACTTCAAGACCTTAGGCATAGTTGTCTATAATGCGCATGCGCATGCGTCGCGTCTGAACGCGTTGTTGTCTTTGGAGCTCTATCGATTTGATTTATAATTCTTGATTTTACTCTTTAAACTTACTTACAACAAACATTTTCTACTTTTCCTCACTGAGAAGCACTACTGCTCAAACCTCATAGTTACAACGCGGACTGTTGAGCAGACGTGTCTCAAGCCTGTTAGTGATTCTACGCTGGATACTCTTATAGGTTACTCCCGGGGATCACGGCTGAACGCGTCTTCTCAACACTCACTTACAAACATTTTTCACCTATCGTGCGTCTACTCTACACCCGTACCACTTAAAAGACGGATTATATCTAAGACGCTTGTCAGAAATTAGTATTAATTGATAGCATCACTGGTAGTGTCGTTGCTAACTTACTGTCCATCTGTTAAAATGGCGAATATATCAGATGCAAGTAGTCTACCTTTTG
Source organism: Scardinius erythrophthalmus (assembly GCF_964197995.2). Taxonomy (NCBI): domain Eukaryota; kingdom Metazoa; phylum Chordata; class Actinopteri; order Cypriniformes; family Leuciscidae; genus Scardinius; species Scardinius erythrophthalmus. The sequence continues at coordinate 39,502,464 of NC_138227.1, read as the reverse complement.
GTGCAGGTGAGGACACATTTGAGCTGCACGCGGTACAGTCTGAGCTGGAAGCTGTTGAGAAACAGATCCACAACCTTTTAGTGAGACAGGCCGAGCTGAGAGACCGGCGTTTGGCTCTTGAAACATCACGCGCTGATGCTCACAAATCAGAGATTAATGTTACTAACCGGCTGACTCCGACCTCGTCTACTCCGTGCGTTACTCGGCATCGGTCCCGAGCGCCAAGGTCGCGATCAGCCATGGTCTCGTTCACTCCGGCTCCAACACGCCACCACGAAGCCTGGATATTTCCGCAGCGGAAGACGCGAGTCAGGTCTAGACCAAGACCCTCTCCGACCCTCCCGGTTTTCGAGTTATCCACACAAAACCGCTTCTCCGCTCTTCGCGAAACAGAACGCGATGCTGTGATCATCGGTGATTCCATTGTTCGGCACGTCCATGCTACATCAGGTAAAAATAAGGTGCACAGTCACTGCTTTCCTGGTGCTCGTGTTTCTGAAATCGCTGCTCGCGTTCCCGAGATTCTGAACGATAACGAGCGCGTCGGAACTTTGGTATTGCACGCGGGAGTGAACGACATCAGGCTGCGCCAGACGGAAGTTCTGAAGAAAGACTTCAGGAATCTGATCGATACGGTACGCAGCACATCGCCTGATATAACGATCATTGTGTCAGGACCGCTTCCCACGTACCGTCTAGGACATGACAAGTTTAGTAGATTATTCGCGCTAAATGAATGGTTAACGTCATGGTGCAATGAGCAGAAACTGCTCTTTGTAAATAATTGGAATCTGTTTTGGGAGCGTCCTAGGCTATACCGTGCTGATGGCTTACACCCAAACAGATTCGGATCGGATCTTCTGTCAGATAACATCTCCAAAATGTTAAATACCTTTTGACTAGTAACCAAAAGTCCAAATCATAGTCTCTGCTGCACCAAATTAACTGATATAAATACTAGTGTAGAACATTGCATAGAAACTGTGTCTATTCCTCGTTTAGTGCGATCAAATAATAAATCTACTGCAGGATCTAGGAAAAATCTAATTGTTATTAAAACAGAAAATGTTGCTATTAGTAAACAAAAACAATTTCTAAAGCTAGGTCTTTTAAACATTAGATCACTCACACCTAAGGCAGTTATTGTAAATGAAATAGTCACAGATAATAGCATAGATGTACTTTGCCTTACTGAAACCTGGCTTAAACCAAATGATTATTTCGGTCTAAATGAGTCTACTCCATCAGGATACTCCTATAAGCACGAGCCCCGTCTGATTGGTCGTGGCGGCGGTATTGCAACTATCTATAGAGATATTCTCAATGTTACTCAGAAAACGGGTTATAAGTTTATTTCATTTGAAGTACTTGTACTAAATGTTACGCTCTTAGATGATAGAAAAACATCCCTATTATCTTTAGCCTTGGCTACCGTATATAGACCACCAGGGCCTTACGCTGATTTCCTAAAAGAATTTGCAAATTTTCTCTCAGATCTATTGGTCAATGTCGATAAAATATTAATTGTTGGAGATTTTAACATACACGTAGATAATCAAAATGATACGTTAGGGGCTGCGTTTATAGACTTATTAAACTCCTTTGGGGTTAAGCAAAACGTTACCGGACCAACTCATCGTTTTAATCATACACTCGATTTAATTATATCACATGGAACCGATCCAACCGATATAGATATCATTCCGCAAAGTGATGATGTAACTGACCATTACATGGTAACTTGCATATTACGTACCCCGGTAATATATCATGCTGCGCCGCGTTATCGATTAGGCAGAACAATCCTTCCATCCACCATAGATAATTTTTCAAATTGCTTATCGGATCTGTCTCAGCTGCTGCCTGAACCTAAACAAACAGATGAACTAGACGAACTAACCAGCACTATGAGCACCGTTCTCTCTGGAAAATGGGATATTGTTGCACCTATGAGACTAAAAAAGGTCAGAGAGAAAATTAAAGCACCATGGTACAACAATACTACTCGTGTTCTAAAGAGAGAAACCCGTAATTTAGAGCGTAAATGGAAACAAACTAATTTAGAGGTTTTTAGAATCGCTTGGAAAGACAGTACGTCACGCTATAAAAAGGCCCTAAAAGCGGCCAGGGCTGAGCATCTCCGCAAACTAATAGAAAATAACCAAAACAATCCTAGGTTCTTATTTAACACCGTGGCTAGACTAACAAATGAACAAGCGTCACCTGAACAAAATATTCCGTTAAAGTTTAGTAGTAATGATTTCATGAATTTTTTCACTGAGAAAATAGAAAACATCAGATCCACAATTGTAAACGTTCAATCTTCAATCGCGCCTTATAATTCAGCCTCGATTATCACCCCGCAAGAACAATTACAGTGCTTTACAACTATAGAACAAAAAGAGTTAAATAAATTTATCATTTCCTCTAAAACAACAACATGTTTATTAGATCCCATACCAACTAAACTATTGAAAGAAGTGTTACCTATAGTGGAAGAGCCTCTCCTCAATATTATTAACTCGTCTTTATCTTTAGGTCATGTTCCAAGAACATTTAAATTGGCAGTTATAAAACCACTCATTAAGAAACCACAATTAGACCCAAATAACCTAGCAAATTATAGACCCATTTCAAATCTTCCTTTTATGTCCAAAATATTAGAAAAAGTTGTGTCTGCCCAACTGGGCTCTTTCTTGCAAGAAAATGACACCTATGAAAAGTTTCAGTCTGGGTTCAGGCCGCATCATAGCACTGAAACTGCGCTCGTTAAAATCACAAATGATTTACTCTTAGCTTCTGACCAAGGCTGTATCTCAATACTAGTTTTACTTGATCTTAGTGCTGCGTTCGATACTATAGATCACACAATACTCTTAGATCGGCTACAAAACTATACCGGTGTTCAAGGACAAGCATTAAGCTGGTTCAGATCATACCTATCTGACCGCTACCATTTTGTCTATTTAAACGGAGAAAAATCGATCATAACTCCAGTAAACTATGGAGTGCCGCAAGGATCTGTGTTAGGCCCTCTATTATTCTCAATATATATGCTGCCACTTGGAAATATTATAAGGAAACATGGAATTAGTTTCCATTGTTATGCTGATGACACTCAACTATATATTTCATCACGGCCGGATGAAAACGCTAAATTATCCAAATTGACAGAGTGTGTTAAAGATATAAAAGATTGGATGACGCACAATTTTCTTTTATTAAATCCAGATAAGACAGAGGTAATACTTATCGGTTCAAAAAAGCGCCCACAAAACCTCTCACAATACAACTTTAACATAGTAGGGTGTCCTGTTACTTTATCCTCTACAGTAAAAGACCTGGGTGTTATATTAGATTGTAACTTGTCTTTTGAAAATCATATTTCATATGTTACAAAAACAGCATTTTTTCACCTTAGAAATATTGCTAAATTACGTAACATGCTATCTGTCTCTGATGCAGAAAAGCTAGTTCATGCATTCATGACCTCGAGACTAGATTACTGTAATGCTTTATTAGCTGGTTGTCCTGCATCCTCAATAAACAAGCTACAGTTAGTCCAAAATGCCGCCGCTAGAGTTCTTACTAGATCAAGAAAGTTTGACCATATAACACCAATTTTATCATCACTACATTGGTTACCTATAAAGTTCCGTATTAATTACAAGGTATTGCTACTGACTTATAAAGCCCTAAACGGCTTAGCTCCAGTTTATTTAACGGATCTTCTATCGCCCTATAATCCATCGCGCTCTTTAAGATCACTAAATTCGAGGCTTCTGGTCATACCTAGGATATCCAGATCCACCAAAGGAGGGAGAGCATTTTCACATTTAGCACCAAAACTCTGGAATAGCCTTCCTGATACTGTTCGTTGCTCAGATTCGCTCTCCCAGTTTAAAACTAGATTAAAGACGCATCTCTTCAGCCAGGCATTCATATAATATTTTAATCTTACAGTTAAATCCGGTCTCTACTTCATAAACGCCAGAGGAGAACTGGCCCCCGACTGAGCCTGGGTTCTCCCAAGGTTTTTTTTTCTCCATTAGGTCACCTAATGGAGTTTTTCGGTTCCTTGCCACTGTTGCCTTTGGCTTGCTCAGTTGGGGATACTTAATTTGATTAATCGATTCAACAGTGCTATTGATCTGCATTACCAAACGTGGATGTTTTACACCAGAAACAAACACTGATGTACTATTTTATTTAATACTGTGAAGCTGCTTTGATACAATCTGTATTGTGAAAAGCGCTATATAAATAAAGTTGACTTGACTTGACTTGACTTATAAAAATCTCATACAGCAATCATGTGAAAAGCAACATGAAAGCAAATAAGAAGAACCCGTCAAAGTCTAGAACTCTTGATTAGTTTGATTCCACAATAACCCAATTGATGAATTGCAAAAAGCAAGTGTATATTTACTATCTGGATGGCAGGCTACACGAATAAACAAGGTATGCAAAGTGGTGCAATGGATCGCTGGGTCCTACCACCTTTGTGAAAACTTGCTGGGACCAGAGGGGTATATATATGCCTCCAGCAAAGGATTCGGCACATACCATTGGGGAACAGGCTTTGACCCCATAGGTGATATCTTTTCCCTTCAAGGTTTAGTCAAAGAACATCACTGGAACAGAACAATACATCCACACAGAGCAAACTTGAACTAATATAAACTTTTTCTTACAATTAATTTTCACACTTTAATCGTTGTAAATACCTAAAGAGTTACATATGCCAAGTAAGAAAACATATAAGTGGCTAGATGTGGTGTGATAGAACTTCAAGGCCCTAGGCATAGTTGTCTATAAAAATCTCATACAGCAATCATGAGAACAGTAATATGAAAGCAAATAAGAAGAACTCGTCAAAGTCTAGAACTCTTGATTAGTTTGATTCCATAATAACCCAATGGATGAATTGCAAAAAGCAAGTGCATATTTATTATCTGGAGGGCAGGCTACACGAATAAACAAGGTATGCAAATGGGCGAAATGGATCGCTGGGTCCTACCACCTTGGTGAAAACTTGCTGGGATCGGAGGGGTATATATGTCTCTTGCAAAGACTTCAGCAGATACCATTGGGCAACAGGCTTTGACCCCATAGGTCAGGGAACGGCAACTGGCGGCCCGCGGGCCAAAACTGGCCCGTCAGCAATATTTTCTGGCCCGCCGGATTATTTTGGCAGTCCTAAATGCTGTACAAAACTCTTCCACTACTTGAGAAAAGCCGTAGTCGCGCGGCGATTTCACCGCCGCATACTGTGTGAAACGCCCATAGGGAATCATGCGGTGCAGGATTACATTTTAAAGTATAACTGTGCGTTCACAACGGACGCGAATAGCGCGTCAAATTCGCGCCTGCCGCGTCTAGTTATACGCTTGACCACTTTGTGTCCATTCGCGCGTCAAAAGACGGTAGCGGTCAGAACTCTGGTGTACTTTGGACGGAGCGTGCGGTCTGACTGACAATAGCCAACTCCCGACATCTTTTGACAGCGTATCCGCACTTAATTCTGACCGCCTGTACACCTATCTCTGAGGAGCTGTTTGGTACTGAAACCATTGTCAGTCAACAACATTCTTTTTTTGCAAGGATGTTTGAAATAGTTCGACAGAAAATAGCCTACTTCATTTCGTCAGTAGGGCAATATGTTTTTCGTTTATGTTGCTTAGAAACTTGAGTGATAGGCTTTGTCCTATTTAATTCATGTTATTTATATTTCATATTTTTTTTCTGTGACATTTTTTTTCTCTGCTGACAGTACAATGTTAAAATAGCCTAATATTTATACTGACACGAACACAATTTTTGTATAGCATTTATTATTATTATAGGCTACTCCAATCTCCTTCTTTCCATTAGAGACATTTGAATGTGAGATTATGGAAACGAGATCTAAATTTTGTGGACCCGTCAGGTCGGGAAATAAAGCGGGTGAACACCGAGTGTATTTTAAGCGGTTGCTGAATAGAACCTTGTGGGAGCGGGACGAAAAAAAAACAGTCCCACGCAGACCTCCTTAAACCTTAGGTGTGTATGTGTGTGTCCCCGAATAAATAATAATAATAAAAAAGGAATAAAGTTCAAAAGTCGGACTGTACGGAATGAGGCATGATTGCTATTCACACCTTTATTAAAATGGCTGTAATATGTTACCACAATAGTAGCCTACTTGATCTGTTTAAAATGGTTTCCTTGATATATGCATAAGGTGTTAAATTAAAACTTAAAAATCAAAATTTAAATTTGTCTAATCCAGTAATTCATTTTTTCTATTTTTGATCTGAGCACAATCAGAAAATCAGAAAACCCGTCCTTATTTTTTTTTTTTTCATTTCAGTTTAGGAAATAAATAATGGAAAAACAAGTCGTTTTTCATCTTTTTATTTTTGGTTTTAATTTGAAAAAAAAAAAAAAAACGATTGAATGAATGATCCACGGACGGTGACGGACCCATCATATTCCGCAATTATAGGCCTATATAAGAGTATTTAATTTGTATCCATAGGCCTACTCTGTGTAGCTGGCCCGCCATCTACTGGCTAAAAAAAATATTGGCCCGCGGCCAAAGTTACTTGCCGACCCCTGCCATAGGTGATATCTTTTCACTTCAAGGTTTAGTAATAGAACATCACTGGAACAGAACAATACATCCACACAGAGCAAACTTGAACTAATATAAACTTCTTACGATTAATTTTCACACTTTTATCATATAGTGACCAGTGGTGTTGTAAATACCTACAGAGTTACATATGCCAAGTAAGAAAACATATAAGTGGCTACATGTGGTGTGATACAACTTCAAGGCCCTAGGCATAGTTGTCTATAAAAATCTCATACAGCAATCATGAGAACAGTAATATGAAAGCAAATAAGAAGAACTCGTCAAAGTCTAGAACTCTTGATTAGTTTGATTCCATAATAACCCAATGGATGAATTGCAAAAAGCAAGTGCATATTTACTATCTGGATGGCAGGCTACACGAATAAACAAGGTATGCAAAGTGGTGCAATGGATCGCTGGGTCCTACCACCTTGGTAAAAACTTGCTGGGACTCGAGGGGTATATATGCCTCCAGCAAAGGCTTCAGCAGATACCATTGGGGAACAGGCTTTGACCCCATAGGTGATATCTTTTCCCTTCAAGGTTTAGTAATAGAACATCACTGGAACAGAACAATACATCCACACAGAGCAAACTTGAACTAATATAAACTTCTTCTTAAGATTAATTTTCACACTTTAATCATATAGTGACCAGTGGAGCTGTAAATACCTAAAGAGTTAAATATGCCAAGTAAGAAAACATATAAGTGGCTATATGTGGAGTGTTAGAACTTCAAGGCCCTAGGCATAGTTGTCTATAAAAATCTCATACAGCAATCATGTGAAAAGCAACATGAAAGCAAATAAGAAGAACCCGTCAAAGTCTAGAACTCTTGATTAGTTTGATTCCACAATAACCCAATTGATGAATTGCAAAAAGCAAGTGTATATTTACTATCTGGATGGCAGGCTACACGAATAAACAAGGTATGCAAAGTGGTGCAATGGATCGCTGGGTCCTACCACCTTTGTGAAAACTTGCTGGGACCAGAGGGGTATATATATGCCTCCAGCAAAGGATTCGGCACATACCATTGGGGAACAGGCTTTGACCCCATAGGTGATATCTTTTCCCTTCAAGGTTTAGTCAAAGAACATCACTGGAACAGAACAATACATCCACACAGAGCAAACTTGAACTAATATAAACTTTTTCTTACAATTAATTTTCACACTTTAATCGTTGTAAATACCTAAAGAGTTACATATGCCAAGTAAGAAAACATATAAGTGGCTAGATGTGGTGTGATAGAACTTCAAGGCCCTAGGCATAGTTGTCTATAAAAATCTCATACAGCAATCATGAGAACAGTAATATGAAAGCAAATAAGAAGAACTCGTCAAAGTCTAGAACTCTTGATTAGTTTGATTCCATAATAACCCAATGGATGAATTGCAAAAAGCAAGTGCATATTTATTATCTGGAGGGCAGGCTACACGAATAAACAAGGTATGCAAATGGGCGAAATGGATCGCTGGGTCCTACCACCTTGGTGAAAACTTGCTGGGATCGGAGGGGTATATATGTCTCTTGCAAAGACTTCAGCAGATACCATTGGGCAACAGGCTTTGACCCCATAGGTGATATCTTTTCACTTCAAGGTTTAGTAATAGAACATCACTGGAACAGAACAATACATCCACACAGAGCAAACTTGAACTAATATAAACTTCTTACGATTAATTTTCACACTTTTATCATATAGTGACCAGTGGTGTTGTAAATACCTACAGAGTTACATATGCCAAGTAAGAAAACATATAAGTGGCTACATGTGGTGTGATACAACTTCAAGGCCCTAGGCATAGTTGTCTATAAAAATCTCATACAGCAATCATGAGAACAGTAATATGAAAGCAAATAAGAAGAACTCGTCAAAGTCTAGAACTCTTGATTAGTTTGATTCCATAATAACCCAATGGATGAATTGCAAAAAGCAAGTGCATATTTACTATCTGGATGGCAGGCTACACGAATAAACAAGGTATGCAAAGTGGTGCAATGGATCGCTGGGACCTACCACCTTGGTAAAAACTTGCTGGGACTCGAGGGGTATATATGCCTCCAGCAAAGGCTTCAGCAGATACCATTGGGGAACAGGCTTTGACCCCATAGGTGATATCTTTTCCCTTCAAGGTTTAGTAATAGAACATCACTGGAACAGAACAATACATCCACACAGAGCAAACTTGAACTAATATAAACTTCTTCTTAAGATTAATTTTCACACTTTAATCATATAGTGACCAGTGGAGCTGTAAATACCTAAAGAGTTAAATATGCCAAGTAAGAAAACATATAAGTGGCTATATGTGGAGTGTTAGAACTTCAAGGCCCTAGGCATAGTTGTCTATAAAAATCTCATACAGCAATCATGAGAACAGCAACATGAAAACAAATAAGAAGAACCCGTCAAAGTCTAGAACTCTTGATTAGTTTGATTCCATAATAACCCAATGGATGAATTGCAAAAAGCAAGTGCATATTTACTATCTGGATGGCAGGCTACACAAAAAAACAAGGTATGCAAAGTGGTGCAATGGATCGCTGGGTCCTACCACCTTGGTGAAAACTTGCTGGGACTCGAGGGGTATATATGCCTCCAGCAAAGGCTTCATCAGATACCATTGGGGAACAGGCTTTGACCCCATAGGTGATATCTTTTCCCTTCAAGGTTTAGTCATAGAACATCACTGGAACAGAACAATACATACACACAGAGCAAACTTGAACTAATATAAACTTTTTCTTACAATTAATTTTCACACTTTAATCGTTGTAAATACCTAAAGAGTTACATATGCCAAGTAATAAAACATATAAGTGGCTGCATGTGGTGTGATAGAACTTCAAGGCCCTAGGCATAGTTGTCTATAAAAATCTCATACAGCAATCATGAGCACAGCAACATGAAAACAAATAAGAAGAACCCGTCAAAGTCTAGAACTCTTGATTAGTTTGATTCCATAATAACCCAATGGATGAATTGCAAAAAGCAAGTGCATATTTACTATCTGGATGGCAGGCTAAAGGAATAAACAAGGTATGCAAAGTGGTGCAATGGATCGCTGGGTCCTACCACCTTGGTGAAAACTTGCTGGGACCAGAGGGGTATATATGCCTCCAGCAAAGGCTTCAGCAGATACCATTGGGGAACAGGCTTTGACCCCATAGTTGATATCTTTTCCCTTCAAGGTTTAGTAATAGAACATCACTGGAACAGAACAATACATCCACACAGAGCAAACTTGAACTAATGTAAACTTCTTACGATTAATTTTCACACTTTTATCATATAGTGACCAGTGGTGTTGTAAATACCTACAGAGTTACATATGCCAAGTAAGAAAACATATAAGTGGCTACATGTTGTGTGATAGAACTTCAAGACCTTAGGCATAGTTGTCTATAAAAATCTCATACAGAAATTATGTGAAAAGCAACATGAAAGCAAATAAGAAGAACCCGTCAAAGTCTAGAACTCTTGATTAGTTTGATTCCATAATAACCCAATGGATGAATTGCAAAAAGCAAGTGCATATTTACTATCTGGATGGCAGGCTACACGAATAAACAAGGTATGCAAAGTGGTGCAATGGATCGCTGGGTCCTACCACCTTGGTGAAAACTTGCTGGGACTTGAGGGGTATATATGCCTCCAGCAAAGGCTTCATCAGATACCATTGGGGAACAGGCTTTGACCCCATAGGTGAAATCTTTTCCCTTCAAGGTTTAGTCATAGAACATCACTGGAACAGAACAATACATCCACACAGAGCAAACTTGAACTAATATAAACTTTTTCTTACAATTAATTTTCACACTTTAATCGTTGTAAATACCTAAAGAGTTACATATGCCAAGTAAGAAAACATATAAGTGGCTGCATGTGGTGTGATAGAACTTCAAGGCCCTAGGCATAGTTGTCTATAAAAATCTCATACAGCAATCATGAGAACAGTAATATGAAAGCAAATAAGAAGAACTCGTCAAAGTCTAGAACTCTTGATTAGTTTGATTCCATAATAACCCAATGGATGAATTGCAAAAAGCAAGTGCATATTTACTAACTGGATGGCAGGCTACACGAATAAACAAGGTATGCAAAGTGGTGCAATGGATCGCTGGGTCCTACCACCTTGGTGAAAACTTGCTGGGACTCGAGGGGTATATATGCCTCCAGCAAAGGCTTCAGCAGATACCATTGGGGAACAGGCTTTGACCCCATAGGTGATATCTTTTCCCTTCAAGGTTTAGTAATAGAACATCACTGGAACAGAACAATACATCCACACAGAGCAAACTTGAACTAATATAAACTTTTTCTTACAATTCATTTTTACACTTTAATCGTTGTAAATACCTAAAGAGTTACATATGCCAAGTAAGAAAACATATAAGTGGCTACATGTGGTGTGATAGAAATTCAAGGCCCTAGGTATAGTTGTCTATAAAAATCTCATACAGCAATCATGAGAACAGTAATATGAAAGCAAATAAGAAGAACTCGTCAAAGTCTAGAACTCTTGATTAGTTTGATTCCATAATAACCCAATGGATGAATTGCAAAAAGCAAGTGCATATTTATTATCTGGAGGGCAGGCTACACGAATAAACAAGGTATGCAAAGGGGCAAAATGGATCGCTGGGTCCTACCACCTTGGTGAAAACTTGCTGGGACCCGAGGGGTATATATGTCTCTTGCAAAGACTTCAGCAGATACTTTTGGGGAACAGGCTTTGACCCCATAGGTGATATCTTTTCCCTTCAAGGTTTAGTAATAGAACATCACTGGAACAGAACAATACATCCACACAGAGCAAACTTGAACTAATGTAAACTTCTTACGATTAATTTTCACACTTTTATCATATAGTGACCAGTGGTGTTGTAAATACCTACAGAGTTACATATGCCAAGTAAGAAAACATATAAGTGGCTACATGTTGTGTGATAGAACTTCAAGACCTTAGGCATAGTTGTCTATAAAAATCTCATACAGCAATTATGTGAAAAGCAACATGAAAGCATATAAGAAGAACCCGTCAAAGTCTAGAACTCTTGATTAGTTTGATTCCATAATAACCCAATGGATGAATTGCAAAAAGCAAGTGCATATTTACTATCTGGATGGCAGGCTACACGAATAAACAAGGTATGCAAAGTGGTGCAATGGATCGCTGGGTCCTACCACCTTGGTGAAAACTTGCTGGGACTCGAGGGGTATATATGCCTCCAGCAAAGGCTTCAGCAGATACCATTGGGGAACAGGATTTGACCCCATAGGTGATGTCTTTTCCCTTTAAGGTTTAGTAATAGAACATCACTGGAACAGAACAATACATCCACACTGAGCAAACTTGAACTAATATAAACTTCTTCTTAAGATTAATTTTCACACTTTAATCGTTGTAAATACCTAAAGAGTTACATATGCCAAGTAAGAAAACATATAAGTGGCTACATGTGGTGTGATAGAACTTCAAGGCCCTAGGCACAGTTGTCTATAAAAATCTCATACAGCAATCATGAGAACAGCAATATGAAAGCAAATAAGAAGAACTCGTCAAAGTCTAGAACTCTTGATTAGTTTGATTCCATAATAACCCAATGGATGAATTGCAAAAAGCAAGTGCATATTTACTATCTGGATGGCAGGCTAAAGGAATAGACAAGGTATGCAAAGTGGTGCAATGGATCGCTGGGTCCTACCACCTTGGTGAAAACTTGAAATGACCAGAGGGGTATATATGCCTCCAGCAAAGGCTTCAGCAGATACCATTGGGGAACAGGCTTTGACCCCATAGGTGATATCTTTTCCCTTCAAGGTTTAGTAATAGAACATCACTGGAACAGAACAATACATCCACACAGAGCAAACTTGAACTAATATAAACTTCTTCTTAAGATTAATTTTCACACTTTAATCATATAGTGACCAGTGGTGTTGTAAATACCTAAAGAGTTACATATGCCAAGTAAGAAAACATATAAGTGGCTATATGTGGAGTGATAGAACTTCAAGGCCCTAGGCATAATTGTCTATAAAAATCTCATACAGCAATCATGAGAACAGCAACATGAAAACAAATAAGAAGAACCCGTCAAAGTCTAGAACTCTTGATTAGTTTGATTCCATAATAACCCAATAGATGAATTGCAAAGCAAGTGCATATTTGTTATCTGGAGGGCAGGCTACACGATTAACAAGGTATGCAAAGGGGCGAAATGGATCGCTGGGTCCTACCACCTTGGTGAAAACTTGCTGGGACCCGAGGGGTGTGTATGTCTCTTGCAAAGACTTCAGCAGATACCATTGGGGAACAGGCTTTGACCCCATAGGTGATATCTTTTCCCTTCAAGGTTTAGTAAAAGAACATCACTGGAACAGAACAATACATCCACACAGAGCAAACTTGAACTAATATAAATTTCTTCTTACAATTAATTTTTACACTTTAATCCTTGTAAATACCTAAAGAGTTACATATGCCAAGTAAGAAAACATATAAGTGGCTACATGTGGTGTGATAGAACTTCAAGGCCCTAGGCATAGTTGTCTATAAAAATCTCATACAGCAATCATGAGAACAGTAATATGAAAGCAAATAAGAAGAACCCGTCAAAGTCTAGAACTCTTGATTAGTTTGATTCCATAATAACCCAATAGATGAATTGCAAAGCAAGTGCATATTTGTTATCTGGAGGGCAGGCTACACGAATAAACAAGGTATGCAAAGTGGTGCAATGGATCGCTGGGTCCTACCACCTTGGTGAAAACTTGCTGGGACCAGAGGGTTATATATGCCTCCAGCAAAGGCTTCATCAGATACCATTGGGGAACAGGCTTTGACCCCATAGGTGATATCTTTTCCCTTCAAGGTTTAGTAATAGAACATCACTGGAACAGAACAATACATCCACACAGAGCAAACTTGAACTAATATAAACTTCTTCTTAAGATTAATTTTCACACTTTAATCATATAGTGACCAGTGGTGTTGTAAATACCTAAAGAGTTACATATGCCAAGTAAGAAAACATATAAGTGGCTACATGTGGTGTGATAGAACTTCAAGGCCCTAGGCATAGTTGTCTATAAAAATCTCATACAGCAATCATGAGAACAGTAATATGAAAGCAAATAAGAAGAACCCGTCAAAGTCTAGAACTCTTGATTAGTTTGATTCCATAATAACCCAATAGATGAATTGCAAAGCAAGTGCATATTTGTTATCTGGAGGGCAGGCTACACGAATAAACAAGGTATGCAAAGGGGCAAAATGGATCGCTGGGTCCTACCACCTTGGTGAAAACTTGCTGGGACCCGAGGGGTATATATGTCTCTTGCAAAGACTTCAGCAGATACCATTGGGGAACAGGCTTTGACCCCATAGGTGATATCTTTTCCCTTCAAGGTTTAGTAATAGAACATCACTGGAACAGAACAATACATCCACACAGAGCAAACTTGAACTAATATAAATTTCTTCTTACAATTAATTTTTACACTTTAATCCTTGTAAATACCTAAAGAGTTACATATGCCAAGTAAGAAAACATATAAGTGGCTACATGTGGTGTGATAGAACTTCAAGGCCCTAGGCATAGTTGTCTATAAAAATCTCATACAGCAATCATGAGAACAATAATATGAAAGCAAATAAGAAGAACTCGTCAAAGTCTAGAATTCTTGATTAGTTTGATTCCATAATAACCCAATGGATGAATTGCAAAAAGCAAGTGCATATTTAATATCTGGATGGCAGGCTACACGAATAAACAAGGTATGCAAAATGGTGCAATGGATCGCTGGGTCCTACCACCTTGGTGAAAACTTGCTGGGACTCGAGGGGTATATATGCCTCCAGCAAAGGCTTCAGATACCATTGGGGAACAGGCTTTGACCCCATAGGTGATATCTTTTCCCTTCAAGGTTTAGTAATAGAACATCACTGGAACAGAACAATACATCCACACAGAGCAAACTTGAACTAATATAAATTTCTTCTTACAATTAATTTTTACACTTTAATCGTTGTAAATACCTAAAGAGTTACATATGCCAAGTAAGAAAACATATAAGTGGCTACATGTGGTGTGATAGAACTTCAAGGCCCTAGGCATAGTTGTCTATAAAAATCTCATACAGCAATCATGAGAACAGCAACATGAAAGCAAATAAGAAGAACCCGTCAAAGTCTAGAACTCTTGATTAGTTTGATTCCATAATAACCCAATGGATGAATTGCAAAGCAAGTGCATATTTGTTATCTGGAGGGCAGGCTACACGAATAAACAAGGTATGCAAAGGGGCGAAATGGATCGCTGGGTCTTACCACCTTGGTGAAAACTTGCTGGGACCCGAGGGGTATATATGTCTCTTGCAAAGACTTCAGCAGATACCATTGGGGAACAGGCTTTGACCCCATAGGTGATATCTTTTCCCTTCAAGATTTAGTCATAGAACATCACTGGAACAGAAAAATACATCCACACAGAGCAAACTTGAACTAATATAAACTTCTTCTTAAGATTAATTTTCACACTTTAATCATATAGTGACCAGTGGTGTTGTAAATACCTAAAGAGTTACATATGCCAAGTAAGAAAACATATAAATTGTTACATGTGGTGTGATAGAACTTCAAGGCCCTAGGCATAGTTGTCTATAAAAATCTCATACTGCAATCATGAGCACAGCAACATGAAAACAAATAAGAAGAACCCGTCAAAGTCTAGAACTCTTGATTAGTTTGATTCCATAATAACCCAATGGATGAATTGCAAAAAGCAAGTGCATATTTACTATCTGGATGGCAGGCTAAAGGAATAAACAAAGTATGCAAAGTGGTGCAATGGATCGCTAGGTCCTACCACCTTGGTGAAAACTTGCTGGGACCAGAGGGGTATATATGCCTCCAGCAAAGGCTTAAGCAGATACCATTGGGGAACAGGCTTTGACCCCATAGGTGATATCTTTTCCCTTCAAGGTTTAGTAATAAACATCACTGGAACAGAACAATACATCCACACAGAGCAAACTTGAACTAATATAAACTTCTTCTTAAGATTAATTTTCACACTTTAATCATATAGTGACCAGTGGTGCTGTAAATACCTAAAGAGTTACATATGCCAAGTAAGAAAACATATAAGTGGCTACATGTGGTGTGATAGAACTTCAAGGCCCTAGGCATAGTTGTCTATAAAAATCTCATACAGCAATCATGAGAACAGTAATATGAAAGCAAATAAGAAGAACTCGTCAAATACTAGAACTCTTGATTAGTTTGATTCCATAATAACCCAATGGATGAATTGCAAAAAGCAAGTGCATATTTACTATCTGGATGGCAGGCTAAGGGAATAAACAAGGTATGCAAAGTGGTGCAATGGATCGCTGGGTCCTACCACCTTGGTGAAAACTTGCTGGGACCAGAGGGGTATATATGCCTCCAGCAAAGGCTTCAGCAGATACCATTGGGGAACAGGCTTTGACCCCATAGGTGATATCTTTTCCCTTCAAGGTTTAGTAATAGAACATCACTGGAACAGAACAATACATCCACACAGAGCAAACTTAAACTAATATAAACTTCTTCTTAAGATTAATTTTCACACTTTAATCATATATTGACCAGTGGTGCTGTAAATACCTAAAGAGTTACATATGCCAAGTAAGAAAACATATAAGTGGCTATATGTGGAGTGATAGAACTTCAAGGCCCTAGGCATAATTGTCTATAAAAATCTCATACAGCAATCATGATAACAGCAACATGAAAACAAATAAGAAGAACCCGTCAAAGTCTAGAACTCTTGATTAGTTTGATTCCATAATAACCCAATGGATGAATTGCAAAAAGCAAGTGCATATTTACTATCTGGATGGCAGGCTAAAGGAATAAACAAGGTATGCAAAGTGATGCAATAGATCGCTGGGTCCTACCACCTTGGTGAAAACTTGCTGGGACTCGAGGGGTATATATGCCTCCAGCAAAGGCTTCATCAGATACCATTGGGGAACAGGCTTTGACCCCATAGGTGATATCTTTTCCCTTCAAGGTTTAGTAATAGAACATCACTGGAATAGAACAATACATCCACACAGAGGAAACTTGAACTAATATAAACTTTTTCTTACAATTAATTTTTACACTTTTATCATATAGTGACCAGTGGTGTTGTAAATACCTAAAGAGTTACATATGCCAAGTAAGAAAACATATAAATTGCTACATGTGTTGTAATAGAACTTCAAGGCCCTAGGAATAGTTGTCTATAAAAATCTCATACAGCAATCATGAGCATAACAACATGAAAGCAAATAAGAAGAACCCGTCAAAGTCTAGAACTCTTGATTAGTTTGATTCCATAATAACCCAATAGATGAATTGCAAAGCAAGTGCATATTTGTTATCTGGAGGGCAGGCTACACGAATAAACAAGGTATGCAAAGGGGCGAAATGGATCGCTGGGTCCTACCACCTTGGTGAAAACTTGCTGGGACCCGAGGGGTATATATGTCTCTTGCAAAGACTTCAGCAGATACCATTGGGGAACAGGCTTTGACCCCATAGGTGATATCTTTTCCCTTCAAGGTTTAGTAATAGAACATCACTGGAACAGAACAATACATCCACACAGAGCAAACTTGAACTAATATAAATTTCTTCTTACAATTAATTTTTACACTTTAATCCTTGTAAATACCTAAAGAGTTACATATGCCAAGTAAGAAAACATATAAGTGGCTACATGTGGTGTGATAGAACTTCAAGGCCCTAGGCATAGTTGTCTATAAAAATCTCATACAGCAATCATGAGAACAATAATATGAAAGCAAATAAGAAGAACTCGTCAAAGTCTAGAATTCTTGATTAGTTTGATTCCATAATAACCCAATGGATGAATTGCAAAAAGCAAGTGCATATTTAATATCTGGATGGCAGGCTACACGAATAAACAAGGTATGCAAAATGGTGCAATGGATCGCTGGGTCCTACCACCTTGGTGAAAACTTGCTGGGACTCGAGGGGTATATATGCCTCCAGCAAAGGCTTCAGATACCATTGGGGAACAGGCTTTGACCCCATAGGTGATATCTTTTCCCTTCAAGGTTTAGTAATAGAACATCACTGGAACAGAACAATACATCCACACAGAGCAAACTTGAACTAATATAAATTTCTTCTTACAATTAATTTTTACACTTTAATCGTTGTAAATACCTAAAGAGTTACATATGCCAAGTAAGAAAACATATAAGTGGCTACATGTGGTGTGATAGAACTTCAAGGCCCTAGGCATAGTTGTCTATAAAAATCTCATACAGCAATCATGAGAACAGCAACATGAAAGCAAATAAGAAGAACCCGTCAAAGTCTAGAACTCTTGATTAGTTTGATTCCATAATAACCCAATGGATGAATTGCAAAGCAAGTGCATATTTGTTATCTGGAGGGCAGGCTACACGAATAAACAAGGTATGCAAAGGGGCGAAATGGATCGCTGGGTCTTACCACCTTGGTGAAAACTTGCTGGGACCCGAGGGGTATATATTTCTCTTGCAAAGACTTCAGCAGATACCATTGGGGAACAGGCTTTGACCCCATAGGTGATATCTTTTCCCTTCAAGATTTAGTCATAGAACATCACTGGAACAGAAAAATACATCCACACAGAGCAAACTTGAACTAATATAAACTTCTTCTTAAGATTAATTTTCACACTTTAATCATATAGTGACCAGTGGTGTTGAAAATACCTAAAGAGTTACATATGCCAAGTAAGAAAACATATAAATTGTTACATGTGGTGTGATAGAACTTCAAGGCCCTAGGCATAGTTGTCTATAAAAATCTCATACTGCAATCATGAGCACAGCAACATGAAAACAAATAAGAAGAACCCTGTCAAAGTCTAGAACTCTTGATTAGTTTGATTCCATAATAACCCAATGGATGAATTGCAAAAAGCAAGTGCATATTTACTATCTGGATGGCAGGCTAAAGGAATAAACAAAGTATGCAAAGTGGTGCAATGGATCGCTGGGTCCTACCACCTTGGTGAAAACTTGCTGGGACCAGAGGGGTATATATGCCTCCAGCAAAGGCTTAAGCAGATACCATTGGGGAACAGGCTTTGACCCCATAGGTGATATCTTTTCCCTTCAAGGTTTAGTAATAGAACATCACTGGAACAGAACAATACATCCACACAGAGCAAACTTGAACTAATATAAACTTCTTCTTAAGATTAATTTTCACACTTTAATCATATAGTGACCAGTGGTGCTGTAAATACCTAAAGAGTTACATATGCCAAGTAAGAAAACATATAAGTGGCTACATGTGGTGTGATAGAACTTCAAGGCCCTAGGCATAGTTGTCTATAAAAATCTCATACAGCAATCATGAGAACAGTAATATGAAAGCAAATAAGAAGAACTCGTCAAATACTAGAACTCTTGATTAGTTTGATTCCATAATAACCCAATGGATGAATTGCAAAAAGCAAGTGCATATTTACTATCTGGATGGCAGGCTAAGGGAATAAACAAGGTATGCAAAGTGGTGCAATGGATCGCTGGGTCCTACCACCTTGGTGAAAACTTGCTGGGACCAGAGGGGTATATATGCCTCCAGCAAAGGCTTCAGCAGATACCATTGGGGAACAGGCTTTGACCCCATAGGTGATATCTTTTCCCTTCAAGGTTTAGTAATAGAACATCACTGGAACAGAACAATACATCCACACAGAGCAAACTTGAACTAATATAAACTTCTTCTTAAGATTAATTTTCACACTTTAATCATATATTGACCAGTGGTGCTGTAAATACCTAAAGAGTTACATATGCCAAGTAAGAAAACATATAAGTGGCTATATGTGGAGTGATAGAACTTCAAGGCCCTAGGCATAATTGTCTATAAAAATCTCATACAGCAATCATGATAACAGCAACATGAAAACAAATAAGAAGAACCCGTCAAAGTCTAGAACTCTTGATTAGTTTGATTCCATAATAACCCAATGGATGAATTGCAAAAAGCAAGTGCATATTTACTATCTGGATGGCAGGCTAAAGGAATAAACAAGGTATGCAAAGTGATGCAATAGATCGCTGGGTCCTACCACCTTGGTGAAAACTTGCTGGGACTCGAGGGGTATATATGCCTCCAGCAAAGGCTTCATCAGATACCATTGGGGAACAGGCTTTGACCCCATAGGTGATATCTTTTCCCTTCAAGGTTTAGTAATAGAACATCACTGGAATAGAACAATACATCCACACAGAGGAAACTTGGACTAATATAAACTTTTTCTTACAATTAATTTTTACACTTTTATCATATAGTGACCAGTGGTGTTGTAAATACCTAAAGAGTTACATATGCCAAGTAAGAAAACATATAAATTGCTACATGTGTTGTAATAGAACTTCAAGGCCCTAGGAATAGTTGTCTATAAAAATCTCATACAGCAATCATGAGCATAACAACATGAAAGCAAATAAGAAGAACCCGTCAAAGTCTAGAACTCTTGATTAGTTTGATTCCATAATAACCCAATAGATGAATTGCAAAGCAAGTGCATATTTGTTATCTGGAGGGCAGGCTACACGAATAAACAAGGTATGCAAAGGGGCGAAATGGATCGCTGGGTCCTACCACCTTGGTGAAAACTTGCTGGGACCCGAGGGGTATATATGTCTCTTGCAAAGACTTCAGCAGATACCATTGGGGAACAGGCTTTGACCCCATAGGTGATATCTTTTCCCTTCAAGGTTTAGTAATAGAACATCACTGGAATAGAACAATACATCCACACAGAGCAAACTTGAACTAATATAAACTTTTTCTTACAATTAATTTTTACACTTTTATCATATAGTGACCAGTGGTGTTGTAAATACCTAAAGAGTTACATATGCCAAGTAAGAAAACATATAAATTGCTACATGTGGTGTGATAGAACTTCAAGGCCCTAGGCATAGTTGTCTATAAAAATCTCATACAGCAATCATGAGCACAGCAACATGAAAGCAAATAAGAAGAACCCGTCAAAGTCTAGAACTCTTGATTAGTTTGATTCCATAATAACCCAATGGATGAATTGCAAAGCAAGTGCATATTTGTTATCTGGAGGGCAGGCTACACGAATAAACAAGGTATGCAAAGGGACGAAATGGATCGCTGGGTCCTACCACCTTGGTGAAAACTTGCTGGGACCCGAGGGGTATATATGTCTCTTGCAAAGACTTCAGCAGATACCATTGGGGAACAGGCTTTGACCCCATAGGTGATATCTTTTCCCTTCAAGGTTTAGTAATAGAACATCACTGGAACAGAACAATACATCCACACAGAGCAAACTTGAACTAATGTAAACTTCTTACGATTAATTTTCACACTTTTATCATATAGTGACCAGTGGTGTTGTAAATACCTACAGAGTTACATATGCCAAGTAAGAAAACATATAAGTGGCTACATGTGGTGTGATAGAACTTCAAGGCCCTAGGCATAGTTGTCTATAAAAATCTCATACAGAAATCATGAGAACAATAATATGAAAGCAAATAAGAAGAACTCGTCAAAGTCTAGAACTCTTAAGTAGTTTGATTCCATAATAACCCAATGGATGAATTGCAAAAAGCAAGTGCATATTTACTATCTGGATGGCAGGCTACACGAATAAACAAGGTATGCAAAATGGTGCAATTGATCGCTGGGTCCTACCACCTTGGTGAAAACTTGCTGGGACTCGAGGGGTATATATGCCTCCAGCAAAGGCTTCAGCAGATACCATTGGGGAACAGGCTTTGACCCCATAGGTGATATCTTTTCCCTTCAAGGTTTAGTAATAGAACATCACTGGAACAGAACAATACATCCACACAGAGCAAACTTGAACTAATATAAACTTTTTCTTACAATTAATTTTTACACTTTTATCATATAGTGACCAGTGGTGTTGTAAATACCTAAAGAGTTACATATGCCAAGTAAGAAAACATATAAATTGCTACATGTGGTGTGATAGAACTTCAAGGCCCTAGGCATAGTTGTCTATAAAAATCTCATACAGCAATCATGAGCACAGCAACATGAAAGCAAATAAGAAGAACCCGTCAAAGTCTAGAACTCTTGATTAGTTTGATTCCATAATAACCCAATGGATGAATTGCAAAGCAAGTGCATATTTGTTATCTGGAGGGCAGGCTACACGAATAAACAAGGTATGCAAAGGGACGAAATGGATCGCTGGGTCCTACCACCTTGGTGAAAACTTGCTGGGACCCGAGGGGTATATATGTCTCTTGCAAAGACTTCAGCAGATACCATTGGGGAACAGGCTTTGACCCCATAGGTGATATCTTTTCCCTTCAAGGTTTAGTAATAGAACATCACTGGAACAGAACAATACATCCACACAGAGCAAACTTGAACTAATGTAAACTTCTTACGATTAATTTTCACACTTTTATCATATAGTGACCAGTGGTGTTGTAAATACCTACAGAGTTACATATGCCAAGTAAGAAAACATATAAGTGGCTACATGTGGTGTGATAGAACTTCAAGGCCCTAGGCATAGTTGTCTATAAAAATCTCATACAGCAATCATGAGAACAATAATATGAAAGCAAATAAGAAGAACTCGTCAAAGTCTAGAACTCTTAAGTAGTTTGATTCCATAATAACCCAATGGATGAATTGCAAAAAGCAAGTGCATATTTACTATCTGGATGGCAGGCTACACGAATAAACAAGGTATGCAAAATGGTGCAATGGATCGCTGGGTCCTACCACCTTGGTGAAAACTTGCTGGGACTCGAGGGGTATATATGCCTCCAGCAAAGGCTTCAGCAGATACCATTGGGGAACAGGCTTTGACCCCATAGGTGATATCTTTTCCCTTCAAGGTTTAGTAATAGAACATCACTGGAACAGAACAATACATCCACACAGAGCAAACTTGAACTAATATAAACTTTTTCTTACAATTAATTTTTACACTTTAATCGTTGTAAATACCTAAAGAGTTACATATGACAAGTAAGAAAACATATAAGTGGCTACATGTGGTGTGATAGAACTTCAAGGCCCAAGGCATAGTTGTCTATAAAAATCTCATACAGCAATCATGAGAACAGTAATATGAAAGCAAATAAGAAGAACTCGTCAAAGTCTAGAACTCTTGATTAGTTTGATTCCATAATAACCCAATGGATGAATTGCAAAAAGCAAGTGCATATTTACTATCTGGATGGCAGGCTAAGGGAATAAACAAGGTATGCAAAGTGGTGCAATGGATCGCTGGGTCCTACCACCTTGGTGAAAACTTGCTGGGACCAGAGGGGTATATATGCCTCCAGCAAAGGCTTCAGCAGATACCATTGGGGAACAGGCTTTGACCCCATAGGTGATATCTTTTCCCTTCAAGGTTTAGTAATAGAACATCACTGGAACAGAACAATACATCCACACAGAGCAAACTTGAACTAATATAAACTTCTTCTTAAGATTAATTTTCACACTTTAATCATATAGTGACCAGTGGTGTTATAAATACCTACAGAGTTACATATGCCAAGTAAGAAAACATATAAGTGGCTATATGTGGAGTGATAGAACTTCAAGGCCCTAGGCATAATTGTCTATAAAAATCTCATACAGCAATCATGAGAACAGCAACATGAAAACAAATAAGAAGAACCCGTCAAAGTCTAGAACTCTTGATTAGTTTGATTCCATAATAACCCAATGGATGAATTGCAAAAAGCAAGTGCATATTTACTATCTGGATGGCAGGCTACACGAATAAACAAGGTATGCAAAGTGGAGGAATAGATTGCTGGGTCCTACCACCTTGGTGAAAACTTGCTGGGACTCGAGGGGTATATATGCCTCCAGCAAAGGCTTCATCAGATACCATTGGGGAACAGGCTTTGACCCCATAGGTGATATCTTTTCCCTTCAAGGTTTAGTAATAGAACATCACTGGAATAGAACAATGCATCCACACAGAGCAAACTTGAACTAATATAAACTTGTTCTTACAATTAATTTTTACACTTTTATCATATAGTGACCAGTGGTGATGTAAATACCTAAAGAGTTACATATGCCAAGTAAGAAAACATATAAATTGCTACATGTGGTGTGATAGAACTTCAAGGGCCCTAGGCATAGTTGTCTATAAAAATATCATACAGAAATCATGAGCACAGCAACATGAAAGCAAATAAGAAGAACCCGTCAAAGTCTAGAACTATTGATTAGTTTGATTCCATAATAACCCAATGGATGAATTGCAAAGCAAGTGCATATTTGTTATCTGGAGGGCAGGCTACACGAATAAACAAGGTATGCAAAGGGGCGAAATGGATCGCTGGGTCCTACCACCTTGGTGAAAACTTGCTGGGACCCGAGGGGTATATATGTCTCTTGCAAAGACTTCAGCAGATACCATTGGAGAACAGGCTTTGACCCCATAGGTGATATCTTTTCCCTTCAAGGTTTAGTAATAGAACATCACTGGAACAGAACAATACATCCACACAGAGCAAACTTGAACTAATGTAAACTTCTTACGATTAATTTTCACACTTTTATCATATAGTGACCAGTGGTGTTGTAAATACCTACAGAGTTACATATGCCAAGTAAGAAAACATATAAGTGGCTACATGTGGTGTGATAGAACTTCAAGGCCCTAGGCATAGTTGTCTATAAAAATCTCATACAGCAATCATGAGAACAGTAATATGAAAGCAAATAAGAAGAACCCGTCAAAGTCTAGAACTCTTGATTAGTTTGATTCCATAATAACCCAATAGATGAATTGCAAAGCAAGTGCATATTTGTTATCTGGAGGGCAGGCTACACGAATAAACAAGGTATGCAAAGGGGCGAAATGGATCGCTGGGTCCTACCACCTTGGTGAAAACTTGCTGGGACCCGAGGGGTATATATGTCTCTTGCAAAGACTTCAGCAGATACCATTGGGGAACAGGCTTTGACCCCATAGGTGATATCTTTTCCCTTCAAGGTTTAGTAAAAGAACATCACTGGAACAGAACAATACATCCACACAGAGCAAACTTGAACTAATATAAATTTCTTCTTACAATTAATTTTTACACTTTAATCCTTGTAAATACCTAAAGAGTTACATATGCCAAGTAAGAAAACATATAAGTGGCTACATGTGGTGTGATAGAACTTCAAGGCCCTACGCATAGTTGTCTATAAAAATCTCATACAGCAATCATGAGAACAGTAATATGAAAGCAAATAAGAAGAACCCGTCAAAGTCTAGAACTCTTGATTAGTTTGATTCCATAATAACCCAATAGATGAATTGCAAAGCAAGTGCATGTTTGTTATCTGGAGGGCAGGCTACACGAATAAACAAGGTATGCAAAGGGGCGAAATGGATCGCTGGGTCCTACCACCTTGGTGAAAACTTGCTGGGACCCGAGGGGTATATATGTCTCTTGCAAAGACTTCAGCAGATACCATTGGGGAACAGGCTTTGACCCCATAGGTGATATCATTTCCCTTCAAGGTTTAGTAATAGAACATCACTGGAACAGAACAACACATCCACACAGAGCAAACTTGAACTAATATAAATTTCTTCTTACAATTAATTTTTACACTTTAATCCTTGTAAATACCTAAAGAGTTGCATATGCCAAGTAAGAAAACATATAAGTGGCTACATGTGGTGTGATAGAACTTCAAGGCCCTAGGCATAGTTGTCTATAAAAATCTCATACAGCAATCATGAGAACAGCAACATGAAATGCAAATAAGAAGAACCCGTCAAAGTCTAGAACTCTTGATTAGTTTGATTCCATAATAACCCAATGGATGAATTGCAAAGCAAGTGCATATTTGTTATCTGGAGGGCAGGCTACACGAATAAACAAGGTATGCAAAGGGGCGAAATGGATCGCTGGGTCCTACCACCTTGGTGAAAACTTGCTGGGACCCGAGGGGTATATATGTCTCTTGCAAAGACTTCAGCAGATACCATTGGGGAACAGGCTTTGACCCCATAGGTGACATCTTTTCCCTTCAAGATTTAGTCATAGAACATCACTGGAACAGAACAATACATCCACACAGAGCAAACTTGAACTAATATAAACTTCTTCTTAAGATTAATTTTCACACTTTAATCATATAGTGACCAGTGGTGTTGTAAATACCTAAAGAGTTACATATGCCAAGTAAGAAAACATATAAATTGTTACATGTGGTGTGATAGAACTTCAAGGCCCTAGGCATAGTTGTCTATAAAAATCTCATACTGCAATCATGAGCACAGCAACATGAAAACAAATAAGAAGAACCCGTCAAAGTCTAGAACTCTTGATTAGTTTGATTCCATAATAACCCAATGGATGAATTGCAAAAAGCAAGTGCATATTTACTATCTGGATGGCAGGCTACACGAATAAACAAGGTATGCAAAGTGGTGCAATGGATCGCTGGGTCCTACCACCTTGGTGAAAACTTGCTGGGACCAGAGGGGTATATATGCCTCCAGCAAAGGCTTAAGCAGATACCATTGGGGAACAGGCTTTGACCCCATAGGTGATATCTTTTCCTTTCAAGGTTTAGTATTAGAACATCACTGGAACAGAACAATACATCCACACAAAGCAAACTTGAACTAATATAAACTTCTTCTTAAGATTCATTTTCACACTTTAATCATATAGTGACCAGTGGTGCTGTAAATACCTAAAGAGTTACATATGCCAAGTAAGAAAACATATAAGTGGCTATATGTGGAGTGATAGAACTTCAAGGCCCTAGGCATAGTTGTCTATAAAAATCTCATACAGCAATCATGAGAACAGCAACATGAAAACAAATAAGAAGAACTCGTCAAAGTCTAGAACTCTTGATTAGTTTGATTCCATAATAACCCAATGGATGAATTGCAAAAAGCAAGTGCATATTTACTATCTGGATGGCAGGCTACACAAATAAACAAGGTATGCAAAGTGGTGCAATGGATCGCTGGGTCCTACCACCTTGGTGAAAACTTGCTGGGACTCGAGGGGTATATATGCCTCCAGCAAAGGCTTCATCAGATACCATTGGGGAACAGGCTTTGACCCCATAGGTGATATCTTTTCCCTTCAAGGTTTAGTAATAGAACATCACTGGAACAGAACAATACATCCACACAGAGCAAACTTGAACTAATATAAACTTTTTCTTACAATTAATTTTCACACTTTAATCGTTGTAAATACCTAAAGAGTTACATATGCCAAGTAAGAAAACATATAAGTGGCTACATGTGGTGTGATAGAACTTCAAGGCCCCAGGCATAGTTGTCTATAAAAATCTCATACAGCAATCATCAGAACAATAATATGAAAGCAAATAAGAAGAACTCGTCAAAGTCTAGAACTCTTGATTAGTTTGATTCCATAATAACCCAATGGATGAATTGCAAAAAGCAAGTGCATATTTAATATCTGGATGGCAGGCTACACGAATAAACAAGGTATGCAAAATGGTGCAATGGATCGCTGGGTCCTACCACCTTGGTGAAAACTTGCTGGGACTCGAGGGGTATATATGCCTCCAGCAAAGGCTTCAGCAGATACCATTGGGGAACAGGCTTTGACCCCATAGGTGATATCTTTTCCCTTCAAGGTTTAGTAATAGAACATCACTGGAACAGAACAATACATCCACACAGAGCAAACTTGAACTAATATACATTTCTTCTTACAATTAATTTTTACACTTTATTCGTTGTAAATACCTAAAGAGTTACATATGCCAAGTAAGAAAACATATAAGTGGCTACATGTGGTGTGATAGAACTTCAAGGCCCTAGGCATAGTTGTCTATAAAAATCTCATACAGCAATCATGAGAACAGTAATATGAAAGCAAATAAGAAGAACTCGTCAAAGTCTAGAACTCTTGATTAGTTTGATTCCATAATAACCCAATGGATGAATTGCAAAAAGCAAGTGCATATTTACTATCTGGATGGCAGGCTAAAGGAATAAACAAAGTATGCAAAGTGGTGCAATGGATCGCTGGGTCCTACCACCTTGGTGAAAACTTGCTGGGACCAGAGGGGTATATATGCCTCCAGCAAAGGCTTCAGCAGATACCATTGGGGAACAGGCTTTGACCCCATAGGTGGTATCTTTTCCCTTCAAGGTTTAGTAATAGAACATCACTGGAACAGAACAATACATCCACACAGAGCAAACTTGAACTAATATAAACTTCTTCTTAAGATTAATTTTCACACTTTAATCATATAGTGACCAGTGGTGCTGTAAATACCTAAAGAGTTACATATGCCAAGTAAGAAAACATATAAGTGGCTACATGTGGTGTGATAGAACTTCAAGGCCCTAGGCATAGTTGTCTATAAAAATCTCATACAGCAATCATGAGAACAGTAATATGAAAGCAAAAAAGAACTCGTCAAAGTCTAGAACTCTTGATTAGTTTGATTCCATAATAACCCAATGGATGAATTGCAAAAAGCAAGTGCATATTTACTATCTGGATGGCAGGCTACACGAATAAACAAGGTATGCAAAGTGATGCAATAGATCGCTGGGTCCTACCACCTTGGTGAAAACTTGCTGGGACTCGAGGGGTATATATGCCTCCAGCAAAGGCTTCATCAGATACCATTGGGGAACAGGCTTTGACCCCATAGGTGATATCTTTTCCCTTCAAGGTTTAGTAATAGAACATCACTGGAATAGAACAATACATCCACACAGAGGAAACTTGAACTAATATAAACTTTTTCTTACAATTAATTTTTACACTTTTATCATATAGTGACCAGTGGTGTTGTAAATACCTAAAGAGTTACATATGCCAAGTAAGAAAACATATAAATTGCTACATGTGGTGTAATAGAACTTCAAGGCCCTAGGAATAGTTGTCTATAAAAATCTCATACAGCAATCATGAGCACAACAACATGAAAGCAAATAAGAAGAACCCGTCAAAGTCTAGAACTCTTGATTAGTTTGATTCCATAATAACCCAATAGATGAATTGCAAAGCAAGTGCATATTTGTTATCTGGAGGGCAGGCTACACGAATAAACAAGGTATGCAAAGGGGCGAAATGGATCGCTGGGTCCTACCACCTTGGTGAAAACTTGCTGGGACCCGAGGGGTATATATGTCTCTTGCAAAGACTTCAGCAGATACCATTGGGGAACAGGCTTTGACCCCATAGGTGATATCTTTTCCCTTCAAGGTTTAGTAATAGAACATCACTGGAATAGAACAATACATCCACACAGAGCAAACTTGAACTAATATAAACTTTTTCTTACAATTAATTTTTACACTTTTATCATATAGTGACCAGTGGTGTTGTAAATACCTAAAGAGTTACATATGCCAAGTAAGAAAACATATAAATTGATACATGTGGTGTGATAGAACTTCAAGGCCCTAGGCATAGTTGTCTATAAAAATCTCATACAGCAATCATGAGCACAGCAACATGAAAGCAAATAAGAAGAACCCGTCAAAGTCTAGAACTCTTGATTAGTTTGATTCCATAATAACCCAATGGATGAATTGCAAAGCAAGTGCATATTTGTTATCTGGAGGGCAGGCTACACGAATAAACAAGGTATGCAAAGGGACGAAATGGATCGCTGGGTCCTACCACCTTGGTGAAAACTTGCTGGGACCCGAGGGTTATATATGTCTCTTGCAAAGACTTCAGCAGATACCATTGGGGAACAGGCTTTGACCCCATAGGTGATATCTTTTCCCTTCAAGGTTTAGTAATAGAACATCACTGGAACAGAACAATACATCCACACAGAGCAAACTTGAACTAATGTAAACTTCTTACGATTAATTTTCACACTTTTATCATATAGTGACCAGTGGTGTTGTAAATACCTACAGAGTTACAATAACCCAATGGATGAATTGCAAAAAGCAAGTGCATATTTACTATCTGGATGGCAGGCTACACAAATAAACAAGGTATGCAAAGTGGTGCAATGGATCGCTGGGTCCTACCAGCTTGGTGAAAACTTGCTGGGACTCGAGGGGTATATATGCCTCCAGCAAAGGCTCCATCAGATACCATTGGGGAACAGGCTTTGACCCCATAGGTGATATCTTTTCCCTTCAAGGTTTAGTAATAGAACATCACTGGAACAGAACAATACATCCACACAGAGCAAACTTGAACTAATATAAACTTTTTCTTACAATTAATTTTCACACTTTAATCGTTGTAAATACCTAAAGAGTGTAACGAATACGACTCTGGGTAAATATGAATTAGCTCAAGAATATGGGGAATTCTGGGAATATTAATATTTATGACTCATGGTCATAATTCATAAGTCGCATGTACATTTATTTTATCAATTATCGAGATTACCTTGTTCTGTAACTGGTCTGACCAACCTTTAACTCGGCCAGCGAGTAGATGTAAGGTCAGTACAGTTAAGAAGGGGGTATTCACAAACTCCACTAAAGTTTTGTCTTCTGGCCACGAACATCAAACTTTCTGAGTTTATGAATTAATAACTACTCAAGGTAGTCTAGATCGAGCTTTGTAGCTTATAATTGGATCTTTTAGATTCATTGACTTATAAGGTGGATTTTCAAACACAGAGACAGTGAAAAGTATTTTATGGATTTTAATAAAATGTAAAACTAGAGATTATGAGCTACGAATATAAACGTACGTAAAAATGCATACAAATAAAACAAACATTTAAACAATCAAGAACATGAAGAAATAACGTGATCAGAAATAAATTAAATGAAAAAGAGAGAAAATATGAAGAGAGAGAGAAAGAGAGAGAGAGAGTAGCTGGTAATTATTGTAGACAGAAAACGTCTCGGTTACGTATGGTAACCCTCGTTCCCTGAGTCCAGGGAACGGAGACGCCTCGTCGGGGGAGTTCCCCTGACGAATTGGGATCACGCTAGGGAGACCAATTGCCTTCGAGTGAATTAAAACGAGCCAATGATCATTGGCATGCAAGGTTTGCATTCCGCGGCCCGCCTACCAGTGCGGGTATAAGGCGGAATCAAGCACATACACAAACGCTTTTCGCTGAGGAGCCGAACGGTGTCCAGTCCTCCGCGAAGGTACAGCAGCATGGCGACGGGACGAGGCGTCTCCGTTCCCTGGACTCAGGGAACGAGGGTTACCATACGTAACCGAGACGTTCCCTTTCGTCAGCAGGGAACTCCGACGCCTCGTCGGGGGAGTTCCCCTGACGAATTGGGATCCCTACCAAAACGCCATGGTGCTGGCCCCTTCCAGCGCCCAGCTAAGCTACAGCCCTGCAGCAGTTTCCAGAAATTTTGCGGGAGCTAGCTAGGGAATCACACTGCTGTTCCACAAGACCCAATCAGTGGATATTGGATAACACTGGGAAAGCGTGTCCGACCCCAAGGATATAATGGGGGGGAACGCTGCGGAAGCTGAGGCAGCCTAGAGGAAGGCCCTCAATACACATATGTACTAACCACGTAGGGTAGTGAAACATATGGCAGTCCTTGAAGGTAGTCCCAGTCCGGAGGAGCATACTCAACAAGGACGACAGAATGAGTCTGTCAAGGGGAAGACACGGCTGAACTGCACGTGGCAATCATGGGTCGCTGCAGGGACCACTGGAAAAACACCCAGTCTACTAGCAACTCCTTACTGAAGGTAGCAGACCTGGTGCCGGGCGGTCCGCAACGCCTGGCACCGGAGGGGGTGATGGAGGAACTCATGAGGTTAGCCGTTTGTTGGGTAACCAACGGAGCAAAAAGACGCACGTATCCGCTCACGGAATGGCGTCGCAAGCCGACACACCTATTCCCTCTAATTACTGGCCGTAGCGAGTACTCAGGAGGAAACCGGTTCCACACGTAGGCCATAAAACCTAGCGAACGTGTTCGGTGTCGCCCAGCCCGCAGCTCTACAAATGTCTGTTAGCGAGGCGCCTTGTGCCAGAGCCCAGGAAGCGGCAACACTCCTAGTGGAGTGAGCCCGCAACCTAGGTGGGCAGGGCTCACCCTGGGACTCATAAGCCCTGGTGATAGCATCCACTAGCCAGTGGGCTAACCTCTGCTTGGAGACAGCCTTACCCTTCTGCTGGCCTCCGTAACAAACAAAGAGCTGATCTGAGGTCCTAAAGCTTTGCGTTCTGTCTATATAAACCCGGAGGGCCCGGACAGGACAGAGAAAAGCTAGGGCTGGGTCTGCCTCCTCCTGGGGCAGCGCTTGCAGGTTCACTACCTGGTCCGCGAAGGGAGTGGTAGGAACCTTGGGCACATATCCGAGCCTGGGTCTCAATATGACCTGAGAAAGGCCAGGCCCGAACTCTAGGCACGATTCGTCGACCGAAAAAGCCTGCAGATCCCCTACCCTCTTGAAGGAAGCCAATGCTAACAGGAGCGCTGTCTTAATGGACAGGATATTAAGCTCGACTGACAGCAAAGGCTCAAAAGGAGGACTTTGAAGTGCTCTAAGCACTAAAGTTAAGTCCCAAGAGGGTACAGGGTGCAAGTTGCGAGGTGGATTTAGCCTCCTAGCACCCTTGAGGAATCTGATGACCAGGTCGTGCTTCCCCACGGACTTACCTTCAACTACATCGTGATGTGCGGCTATTGCGGCCACATACACTTTAAGGGTGGAGGGAGACAGCCTTCGCTCCAACCCTTGTTGTAGGAAGGAGAGCACAACTCTGATCGGGCAAGTTCGTGGGTTCTCCCCGTGGGAAGAACACCAGCCGACGAACAGGTTCTACTTCAGAGCATAGAGGCGCCTCGTAGAGGGGGCTCTAGCTGAAGAGATGGTATCTACCACTGCCTGTGGCAGGCCATCTAGAACCTCCGCGTCCCGTCCAGGGACCAGACATGGAGTTTCCAGAGGTCTGGACGCGGGTGCCATAGAGTGCCCCGTCTCTGAGAGAGAAGGTCTTTCCTCAGAGGAACCGGCCAGGGAGGGGCTGTCGCAAGGAGCATGAGTTCTGGGAACCAAGTCCGGGTTGGCCAATACGGGGCCACCAAAAGGACCTGCTCCTCGTCCTCCCTGACCTTGCACAGTGTCTGTGCAAGAAGGCTCACTGGGGGGAACGCATATTTGCGTAAGTCCCGGGGCCAGCTGTGTGCCAGGGCATCCGTGCCGAGAGTTCCCTCGGTCAGGGAGTAATACCACTGGCAATGGGTCGTGTCCGGAGAGGCAAACAGGTCTACCTGTGCGGCTCCGAAGATTCGCCAAATCAGCTGGACCGCCTGGGGATGGAGTCGCCACTCTCCCGGAAGGGGAGGCTGACGTGAAAGCTCGTCGGCCACATAATTGAACTCCCCTGGGACATGAATGGCACGAAGCGACCTCAGATGCTTCTGACTCCATAGGAGGAGGTGGGAGGCGAGTCGCGACATACGACGGGAGCGCAGACCACCTTGTCGGTTGATGTACGCAACGGTCGCAGTGCTGTCCGTACGGACCAGTACATGCTTGTGTCTGAGAAACCCCTTGAGGCGACACAAGGCCAAGCGTACTGCTTGCAACTCTAGGCAATTGATGTGCCAATGCAGCTGGGGCCCCGTCCACAGACCCGAGACTGCATGCCCTTTGTACGTGGCCCCCCAGCCCTTGGCAGAAGCATCTGTGAAAACCACAGCATGCCTGGAAACCTGGACTAGGGGCACTCCAGCCCGTAGAAACCCAGGATCCAACCAAGGGGAGAAGGTTTGGCGACAGCTCGGGGTGACTCTGACCCGGAACTTGCCGCTCTGCCACGCCCACCTCGAGACTCGATCGCAAAGCCAGTGCTGGAGCGGACTCATATGCAACAGACCGAGCGGCGTTACTGCGGCTGCGGCTGCATATGCCCCAGGAGCCTCTGAAATTGTTTCAGTGGAACCGCTGACTTGCCTTGAAAAGACTTGAGGCAGTTGAGCACTGACTGGACGCGTTCCTCCGTGAGGCGCGCAGTCTGG
The DNA here is from genome assembly GCF_964197995.2 of Scardinius erythrophthalmus. Classification (NCBI taxonomy): domain Eukaryota; kingdom Metazoa; phylum Chordata; class Actinopteri; order Cypriniformes; family Leuciscidae; genus Scardinius; species Scardinius erythrophthalmus. The sequence goes on along the minus strand of NC_138227.1, from coordinate 39,468,827 downwards.
GCGACCGAGTCCATCTCCATACCGAGATAAGAGATCCTCTGCACAGGGGAGAGTTTGCTCTTGTCCCAGTTGACCTGAAGCCCCAACTGACTGAGGTGCCGGAGCACCATGTCCCTGTGATCGCACAACACATCTCGCGAGTGTGCCAGAATGAGCCAGTCGTCGAGGTAGTTGAGAATGCGAACGCCTTGTTCTCTCATGGGAACAATGGCCGCCTCCGCGACTTTTGTGAAGACACGGAGCGACAGGGCCAGCCCGAAGGGTAGGACCTTGTACTGATATGCTCGACTCTCGAAAGCAAACCGAAGGAACGGTCTGTGTCGAGGAAGAATCGAGACATGAAAGTACGCGTCCTTCAGGTCGATCGCTGCAAACCAATCCTGGGGACGGATGCACTCGAAAATGCGTTTGTGCGTGAGCATCTTGAACGGGAGCTTGTGCAGGGCCCGATTCAATACTCGCAGATCCAGGATTGGCCGTAACCCACCGCCTTTCTTGGGTACAATGAAGTAAGGGCTGTAAAACCCTGACCTCATATCGGCTGGAGGGACCGGCTCGATCGCGTCCTTCGCCAGTAGGACGTCGATCCCTTTCCGCAAGACTGGGGCATCCACTGGACGCACATGGGTGAAGTGGACGCCCCTGAACTTGGGAGGCCGGCGTGCAAATTGAATTGCATAGCCGAGCCGGTTGGTGCGGATGAGCCAGCGCGACGGACTCGGGAGCTCTAACCAGGCTCAGAGAAACCGCCGCAACGAGCCCACCCGCACGACCGGCGTACCCGCGGAGGGGCAGCGAGGTGGAGGGCAGGGACACGGCTCTGGTGGCATTGTGGCGGCCGAGAGCGGGGTCTGGGTGTGTATTTGAAGAACACCTACCTGCCTCCACCGGGGGACAGACGGCAGGGAAGACCCGTGAGTGTTCTGCTGCGGTCTGTCGCCTGGCGAGGGAAGGGGAGGAGACAAGGAGCAAGGCCCGAGGGCGGCTGCTGGTCTCGCCTTCCCGCCCAGCGACAGACAGGAGTGGCGTGACCGAGGTGGCGCCACTGCTATCTGAGAGCTGGGGAGAGAGGACTGAGAGTGGCGAGACCCGAGGGTGGCGCACACTGACGTCCTACTCTTGAGCGGGAGAGACTGCATGTTCGGCAGTCCCAACCGTGAATGACCCAGAGGAGGAAGAAACTGCTCTTTTTTAGGTTTTGGGTACCACCGACCAGCTGGTCGGCGGAGGAACAGAAACTAGAAAAATTTAACAAAGGATTCTCCACCCGGCCCTCCTCCGGGGGAAGGAGTGGTGATGACACACACTCCCAAAGAGCAGTTTTCGTCACACTCTCTGGGTCGCTCCTCTCAGGGTCATTTCCCCTCCTTTCGCTGGGGGGGAAACGAACTCCGAGCGGGCTGGTTTTAAGGCGCTTCTGGACCACAGTGTGGACATCGTCTGACCGAAGGCCAGCGCTGTGACTAATCACGGCCAGTCATAAAGCGCAGCTCTACTCCGAGTCAGAACTACCCACGTGCACTGAATGTGCAGGGGTAGTGAGAGAGGAAAAACTTCTGCAGATTTAGGCATGTTTGGCTTGCCATATTGGCACCAAAATACTTCCATACTGCCAAAATTTTTCACACACATCTAGGCACTTTAGACCCAGGAAGTGTGGCTGTCAAGTCTGAACCTTCAGCATGAGAACACAACATTACAGTAGGAACTCAGCATTTTCAGAGTATAACAGCCCTCTCTCCGATGTAGCAATCGTCATCTGTCCTCCCCTGGGGCCCCGAATGAAATGCTTGGTCCCTCATGATAAGGACCAAAATCCCACTCAAAGCCTCGACGGCACACGGCACGCTGAGCGGCTCAAGCCTTTACGAGAAAGGGGAGGCGAACAACGTGCCGACGTGGTCATGCACTCCTGGGAGAACATGAACCACCCATGAACGCCATCTCAACACACTGATTAGGCATGTGAAACAGCGATCATGGCCGTCAACCAGGCATGCAAGACAGTGAACGTGGCCATCGCTGGCACACGGCACGCTGAGCGTTCAAGCCCTCAGGCAAGACGAACAACGTGCCGACGTGGTCATGCTCTCATGTAGAGAGCACAAACCACCCACGAACACAGTCTCAGCATGTTTGTGATGCGCTAGAGGAGTGGGAAGCTCGTGAGGGTCTTTCACCTGGCGAGACATTCCGCACTGTAACCCTCAGATCACCAATGTTATTTGCCAAAGTAGCCCTCTCCTGGTGCACCAGAAGAGAAACTAGATCGGGAAACAAGCAAAGGGACTCACCTCATAGAGGCACGCGAGTCTTGATCTTGACCACGCATCTTGAGCGCCGAACGACGCGCGTTGGGTTGCCGTGACAACCCACGCTGTCAACCGGCGCTCGACGGCACACGGCACGCTGAGCGGCTCGAGCCTTTAAAAAGGGGAGACGAACAACGTGCCGACGTGGTCATGCACTCATGAGAGAACATAACCACCCACGAACGCAGTTTCACACACTGATTAGGCACGTGAAACAATGAACGTGGCCGTCAAATAAGGACAGGAACGATCGCATCCAGAAACACACGAGTGAAACGTCATCCTGAAAAGGACGCGATCTTCACTCGTGTTGCTCTTTCAGGAAGAAATTACTCTCTTTATTGTGCTGAAGCACACAGGGACCCAACGCGGCGACACAGCGGGGAAACTGCAAGCCCGCTGTGCGCACTCAACCGTTTACCAGCTGTAAAAACAGCTTTTGAATTAACAAGTGTGTAGACGCAGCCGGCAGACAGGAAATCGCGCGGTCGCTGAAACGCCGTCTCACCAACACAGAGAGGTCCCTTCCCGAAACAGCAGACTCGTAGAGCGTAAGATAAATACAATCTTAAAACTCATTCACTCAGAGAGGACACAACCGGTCGGCTCCAAAGCAGAAAGCGTTTGTGTATGTGCTTGATTCCGCCTTATACCCGCACTGGTAGGCGGGCCGCGGAATGCAAACCTTGCATGCCAATGATCATTGGCTCGTTTTAATTCACTCGAAGGCAATTGGTCTCCCTAGCGTGATCCCAATTCGTCAGGGGAACTCCCCCGACGAGGCGTCGGAGTTCCCTGCTGACGAAAGGGAACTTAATTCCACGAGGCACCAGGAATCAGCTTTTAGAGAGATATACGTTACTTGTAAGTTTGTTCTCTTTCGAGTGATGCTTAAAGGCAGGAAGCGTGTCCTCTGTCCTGTTTGTGCTGCGTCTTCTGGCGTCGTGGGAAGCTTAAGAAGGTCTCAGTGGATGTAACGTTACCAGAAAATAAGATTCATCTCCCGTGAAAGGAAGACGCAAATATAACTTAGTTGCAAAAGAACGGCTGCTACGACTCAAACGTGTTTGTCCGAGGCCTTCCAGGATGTTCCTCGGGGAAGCGTCGCGCCGGGAGAAGAGGAGGAAGGATGAGAGCGAGGTGAGAGAGTGAGGTGAGAGAGCCCGCTGTGTTTTGAAGGAGCTAAAGTCACGCCCCCTTGCGTGCGTGACCCAATCGCCTGGGAGGACGTATTGTGGTCATGTCCTTTCATTTGGAAAGGACATGACCACAATACATGACTCTTCTAACTAATTTTGGCGGAATAAACTTCGTTCATAAACATTTATAAAACTGGTATTAATCAAATAATGCATCCTCTAATATTCTGTGCTAAATATTCAACACCGTTGTGTTCTTCTGAACAAAACAATACCGCGAATGACAATTCTGTTAGTCAACAACACAAAGAAACAGGATTTCTCGTGATTACATGCATATTAAACTGATTACATATCAATAAAGCTTATAGATATCGTATTTCGGGTATAAGGATCATAAGCACAGCAAGAAATACATTTTAAACATTTTAAAAAGGTACTTTTGACCACAAGTGGTCGGGCATGATAAGGAGTCTGTTTTGTGTGTGTGTGTATGCAGAGTCGTGCACACGTGGAACCGCGTGGCGAACTTTGTCCTTCCTTTTCAGTGTGAATATCTTCTCGAGTTGATGATATTAACTCAGGGGACCTGACCGAGCATCTGCTAACACTGTTGTTTTGTTTTGAGGGGTTAATCAGTACCTTTTGTTTGTTGATTAGATTTGATTAATCAACAAAAAGGCAGACCTGATCATCTGCTTTCCGTTACAAGAGTTACATATGCCAAGTAAGAAAACATATAAGTGGCTACATGTGGTGTGATAGAACTTCAAGGCCCTAGGCATAGTTGTCTATAAAAATCTCATACAGCAATCATGAGAACAATAATATGAAAGCAAATAAGAAGAACTCGTCAAAGTCTAGAACTCTTAAGTAGTTTGATTCCATAATAACCCAATGGATGAATTGCAAAAAGCAAGTGCATATTTACTATCTGGATGGCAGGCTACACGAATAAAGAAGGTATGCAAAGTGGTGCAATGGATCGCTGGGTCCTACCACCTTTGTGAAATCTTGCTGGGACCCGAGGGGAATATATGCTTCCAGCAAAGGATTCGGCACATACCATTGGGGAACAGGCTTTGACCCCATAGGTGATATCTTTTCCCTTCAAGATTTAGTAATAGAACATCACTGGAACAGAACAATACATCCACACAGAGCAAACTTGAACTAATATAAACTTCTTCTTAAGATTAATTTTCACACTTTAATCATATAGTGACCAGTGGTGTTGTAAATACCTAAAGAGTTACATATGCCAAGTAAGAAAACATATAAATTGCTACATGTGGTGTGATAGAACTTCAAGGCCCTAGGCATAGTTGTCTATAAAAATCTCATACTGCAATCATGAGCACAGCAACATGAAAACAAATAAGAAGAACCCGTCAAAGTCTTGAACTCTTGATTAGTTTGATTCCATAATAACCCAATGGATGAATTGCAAAAAGTAAGTGCATATTTACTATCTGGATGGCAGGCTACACAAATAAACAAGGTATGCAAAGTGGTGCAATGGATCGCTGGGTCCTACCACCTTTGTGAAATCTTGCTGGGACTCGAGGGGTATATATGCCTCCAGCAAAGGCTTCATCAGATACCATTGGGGAACAGGCTTTGACCCCATAGGTGATATCTTTTCCCTTCAAGGTTTAGTAATAGAACATCACTGGAATAGAACAATACATCCACACAGAGCAAACTTGAACTAATATAAACTTTTTCTTACAATTATTTTTTACACTTTTATCATATAGTGACCAGTGGTGTTGTAAATACCTAAAGAGTTACATATGCCAAGTAAGAAAATATATAAATTGCTACATGTGGTGTGATAGAACTTCAAGGCCCTAGGCATAGTTGTCTATAAAAATCTCATACAGCAATCATGAGAACAGTAATATGAAAGCAAATAAGAAGAACTCGTCAAAGTCTAGAACTCTTGATTAGTTTGATTCCATAATAACCCAATGGATGAATTGCAAAAAGCAAGTGCATATTTATTATCTGGAGGGCAGGCTACACGAATAAACAAGGTATGCAAAAGGGCGAAATGGATCGCTGGGTCCTACCACCTTGGTGAAAACTTGCTGGGACCCGAGGGGTATATATGTCTCTTGCAAAGACTTCAGCAGATACCATTGGGGAACAGGCTTTGACCCCATAGGTGATATCTTTTCCCTTCAAGGTTTAGTAATAGAACATTACTGGAACAGAACAATACATCCACACAGAGCAAATTTGAACTAATATAAACTTCTTCTTAAGATTAATTTTCACACTTTAATCATATAGTGACCAGTGGTGCTGTAAATACCTAAAGAGTTACATATGCCAAGTAAGAAAACATATAAGTGGCTATATGTGGAGTGATAGAACTTCAAGGCCCTAGGCATAATTGTCTATAAAAATCTCATACAGCAATCATGAGAACAGCAACATGAAAACAAATAAGAAGAACCCGTCAAAGTCTAGAACTCTTGATTAGTTTGATTCCATAATAACCCAATGGATGAATTGCAAAAAGCAAGTGCATATTTACTATCTGGATGGCAGGCTACACGAATAAACAAGGTATGCAAAGTGGTGCAATAGATCGCTGGGTCCTACCACCTTGGTGAAAACTTGCTGGGACTCGAGGGGTATATATCCCTCCAGCAAAGGCTTCATCAGATACCATTGGGGAAAAGGCTTTGACCCCATAGGTGATATCTTTTCCCTTCAAGGTTTAGTAATAGAACATCACTGGAACAGAACAATACATCCACACAGAGCAAACTTGAACTAATATAAACTTCTTCTTAAGATTCATTTTCACACTTTAATCATATAGTGACCAGTGGTGCTGTATATACCTAAAGAGTTACATATGCCAAGTAAGAAAACATATAAGTGGCTATATGTGGAGTGATAGAACTTCAAGGCCCTAGGCATAGTTGTCTATAAAAATCTCATACAGCAATCATGAGAACAGCAACATGAAAACAAATAAGAAGAACTCGTCAAAGTCTAGAACTCTTGATTAGTTTGATTCCATAATAACCCAATGGATGAATTGCAAAAAGCAAGTGCATATTTACTATCTGGATGGCAGGCTACACAAATAAACAAGGTATGCAAAGTGGTGCAATGGATTGCTGGGTCCTACCACCTTGGTGAAAACTTGCTGGGACTCGAGGGGTATATATGCCTCCAGCAAAGGCTTCATCAGATACCATTGGGGAACAGGCTTTGACCCCATAGGTGATATCTTTTCCCTTCAAGGTTTAGTAATAGAACATCACTGGAACAGAACAATACATCCGCACAGAGCAAACTTGAACTAATATAAACTTTTTCTTACAATTAATTTTCACACTTTAATCGTTGTAAATACCTAAAGAGTTACATATGCCAAGTAAGAAAACATATAAGTGGCTACATGTGGTGTGATAGAACTTCAAGGCCCTAGGCATAGTTGTCTATAAAAATCTCATACAGCAATCATGAGAACAATAATATGAAAGCAAATAAGAAGAACTCGTCAAAGTCTAGAACTCTTGATTAGTTTGATTCCATAATAACCCAATGGATGAATTGCAAAAAGCAAGTGCATATTTAATATCTGGATGGCAGGCTACACGAATAAACAAGGTATGCAAAATGGTGCAATGGATCGCTGGGTCCTACCACCTTGGTGAAAACTTGCTGGGACTCGAGGGGTATATATGCCTCCAGCAAAGGCTTCAGCAGATACCATTGGGGAACAGGCTTTGACCCCATAGGTGATATCTTTTCCCTTCAAGGTTTAGTAATAGAACATCACTGGAACAGAACAATACATCCACACAGAGCAAACTTGAACTAATATAAATTTCTTCTTACAATTAATTTTTACACTTTAATCGTTGTAAATACCTAAAGAGTTACATATGCCAAGTAAGAAAACATATAAGTGGCTACATGTGGTGTGATAGAACTTCAAGGCCCTAGGCATAGTTGTCTATAAAAATCTCATACAGCAATCATGAGAACAGTAATATGAAAGCAAATAAGAAGAACTCGTCAAAGTCTAGAACTCTTGATTAGTTTGATTCCATAATAACCCAATGGATGAATTGCAAAAAGCAAGTGCATATTTACTATCTGGATGGCAGGCTAAAGGAATAAACAAAGTATGCAAAGTGGTGCAATGGATCGCTGGGTCCTACCACCTTGGTGAAAACTTGCTGGGACCAGAGGGGTATATATGCCTCCAGCAAAGGCTTCAGCAGATACCATTGGGGAACAGGCTTTGACCCCATAGGTGATATCTTTTCCCTTCAAGGTTTAGTAATAGAACATCACTGGAACAGAACAATACATCCACACAGAGCAAACTTGAACTAATATAAACTTCTTCTTAAGATTAATTTTCACACTTTAATCATATAGTGACCAGTGGTGCTGTAAATACCTAAAGAGTTACATATGCCAAGTAAGAAAACATATAAGTGGCTACATGTGGTGTGATAGAACTTCAAGGCCCTAGGCATAGTTGTCTATAAAAATCTCATACAGCAATCATGAGAACAGCAACATGAAAGCAAATAAGAAGAACTCGTCAAAGTCTAGAACTCTTGATTAGTTTGATTCCATAATAACCCAATGGATGAATTGCAAAAAGCAAGTGCATATTTACTATCTGGATGGCAGGCTAAGGGAATAAACAAGGTATGCAAAGTGGTGCAATGGATCGCTGGGTCCTACCACCTTGGTGAATACTTGCTGGGACCAGAGGGGTATATATGCCTCCAGCAAAGGCTTCAGCAGATACCATTGGGGAACAGGCTTTGACCCCATAGGTGATATCTTTTCCCTTCAAGGTTTAGTAATAGAACATCACTGGAACAGAACAATACATCCAAACAGAGCAAACTTGAACTAATATAAACTTCTTCTTAAGATTCATTTTCACACTTTAATCATATAGTGACCAGTGGTGCTGTAAATACCTAAAGAGTTACATATGCCAAGTAAGAAAACATATAAGTGGCTATATGTGGAGTGATAGAACTTCAAGGCCCTAGGCATAATTGTCTATAAAAATCTCATACAGCAATCATGAGAACAGCAACATGAAAACAAATAAGAAGAACCCGTCAAAGTCTAGAACTCTTGATTAGTTTGATTCCATAATAACCCAATGGATGAATTGCAAAAAGCAAGTGCATATTTACTATCTGGATGGCAGGCTACACGAATAAACAAGGTATGCAAAGTGGTGCAATAGATCGCTGGGTCCTACCACCTTGGTGAAAACTTGCTGGGACTAGAGGGGTATATATGCCTCCAGCAAAGGCTTCATCAGATACCATTGGGGAACAGGCTTTGACCCCATAGGTGATATCTTTTCCCTTCAAGGTTTAGTAATAGAACATCACTGGAATAGAACAATACATCCACACAGAGCAAACTTGAACTAATATAAACTTTTTCTTACAATTAATTTTTACACTTTTATCATATAGTGACCAGTGGTGTTGTAAATACCTAAAGAGTTACATATGCCAAGTAAGAAAACATATAAATTGCTACATGTGGTGTGATACAACTTCAAGGCCCTAGGCATAGTTGTCTATAAAAATCTCATACAGCAATCATGAGCACAACAACATGAAAGCAAATAAGAAGAACCCGTCAAAGTCTAGAACTCTTGATTAGTTTGATTCCATAATAACCCAATAGATGAATTGCAAAGCAAGTGCATATTTGTTATCTGGAGGGCAGGCTACACGAATAAACAAGGTATGCAAAGGGGCGAAATGGATCGCTGGGTCCTACCACCTTGGTGAAAACTTGCTGGGACCCGAGGGGTATATATGTCTCTTGCAAAGACTTCAGCAGATACCACTGGGGAACAGGCTTTGACCCCATAGGTGATATCTTTTCCTTTCAAGGTTTAGTAATAGAACATCACTGGAACAGAACAATACATCCACACAGAGCAAACTTGAACTAATGTAAACTTCTTACGATTAATTTTCACACTTTTATCATATAGTGACCAGTGGTGTTGTAAATACCTACAGAGTTACATATGCCAAGTAAGAAAACATATAAGTGGCTACATGTGGTGTGATAGAACTTCAAGGCCCTAGGCATAGTTGTCTATAAAAATCTCATACAGCAATCATGAGAACAGTAATATGAAAGCAAATAAGAAGAACCCGTCAAAGTCTAGAACTCTTGATTAGTTTGATTCCATAATAACCCAATGGATGAATTGCAAAAAGCAAGTGCATATTTACTATCTGGATGGCAGGCTAAAGGAATAAACAAGGTATGCAAAGTGGTGCAATGGATCGCTGGGTCCTACCACCTTGGTGAAAACTTGCTGGGACCAGAGGGGTATATATGTCTCCAGCAAAGGCTTCAGCAGATACCATTGGGGAACAGGCTTTGACCCCATAGGTGATATCTTTTCCCTTCAAGGTTTAGTAATAGAACATCACTGGAACAGAACAATACATCCACACAGAGCAAATTTGAACTAATATAAACTTCTTCTTAAGATTCATTTTCACACTTTAATCATATAGTGACCAGTGGTGCTGTAAATACAAGTGGCTATATGTGGAGTTATAGAACTTCAAGGCCCTAGGCATAGTTGTCTATAAAAATCTCATACAGCAATCATGAGAACAGCAACATGAAAACAAATAAGAAGAACTTGTCAAAGTCTAGAACTCTTGATTAGTTTGATTCCATAATAACCCAATGGATGAATTGCAAAAAGCAAGTGCATATTTACTATCTGGATGGCAGGCTACACAAATAAACAAGGTATGCAAAGTGGTGCAATGGATCGCTGGGTCCTACTACCTTGGTGAAAACTTGCTGGGACTCGAGGGGTATATATGCCTCCAGCAAAGGCTCCATCAGATACCATTGGGGAACAGGCTTTGACCCCATAGGTGATATCTTTTCCCTTCAAGGTTTAGTAATAGAACATCACTGGAATAGAACAATACATCCACACAGAGCAAACTTGAACTAATATAAACTTTTTCTTACAATTAATTTTTACACTTTTATCATATAGTGACCAGTGGTGTTGTAAATACCTAAAGAGTTACATATGCCAAGTAAGAAAACATATAAATTGCTACATGTGGTGTGATAGAACTTCACGGCCCTAGGCATAGTTGTCTATAAAAATCTCATACAGCAATCATGAGCACAGCAACATGAAAGCAAATAAGAAGAACCCGTCAAAGTCTAGAACTCTTGATTAGTTTGATTCCATAATAACCCAATGGATGAATTGCAAAGCAAGTGCATATTTGTTATCTGGAGGGCAGGCTACACGAATAAACAAGGTATGCAAAGGGGCGAAATGGATCGCTGGGTCCTACCACCTTGGTGAAAACTTGCTGGGACCTGAGGGGTATATATGTCTCTTGCAAAGACTTCAGCAGATACCATTGGGGAACAGGCTTTGACCCCATAGGTGATATCTTTTCCCTTCAAGGTTTAGTAATAGAACATCACTGGAACAGAACAATACATCCACACAGAGCAAACTTGAACTAATGTAAACTTCTTACGATTAATTTTCACACTTTTATCATATAGTGACCAGTGGTGTTGTAAATACCTACAGAGTTACATATGCCAAGTAAGAAAACATATAAGTGGCTACATGTGGTGTGATAGAACTTCAAGGCCCTAGGCATAGTTGTCTATAAAAATCTCATACAGCAATCATGAGAACAGTAATATGAAAGCAAATAAGAAGAACCCGTCGAAGTCTAGAACTCTTGATTACTTTGATTCCATAATAACCCAAGTGATGAATTGCAAAAAGCAAGTGCATATTTACTATCTGGATGGCAGGCTAAAGAAATAAACAAGGTATGCAAAGTGGTGCAATGGATCGCTGGGTCCTACCACCTTGGTGAAAACTTGCTGGGACCAGAGGGGTATATATGCCTCCAGCAAAGGCTTCAGCAGATACCATTGGGGAACAGGCTTTGACCCCATAGGTGATATCTTTTCCCTTCAAGGTTTAGTAATAGAACATCACTGGAACAGAACAATACATCCACACAGAGCAAACTTGAACTAATATAAACTTCTTCTTAAGATTAATTTTCACACTTTAATCATATAGTGACCAGTGGTGTTGTAAATACCTACAGAGTTACATATGCCAAGTAAGAAAACATATAAGTGGCTATATGTGGAGTGATAGAACGTCAAGGCCCTAGGCATAATTGTCTATAAAAATCTCATACAGCAATCATGAGAACAGCAACATGAAAACAAATAAGAAGAACCCGTCAAAGTCTAGAACTCTTGATTAGTTTGATTCCATAATAACCCAATGGATGAATTGCAAAAAGCAAGTGCATATTTACTATCTGGATGGCAGGCTACACGAATAAACAAGGTATGCAAAGTGGTGCAATAGATCGCTGGGTCCTACCACCTTGGTGAAAACTTGCTGGGACTCGAGGGGTATATATGCCTCCAGCAAAGACTTCATCAGATACCATTGGGGAACAGGCTTTGACCCCATAGGTGATATATTTTCCCTTCAAGGTTTAGTAATAGAACATCACTGGAATAGAACAATACATCCACACAGAGCAAACTTGAACTAATATAAACTTTTTCTTACAATTAATTTTTACACTTTTATCATATAGTGACCAGTGGTGTTGTAAATACCTAAAGAGTTACATATGCCAAGTAAGAAAACATATAAATTGCTACATGTGGTGTGATAGAACTTCAAGGCCCTAGGCATAGTTGTCTATAAAAATCTCATACAGCAATCATGAGCACAGCAACATGAAAGCAAATAAGAAGAACCCGTCAAAGTCTAGAACTCTTGATTAGTTTGATTCCATAATAACCCAATGGATGAATTGCAAAGCAAGTGCATATTTGTTATCTGGAGGGCAGGCTACACGAATAAACAAGGTATGCAAAGGGGCGAAATGGATCGCTGGGTCCTACCACCTTGGTGAAAACTTGCTGGGACCCGAGGGGTATATATGTCTCTTGCAAAGACTTCAGCAGATACCATTGGGGAACAGGCTTTGACCCCATAGGTGATATCTTTTCCCTTCAAGGTTTAGTAATAGAACATCACTGGAACAGAACAATACATCCACACAGAGCAAACTTGAACTAATATAAATTTCTTCTTACAATTAATTTGTACACTTTAATCGTTGTAAATACCTAAAGAGTTACATATGCCAAGTAAGAAAACATATAAGTGGCTACATGTGGTGTGATAGAACTTCAAGGCCCTAGGCATAGTTGTCTATAAAAATCTCATACAGCAATCATGAGAACAGCAACATGAAAGCAAATAAGAAGAACTCGTCAAAGTCTAGAACTCTTGATTAGTTTGATTCCATAATAACCCAATGGATGAATTGCAAAAAGCAAGTGCATATTTACTATCTGGATGGCAGGCTAAGGGAATAAACAAGGTATGCAAAGTGGTGCAATGGATCGCTGAGTCCTACCACCTTGGTGAATACTTGCTGGGACCAGAGGGGTATATATGCCTCCAGCAAAGGCTTCAGCAGATACCATTGGGGAACAGGCTTTGACCCCATAGGTGATATCTTTTCCCTTCAAGGTTTAGTAATAGAACATCACTGGAACAGAACAATACATCCAAACAGAGCAAACTTGAACTAATATAAACTTCTTCTTAAGATTCATTTTCACACTTTAATCATATAGTGACCAGTGGTGCTGTAAATACCTAAAGAGTTACATATGCCAAGTAAGAAAACATATAAGTGGCTATATGTGGAGTGATAGAACTTCAAGGCCCTAGGCATAATTGTCTATAAAAATCTCATACAGCAATCATGAGAACAGCAACATGAAAACAAATAAGAAGAACCCGTCAAAGTCTAGAACTCTTGATTAGTTTGATTCCATAATAACCCAATGGATGAATTGCAAAAAGCAAGTGCATATTTACTATCTGGATGGCAGGCTACACAAATAAACAAGGTATGCAAAGTGGTGCAATGGATCGCTGGGTCCTACTACCTTGGTGAAAACTTGCTGGGACTCGAGGGGTATATATGCCTCCAGCAAAGGCTCCATCAGATACCATTGGGGAACAGGCTTTGACCCCATAGGTGATATCTTTTCCCTTCAAGGTTTAGTAATAGAACATCACTGGAACAGAACAATACATCCACACAGGGCAAACTTGAACTAATATAAACTTTTTCTTACAAGTAATTTTCACACTTTAATCGTTGTAAATACCTAAAGAGTGTAACGAATTCGACTCTGGGTAAATATGAATTAGCTCAAGAATATGGGGAATTCTGGGAATATTAATATTTATGACTCATGGTCATAATTCATAAGTCGCATGTACATTTATTTTATCAATTATCGAGATTACCTTGTTCTGTAACTGGTCTGACCAACCTTTAACTCGGCCAGCGAGTAGATGTAAGGTCAGTACAGTTAAGAAGGGGGTATTCACAAACTCCACTAAAGTTTTGTCTTCTGGCCACGAACATCAAACTTTCTGAGTTTATGAATTAATAACTACTCAAGGTAGTCTAGATCGAGCTTTGTAGCTTATAATTGGATCTTTTAGATTCATTGACTTATAAGGTGAATTTTCAAACACAGAGACAGTGAAAAGTATTTTATGGATTTTAATAAAATGTAAAACTAGAGATTATGAGCTACGAATATAAACGTACGTAAAAATGCATACAAATAAAACAAACATTTAAACAATCAAGAACATGAAGAAATAACGTGATCAGAAATAAATTAAATGAAAAAGAGAGAAAATATGGAGAGAGAGAGAAAGAGAGGATCCCCTCAAGGATCCTCAAGATGGCCGCAGCAGGTACGACGGGAGTTGTCATAGCGCTCCTTGTTTATGTGCTATTTTTGGACTATTTAAGATATAGACTCAACGACACTGCCTGCTTCTCATCACAATGCGAGTACTACAGTGCTGGCAAAAAATATCCGGGAGCAATCTTACAAGTTCCACACAAAACTTTGAACAATAAACATTTTGGATTTGGGAGACACGCCGTTGCTGCGACTTTTATTTTCCCATCTCTCTACTGCTCAACTAAAAACAGGAAAAGCAGTGCACGTACTTTACAAATTCCTCAAAGCCGCACGCTTATAATCGCCATCTCCCTACTATTATCCGGGGACATACACCAGTGTCCAGGACCCCTCAAAAGACTGGCGGAATGCGAACTCCGGGCTACCATTGCGTTGGACGCCAACAGCTGCTCTGACCACTATGGCATTGGCTCAGACTCACCTGCGGGCCTGGAGGTGGGGGCCGGCGTCCTGACGGGCGATGTGCTGTGTCTGCTGCCACGCGCCGGAGGTCCTGTTGGGACTGCCGTGGGCGCGTTGGGACGTGTGCCGGGGAGGTCCTCGGGCCGTGGTGGAGTCGGGATTGCAGAGGGAGGATTGACAGCGGAGATGCAGTCTGCAATAGCCCTCGATACATCAGACATGGCGGCAGTGGGGGCTACTGCTGCTAGTGTATTGGCTAAGAGGCTACAAACAACTACAGCATGCATCGATGGTCATGTGGCATTGGATGTCAACATGACAGCGGAATTGGAAACAACGCCACCTACGTCTGAGATCCATAATGGGTTCGTACCTGGCTGCACTCAGACTGCACCAAACTCCTGCCAAGTTATTAAAAAGATTAGAAATTATGTAATGAGAAGATATCGAGAGACAAATATTTTTAATACATTAAACCAGGCTAAATTAATATGGGACAATAAAAATAGGCCAAAAGGGCTTCTTTGTGCTCACCTCAACATACGCAGTATGCTCCCTAAACGTGAACAACTGGACCATATTCTCAGGAATTCAAATATTGATATATTAGGCCTATCAGAAACTTGGCTTAAAGAATCATCCCCTGAAGCTGGTGTTGTTTTCCCTGATTATAATGTGTTTAGAAGGGACAGAGGTAAAGGAAGAGGTGGGGGTGTACTGCTGTATGTGAAAAATAATTTGAAGTGTTTACAACTAAGTGTGCCAAGTGAGATCAAAATAGAAAATGTTTCAATTAAAATTTCCCTCTCTGCAGAGATGAGTTTTACTCTGGTTTGCCTTTACCGTCCACCATCAGCCAAAGTTGACTTCTATGAACAACTGCAGGCACTACTTAAACATCATACAACATATAACAAGTCTAATGAAGTTATTGTAATTGGAGATTTTAATGTGAACTGGGACTGTAAAAAAGATAGGAAAACACTAAAGCATACGATGGAAAATCTTAATTTTTCCCAACTTGTTCAGCATCCAACAAGGATAACGAAACACTCTAAAACTAAAATAGATCTACTTTTCAGCAACAGACCTGAAAGGATAATTAGATCATACAATTTCCTGACTGGTCTCTCAGATCATAATATTATACTTTTTTCTAGGAAATTGTCCAAGTTGAGGGTTAATAATGATTTCCTTAACCCCACAAATAACAGGTCTCCTTATGAATTTATACCTAACAGCCAACGACAAAATGTGGCAACAGCCCTGTCATCACTGGAATGGGATACAATTCTGTATGATGACAATCCTGAATTATGTACCAGTAAATTTCTTAAATCTCTGAAGGATGTTATCTCAACCCATTCAAGCAGAGGAAGATATAAATGTAAAAAAAGGTGTCATTTGCCATGGCTGAACAAAGAATGTAAAAATCTAATGTCAGCTAGAGACCTGATATTAAAGCAATTTTTAAAATCAGGTTTAACAACAGACCGTCAAAGGTTTACCCATATACGAAATAAGGTAACACGCAGTCTGAGACAGGCCAAAGCTAATTTTTTCATTAAAATAATAGAGAATGCAAACGGCAATGGAAAGTTAGTATGGCAAAATCTAAACAAACTGCTTGGTAGACATCTAAATAAAAACAATAAGGAAATGGAGCTTCAAATTAATGATTCAATTATTAAAGATCCAGTTTCCATAGCCACCAATTTTAACAGTTTCTTTATAAAGTCTGTGAAAGAGATTACGCAGCATTTTGATCCATCTCTGTGTTCCGACAATATCTCTGATCCACATCAGCCTGTATTTAAAATCATTGAAATCTCAGACTATGAAGTTACAAAAATTATTGATGGCATGAAAATGTCAAAAGCTCTTGATGCATTTGGCCTTAATACACATTTTTTTAAAGAGTATAAGGATTATTTAATACGTCCAATAACCCATCTTCTTAATATGTCCTTTAACCACTCTATAGTCCCTGCAGATTGGAAAGTGGCTGCAGTGATACCAATACTTAAATCAGGTGCTACAACAGACATGTCTAATTATAGACCTATTAGCATACTTCCCGTTATATCAAAAATAGCAGAGAAGTGGGTAGTCAGACAGATGACTGCTCATCTGGAAAATGTCCAACCTTCACTACATCCACTACAGTTCGGTTTTCGGACCCATCACTCCACCGATAGTGCCCTGTGTGTGTTAACAGAAAACATAAAAGGTCTGCTTGACAAGAGTCCTTGTGTCGGGGCTGTCTTCTTAGATTTGAAGAAAGCCTTTGACTCTGTTAACCATCAGATTTTAATTTCCAGGTTGACTCAATTTAACATCTCTGATCAAGCACTTTTATGGTTTAAATCCTATCTGTCCCACAGGAAACAGTACGTGGTAGTAGATGGTGTCAAATCTCCTTGTTTAGAATCTGGAGTTGGTGTCCCGCAGGGGTCTGTTCTTGGGCCGGTTCTGTTCTCTCTTTTCATCAATAACCTACCAAACTCATGTCCAAACGTCTTCTCGCAGATGTATGCGGATGACGCAGTAATTTACACTCAAGCAAAAACCATTCAACAAGCAGCTGCTGATCTCACAGCTGCACTATCTTATGTGCAGGACTGGCTCAGGAATTCATGCCTCATGTTGAACACCAGAAAAACTGTGTGCATGTACTTCTCAAAACGTCACGTCGAAGTACGCAGCTCAAATGTCTTCCTGAACGGAGAGGAACTTCGCCTGGTTTCAGAATTCAAATATCTTGGGGTAGTCCTTGATTCAACACTTTGTTTCAAAAGTCATGTAAAAAAAGTCGTAAAGGTGGTCAAATTTAATCTTCAAAATTTTAGGCACATTAGAAATAATCTAACTATGGGTGCTGTTAAAACATATTTTTATTCGATGATTATTTCTCATTTTGATTACTGTTTGACTACCTGGTCTCTTGCTTGCCCCACAACACTTAAAACCATAGAAAGTCTGTATAAAAAGGCATTAAAAACACTAGATAAAAAACCGCTATCCCACCACCATTGTCAAGTGCTAAAAAAACATAGATTATTAGATTTTCAAAATATGATTAATTTGAAAATGGCCTGTCTGATATATAAGGTTCTTCACTCCCTCGCTCCGCCACCTCTGAAGGAATTTATTAAATCCAAAGAAAATTCTCTGAGGTCCACACGAGCCTCTTCTAGAGGAGACTTGATTATACCTCACAGGCGTACCACCTTCGGTCAGACGGTCCTGTCTGTCCGGGGTGGGAACCTGTGGAATAGTCTTCCTCTAACATTAAGAGAATGTAATACATATAGCTCGTTTAAAGTCTACTTGAAAAAATGGCTATGGGCAAATCAAAGCTGCACACATTAGTATGTATCTTTTATCCTTTTTAAAAATGTGAAAAAATCCTTATGTTGTGATGTGTATATGGATGAGTGTTTGTGAAGTTGAAGGTAGTCTTGTGTGAATATTGTATATAGGATTTAGCAAGTTTACGAATTGACTGTAGATGTAAATTTTATTCTGTACTGTGTTTGTTAGTTGTGTGATCCTAGCCCGTGGGACTACGGATGGAAATTAGCCCTTGGCTAAAATCCGGCATTTTTTACATGCATGTACTCCATGTTATGTTCATTAAATTGCACTGTCCCAATCAAATAAATAATAAAAAAAAAGAGAGAGAGAGTAGCTGGTAATTATTGTAGACAGAAAACTTAATTTCACGAGGCACCAGGAATCAGCTTTTAGAGAGATATACGTTACTTGTAAGTTTGTTCTCTTTCGAGTGATGCTTAAAGGCAGGAAGCGTGTCCTCTGTCCTGTTTGTGCTGCGTCTTCCGGCGTCGTGGGAAGCTTAAGAAGGTCTCAATGGAACGGCTGCTACGACTCAAACATGTGTTTGTCCGAGGCCTTCCGGGATGTTCCTCGGGGAAGCGTCGCGCCGGGAGAAGAGGAGGAAGGATGAGAGCGAGGTGAGAGAGTGAGGTGAGAGAGCCCGCTGTGTTTTGAAGGAGCTAAAGTCACGCCCCCTTGTGTGCGTGACCCAATCGCCTGGGAGGACGTATTGTGGTCATGTCCTTTCATTTGGAAAGGACATGACCACAATACATGACTCTTCTAACTAATTTTGGCGGAATAAACTTCGTTCATAAACATTTATAAAACTGGTATTAATCAAATAATGCATCCTCTAATATTCTGTGCTAAATATTCAACACCGTTGTGTTCTTCTGAACAAAACAATACCGCGAATGGCAATTCTGTTAGTCAACAACACAAAGAAACAGGATTTCTCGTGATTACATGCATATTAAACTGATTACATATCAATAAAGCTTATAGATATCGTATTTCGGGTATAAGGATCATAAGCACAGCAAGAAATACATTTTAAATATTTTAAAAAGGTACTTTTGACCACAAGTGGTCGGGCATGATAAGGAGTCTGTGTTTTGTGTGTGTGTATGCAGAGTCGTGCACACGTGGAACCGCGTGGCGAACTTTGTCCTTCCTTTTCAGTGTGAATATCTTCTCGAGTTGATGAGATTAACTCAGGGGACCTGACCGAGCATCTGCTAACACTGTTGTTTTGTTTTGAGGGGTTAATCAGTACCTTTTGTTTGTTGATTAGATTTGATTAATCAACAAAAAGGCAGACCTGATCATCTGCTTTCCGTTACAAGAGTTACATATGCCAAGTAAGAAAACATATAAGTGGCTACATGTGGTGTGATAGAACTTCAAGGCCCTAGGCATAGTTGTCTATAAAAATCTCATACAGCAATCATGAGAACAATAATATGAACGCAAATAAGAAGAACTCGTCAAAGTCTAGAACTCTTAAGTAGTTTGATTCCATAATAACCCAATGGATGAATTGCAAAAAGCAAGTGCATATTTACTATCTGGATGGCAGGCTACACGAATAAACAAGGTATGCAAAATGGTGCAATGGATCGCTGGGTCCTACCACCTTGGTGAAAACTTGCTGGGACTCGAGGGGTATATATGCCTCCAGCAAAGGCTTCATCAGATACCATTGGGGAACAGGCTTTGACCCCATAGGTGATATCTTTTCCCTTCAAGGTTTAGTAATAGAACATCACTGGAACAGAACAATACATCCACACAGAGCAAACTTGAACTAATATAAACTTTTTCTTACAATTAATTTTTACACTTTAATCGTTGTAAATACCTAAAGAGTTACATATGACAAGTAAGAAAACATATAAGTGGCTACATGTGGTGTGATAGAACTTCAAGGCCCTAGGCATAGTTGTCTATAAAAATCTCATACAGCAATCATGAGAACAGTAATATGAAAGCAAATAAGAAGAACCCGTCAAAGTCTAGAACTCTTGATTAGTTTGATTCCATAATAACCCAATGGATGAATTGCAAAAAGCAAGTGCATATTTACTATCTGGATGGCAGGCTAAAGGAATAAACAAGGTATGCAAAGTGGTGCAATAGATCGCTGGTTCCTACCACCTTGGTGAAAACTTGCTGGGACTCGAGGGGTATATATGCCTCCAGCAAAGGCTTCATCAGATACCATTGGGGAACAGGCTTTGACCCCATAGGTGATATATTTTCCCTTCAAGGTTTAGTAATAGAACATCACTGGAATAGAACAATACATCAACACAGAGCAAACTTTAACTAATATAAACTTTTTTTTACAATTAATTTTTACACTTTTATCATATAGTGACCAGTGGTGTTGTAAATACCTAAAGAGTTACATATGCCAAGTAAGAAAACATATAAATTGCTACATGTGGTGTGATAGAACTTCAAGGCCCTAGGCATAGTTGTCTATAAAAATCTCATACAGAAATCATGAGCACAGCAACATGAAAGCAAATAAGAAGAACCCGTCAAAGTCTAGAACTCTTGATTAGTTTGATTCCATAATAACCCAATGGATGAATTGCAAAGCAAGTGCATATTTGTTATCTGGAGGGCAGGCTACACGAATAAACAAGGTATGCAAAGGGGCGAAATGGATCGCTGGGTCCTACCACCTTGGTGAAAACTTGCTGGGACCCGAGGGGTATATATGTCTCTTGCAAAGACTTCAGCAGATACCATTGGGGAACAGGCTTTGACCCCATAGGTGATATCTTTTCCCTTCAAGGTTTAGTAATAGAACATCACTGGAACAGAACAATACATCCACACAGAGCAAACTTGAACTAATATAAATTTCTTCTTACAATTAATTTTTACACTTTAATCGTTGTAAATACCTAAAGAGTTACATATGCCAAGTAAGAAAACATATAAGTGGCTACATGTAGTGTGATAGAACTTCAAGGCCCTAGGCATAGTTGTCTATAAAAATCTCATACAGCAATCATGAGAACAGTAATATGAAAGCAAATAAGAAGAACTCGTCAAAGTCTAGAACTCTTGATTAGTTTGATTCCATAATAACCCAATGGATGAATTGCAAAAAGCAAGTGCATATTTACTATCTGGATGGCAGGCTAAAGGAATAAACAAAGTATGCAAAGTGGTGCAATGGATCGCTGGGTCCTACCACCTTTGTGAAATCTTGCTGGGACCCGAGGGGAATATATGCTTCCAGCAAAGGATTCGGCACATACCTTTGGGGAACAGGCTTTGACCCTATAGGTGATATCTTTTCCCTTCAAGATTTAGTCATAGAATGTAAGAACTGATTTTCCTGCTAAAACAAAACTCACCCTGCAATAAAGCCATAAAACGCACCCTGGACAGCAGATAGCAAAGACAGAGCACAGAACCTTGTCCTGCCCAAACTTTTCACATTGTCCCTTTGTTTGACTTCAACTCATCCCCCCTCTCCTCCCTCAAGGCACTGAAAGTACATGAAGAATGTCTATTTAACACATATGGTGTTTCCTGTGAATATGTTGTTTTTCCTTTTCATGTTTGGTATCATTTTAAGGGTCTCAGTGCGATTGGTAAAATGGTCTTAATTTCATTGCAGTCATTGGGTTAATGAAAAAGATTGAGAACTTAGGAGAATCATGTATCTCTCAGGCTGATATTTCTTCGCGATATCTCAAGAAACCAGGTGCTACCCCCCTGGGGTACATGGATTGGCCCAACCAACTCTAAACAACATTTGTATAACCCCTGTTGTTCTGGTCTGGTATTTAAGGCAAGGGAATAGAATACACTTTGGGACTCTTTTACCAGGATCATCCCCCACAGTAATGTTTCAGTGCTTTCTGGTTGGAAAGCCCTGGCACATTACTGTGTCTTTGTCAGGAGAACATTGCTTACTTTTAGAGTCATCTTTGAGTAAATGATGTCATGTATTTTCTGAATTGGCTTTTAATCATTTACTTCTGTAATTGGCATGATACATTTTTACCTGACAAATAAATTTGTTACATCTTGATTTATTCTGAAGTATTCTGAAATCATTATTTTTAATATATTAAGGAGGCTGGTGCTACCGCAAATCTTAGTTAAGGTAGGTCAAACTTAAGGCGCATGTATGAACGGAGCAGTAGGCACGTCATCTGAAGACCTTGTGATTTCTGTCTATCACTGGTTTAGCAAGTTGTATGGAAGTGGCTAAATAAAACTACACTCTCTAGTTCGAGTGAGCAGTAGGCAACCGACTTTAGGGGTATTAGCAAACCCTACATCCTCTGACTGAAATCAGAATTAACTGGTTTGTGTCCGTGAGAAACACGATTTGGCCGACGTGATCTCTAAGCGGCATTCGGGTCCATAATGAATTAATAACTGAAAGTATGGGATACTCAGAGTGATCAAAGATCTAAATTAATTCATAATCAATATTTATGATTATTTTCTAATCAGAAATACGATCTAAATTTGATTATCATTTGAAATTGGAGTCAGATTACGCATAGAGCTAAAGTAATACTAAAACTAAGTTCCAATAAATTAAGTGAACTTCACTGGATCGCTGAAAAGACATACACGCTTTAAACCTTCGCCAGGCCGTTGGATTCCGTCGTTGGGCCAATGGATGGTCCGGTCCCACTTTATATTAAGTGGCGTTAAGTACTATGTACTTACATCAAAAAATAAGTACAATGTACTTATTGTGTTCATGTTGTATTGTAAAACACTTTTGCTTCTATTGAGGTGTGATACGGGTAAGGTTAGGGACAGGTATGGTGGATTGGGTAGGTTTAAGGGTGGGTTAAGGTGTTAGGGAAGGGTCAACTGTGTAATTACAAATGTAATTACATAAATTAATTACAGCTGTAATTACATGCAGGAATTTTTAAAATGTAAGTACAATGTAAAAACATGTAGTTACACAATTAGTACATTGTATCTAATTATTAATTTCAATGTAAGTACATAGTACTTAAAGCCACTTAATATAAAGTGGGACCGATGGTCCTTACAAGAACATCACTGGAACAGAACAATACATCCACACAGAGCAAACTTGAACTAATATAAACTTCTTCTTAAGATTAATTTTCACACTTTAATCATATAGTGACCAGTGGTGTTGTAAATACCTAAAGAGTTACATATGCCAAGTAAGAAAACATATAAATTGTTACATGTGGTGTGATAGAACTTCAAGGCCCTAGGCATAGTTGTCTATAAAAATCTCATACAGCAATCATGAGCACAGCAACATGAAAACAAATAAGAAGAACCCGTCAAAGTCTAGAACTCTTGATTAGTTTGATTCCATAATAACCCAATGGATGAATTGCAAAAAGCAAGTGCATATTTACTATCTGGATGGCAGGCTACACGAATAAACAAGGTATGCAAAGTGGTGCAATGGATCGCTGGGTCCTACCACCTTGGTGAAAACTTGCTGGGACCAGAGGGGTATATATGCCTCCAGCAAAGGCTTAAGCAGATACCATTGGGGAACAGGCTTTGACCCCATAGGTGATATCTTTTCCTTTCAAGGTTTAGTAATAGAACATCACTGGAACAGAACAATACATCCACACAGAGCAAACTTGAACTAATATAAACTTCTTCTTAAGATTCATTTTCACACTTTAATCATATAGTGACCAGTGGTGCTGTAAATACCTAAAGAGTTACATATGCCAAGTAAGAAAACATATAAGTGGCTATATGTGGAGTGATAGAACTTCAAGGCCCTAGGCATAGTTGTCTATAAAAATCTCATACAGCAATCATGAGAACAATAATATGAAAGCAAATAAGAAGAACTCGTCAAAGTCTAGAACTCTTGATTAGTTTGATTCCATAATAACCCAATGGATGAATTGCAAAAAGCAAGTGCATATTTAATATCTGGATGGCAGGCTACACGAATAAACAAGGTATGCAAAATGGTGCAATGGACCGCTGGGTCCTACAACCTTGGTGAAAACTTGCTGGGACTCGAGGGGTATATATGCCTCCAGCAAAGGCTTCAGCAGATACCATTGGGGAACAGGCTTTGACCCCATAGGTGATATCTTTTCCCTTCAAGGTTTAGTAATAGAACATCACTGGAACAGAACAATACATCCACACAGAGCAAACTTGAACTAATATAAATTTCTTCTTACAATTAATTTTTACACTTTAATCGTTGTAAATACCTAAAGAGTTACATATGCCAAGTAAGAAAACATATAAGTGGCTACATGTGGTGTGATAGAACTTCAAGGCCCTAGGCATAGTTGTCTATAAAAATCTCATACAGCAATCATGAGAACAGTAATATGAAAGCAAATAAGAAGAACTCGTCAAAGTCTAGAACTCTTGATTAGTTTGATTCCATAATAACCCAATGGATGAATTGCAAAAAGCAAGTGCATATTTACTATCTGGATGGCAGGCTAAAGGAATAAACAAAGTATGCAAAGTGGTGCAATGGATCGCTGGGTCCTACCACCTTGGTGAAAACTTGCTGGGACCAGAGGGGTATATATGCCTCCAGCAAAGGCTTCAGCAGATACCATTGGGGAACAGGCTTTGACCCCATAGGTGATATCTTTTCCCTTCAAGGTTTAGTAATAGAACATCACTGGAACAGAACAATACATCCACACAGAGCAAACTTGAACTAATATAAACTTCTTCTTAAGATTAATTTTCACACTTTAATCATATAGTGACCAGTGGTGCTGTAAATACCTAAAGAGTTACATATGCCAAGTAAGAAAACATATAAGTGGCTACATGTGGTGTGATAGAACTTCAAGGCCCTAGGCATAGTTGTCTATAAAAATCTCATACAGCAATCATGAGAACAGCAACATGAAAGCAAATAAGAAGAACTCGTCAAAGTCTAGAACTCTTGATTAGTTTGATTCCATAATAACCCAATGGATGAATTGCAAAAAGCAAGTGCATATTTACTATCTGGATGGCAGGCTAAGGGAATAAACAAGGTATGCAAAGTGGTGCAATGGATCGCTGGGTCCTACCACCTTGGTGAAAACTTGCTGGGACCAGAGGGGTATATATGCCTCCAGCAAAGGCTTCAGCAGATACCATTGGGGAACAGGCTTTGACCCCATAGGTGATATCTTTTCCCTTTAAGGTTTAGTAATAGAACATCACTGGAACAGAACAATACATCCACACAGAGCAAACTTGAACTAATATAAACTTCTTCTTAAGATTCATTTTCACACTTTAATCATATAGTGACCAGTGGTGCTGTAAATACCTAAAGAGTTACATATGCCAAGTAAGAAAACATATAAGTGGCTATATGTGGAGTGATAGAACTTCAAGGCCCTAGGCATAATTGTCTATAAAAATCTCATACAGCAATCATGAGAACAGCAACATGAAAACAAATAAGAACCCGTCAAAGTCTAGAACTCTTGATTAGTTTGATTCCATAATAACCCAATGGATGAATTGCAAAAAGCAAGTGCATATTTACTGTCTGGATGGCAGGCTACACGAATAAACAAGGTATGCAAAGTGGTGCAATAGATCGCTGGGTCCTACCACCTTGGTGAAAACTTGCTGGGACTCGAGGGGTATATATGCCTCCAGCAAAGGCTTCATCAGATACCATTGGGGAACAGGCTTTGACCCCATAGGTGATATCTTTTCCCTTCAAGGTTTAGTAATAGAACATCACTGGAATAGAACAATACATCCACACAGAGCAAACTTGAACTAATATAAACTTTTTCTTACAATTAATTTTTACACTTTTATCATATAGTGACCAGTGGTGTTGTAAATACCTAAAGAGTTACATATGCCAAGTAAGAAAACATATAAATTGCTACATGTGGTGTGATAGAACTTCAAGGCCCTAGGCATAGTTGTCTATAAAAATCTCATACAGCAATCATGAGCAGAGCAACATGAAAGCAAATAAGAAGAACCCGTCAAAGTCTAGAACTCTTGATTAGTTTGATTCCATAATAACCCAATGGATGAATTGCAAAGCAAGTGCATATTTGTTATCTGGAGGGCAGGCTACACGAATAAACAAGGTATGCAAAGGGGCGAAATGGATCGCTGGGTCCTACCACCTTGGTGAAAACTTGCTGGGACCCGAGGGGTATATATGTCTCTTGCAAAGACTTCAGCAGATGCCATTGGGGAACAGGCTTTGACCCCATAGGTGATATCTTTTCCTTTCAAGGTTTAGTAATAGAACATCACTGGAACAGAACAATACATCCACACAGAGCAAACTTGAACTAATGTAAACTTCTTACGATTAATTTTCACACTTTTATCATATAGTGACCAGTGGTGTTGTAAATACCTACAGAGTTACATATGCCAAGTAAGAAAACATATAAGTGGCTACATGTGGTGTGATAGAACTTCAAGGCCCTAGGCATAGTTGTCTATAAAAATCTCATACAGCAATCATGAGAACAGTAATATGAAAGCAAATAAGAAGAACCCGTCAAAGTCTAGAACTCTTGATTAGTTTGATTCCATAATAACCCAATGGATGAACTGCAAAAAGCAAGAGCATATTTACTATCTGGATGGCAGGCTAAAGGAATAAACAAGGTATGCAAAGTGGTGCAATGGATCGCTGGGTCCTACCACCTTGGTGAAAACTTGCTGGGACCAGAGGGGTATATATGCCTCCAGCAAAGGCTTCAGCAGATACCATTGGGGAACAGGCTTTGACCCCATAGGTGATATCTTTTCCCTTCAAGGTTTAGTAATAGAACATCACTGGAACAGAACAATACATCCACACAGAGCAAACTTGAACTAATATAAACTTCTTCTTAAGATTCATTTTCACACTTTAATCATATAGTGACCAGTGGTGCTGTAAATACCTAAAGAGTTACATATGCCAAGTAAGAAAACATATAAGTGGCTACATGTGGTGTGATAGAACTTCAAGGCCCTAGGCATAGTTGTCTATAAAAATCTCATACAGCAATCATGAGAACAGCAACATGAAAGCAAATAAGAAGAACTCGTCAAAGTCTAGAACTCTTGATTAGTTTGATTCCATAATAACCCAATGGATGAATTGCAAAAAGCAAGTGCATATTTACTATCTGGATGGCAGGCTAAGGGAATAAACAAGGTATGCAAAGTGGTGCAATGGATCGCTGGGTCCTACCACCTTGGTGAAAACTTGCTGGGACCAGAGGGGTATATATGCCTCCAGCAAAGGCTTCAGCAGATACCATTGGGGAACAGGCTTTGACCCCATAGGTGATATCTTTTCCCTTTAAGGTTTAGTAATAGAACATCACTGGAACAGAACAATACATCCACACAGAGCAAACTTGAACTAATATAAACTTCTTCTTAAGATTCATTTTCACACTTTAATCATATAGTGACCAGTGGTGCTGTAAATACCTAAAGAGTTACATATGCCAAGTAAGAAAACATATAAGTGGCTATATGTGGAGTGATAGAACTTCAAGGCCCTAGGCATAATTGTCTATAAAAATCTCATACAGCAATCATGAGAACAGCAACATGAAAACAAATAAGAACCCGTCAAAGTCTAGAACTCTTGATTAGTTTGATTTCATAATAACCCAATGGATGAATTGCAAAAAGCAAGTGCATATTTACTGTCTGGATGGCAGGCTACACGAATAAACAAGGTATGCAAAGTGGTGCAATAGATCGCTGGGTCCTACCACCTTGGTGAAAACTTGCTGGGACTCGAGGGGTATATATGCCTCCAGCAAAGGCTTCATCAGATACCATTGGGGAACAGGCTTTGACCCCATAGGTGATATCTTTTCCCTTCAAGGTTTAGTAATAGAACATCACTGGAATAGAACAATACATCCACACAGAGCAAACTTGAACTAATATAAACTTTTTCTTACAATTAATTTTTACACTTTTATCATATAGTGACCAGTGGTGTTGTAAATACCTAAAGAGTTACATATGCCAAGTAAGAAAACATATAAATTGCTACATGTGGTGTGATAGAACTTCAAGGCCCTAGGCATAGTTGTCTATAAAAATCTCATACAGCAATCATGAGCAGAGCAACATGAAAGCAAATAAGAAGAACCCGTCAAAGTCTAGAACTCTTGATTAGTTTGATTCCATAATAACCCAATGGATGAATTGCAAAGCAAGTGCATATTTGTTATCTGGAGGGCAGGCTACACGAATAAACAAGGTATGCAAAGGGGCGAAATGGATCGCTGGGTCCTACCACCTTGGTGAAAACTTGCTGGGACCCGAGGGGTATATATGTCTCTTGCAAAGACTTCAGCAGATGCCATTGGGGAACAGGCTTTGACCCCATAGGTGATATCTTTTCCCTTCAAGGTTTAGTAATAGAACATCACTGGAACAGAACAATACATCCACACAGAGCAAACTTGAACTAATGTAAACTTCTTACGATTAATTTTCACACTTTTATCATATAGTGACCAGTGGTGTTGTAAATACCTACAGAGTTACATATGCCAAGTAAGAAAACATATAAGTGGCTACATGTGGTGTGATAGAACTTCAAGGCCCTAGGCATAGTTGTCTATAAAAATCTCATACAGCAATCATGAGAACAGTAATATGAAAGCAAATAAGAAGAACTCGTCAAAGTCTAGAACTCTTGATTAGTTTGATTCCATAATAACCCAATGGATGAATTGCAAAAAGCAAGTGCATATTTACTATCTGGATGGCAGGCTACACGAATAAACAAGGTATGCAAAGTGGTGCAATAGATCGCTGGGTCCTACCACCTTGGTGAAAACTTGCTGGGACTCGAGGGGTATACATGCCTCCAGCAAAGGCTTCATCAGATACCATTGGGGAACAGGCTTTGACCCCATAGGTGATATCTTTTCCCTTCAAGGTTTAGTAATAGAATATCACTGGAATAGAACAATACATCCACACAGAGGAAACTTGAACTAATATAAACTTTTTCTTACAATTAATTTTTACACTTTTATCATATAGTGACCAGTGGTGTTGTAAATACCTAAAGAGTTACATATGCCAAGTAAGAAAACATATAAATTGCTACATGTGGTGTGATAGAACTTCAAGGCCCTAGGCATAGTTGTCTATAAAAATCTCATACAGCAATCATGAGCACAACAACATGAAAGCAAATAAGAAGAACCCGTCAAAGTCTAGAACTCTTGATTAGTTTGATTCCATAATAACCCAATAGATGAATTGCAAAGCGAGTGCATTTTTGTTATCTGGAGGGCAGGCTACACGGATAAACAAGGTATGCAAAGGGGCGAAATGGATCGCTGGGTCCTACCACCTTGGTGAAAACTTGCTGGGACCCGAGGGGTATATATGTCTCTTGCAAAGACTTCAGCAGATACCATTGGGGAACAGGCTTTGACCCCATAGGTGATATCTTTTCCCTTCAAGGTTTAGTAATAGAACATCACTGGAATAGAACAATACATCCACACAGAGCAAACTTGAACTAATATAAATTTCTTCTTACAATTAATTTTTACACTTTAATCGTTGTAAATACCTAAAGAGTTACATATGCCAAGTAAGAAAACATATAAGTGGCTACATGTGGTGTGATAGAACTTCAAGGCCCTAGGCATAGTTGTCTATAAAAATCTCATACAGAAATCATGAGCACAGCAACATGAAAGCAAATAAGAAGAACCCGTCAAAGTCTAGAACTATTGATTAGTTTGATTCCATACTATTCCATACTGCCGCCCGATCCACTTTGCACCGGCCCCTTACGGTCCCTCCTGCAGGTGGTGGGTCCACGGGAGAGAAAACATCCACAATAAAATATAAATTATAAATAGTAATAGACACAAATATTTACAGTAGGCTACTGTATTATACAGACATTTGAAAATATTTGTAAATGCAAAAGGTTCATTAAGACAAGAAGGGGTATTGGACAACGTTTACGAATTTTTATATGCTTTGTCATTGCTGTGGTTTCCAGGAGATGAGTGCATGCAGAATATGTAACATTGCTTTTATTAAAACAGCAAAGTGACGTTCTTGCCAGCGCATAACTTTTTTGTACAACTATTAAGATGATTGTGCATGCAATGCGCATTTATATAAGTGCAACAGAGAATTTAGTGTGAGCATAATACACGTGACTCTGCCTGTAAAAACCCAGCAGTATTTTATATATAGATATATATATATATACACAAAATCATCCTAACATAATGCAATTAAATAATGCGACTTACCCAGATTCTTAATTCGTGCAGATACTTCTTGTGTGATTGTTCTTGTGCAGATATTTCTTGTGAGGTAATGTTGCAGCACAACGCGTAGCATTTATATTTTTGGCGCATCTGATGTGCCATTACATTATTAATAAATATTTTAATTGAACTGTCTTAATGCATTAAGCATAAAGATTTTTCCACGTTAGTCTCAGAATGTCCGGGGTTGGTTTGAGGTCTTGCCGACAGTTTGTAAATCTTCTAAATATTCATATTCACAAATTCCATACAAAGGGTGATCAACAGTTATGACTTCTAAAATAAAATAAAAATGACCAGATAAGAGGTGTCTGATTGACAGTTTGACAGATGTTGTTTTAAAAAAATAATTACAACATTATGGGGAAGTGGTATTAAATATTCGGTAACACATAGCCTAATACAATTATTTTAAGTATGCATTTTGTTCAGTTTTGCTTTTACAAAATGTTCCCTGTTTTTTATATAATTAATTTAACCTGAGATGTGCGTTATATCGCTTTTTGATCATTATTTGTGTTGTCGAATTTTGACAGTTTCATACTTGTTCATAATAATTTGATTCATAATTATGTTGTTTTTTTCTAAAAGTAAAAGTAAAAAAACTAAAAGTTTTTCTAAAAGCAATATTCTAAAGAGATACAAAGACAGTGTATGTGTAACCACCAGATTTCGTCATGAGTCATTTTGTACCCACCACTTTTAACTTCCGTTAACCGTTTTCAGTGGTTATGAGGAGCAATATGAGAGAATTTTTGTAATCATTGTCTGACACAACAAAAAAAAATTATAATATTCATTTTATTTTATGAAAAAACAACGTGTCAGTTTACGGTTATGGACGTGAGCGCTCTAAAAGCGGCAATAGAAGTCTGCTTTAAAACTTTCACAGAGACCTCAAACAGAACAGCTGCCTTTCTTTAAATCGAATTTCGTTTTGTATTAATTATGTCTTAATTTTAATCAATGTTTCGTGAACCAATTGCCTGGATTTAAGAAGTAAACATAGCAGACAATCACGACATTGGAGGCGCCGGCGATATCTCATAAATGAACCGAAACTCAGCGTGTAATGCACATTCACATTTACAGTGTATTTAGACACATTTATACGCATTCATAATCATTACTTTTACCGGTTCTTTGTGGCAAGCTTTATGCGTGCGGTCGTGCGCTTGAGTGCGGCTATATTATCGTAAATGCTCATTATTTAAAACAAAGCATAAGCCTCTTCCTGGCATGCAATGGAATCTACAATGTCAGTTGGTTATATCAACATATGTCAAATTAAGTTACGCGATATCAACAAATTAAGCTATAAACATTAATTTGAAATAACTTAAAGCGTATGTATAGTATATTTGCTTAAATAGTATTTAAACAAAGGAACTGCAAGGGATTAAAACCCTGCCCACACGCTGGTGAAAACTGGAAAAACCGGTTTTCTTTTGATTCCCTGAGAGGAGATCGATTAGCATTGGGGGTTGAATCGGCAGACCTGGGGGGTGGGTGGTTGTAATTTCTTGACTGTACAATTGGTAGCAGCTAAAACAAGCAGCTAAAACAAAGACTGTGCAATTAATTAGCCAACATTTTGGAAATAACTTTCTTCATGTCGTTTTATTTATACACTGTAAAACATTATTATTATTATTATTATTTTGAATTTGTAAATATTAAATAGGCTATGTTTTACAAACAATTGGTTTACAAACTCTTGGAGGTTTGTGGTTACCATCATTCAGAAGAGTGGTGCTTGTGTTTAGACTTGTGTTTTACGTGATTAAATCAGGAAGATTACATTGGTTTCTGTCCACACGGAGACGCATTTAAGACGATTTAATCAGGAAATGGAGGCACCGGCGCGATATAACTTGCATTGCTCGTGAACTGAGCTCGTCTCATAAATGAACCGAAACTCAGAAATGTATCTAGAAAGCTTGAAATGTCCACTTTTAAACAAAGCAATTCAAAACGAAAAGAAACAGATAACTCTCTTATGTAAGTGTGCATTTCTCTCTAGGCACGTTCACAATATCTGCGAAGATGACAAGTCAGCATTTTCAACATCTTTGACTGACACTGACACATAAAACACTAGTTGATTAGTAAACAATTAAAATGTCTCCTTGCTATATTTGACACATGATTACTTTTGCCAGTTCTTTGTGGCAAGCTTTATGCATCCGTTAACTATCGAATATCGTGACTCATATTTTGTACCAGACCATTTATGGTTGTTCATATTGTTCAACAAAGTTCTTGATAAAAAAAGAAAAGAAAAAAAAGAAGCTACTGTGCCTAATATTATTGTTGTATAGCGCGCAAGGTTTATGCGCATGCTTTAAGTCTTCTCCGTTTTTAGTGTATGTCTGTGGCAGAATTACAGTGCCTGGTCTGGTATGTATACTAGGCTACATCGTTTTGAGTCGGTTTCAGTGGTTTAGTGTGTACGCAGATATTTCTTGAGACGACGCCATGTTTTTATGTTTTACTCTTTTAGTTTTGTTGCAATTTCACCAAAAGCTTATAATTAGGAAATACACACGACACGCTAAACTTATATTCTCTATATGTTAAAAATGTTGTAAAAAATACGTATTATTCTTATATATTAAGAATAACAATATGATACATTTATATTGCACTCGAAATGATTTACACTGTTAGACCTTACCGGGTTTTTTTACAGTAAAATACTGGCAACACTGTTGCCAGTAATTTACTGTTAATTGTGCAGTTCTTTACTGTAATCTACAGTATGTTACTGTAAAATGCACTAAAACTCGAGTTAACTAATTTCACTTGCAGAAACCTTAAATTGACCAACTGTCATTTAAATGTATTAAACTAAAATGTATAATGCATTAATAACGTGAGCAAAGTATTACTGTGAACTTATTTCATTTGAAACCACAACAAAACTTTTGTAAATAAAGAGATTTCCACTGGACCAGCAACTACACAGTCACCGTCTGTTAAATAAAGCAACATGCAGCATATTATCAATGTTTGTAGATCTTCTCCTGGACTGAAGCACAGGCTCTACTCTTCTGCACAACGGTGACCCAAAAAACGAAATTTTACAGTAAACTACTGGCAACAGAGTTGCCAGTATAAACCTGTTTTATAACTTACAGTTTATTACTGTTAAAATACATTTTGTGGGTGTGTCTTTTAATCTTACACTGTTAACCCTTTCAACCCCACAGGGAAATTCACACTACAAAGAGTAAAAAGTAACATTGAGACAGTGTTGCAGTGAGAGAATTAAGTGAATATGTAAGTGATTGTTGAGCATTAGTGATGAACACCTGCTGTTAATAAGCAGAATCACTGAAGAAAAGAGGAACACAAGAATAGAAAATAGAGAAAAACAATAACTACGACTGACTTCCAGCCATTACACATTATTACACTTATTATTAACCAGTATGACTTTATTTCTGTCATACAGAAGTTGTTATTAAGATGTTTAATTGAAAATGTTTGTTTGACGTTACCATTAAAGAGATCAGTGCTTGCTTTAGTTGGGATGCTGATGCTAAAACATTCGTCTTTCTTTTGCTGCTTGAGCTGTGTTTTTGCAAGTCACACTTGTGCGCACACAGTTTATGAATGATTGCGGTTGTAATGCTTATGATGACAAAATCATCATATTGCCTGTTCATTCACTAAGGAATTAATTCTTATTCATTTAGAGTTTTATCCTCGATCAAAAGTGTCATTAGCACTACTGTGGAACAACAGCAATAAATTACTATGACTAATTTTTTTTAACACATCATGCATAAACCAAAAAAAAAAACAGAGCTACACTAAGTTTTAGAAACACAGAGATATCACAATTTAGCACATTAATCTCAACAATGGTGGCAATATTTCTTTTTTATTATTATTATTCATGCAGTAGTGCATGCTGGGAGTTTTATATTATCCTGGAACCCAGCATGCATTGCGACATGAAACTTTTCACCATTGTTGAGATTCATATGCTGATTTTTGATATCTGTGTGTGTCTGAACCAAGCAGGAGTAAAATAAAATTGAATACACTATATGATTGTTATTTTTCAGAAGACCTGATTACAGAGATATTGATTTCCTTTTGTAGATACACAGATTTATGCTAAATATGACATACCCATAATTTCAATGAATATATACAGGAAAAATCTGAAAATCAGAGAGTCTAAGATGATTGTGATTTCATCACAAAAAAACAAAAACACCTGATCAACTTCCTCTTGACTTTTTCTTGCCATAACAAATGTGTTTCATAAACTCACTGTTACAGCAGTCAGAGAGAGATGAAAGGTAAGCAGTCAAGGGACAAGAGACCAACTAAAGCAAATACTGATCTCCATCATGGTGACAACAAACTTTATTATTAACTAAATCTCTGTTAATTCTCAACAAGAACTTTTGTACATGTATGAAATAAATAATCGTAAACTGGTTTCACACTCAGTGTTACTGGAAGTCAGTTGTAGTTCTTGTGTTTCTCTTTTTTCTGTTCTTTTTTCTCTGTCCTTCAGTGATTCTGCTTATCAGGTGTTCATCAGTGTCTGAATTCACTCTCTTCTTTTCATTCACTGTCAAGGGGACTATATTAGTGAACTAATGTAGGGAATAGTGAATGAGGGTATAGGGTGTGATTGGGAAAACAGCCTCTGAGTGTCGATTTTGAGCACTGTTCATTTACAGTATATTCCTGTAGGCTAGTTTTGTTTTCTATGGTATATTACTGTTTTAATGGAAAATGGTATGATACTGTCTGAATTACGCCTTTTTTTACAGCAAGGGTTAACAGTGTAGATATGGAAAGAGGAATTCTTCTCAACTACCACCAATAAAGTTTTAAAATTCTTCTTTAGAAAATATTATATTTTGATGATTCTGCAAGTTCAGCAGACAGTGAGGTTCGGGTTTGTTCCGATCAGAGCTCGTGAGTGGAGAGCGCATTTCTGAATATTCCGCTCCGCTCGTTCATTCCGCTCAGGGTCCTCGGCCTCGCTCAACACAGATGTCCTGTTGCCTGGTTCGAAAATATGTGGAATACGGGCTGCTTTCGACTAAAAGTTTTTTTTTTCTAGTCGACTAGTATACTAGGCTAGTTGTTCATTTAAGTAATTCGTGGACAAATCGCCCCTTTATATTAATTTAATTAGCCTACTTATATCATGATCATGAGCGTTTACGTAATATAGCCGCACTCAAGCGCACGACCGCACGCATAAAGCTTGCCACAAAGAACCGGTAAAAGTAATGATTATGAATGCGTCTAAATGTGTCTAAATACACTGTAAATGTGAATGTGCATTAGACGCTGAGTTTCGGTTCATTTATGAGATATCGCCGGCGCCTCCAATGTCGTGATTGTCTGCTATATTTACTTCTTAAATCCAGGCAATTCATTGGTTCACGAAACATTGATTAAAATTAAGATATAATTAATACAAAACGAAATTCGATTTAAAGAAAGGCAGCTGTTCTGTTTGAGGTCTCTGTTAAAGTTTTAAAGCAGACTTTTATTGCCGCTTTTAGAGCGCTCATGTCCATAACCGTAAACTGACACGTTGTTTTTTCCCTCATAAATGCGAACACGAAAATTAAAATAAAATGAATATTATATATTTTTTTTGTTGTGTCAGACAATGATTACAAAATTTTTCTCTCATATTGCTCCTCATAACCACTGAAAACGGTCAACGGAAGTTAAAAGTGGTGGGTACAAAATGACTCATGACGAAATCTGGTGGTTACTCGTACAATGTCTTTGTATCTCTATAGAATATTGCTTTTAGAAAAAACAGTTTTTTTTTTACTTTTAGAAAAAAATGACATAATTATGAATCAAATTATTATGAACAAATAATGAAACTGTGTCAAAATTCGACAACACAAAGAATGATCAAAAAGCGATATAACGCACATCTCAGGTTAAATTAATTAAGCTCCTCATAACCACTGAAAAAGGTAAAAAAAAAAAATCGAACCAAAAGTCAAATTAATATGGACTGAAATTAAAAGTGGTGGGTACAAAATGACTCATGACGAAATCTGGTGGGTGCGTACCCACCGTCCCCACCGAAATCGACGCCTATAAGGGAAACATGATAGTACAAAAAGTACTGTGTGTAATGCAGAAAAGCGCATTACAACCATGTTAAAACTATTTAAAACGTTAAGATGCAAAAATGAACTAAATGTAAAATTAGATAATGATATTGCGCAAATGATCTCGGTCTCTTTAAAGGTCTTCGCAAATTATTGTGTTATAAGACTCAGTTATCATAGCCTACATCACGTCTCTTCTAGCCTACTGTAAACACAGAAAAAAAAATAAGACAAATGATGCGCGTTTGAGTCGGATTTTTATGAAGAATATGTGACTGTTTATGTAACTGGCAAAAGAAAACATTGTATTCGTCATACTTCGTCTACTCAGTATGGCCACATGAAACACGACTGCCATCTACAGGTTTTAGTATTTCCTGCGTCCAACACCTAATCCCCCTTCTGCACGATCCCGCAGAATGTCGGAAGTGCTCGTGGCATTCTTTTCTCTGAGACGCGCATTTTTAAAGGCCACATCTGTAACCCAATGGATGAATTGCAAAGCAAGTGCATATTTGTTATCTGGAGGGCAGGCTACACGAATAAACAAGGTATGCAAAGGGGCGAAATGGATCGCTGGGTCCTACCACCTTGGTGAAAACTTGCTGGGACCCGAGGGGTATATATGTCTCTTGCAAAGACTTCAGCAGATACCATTGGGGAACAGGCTTTGACCCCATAGGTGATATCTTTTCCCTTCAAGGTTTAGTAATAGAACATCACTGGAACAGAACAATACATTCACACAGAGCAAACTTGAACTAATATAAATTTCTTCTTACAATTAATTTTTACACTTTAATCGTTGTAAATACCTAAAGAGTTACATATGCCAAGTAAGAAAACATATAAGTGGCTACATGTGGTGTGATAGAACTTCAAGGCCCTAGGCATAGTTGTCTATAAAAATCTCATACAGCAATCATGAGAACAGTAATATGAAAGCAAATAAGAAGAACTCGTCAAAGTCTAGAACTCTTGATTAGTTTGATTCCATAATAACCCAATGGATGAATTGCAAAAAGCAAGTGCATATTTACTATCTGGATGGCAGGCTAAAGGAATAAACAAAGTATGCAAAGTGGTGCAATGGATCGCTGGGTCCTACCACCTTTGTGAAATCTTGCTGGGACCCGAGGGGAATATATGCTTCCAGCAAAGGATTCGGCACATACCTTTGGGGAACAGGCTTTGACCCCATAGGTGATATCTTTTCCCTTCAAGATTTAGTCATAGAACATCACTGGAACAGAACAATACATCCACACAGAGCAAACTTGAACTAATATAAACTTCTTCTTAAGATTAATTTTCACACTTTAATCATATAGTGACCAGTGGTGTTGTAAATACCTAAAGAGTTACATATGCCAAGTAAGAAAACATATAAATTGTTACATGTGGTGTGATAGAACTTCAAGGCCATAGGCATAGTTGTCTATAAAAATCTCATACTGCAATCATGAGCACAGCAACATGAAAACAAATAAGAAGAACCCGTCAAAGTCTAGAACTCTTGATTAGTTTGATTCCATAATAACCCAATGGATGAATTGCAAAAAGCAAGTGCATATTTACTATCTGGATGGCAGGCTACACGAATAAACAAGGTATGCAAAGTGGTGCAATGGATCGCTGTGTCCTACCACCTTGGTGAAAACTTGCTGGGACCAGAGGGGTATATATGCCTCCAGCAAAGGCTTAAGCAGATACCATTGGGGAACAGGCTTTGACCCCATAGGTGATATATTTTCCTTTCAAGGTTTAGTAATAGAACATCACTGGAACAGAACAATACATCCACAAAGAGCAAACTTGAACTAATATAAACTTCTTCTTAAGATTAATTTTCACACTTTAATCATATAGTGACCAGTGGTGCTGTAAATACCTAAAGAGTTACATATGCCAAGTAAGAAAACATATAAGTGGCTATATGTGGAGTGATAGAACTTCAAGGCCCTAGGCATAGTTGTCTATAAAAATCTCATACAGCAATCATGAGAACAGCAACATGAAAACAAATAAGAAGAACTCGTCAAAGTCTAGAACTCTTGATTAGTTTGATTCCATAATAACCCAATGGATGAATTGCAAAAAGCAAGTGCATATTTACTATCTGGATGGCAGGCTACACAAATAAACAAGGTATGCAAAGTGGTGCAATGGATCGCTGGGTCCTACCACCTTGGTGAAAACTTGCTGGGACTCGAGGGGTATATATGCCTCCAGCAAAGGCTTCATCAGATACCATTGGGGAACAGGCTTTGACCCCATAGGTGATATCTTTTCCCTTCAAGGTTTAGTAATAGAACATCACTGGAACAGAACAATACATCCACACAGAGCAAA
The DNA here is from genome assembly GCF_964197995.2 of Scardinius erythrophthalmus. Taxonomy (NCBI): domain Eukaryota; kingdom Metazoa; phylum Chordata; class Actinopteri; order Cypriniformes; family Leuciscidae; genus Scardinius; species Scardinius erythrophthalmus. Next base: position 39,429,978 of record NC_138227.1, on the reverse strand, counting down.
CTTGAACTAATATAAACTTTTTCTTACAATTAATTTTCACACTTTAATCGTTGTAAATACCTAAAGAGTTACATATGCCAAGTAAGAAAACATATAAGTGGCTACATGTGGTGTGATAGAACTTCATGGCCCTAGGCATAGTTGTCTATAAAAATCTCATACAGCAATCATGAGAACAATAATATGAAAGCAAATAAGAAGAACTCGTCAAGTCTAGAACTCTTGATTAGTTTGATTCCATAATAACCCAATGGATGAATTGCAAAAAGCAAGTGCATATTTAATATCTGGATGGCAGGCTACACGAATAAACAAGGTATGCAAAGTGGTGCAATGGATCGCTGGGTCCTACCACCTTGGTGAAAACTTGCTGGGACCAGAGGGGTATATATGCCTCCAGCAAAGGCTTCAGCAGATACCATTGGGGAACAGGCTTTGACCCCATAGGTGATATCTTTTCCCTTCAAGGTTTAGTAATAGAACATCACTGGAACAGAACAATACATCCACACAGAGCAAACTTGAACTAATATAAACTTCTTCTTAAGATTCATTTTCACACTTTAATCCTATAGTGACCAGTGGTGCTGTAAATACCTAAAGAGTTACATATGCCAAGTAAGAAAACATATAAGTGGCTATATGTGGAGTTATAGAACTTCAAGGCCCTAGGCATAGTTGTCTATAAAAATCTCATACAGCAATCATGAGAACAGCAACATGAAAACAAATAAGAAGAACTCGTCAAAGTCTAGAACTCTTGATTAGTTTGATTCCATAATAACCCAATGGATGAATTGCAAAAAGCAAGTGCATATTTACTATCTGGATGGCAGGCTACACAAATAAACAAGGTATGCAAAGTGGTGCAATGGATCGCTGGGTCCTACCACCTTGGTGAAAACTTGCTGGGACTCGAGGGGTATATATGCCTCCAGCAAAGGCTCCATCAGATACCATTGGGGAACAGGCTTTGACCCCATAGGTGATATCTTTTCCCTTCAAGGTTTAGTAATAGAACATCACTGGAACAGAACAATACATCCACACAGAGCAAACTTGAACTAATATAAACTTTTTCTTACAATTAATTTTCACACTTTAATCGTTGTAAATACCTAAAGAGTGTAACGAATACGACTCTGGGTAAATATGAATTAGCTCAAGAATATGGGGAATTCTGGGAATATTAATATTTATGACTCATGGTCATAATTCATAAGTCGCATGTACATTTATTTTATCAATTATCAAGATTACCTTGTTCTGTAACTGGTCTGACCAACCTTTAACTCGGCCAGCGAGTAGATGTAAGGTCAGTACAGTTAAGAAGGGGGTATTCACAAACTCCACTAAAGTTTTGTCTTCTGGCCACGAACATCAAACTTTCTGAGTTTATGAATTAATAACTACTCTAGGTAGTCTAGATCGAGCTTTGTAGCTTATAATTGGATCTTTTAGATTCATTGACTTATAAGGTGAATTTTCAAACACAGAGACAGTGAAAAGTATTTTATGGATTTTAATAAAATGTAAAACTAGAGATTATGAGCTACGAATATAAACGTACGTAAAAATGCATAGAAATAAAACAAACATTTAAACAATCAAGAACATGAAGAAATAACGTGATCAGAAATAAATTAAATGAAAAAGAGAGAAAATATGGAGAGAGAGAAAATAGCTGGTAATTATTGTAGACAGAAAACCTAATTTCACAAGGCACCAGGAATCAGCTTTTAGAGAGATATACGTTACTTGTAAGTTTGTTCTCTTTCGAGTGATGCTTAAAGGCAGGAAGCGTGTCCTCTGTCCTGTTTGTGCTGCGTCTTCCGGCGTCGTGGGAAGCTTAAGAAGGTCTCACTGGATGTAACGTTACCAGAAAATAAGATTCATCTCCCGTGAAAGGAAGAGGCAAATATAACTTAGTTGCAAAAGAACGGCTGCTACGACTCAAACATGTGTTTGTCCGAGGCCTTCCGGGATGTTCCTCGGGGAAGCGTCGCGCCAGGAGAAGAGGAGGAAGGATGAGAGCGAGGTGAGAGAGTGAGGTGAGAGAGCCTGCTGTGTTTTGAAGGAGCTAAAGTCACGCCCCCTTGCGTGCGTGACCCAGTCGCCTGGGAGGACGTATTGTGGTCATGTCCTTTCATTTGGAAAGGTACACGCCTCTTCTAACTAATGCTGGCGGAATAAACTTCGTTCATAAACATTTATAAAACTGGTATTAATCAAATAATGCATCCTCTAATATTCTGTGCTAAATATTCAACACCGTTGTGTTCTTCTGAACAAAACAATACCGCGAATGACAATTCTGTTAGTCAACAACACAAAGAAACAGGATTTCTCGTGATTACATGCATATTAAACTGATTACATATCAATAAAGCTTATAGATATCGTATTTCGGGTATAAGGATCATAAGCACAGCAAGAAATACATTTTAAACATTTTAAAAAGGTACTTTTGACCACAAGTGGTCGGGCATGATAAGGAGTCTGTGTTTTGTGTGTGTGTATGCAGAGTCGTGCACACGTGGAACCGCGTGGCGAACTTTGTCCTTCCTTTTCAGTGTGAATATCTTCTCGAGTTGATGAGATTAACTCAGGGGACCTGACCGAGCATCTGCTAACACTGTTGTTTTGTTTTGAGAGGTTAATCAGAACCTTTTGTTTGTTGATTAGATTTGATTAATCAACAAAAAGGCAGACCTGATCATCTGCTTTCCGTTACAAGAGTTACATATGCCAAGTAAGAAAACATATAAGTGGCTACATGTGGTGTGATAGAACTTCAAGGCCCTAGGCATAGTTGTCTATAAAAATCTCATACAGCAATCATGAGAACAATAATATGAAAGCAAATAAGAAGAACTCGTCAAAGTCTAGAAATCTTAAGTAGTTTGATTCCATAATAACCCAATGGATGAATTGCAAAAAGCAAGTGCATATTTACTATCTGGATGGCAGGCTACACGAATAAACAAGGTATGCAAAATGGTGCAATGGATCGCTGGGTCCTACCACCTTGGTGAAAACTTGCTGGGACTCGAGGGGTATATATGCCTCCAGCAAAGGCTTCATCAGATACCATTGGGGAACAGGCTTTGACCCCATAGGTGATATCTTTTCCCTTCAAGGTTTAGTAATAGAACATCACTGGAACAGAACAATACATCCACACAGAGCAAACTTGAACTAATATAAACTTTTTCTTACAATTAATTTTTACACTTTAATCGTTGTAAATACCTAAAGAGTTACATATGACAAGTAAGAAAACGTCTCGGGTTACTGGATGTAACCCTGGTTCCCCGAGAGAGGGGAACGAGATGCTGCGTCGAATACAACGCTACGGGGAATGCCTTCGGCATGCGTTATCTGAAGTCACTATACAACTTTTCCAATCTGGATTGGTCTGCGTCATCGTGCGTCATGACGTTGCATGTGACGGTGACCCGGACGCTATATAAGGGTCACAGGAACAAGGAAATGACAGCTTCGAAAAAGGTTCAAAGCAGCTGTTCTCAGGGCGCCCCGAAGGTGGGGAGAGGGGACGCAGCGTCTCGTTCCCCTCTCTCGGGGAACCAGGGTTACATCCAGTAACCCGAGACGTTCCCCTTCGTTACGGGGAACTCCCGCTGCGTCGAATACAACGCTACGGGGAACGAGTACCAGCTAGCCCCCACAGAGAACAAGCGCCCTGGGTGTGAAGCATCTGGCACACTCAAGAGCACTAAAGCAAGGGAGAGTGAAAGATCCAACTGTGCTAAGAATTTTATTCTTTCTTGTTTGGTGTACAAAGGGAAGGTCGCATCAGCAACCTCGATATTAAGGTCCAAGTAGATAGGCCTGATTAATGACAGGCAGAACACTTAACTCCTAACACCCTTTTTAGTGGATAATCTCTGGAAGCCTAAGAGGCTCTCTTGCTTACACCGTACATGCAACGAAGGATGAAGAGCTGAGGAATTTTTAGAATAGCCTCCGGTACCTTGGTCACCGGGGAGAAATATCTCAAAGAAAGCTAACAAACTCCCATTTAATACCCTATATAGATATACTCTGCGGAGCCGAATAAAGGCTCTAAGCAATTTAATATGATAGCCTGCAGAGACAGGGTTCATCCAGATTCTGACGCAGCATACAGAGGCAGAAAGCACTCTGAAGGTGAGGATCATTGCTAAGGACAGGGGAGAATTTATAGAACCCACTATACTAAGAATTTTATTCTTGTCTTTTTTGGTGTAAGAAAAAGGCTGAGTTAACAGCCTCAGAAGTGAGGTCCAATATATACATATGCCTAAAAAGGCAGGACACTGACTCCAAGGCACCATTAATGGATAACCCTAAAAGCCTAGAAGGCTCTCCTGTCACACTTATAGCAACGAAGGATGAAGAGCCAGAGGAAATCATAAGATAGCCTCCGGTACCCTTATTGGTGACCGGGGAAATTTCCTACTAGAAAGCTAACAGATTTCCAAAATATGTAGATTTTCTTTTAATCTGACATATATACACGTATCCCGCAGAACCGACAGGGGCTTTTCTTTCCACAGACCTGTCAGCCTGCAAGGATAACAGGATTCATCCTAGAAGGCTACAGGGAAATATGGAGGTCATGGGACGACCCGGGTGGACCACCCTGAGAGCATACGGAGGCCGTAGGCGCCATAGCGGCTCTGAGCGTGGACGAGAGGTCCCGATTAGAGTATAGAAGAATCCCAGTACTGAAGCCATAGGGCAGTAAAAGGCTGGGTCCAGCTAACTCAATTAAAACTTCCTGAGCCGGGGAGTTCTGGAGGTAGCTGATCTGATGACCTCGGCCACCAGATCACCCTATTCGAGAAGGCCAGTGTGGTTTTTCGAGAATAAGATCTACTCAAAATCCTCTGACCCTCTCCAGAACTCCAGGGAGTAGAGCGACCGGGGGAAAAGGCGTACAGACGTTGCCTCGGCCACGTCTGTACCATGGCCTCCAGACCCAACGGGGCTGGATGCGAGAGAGAGAACCAGAGCGGGCAATGAGAATTCTCATGAGAAGCGAATAAATCTACCTCCGCCTGGCCGAATTTCTCCGATATAAGCTCCACCACCTCGGGGTGGAGCCTCCATTCCCCTGGCCTGGGCCCCTGCCTCGACAGGGTGTCTGCTCCCACATTATCAACCCCAGGTATATACATGGCCCTCACAGAGAGAAATTTGTCCTTAGACCATAATAGAATATGATGGGCCAATTTGCACAGAGGACGAGACCTCAAGCCCCCCTGATGGTTGATGTAGAAGACCACCGATATATTATCAGACCTAACAAGGACCTGATGGCCTCTGAGGTCTGGAAGGAAATGCCTAAGGGCAAAGAATACTGCCAGCATCTCCAGGCAACTGATGTGCCATGCGAGGTGATGGTCCTTCCAGACCCCGCGGGTGTACCGGCCCTCCATGACCGCACCCCAGCCCATGCGGGAAGCATCCGTGGTCAGAATTTTTCTGGGACACGAAGCTCCAAGCACCTGGCCTTGGGACAGGAACCGTATGTCTTTCCATATGACTAGAGAACGAGGTTATCTGGACGTAACTCTAATCGTACGGAAGGGGTTGCCCCTTGGGGAAAACCCCCTGGTCCTGAGCCACCACTGTAGGGCCCTCATATGAAGCAAGCCGAGTAGAATCACTACTGATGCGGTTGCCATAAGGCCCAAAATTCTTTGAAAATGTTTGACAGTGATGGCCTGGCCTAACCTGATAGCTCTAACTGCAGCCACGATACTTTAAATACGTGGCTGGGTCAAGTGAACTTGCATAGATTGCGAGTCCCACTCAGCTCCAAGAAATGTTATTCTTTGAAGAGGAGACAGAGAACTTTTCTTGACATTGAGCCTTAGCCCCAAGCACTGAAGATGACGCAAAACAACATCTCGATGTTGGATTGCTAGCGTCTCTGGTTCTGCCAGAATAAGCCAGTCATCTAATAATTTAGGATGCGGTTCCCCTGAAGTCTCAGTGGAGCAAGGGCAGCATCCATACAGAAAGTGCAAGGGGATAGAGTTAGGCCGAAAGGAAGAACCCTATATTGGTAAGCTTTTCCCCCCAAAAGCGAACCTAAGGAACTTCCTATGATAATGGATGATGAAGTTATGAAAATAAGCATCCATGAGATCTATGTCACAAGCCAGTCTTCAGATCTGATTTGCTGAATGATACTGGGTATAGTGAGCATATTGAAACTAAATCTCCTCAAAGATTTATTCAATACTCTAAGATCTACAATAGGATGAAGTCCACCATCCTTTTTCGGAACAATGAAGTAACGGCAGTAAAAACCTGAATCCCTCTCCTGATTAGGGGCAATTTCTATTGCTTTTGCTAAAAGAAATTCAACTTCATTTTCCATCACCTGGCGCTGATGTGAGAAAACCAGTGTGTGAAATACCCCGTTAAAATCGGGTGGTCTTACTTTAAACTGGATTTTATATCCTTTAACTATACCCAGGGTCCATTTAGATATATTCGGAAGGCCTGACCAGGCGTCTAAACAATCTACAAGAGGAATCAATTTCTCTGGGTTAGTCTCAGGTGATATAATGTGCTTATCGGTGGTCTGAAGCAGTTTACTGGCAGGACGTAACCGATGAATAATCTAATAAGGAGATCAGTCCCTCGAGACTGACCTCAGGTTTTGAGATTCGGTGACCTGAAGCGATAGACCGGCAGGAACTAACCGAAAATAATACTTTTTTTTTTTTTTTTTTTATGAGAACGTCTCCTCTGACCCCGAGCCCTGTACAGGGGGAAGGGGAGGGGAAGAGGTGACTTCCCAGAATATGAGGAGCTGGTGACTGTCCTCCATATAAGCCTTCCCTACCAAATTCGAGATAATATTTATATTAGCTCCACTTTAATTTTAGAGGGACGTGTCTGAGTCATCAGAGGTAATACGATATCTGGGAGAAATATTCTTCTACCCCCTGCATCATTAAATTCCCCTTTAATTTTCCTCTTCAATTATTCCACAATCTCAGTACCTCAGTATGGAGATCGTTTGAAAAAGGAAGACTCTGACACAAGGATTTTGACTGGGTTTGCAGGAAGCACTCTTTTTAGACGCTTCCTTCTTATTAAATTACCAAACATTTAATTTCATTACAGCCCCAGTCTTTCTCCAGCAACTCCTCATAATGTGGTGAATATTCGTGATTCAGTGTTGATAGTATCTGACTCCTCAGAATCAAATAAATCAAACACCGGGTCTTTAACACGGTCGGAAGAAGCCACAGTGACGCGGCCTTCCGAACCGTGCGCGAGACCTGTAAACACTGCTCCACGTGCGAACCCAATGCAAACAGACAACGCGCTGCCTCGACAGACGCGAGCTGATGCACTAGGAACGCAAGCCTATTTTATTATTTTTAAACAGGCTCAGGCGGGAGCGGAAGAGTACACTCAGAGTCTACACCCTGCAGACCTGTAATCTACGCGCTGCCTCGGCAAACGCGAGATCCAAGCCACTATAGATTCTGTATTGCAATGCAGACATTAATCTACGCGCTGCCTCGGCAAACGCGAGATTAGTCACAGAATCTTTATTGCAGAGTAGCCGTAATCTACGCGCTGCCTCGGCAAACGCGAGATCCGAGCCACTATAGATTCTGTATTGCAATGCAGACATAAACCTACGCGCTGCCTCGGCAAACGCGAGATCCCAGTCACAGAATCCTTTCAGTTTGCACAAAATAGACAGTGCCCTCGAGAACTGTCCGTGCAAGCTCCGCTCACAACCCAACACCACAAAGCAAGTGTGCGCCATCCTTGCTTCTTTAATTTTTCTTAAATCAAGGAGACGCACACTGCCTTCGCCATAGTAGATTTGACAGACAACACCAAATAAGACGTACAGTTTGACATAGAACGCTGCTGAAGAACAGAAGCTGTCATTTCCTTGTTCCTGTGACCCTTATATAGCGTCCGGGTCACCGTCACATGCAACGTCATGACGCACGATGACGCACACCAATCCAGATTGGAATAGTTGTATAGTGACTTCAGATAACGCATGCCGAAGGCATTCCCCGTAGCGTTGTATTCGACGCAGCGGGAGTTCCCCGTAACGAAGGGGAACATATAAGTGGTTACATGTGATGTGATAGAACTTCAAGGCCCTAGGCATAGTTGTCTATAAAAATCTCATACAGCAATCATGAGAACAGTAATATGAAAGCAAATAAGAAGAACCCGTCAAAGTCTAGAACTCTTGATTAGTTTGATTCCATAATAACCCAATGGATGAATTGCAAAAAGCAAGTGCATATTTACTATCTGGATGGCAGGCTAAAGGAATAAACAAGGTATGCAAAGTGGTGCAATAGATCGCTGGGTCCTACCACCTTGGTGAAAACTTGCTGGGACTCAAGGGGTATATATGCCTCCAGCAAAGGCTTCATCAGATACCATTGGGGAACAGGCTTTGACCCCATAGGTGATATCTTTTCCCTTCAAGGTTTAGTAATAGAACATCACTGGGACAGAACAATACATCCACACAGAGCAAACTTGAACTAATATAAATTTCTTCTTACAATTAATTTTTACACTTTAATCGTTGTAAATACCTAAAGAGTTACATATGCCAAGTAAGAAAACATATAAGTGGCTACATGTGGTGTGATAGAACTTCAAGGCCCTAGGCATAGTTGTCTATAAAAATCTCATACAGCAATCATGAGAACAATAATATGAAAGCAAATAAGAAGAACTCGTCAAAGTCTAGAACTCTTGATTAGTTTGATTCCATAATAACCCAATGGATGAATTGCAAAAAGCAAGTGCATATTTAATATCTGGATGGCAGGCTACACGAATAAACAAGGTATGCAAAATGGTGCAATGGATCGCTGGGTCCTACCACCTTGGTGAAAACTTGCTGGGACTCGAGGGGTATATATGCCTCCAGCAAAGGCTTCAGCAGATACCATTGGGGAACAGGCTTTGACCCCATAGGTGATATCTTTTCCCTTCAAGGTTTAGTAATAGAACATCACTGGAACAGAACAATACATCCACACAGAGCAAACTTGAACTAATATAAATTTCTTCTTACAATTAATTTTTACACTTTAATCGTTGTAAATACCTAAAGAGTTTCATATGCCAAGTAAGAAAACATATAAGTGGCTACATGTGGTGTGATAGAACTTCAAGGCCCTAGGCATAGTTGTCTATAAAAATCTCATACAGCAATCATGAGAACAGTAATATGAAAGCAAATAAGAAGAACTCGTCAAAGTCTAGAACTCTTGATTAGTTTGATTCCATAATAACCCAATGGATGAATTGCAAAAAGCAAGTGCATATTTACTATCTGGATGGCAGGCTAAAGGAATAAACAAAGTATGCAAAGTGGTGCAATAGATCGCTGGGTCCTACCACCTTGGTGAAAACTTGCTGGGACCAGAGGGGTATATATGCCTCCAGCAAAGGCTTCAGCAGATACCATTGGGGAACAGGCTTTGACCCCATAGGTGATATCTTTTCCCTTCAAGGTTTAGTAATAGAACATCACTGGAACAGAACAATACATCCACACAGAGCAAACTTGAACTAATATAAACTTCTTCTTAAGATTCATTTTCACACTTTAATCATATAGTGACCAGTGGTGCTGTAAATACCTAAAGAGTTACATATGCCAAGTAAGAAAACATATAAGTGGCTACATGTGGTGTGATAGAACTTCAAGGCCCTAGGCATAGTTGTCTATAAAAATCTCATACAGCAATCATGAGAACAGCAACATGAAAGCAAATAAGAAGAACTCGTCAAAGTCTAGAACTCTTGATTAGTTTGATTCCATAATAACCCAATGGATGAATTGCAAAAAGCAAGTGCATATTTACTATCTGGATGGCAGGCTAAGGGAATAAACAAGGTATGCAAAGTGGTGCAATGGATCGCTGGGTCCTACCACCTTGGTGAAAACTTGCTGGGACCCGAGGGGTATATATGTCTCTTGCAAAGACTTCAGCAGATACCATTGGGGAACAGGCTTTGACCCCATAGGTGATATCTTTTCCCTTCAAGGTTTAGTAATAGAACATCACTGGAACAGAACAATACATCCACACAGAGCAAACTTGAACTAATGTAAACTTCTTACGATTAATTTTCACACTTTTATCATATAGTGACCAGTGGTGTTGTAAATACCTACAGAGTTACATATGCCAAGTAAGAAAACATATAAGTGGCTACATGTGGTGTGATAGAACTTCAAGGCCCTAGGCATAGTTGTCTATAAAAATCTCATACAGCAATCATGAGAACAATAATATGAAAGCAAATAAGAAGAACTCGTCAAAGTCTAGAACTCTTGATTAGTTTGATTCCATAATAACCCAATGGATGAATTGCAAAAAGCAAGTGCATATTTAATATCTGGATGGCAGGCTACACGAAAAAACAAGGTATGCAAAATGGTGCAATGGATCGCTGGGTCCTACCACCTTGGTGAAAACTTGCTGGGACTCGAGGGGTATATATGCCTCCAGCAAAGGCTTCAGCAGATACCACTGGGGAACAGGCTTTGACCCCATAGGTGATATCTTTTCCCTTCAAGGTTTAGTAATAGAACATCACTGGAACAGAACAATACATCCACACAGAGCAAACTTGAACTAATATAAATTTCTTCTTACAATTAATTTTTACACTTTAATCGTTGTAAATACCTAAAGAGTTACATATGCCAAGTAAGAAAACATATAAGTGGCTACATGTGGTGTGATAGAACTTCAAGGCCCTAGGCATAGTTGTCTATAAAAATCTCATACAGCAATCATGAGAACAGTAATATGAAAGCAAATAAGAAGAACTCGTCAAAGTCTAGAACTCTTGATTAGTTTGATTCCATAATAACCCAATGGATGAATTGCAAAAAGCAAGTGCATATTTACTATCTGGATGGCAGGCTAAAGGAATAAACAAAGTATGCAAAGTGGTGCAATGGATCGCTGGGTCCTACCACCTTGGTGAAAACTTGCTGGGACCAGAGGGGTATATATGCCTCTAGCAAAGGCTTCAGCAGATACCATTGGGGAACAGGCTTTGACCCCATAGGTGATATCTTTTCCCTTCAAGGTTTAGTAATAGAACATCACTGGAACAGAACAATACATCCACACAGAGCAAACTTGAACTAATATAAACTTCTTCTTAAGATTAATTTTCACACTTTAATCATATAGTGACCAGTGGTGCTTTAAATACCTAAAGAGTTACATATGCCAAGTAAGAAAACATATAAGTGGCTACATGTGGTGTGATAGAACTTCAAGGCCCTAGGCATAGTTGTCTATAAAAATCTCATACAGCAATCATGAGAACAGTAATATGAAAGCAAATAAGAAGAACCCGTCAAAGTCTAGAACTCTTGATTAGTTTGATTCCATAATAACCCAATGGATGAATTGCAAAAAGCAAGTGCATATTTACTATCTGGATGGCAGGCTTAAGGAATAAACAAGGTATGCAAAGTGGTGCAATGGATCGCTGGGTCCTACCACCTTGGTGAAAACTTGCTGGGACCAGAGGGGTATATATGCCTCCAGCAAAGGCTTCAGCAGATACCATTGGGGAACAGGCTTTGACCCCATAGGTGATATCTTTTCCCTTCAAGGTTTAGTAATAGAACATCACTGGAACAGAACAATACATCCACACAGAGCAAACTTGAACTAATATAAACTTCTTCTTAAGATTAATTTTCACACTTTAATCATATAGTGACCAGTGGTGTTGAAAATACCTAAAGAGTTACATATGCCAAGTAAGAAAACATATAAATTGCTACATGTGGTGTGATAGAACTTCAAGGCCCTAGGCATAGTTGTCTATAAAAATCTCATACAGAAATCATGAGCACAGCAACATGAAAGCAAATAAGAAGAACCCGTCAAAGTCTAGAACTCTTGATTAGTTTGATTCCATAATAACCCAATAGATGAATTGCAAAGCAAGTGCATATTTGTTATCTGGAGGGCAGGCTACACGAATAAACAAGGTATGCAAAGGGGCGAAATGGATCGCTGGGTCCTACCACCTTGGTGAAAACTTGCTGGGACCCGAGGGGTATATATGTCTCTTGCAAAGACTTCAGCAGATACCATTGGGGAACAGGCTTTGACCCCATAGGTGATATCTTTTCCCTTCAAGGTTTAGTAATAGAACATCACTGGAACAGAACAATACATCCACACAGAGCAAACTTGAACTAATATAAATTTCTTCTTACAATTAATTTTTACACTTTAATCGTTCTAAATACCTAAAGAGTTACATATGCCAAGTAAGAAAACATATAAGTGGCTACATGTGGTGTGATAGAACTTCAAGGCCCTAGGCATAGTTGTCTATAAAAATCTCATACAGCAATCATGAGAACAGTAATATGAAAGCAAATAAGAAGAACTCGTCAAAGTCTAGAACTCTTGATTAGTTTGATTCCATAATAACCCAATGGATGAATTGCAAAAAGCAAGTGCATATTTACTATCTGGATGGCAGGCTAAAGGAATAAACAAAGTATGCAAAGTGGTGCAATGGATCGCTGGGTCCTACCACCTTGGTGAAAACTTGCTGGGACCAGAGGGGTATATATGCCTCCAGCAAAGGCTTCAGCAGATACCATTGGGGAACAGGCTTTGACCCCATAGGTGATATCTTTTCCCTTCAAGGTTTAGTAATAGAACATCACTGGAACAGAACAATACATCCACACAGAGCAAACTTGAACTAATATAAACTTCTTCTTAAGATTAATTTTCACACTTTAATCATATAGTGACCAGTGGTGCTGTAAATACCTAAAGAGTTACATATGCCAAGTAAGAAAACATATAAGTGGCTACATGTGGTGTGATAGAACTTCAAGGCCCTAGGCATAGTTGTCTATAAAAATCTCATACAGCAATCATGAGAACAGCAACATGAAAGCAAATAAGAAGAACTCGTCAAAGTCTAGAACTCTTGATTAGTTTGATTCCATAATAACCCAATGGATGAATTGCAAAAAGCAAGTGCATATTTACTATCTGGATGGCAGGCTAAGGGAATAAACAAGGTATGCAAAGTGGTGCAATGGATCGCTGGGTCCTACCACCTTGGTGAAAACTTGCTGGGACCAGAGGGGTATATATGCCTCCAGCAAAGGCTTCAGCAGATACCATTGGGGAACAGGCTTTGACCCCATAGGTGATATCTTTTCCCTTCAAGGTTTAGTAATAGAACATCACTGGAACAGAACAATACATGCACACAGAGCAAACTTGAACTAATATAAACTTCTTCTTAAGATTCATTTTCACACTTTAATCATATAGTGACCAGTGGTGCTGTAAATACCTAAAGAGTTACATATGCCAAGTAAGAAAACATATAAGTGGCTATATGTGGAGTGATAGAACTTCAAGGCCCTAGGCATAATTGTCTATAAAAATCTCATACAGCAATCATGAGAACAGCAACATGAAAACAAATAAGAAGAACTCGTCAAAGTCTAGAACTCTTGATTAGTTTGATTCCATAATAACCCAATGGATGAATTGCAAAAAGCAAGTGCATATTTACTATCTGGATGGCAGGCTACACAAATAAACAAGGTATGCAAAGTGGTGCAATGGATCGCTGGGTCCTACCACCTTGGTGAAAACTTGCTGGGACTCGAGGGGTATATATGCCTCCAGCAAAGGCTCTATCAGATACCATTGGGGAACAGGCTTTGACCCCATAGGTGATATCTTTTCCCTTCAAGGTTTAGTAATAGAACATCACTGGAACAGAACAATACATCCACACAGAGCAAACTTGAACTAATATAAACTTTTTCTTACAATTAATTTTCACACTTTAATCGTTGTAAATACCTAAAGAGTGTAACGAATACGACTCTGGGTAAATATGAATTAGCTCAAGAATATGGGGAATTCTGGGAATATTAATATTTATGACTCATGGTCATAATTCATAAGTCACATGTACATTTATTTTATCAATTATCGAGATTACCTTGTTCTGTAACTGGTCTGACCAACCTTTAACTCGGCCAGCGAGTAGATGTAAGGTCAGTACAGTTAAGAAGGGGGTATTCACAAACTCCACTAAAGTTTTGTCTTCTGGCCACGAACATCAAACTTTCTGAGTTTATGAATTAATAACTACTCAAGGTAGTCTAGATCGAGCTTTGTAGCTTATAATTGGATCTTTTAGATTCATTGACTTATAAGGTGAATTTTCAAACACAGAGACAGTGAAAAGTATTTTATGGATTTTAATAAAATGTAAAACTAGAGATTATGAGCTACGAATATAAACGTACGTAAAAATGCATACAAATAAAACAAACATTTAAACAATCAAGAACATGAAGAAATAACGTGATCAGAAATAAATTAAATGAAAAAGAGAGAAAATATGGAGAGAGAGAGAGAGTAGCTGGTAATTATTGTAGACAGAAAACTTAATTTCACGAGGCACCAGGAATCAGCTTTTAGAGAGATAAACGTTACTTATAAGTTTGTTCTCTTTCGAGTGATGCTTAAAGGCAGGAAGCGTGTCCTCTGTCCTGTTTGTGCTGCGTCTTCCGGCGTCGTGGGAAGCTTAAGAAGGTCTCACTGGATGTAACGTTACCAGAAAATAAGATTCATCTCCCGTGAAAGGAAGAGGCAAATATAACTTAGTTGCAAAAGAACGGCTGCTACGACTCAAACATATGTTTGTCCGAGGCCTTCCGGGATGTTCCTCGGGGAAGCGTCGCGCCGGGAGAAGAGGAGGAAGGATGAGAGCGAGGTGAGAGAGTGAGGTGAGAGAGCCCGCTGTGTTTTGAAGGAGCTAAAGTCACGCCCCCTTGCGTGCGTGACCCAATCGCCTGGGAGGACGTATTGTGGTCATGTCCTTTCATTTGGAAAGGACATGACCACAATACATGACTCTTCTAACTAATTTTGGCGGAATAAACTTCGTTCATAAACATTTATAAAACTGGTATTAATCAAATAATGCATCCTCTAATATTCTGTGCTAAATATTCAACACCGTTGTGTTCTTCTGAACAAAACAACACCGCGAATGACAATTCTGTTAGTCAACAACACAAAGAAACAGGATTTCTCGTGATTACATGCATATTAAACTGATTACATATCAATAAAGCTTATAGATATCGTATTTCGGGTATAAGGATCATAAGCACAGCAAGAAATACATTTTAAACATTTTAAAAAGGTACTTTTGACCACAAGTGGTCGGGCATGATAAGGAGTCTGTGTTTTGTGTGTGTGTATGCAGAGTCGTGCACACGTGGAACCGCGTGGCGAACTTTGTCCTTCCTTTTCAGTGTGAATATCTTCTCGAGTTGATGAGATTAACTCAGGGGACCTGACCGAGCATCTGCTAACACTGTTGTTTTGTTTTGAGGGGTTAATCAGTACCTTTTGTTTGTTGATTAGATTTGATTAATCAACAAAAAGGCAGACCTGATCATCTGCTTTCCGTTACAAGAGTTACATATGCCAAGTAAGAAGACATATAAGTGGCTACATGTGGTGTGATAGAACTTCAAGGCCCTAGGCATAGTTGTCTATAAAAATCTCATACAGCAATCATGAGAACAATAATATGAAAGCAAATAAGAAGAACTCGTCAAAGTCTAGAACTCTTAAGTAGTTTGATTCCATAATAACCCAATGGATGAATTGCAAAAAGCAAGTGCATATTTACTATCTGGATGGCAGGCTACACGAATAAACAAGGTATGCAAAATGGTGCAATGGATCGCTGGGTCCTACCACCTTGGTGAAAACTTGCTAGGACTCGAGGGGTATATATGCCTCCAGCAAAGGCTTCATCAGATACCATTGGGGAACAGGCTTTGACCCCATAGGTGATATCTTTTCCCTTCAAGGTTTAGTAATAGAACATCACTGGAACAGAACAATACATCCACACAGAGCAAACTTGAACTAATATAAACTTTTTCTTACAATTAATTTTTACACTTTAATCGTTGTAAATACCTAAAGAGTTACATATGCCAAGTAAGAAAACATATAAATTGCTACATGTGGTGTGATAGAACTTCAAGGCCCTAGGCATAGTTGTCTATAAAAATCTCATACAGAAATCATGAGCACAGCAACATGAAAGCAAATAAGAAGAACCCGTCAAAGTCTAGAACTCTTGATTAGTTTGATTCCATAATAACCCAATGGATGAATTGCAAAGCAAGTGCATATTTGTTATCTGGAGGGCAGGCTACACGAATAAACAAGGTATGCAAAGGGGCGAAATGGATCGCTGGGTCCTACCACCTTGGTGAAAACTTGCTGGGACCCGAGGGGTATATATGTCTCTTGCAAAGACTTCAGCAGATACCATTGGGGAACAGGCTTTGACCCCATAGGTGATATCTTTTCCCTTCAAGGTTTAGTAATAGAACATCACTGGAACAGAACAATACATCCACACAGAGCAAACTTGAACTAATATAAATTTCTTCTTACAATTAATTTTTACACTTAAATCGTTGTAAATACCTAAAGAGTTACATATGCCAAGTAAGAAAACATATAAGTGGCTACATGTGGTGTGATAGAACTTCAAGGCCCTAGGCATAGTTGTCTATAAAAATCTCATACAGCAATCATGAGAACAGTAATATGAAAGCAAATAAGAAGAACTCGTCAAAGTCTAGAACTCTTGATTAGTTTGATTCCATAATAACCCAATGGATGAATTGCAAAAAGCAAGTGCATATTTACTATCTGGATGGCAGGCTAAGGGAATAAACAAGGTATTCAAAGTGGTGCAATGGATCGCTGGGTCCTACCACCTTTGTGAAATCTTGCTGGGACCCGAGGGGAATATATGCTTCCAGCAAAGGATTCGGCACATACCTTTGGGGAACAGGCTTTGACCCCATAGGTGATATCTTTTCCCTTCAAGATTTAGTCATAGAACATCACTGGAACAGAACAATACATCCACACAGAGCAAACTTGAACTAATATAAACTTCTTCTTAAGATTAATTTTCACACTTTAATCATATAGTGACCAGTGGTGTTGTAAATACCTAAAGAGTTGCATATGCCAAGTAAGAAAACATATAAATTGTTACATGTGGTGTGATAGAACTTCAAGGCCCTAGGCATAGTTGTCTATAAAAATCTCATACTGCAATCATGAGCACAGCAACATGAAAACAAATAAGAAGAACCCGTCAAAGTCTAGAACTCTTGATTAGTTTGATTCCATAATAACCCAATGGATGAATTGCAAAAAGCAAGTGCATATTTACTATCTGGATGGCAGGCTACACGAATAAACAAGGTATGCAAAGTGGTGCAATGGATCGCTGGGTCCTACCACCTTGGTGAAAACTTGCTGGGACCAGAGGGGTATATATGCCTCCAGCAAAGGCTTAAGCAGATACCATTGGGGAACAGGCTTTGACCCCATAGGTGATATCTTTTCCTTTCAAGGTTTAGTAATAGAACATCACTGGAACAGAACAATACATCCACACAGAGCAAACTTGAACTAATATAAACTTCTTCTTAAGATTCATTTTCACACTTTAATCATATAGTGACCAGTTGTGCTGTAAATACCTAAAGAGTTACATATGCCAAGTAAGAAAACATATAAGTGGCTATATGTGGAGTGATAGAACTTCAAGGCCCTAGGCATAGTTGTCTATAAAAATCTCATACAGCAATCATGAGGACAGCAACATGAAAACAAATAAGAAGAACTCGTCAAAGTCTAGAACTCTTGATTAGTTTGATTCCATAATAACCCAATGGATGAATTGCAAAAAGCAAGTGCATATTTAATATCTGGATGGCAGGCTACACGAATAAACAAAGTATGCAAAGTGGTGCAATGGATCGCTGGGTCCTACCACCTTGGTGAAAACTTGCTGGGACCAGAGGGGTATATATGCCTCCAGCAAAGGCTTCAGCAGATACCATTGGGGAACAGGCTTTGACCCCATAGGTGATATCTTTTCCCTTCAAGGTTTAGTAATAGAACATCACTGGAACAGAACAATACATCCACACAGAGCAAACTTGAACTAATATAAATTTCTTCTTACAATTAATTTTTACACTTAAATCGTTGTAAATACCTAAAGAGTTACATATGCCAAGTAAGAAAACATATAAGTGGCTACATGTGGTGTGATAGAACTTCAAGGTAGTACATAGTTGTCTATAAAAATCTCATACAGCAATCATGAGAACAGTAATATGAAAGCAAATAAGAAGAACTCGTCAAAGTCTAGAACTCTTGATTAGTTTGATTCCATAATAACCCAATGGATGAATTGCAAAAAGCAAGTGCATATTTACTATCTGGATGGCAGGCTAAGGGAATAAACAAGGTATTCAAAGTGGTGCAATGGATCGCTGGGTCCTACCACCTTTGTGAAATCTTGCTGGGACCCGAGGGGAATATATGCTTCCAGCAAAGGATTCGGCACATACCTTTGGGGAACAGGCTTTGACCCCATAGGTGATATCTTTTCCCTTCAAGATTTAGTCATAGAACATCACTGGAACAGAACAATACATCCACACAGAGCAAACTTGAACTAATATAAACTTCTTCTTAAGATTAATTTTCACACTTTAATCATATAGTGACCAGTGGTGTTGTAAATACCTAAAGAGTTGCATATGCCAAGTAAGAAAACATATAAATTGTTACATGTGGTGTGATAGAACTTCAAGGCCCTAGGCATAGTTGTCTATAAAAATCTCATACTGCAATCATGAGCACAGCAACATGAAAACAAATAAGAAGAACCCGTCAAAGTCTAGAACTCTTGATTAGTTTGATTCCATAATAACCCAATGGATGAATTGCAAAAAGCAAGTGCATATTTACTATCTGGATGGCAGGCTACACGAATAAACAAGGTATGCAAAGTGGTGCAATGGATCGCTGGGTCCTACCACCTTGGTGAAAACTTGCTGGGACCAGAGGGGTATATATGCCTCCAGCAAAGGCTTAAGCAGATACCATTGGGGAACAGGCTTTGACCCCATAGGTGATATCTTTTCCTTTCAAGGTTTAGTAATAGAACATCACTGGAACAGAACAATACATCCACACAGAGCAAACTTGAACTAATATAAACTTCTTCTTAAGATTCATTTTCACACTTTAATCATATAGTGACCAGTTGTGCTGTAAATACCTAAAGAGTTACATATGCCAAGTAAGAAAACATATAAGTGGCTATATGTGGAGTGATAGAACTTCAAGGCCCTAGGCATAGTTGTCTATAAAAATCTCATACAGCAATCATGAGGACAGCAACATGAAAACAAATAAGAAGAACTCGTCAAAGTCTAGAACTCTTGATTAGTTTGATTCCATAATAACCCAATGGATGAATTGCAAAAAGCAAGTGCATATTTACTATCTGGATGGCAGGCTACACAAATAAACAAGGTATGCAAAGTGGTGCAATGGATCGCTGGGTCCTACCACCTTGGTGAAAACTTGCTGGGACTCGAGGGGTATATATGCCTCCAGCAAAGGCTTCATCAGATACCATTGGGGAACAGGCTTTGACCCCATAGGTGATATCTTTTCCCTTCAAGGTTTAGTAATAGAACATCACTGGAACAGAACAATACATCCACACAGAGCAAACTTGAACTAATATAAAATTTTTCTTACAATTAATTTTCACACTTTAATCGTTGTAAATACCTAAAGAGTTACATATGCCAAGTAAGAAAACATATAAGTGGCTACATGTGGTGTGATAGAACTTCAAGGCCCTAGGCATAGTTGTCTATAAAAATCTCATACAGCAATCATGAGAACAATAATATGAAAGCAAATAGGAAGAACTCGTCAAAGTCTAGAACTCTTGATTAGTTTGATTCCATAATAACCCAATGGATGAATTGCAAAAAGCAAGTGCATATTTAATATCTGGATGGCAGGCTACACGAATAAACAAGGTATGCAAAATGGTGCAATGGATCGCTGGGTCCTACCACCTTGGTGAAAACTTGCTGGGACTCGAGGGGTATATATGCCTCCAGCAAAGGCTTCAGCAGATACCATTGGGGAACAGGCTTTGACCCCATAGGTGATATCTTTTCCCTTCAAGGTTTAGTAATAGAACATCACTGGAACAGAACAATACATCCACACAGAGCAAACTGGAACTAATATAAATTTCTTCTTACAATTAATTTTTACACTTTAATCGTTGTAAATACCTAAAGAGTTACATATGCCAAGTAAGAAAACATATAAGTGGCTACATGTGGTGTGATAGAACTTCAAGGCCCTAGGCATAGTTGTCTATAAAAATCTCATACAGCAATCATGAGAACAGTAATATGAAAGCAAATAAGAAGAACTCGTCAAAGTCTAGAACTCTTGATTAGTTTGATTCCATAATAACCCAATGGATGAATTGCAAAAAGCAAGTGCATATTTACTATCTGGATGGCAGGCTAAAGGAATAAACAAAGTATGCAAAGTGGTGCAATGGATCGCTGGGTCCTACCACCTTGGTGAAAACTTGCTGGGACCAGGGGGGTATATATGCCTCCAGCAAAGGCTTCAGCAGATACCATTGGGGAACAGGCTTTGACCCCATAGGTGATATCTTTTCCCTTCAAGGTTTAGTAATAGAACATCACTGGAACAGAACAATACATCCACACAGAGCAAACTTGAACTAATATAAACTTCTTCTTAAGATTAATTTTCACACTTTAATCATATAGTGACCAGTGGTGCTGCAAATACCTAAAGAGTTACATATGCCAAGTAAGAAAACATATAAATTGCTACATGTGGTGTGATAGAACTTCAAGGCCCTAGGCATAGTTGTCTATAAAAATCTCATACAGCAATCATGAGCACAAAAACATGAAAGCAAATAAGAAGAACCCGTCAAAGTCTAGAACTCTTGATTAGTTTGATTCCATAATAACCCAATAGATGAATTGCAAAGCAAGTGCATATTTGTTATCTGGAGGGCAGGCTACACGAATAAACAAGGTATGCAAAGGGGCGAAATGGATCGCTGGGTCCTACCACCTTGGTGAAAACTTGCTGGGACCCGAGGGGTATATATGTCTCTTGCAAAGACTTCAGCAGATACCATTGGGGAACAGGCTTTGACCCCATAGGTGATATCTTTTCCCTTCAAGGTTTAGTAATAGAACATCACTGGAACAGAACAATACATCCACACAGAGCAAACTTGAACTAATGTAAACTTCTTACGATTAATTTTCACACTTTTATCATATAGTGACCAGTGGTGTTGTAAATACCTACAGAGTTACATATGCCAAGTAAGAAAACATATAAGTGGCTACATGTGGTGTGATAGAACTTCAAGGCCCTAGGCATAGTTGTCTATAAAAATCTCATACAGCAATCATGAGAACAGTAATATGAAAGCAAATAGGAAGAACCCGTCAAAGTCTAGAACTCTTGATTAGTTTGATTCCATAATAACCCAATGGATGAATTGCAAAAAGCAAGTGCATATTTACTATCTGGATGGCAGGCTAAAGGAATAAACAAGGTATGCAAAGTGGTGCAATGGATCGCTGGGTCCTACCACCTTGGTGAAAACTTGCTGGGACCAGAGGGGTATATATGCCTCCAGCAAAGGCTTCAGCAGATACCATTGGGGAACAGGCTTTGACCCCATAGGTGATATCTTTTCCCTTCAAGGTTTAGTAATAGAACATCACTGGAACAGAACAATACATCCACACAGAGCAAACTTGAACTAATATAAACTTCTTCTTAAGATTAATTTTCACACTTTAATCATATAGTGACCAGTGGTGTTGTAAATACCTACAGAGTTACATATGCCAAGTAAGAAAACATATAAGTGGCTATATGTGGAGTGATAGAACTTCAAGGCCCTAGGCATAATTGTCTATAAAAATCTCATACAGCAATCATGAGAACAGCAACATGAAAACAAATAAGAAGAACCCGTCAAAGTCTAGAACTCTTGATTAGTTTGATTCCATAATAACCCAATGGATGAATTGCAAAAAGCAAGTGCATATTTACTATCTGGATGGCAGGCTACACGAATAAACAAGGTATGCAAAGTGGTGCAATAGATCGCTGGGTCCTACCACCTTGGTGAAAACTTGCTGGGACTCGAGGGGTATATATGCCTCCAGCAAAGGCTTCATCAGATACCATTGGGGAACAGGCTTTGACCCCATAGGTGATATATTTTCCCTTCAAGGTTTAGTAATAGAACATCACTGGAATAGAACAATACATCCACACAGAGCAAACTTCAACTAATATAAACTTTTTTTTACAATTAATTTTACACTTTTATCATATAGTGACCAGTGGTGTTGTAAATACCTAAAGAGTTACATATGCCAAGTAAGAAAACATATAAATTGCTACATGTGGTGTGATAGAACTTCAAGGCCCTAGGCATAGTTGTCTATAAAAATCTCATACAGCAATCATGAGCACAAAAACATGAAAGCAAACAAGAAGAACCCGTCAAAGTCTAGAACTCTTGATTAGTTTGATTCCATAATAACCCAATGGATGAATTGCAAAGCAAGTGCATATTTGTTATCTGGAGGGCAGGCTACACGAATAAACAAGGTATGCAAAGGGGCGAAATGGATCGCTGGGTCCTACCACCTTGGTGAAAACTTGCTGGGACCCGAGGGGTATATATGTCTCTTGCAAAGACTTCAGCAGATACCATTGGGGAACAGGCTTTGACCCCATAGGTGATATCTTTTCCCTTCAAGATTTAGTCATAGAACATCACTGGAACAGAACAATACATCCACACAGAGCAAACTTGAACTAATATAAACTTCTTCTTAAGATTAATTTTCACACTTTAATCATATAGTGACCAGTGGTGTTGTAAATACCTAAAGAGTTACATATGCCAAGTAAGAAAACATATAAATTGTTACATGTGGTGTGATAGAACTTCAAGGCCCTAGGCATAGTTGTCTATAAAAATCTCATACTGCAATCATGAGCACAGCAACATGAAAACAAAAAAGAAGAACCCGTCAAAGTCTAGAACTCTTGATTAGTTTGATTCCATAATAACCCAATGGATGAATTGCAAAAAGCAAGTGCATATTTACCATCTGGATGGCAGGCTACACGAATAAACAAGGTATGCAAAGTGGTGCAATGGATCGCTGGGTCCTACCACCTTGGTGAAAACTTGCTGGGACCAGAGGGGTATATATGCCTCCAGCAAAGGCTTCAGCAGATACCATTGGGGAACAGGCTTTGACCCCATAGGTGATATCTTTTCCCTTCAAGGTTTAGTAATAGAACATCACTGGAACAGAACAATACATCCACACAGAGCAAACTTGAACTAATATAAACTTTTTCTTACAATTAATTTTTACACTTTAATCGTTGTAAATACCTAAAGAGTTACATATGCCAAGTAAGAAAACATATAAGTGGCTACATGTGGTGTGATAGAACTTCAAGGCCCTAGGCATAGTTGTCTATAAAAACCTCATACAGCAATCATGAGAACAGTAATATGAAAGCAAATAAGAAGAACTCGTCAAAGTCTAGAACTCTTGATTAGTTTGATTCCATAATAACCCAATGGATGAATTGCAAAAAGCAAGTGCATATTTACTATCTGGATGGCAGGCTACACAAATAAACAAGGTATGCAAAGTGGTGCAATGGATCGCTGGGTCCTACCACCTTGGTGAAAACTTGCTGGGACTCGAGGGGTATATATGCCTCCAGCAAAGGCTTCATCAGATACCATTGGGGAATAGGCTTTGACCCCATAGGTGATATCTTTTCCCTTCAAGGTTTAGTAATAGAACATCACTGGAACAGAACAATACATCCACACAGAGCAAACTTGAACTAATATAAACTTTTTCTTACAATTAATTTTCACACTTTAATCGTTGTAAATACCTAAAGAGTTACATATGCCAAGCAAGAAAACATATAAGTGGCTACATGTGGTGTTATAGAACTTCAAGGCCCTAGGCATAGTTGTCTATAAAAATCTCATACAGCAATCATGAGAACAATAATATGAAAGCAAATAGAAGAACTCGTCAAAGTCTAGAACTCTTGAGTAGTTTGATTCCATAATAACCCAATGGATGAATTGCAAAAAGCAAGTGCATATTTACTATCTGGATGGCAGGCTACACGAATAAACAAAGTATGCAAAATGGTGCAATGGATCGCTGGGTCCTACCACCTTGGTGAAAACTTGCTGGGACCCGAGGGGTATATATGTCTCTTGCAAAGACTTCAGCAGATACCATTGGGGAACAGGCTTTGACCCCATAGGTGATATATTTTCCCTTCAAGGTTTAGTAATAGAACATCACTGGAACAGAACAATACATCCACACAGAGCAAACTTGAACTAATGTAAACTTCTTACGATTAATTTTCACACTTTTATCATATAGTGACCAGTGGTGTTGTAAATACCTACAGAGTTACATATGCCAAGTAAGAAAACATATAAGTGGCTACATGTTGTGTGATAGAACTTCAAGACCTTAGGCATAGTTGTCTATAAAAATCTCATACAGCAATTATGTGAAAAGCAACATGAAAGCAAATAAGAAGAACCCGTCAAAGTCTAGAACTCTTGATTAGTTTGATTCCATAATAACCCAATGGATGAATTGCAAAACAAGTGCATATTTACTATCTGGATGGCAGGCTACACGAATAAACAAGGTATGCAAAGGGGTGCAATAGATCGCTGGGTCCTACCACCTTGGCGAAAACTTTCTGGGACCCGAGGGGTATATATGTCGCTTGTGAAGGCTTCGGCACATACCATTGGGGAACAGGCTTTGACCCCATAGGTGATATCTTTTCCCTTCAAGGTTTAGTCATAGAACATCACTGGAACAGAACAATACATCCACACAGAGCAAACTTGAACTAATATAAACTTCTTCTTAAGATTAATTTTCACAATTTAATCATATAGTGACCAGTGGTGTTGTAATACCTAAAGAGTTACATATGCCAAGTAAGAAAACATATAAGTGGCTACATGTGGTGTGATAGAACTTCAAGGCCCTAGGCATAGTTGTCTATAAAAATCTCATACAGCAATCATGAGCACAGCAACATGAAAACAAATAAGAAGAACCCGTCAAAGTCTAGAACTCTTGATTAGTTTGATTCCATAATAACCCAATGGATGAATTGCAAAAAGCAAGTGCATATTTACTATCTGGATGGCAGGCTACACGAATAAACAAGGTATGCAAAGTGGTGCAATGGATCGCTGGGTCCTACCACCTTTGTGAAATCTTTCTGGGACCCGAGGGGAATATATGCTTCCAGCAAAGGATTCGGCACATACCTTTGGGGAACAGGCTTTGACCCCATAGGTGATATCTTTTCCCTTCAAGATTTAGTCATAGAACATCACTGGAACAGAACAATACATCCACACAGAGTAAATTTGAACTAATATAAACTTCTTCTTAAGATTAATTTTCACACTTTAATCATATAGTGACCAGTGGTGTTGTAAATACCTAAAGAGTTACATATGCCAAGTAAGAAAACATATAAATTGTTACATGTGGTGTGATAGAACTTCAAGGCCCTAGGCATAGTTGTCTATAAAAATCTCATACTGCAATCATGAGCACAGCAACATGAAAACAAATAAGAAGAACCCGTCAAAGTCTAGAACTCTTGATTAGTTTGATTCCATAATAACCCAATGGATGAATTGCAAAAAGCAAGTGCATATTTACTATCTGGATGGCAGGCTACACAAATAAACAAGGTATGCAAAGTGGTGCAATGGATCGCTGGGTCCTACCACCTTGGTGAAAACTTGCTGGGACCAGAGGGGTATATATGCCTCCAGCAAAGGCTTAAGCAGATACCATTGGGGAACAGGCTTTGACCCCATAGGTGATATCTTTTCCTTTCAAGGTTTAGTAATAGAACATCACTGGAACAGAACAATACATCCACACAGAGCAAACTTGAACTAATATAAACTTCTTCTTAAGATTAATTTTCACACTTTAATCATATAGTGACCAGTGGTGCTGTAAATACCTAAAGAGTTACATATGCCAAGTAAGAAAACATATAAGTGGCTATATGTGGAGTGATAGAACTTCAAGGCCCTAGGCATAGTTGTCTATAAAAATCTCATACAGCAATCATGAGAACAGCAACATGAAAACAAATAAGAAGAACTCGTCAAAGTCTAGAACTCTTGATTAGTTTGATTCCATAATAACCCAATGGATGAATTGCAAAAAGCAAGTGCATATTTATTATCTGGAGGGCAGGCTACACGAATAAACAAGGTATGCAAAGGGGCGAAATGGATCGCTGGGTCCTACCACCTTGATGAAAACTTGCTGGGACCCGAGGGGTATATATGTCTCTTGCAAAGACTTCAGCAGATACCATTGGGGAACAGGCTTTGACCCCATAGGTGATATCTTTTCCCTTCAAGGTTTAGTAATAGAACATCACTGGAACAGAACAATACATCCACACAGAGCAAACTTGAACTAATATAAACTTTTTCTTACAATTAATTTTCACACTTTAATCGTTGTAAATACCTAAAGAGTTACATATGCCAAGTAAGAAAACATATAAGTGGCTGCATGTGGTGTGATAGAACTTCAAGACCTTAGGCATAGTTGTCTATAAAAATCTCATACAGCAATTATGTGAAAAGCAACATGAAAGCAAATAAGAAGAACCCGTCAAAGTCTAGAACTCTTGATTAGTTTGATTCCATAATAACCCAATGGATGAATTGCAAAAAGCAAGTGCATATTTACTATCTGGATGGCAGGCTAAAGGAATAAACAAGGTATGCAAAGTGGTGCAATGGATCGCTGGGTCCTACCACCTTGGTGAAAACTTGCTGGGACTCGAGGGGTATATATGCCTCCAGCAAAGGCTTCACCAGATACCATTGGGGAACAGGCTTTGACCCCATAGGTGATATCTTTTCCCTTCAAGGTTTAGTAATAGAACATCACTGGAACAGAACAATACATCCACACAGAGCAAACTTGAACTAATATAAACTTTTTCTTACAATTAATTTTTACACTTTAATCGTTGTAAATACCTAAAGAGTTACATATGCCAAGTAAGAACACATATAAGTGGCTACATGTGGTGTGATAGAACTTCAAGGCCCTAGGCATAGTTGTCTATAAAAATATGATACATATGGGGCGCCGTTTGTAAAGCGGCTCACGCTGAAAATAACAGCAACATTTTGTCACATTTAGCTTCAAACAATGTTTAAAAAACTGGTATGAATTTTTGACGGTCACTTTTTACCACATTTACAACAATATTTGTCAACTTAGAGATATTTTAAATAGTTAAATCTAAATATTAAATGTTACACCTAAATGTTAAATGTTAAATCTAAATGCTAAATCTAAATCTAAATGCTAAATCTAAATCTATATGTTAAATCTAAATCTAAATGTTAAATATAAATATAAATCTAAATGTTAAATCTAAATATTAAATCTAAATCTAAATGTTAAATCTAAATGTTAAATCTAAATCTAAATCTAAATGTTGAATCTAAATCTAAATGTTAAATCTAAATGTTAAATCTAAATCTAAATCTAAATGTTGAATCTAAATCTAAATGTTAAATCAAAATCTAAATGTTGAATCTAAATGTTTGGGGTGAAACTAAATATTTAACTAATATGCAAATTCAAAATGCCGGTAACAGGAAGTGCCAAAATAAAAGCTCGAGGTGGTCAGTGTGTGTTTATAGCATGGTTTATAGTGTCAAATAACGAATAAAAACCATCTCATCCGAGGAAATGGACTCTTGGACATAGATTATCGTGATAATAACTACCTAAAATAATAAACACGTTTGGAGAAACTGTATTTGAATAGTAGGCTAGTGTCGCTTTTATGAAAAGTGCGGGACTTATGACCTGTAGCCATAATAGGCAGCCACTAGGGGGCTCACTTTGACTGAATGTCATGTCATCACTCTGTCATCACGAGACTCTACAGTTTCTCCAAACGTGTTTATTATTTTAGGAAGTTATTATCATTATATTATAGTTATTATTATGAGATGTTTTTTATTCGTTATTTGACACTATAAACCATGCTATAAACACACACTGACCACCTCGAGCTTTTATTTTGGCACTTCCGGCATTTTGAATTTGCATATTAGTTAAATATTTAGTTTCACCCAAAACATTTAGATTCAACATTTAGATTTAGATTCAACATTTAGATTTAGATTTAGATTTAACATTTAGATTTAACATTTAGATTTAGATTTAACATTTAGATTTAGATTTAACATTTAGATTTAACATTTAGATTTAGATTTAATATTTAGATTTAACATTTAGATTTAGATTTAACATTTAACATTTAGATTTAACATTTAGATTTAGATTTAATATTTAGATTTAACATTTAGATTTAGATTTAACATTTAGATTTAACATTTAGATTTAGATTTAATATTTAGATTTAACATTTAGATTTAGATTTAACATTTAGATTTAACATTTAGATTTAGATTTAACATTTAGATTTATATTTAGCATTTAGATTTAATATTTAACATTAAGGTGTAACATTTAATATTTAGATTTAACTATTTAAAATGTCTCTAAGTTGACAAATATTGTTGTAAATGTGGTAAAAAAGTGACCGTCAAAAACTCATACCAGTTTTTTAAACATTGTTTGAAGCTAAATGTGACAAAATGTTGCTGTTATTTTCAGCGTGAGCCGCTTTACAAACGGTGCCCCATACATACAGCAATCATGAGCACAGCAACATGAAAACAAATAAGAAGAACCCGTCAAAGTCTAGAACTCTTGATTAGTTTGATTCCATAATAACCCAATGGATGAATTGCAAAAAGCAAGTGCATATTTATTATCTGGATGGCAGGCTACACGAATAAACAAGGTATGCAAAGGGGCGAAATGGATCGCTGGGTCCTACCACCTTGGTGAAAACTTGCTGGGACCCGAGGAGTATATATGCTTCCAGCAAAGGATTCAGCACATACCATTGGGGAACAGGCTTTGACCCCATAGGTGATATCTTTTCCCTTCAAGGTTTAGTAATAGAACATCACTGGAACAGAACAATACATCCACACAGAGCAAACTTGAACTAATGTAAACTTCTTACGATTAATTTTCACACCTTTATCGTATAGTGACCAGTGGTGTTGTAAATACCTACAGAGTTACACATGCCAAGTAAGAAAACATATAAGTGGCTACATGTTGTGTGATAGAACTTCAAGACCTTAGGCATAGTTGTCTATAAAAATCTCATACTGCAATCATGAGCACAGCAACATGAAAACAAATAAGAAGAACCCGTCAAAGTCTAGAACTCTTGATTAGTTTGATTCCATAATAACCCAATGGATGAATTGCAAAAAGCAAGTGCATATTTACTATCTGGATGGCAGGCTACACAAATAAACAAGGTATGCAAAGTGGTGCAATGGATCGCTGGGTCCTACCACCTTGGTGAAAACTTGCTGGGACTCGAGGGGTATATATGTCTCTTGCAAAGAGTTCAGCAGATACCATTGGGGAACAGGCTTTGACCCCATAGGTGATATCTTTTCCCTTCAAGGTTTAGTAATAGAACATCACTGGAATAGAACAATACATCCACACAGAGCAAACTTGAACTAATATAAACTTTTTCTTACAATTAATTTTTACACTTTTATCATATAGTGACCAGTGGTGTTGTAAATACCTAAAGAGTTACATATGCCAAGTAAGAAAACATATAAATTGCTACATGTGGTGTGATAGAACTTCAAGGCCCTAGGCATAGTTGTCTATAAAAATCTCATACAGCAATCATGAGCACAGCAACATGAAAACAAATAAGAAGAACCCGTCAAAGTCTAGAACTCTTGATTAGTTTGATTCCATAATAACCCAATGGATGAATTGCAAAAAGCAAGTGCATATTTACTATCTGGATGGCAGGCTAAAGGAATAAACAAGGTATGCAAAGTGGTGCAATGGATCGCTGGGTCCTACCACCTTGGTGAAAACTTGCTGGGACCAGAGGGGTATATATGCCTCCAGCAAAAGCTTCAGCAGATACCATTGGGGAACAGGCTTTGACCCCATAGGTGATATCTTTTCCCTTCAAGGTTTAGTAATAGAACATCACTGGAACAGAACAATACATCCACACAGAGCAAACTTGAACTAATATAAACTTTTTCTTACAATTAATTTTCACACTTTAATCGTTGTAAATACCTAAAGAGTTACATATGCCAAGTAAGAAAACATATAAGTGGCTACATGTGGTGTGATAGAACTTCAAGGCCCTAGGCATAGTTGTCTATAAAAATCTCATACAGCAATCATGAGAACAGTAATATGAAAGCAAATAAGAAGAACTCGTCAAAGTCTAGAACTCTTGATTAGTTTGATTCCACAATAACCCAATGGATGAATTGCAAAAAGCAAGTGCATATTTACTATCTGGATGGCAGACTACACGAATAAACGAGGTATGCAAAGGGTGCAATAGATCGCTGTGTCCTACCACCTTGGTGAAAACTTGCTGGGACTCGAGGGGTATATATGCCTCCAGCAAAGGCTTCATCAGATACCATTGGGAAACAGGCTTTGACCCCATAGGTGATATCTTTTCCCTTCAAGGTTTAGTAATAGAACATCACTGGAACAGAACAATACATCCACACAGAGCAAACTTGAACTAATATAAACTTCTTCTTAAGATTAATTTTCACACTTTAATCGTTGTAAATACCTAAAGAGTTACATATGCCAAGTAAGAAAACATATAAATTGCTACATGTGGTGTGATAGAACTTCAAGGCCCTAGGCATAGTTGTCTATAAAAATCTCATACAGCAATCATGAGCACAGCAACATGAAAACAAATAAGAAGAACCCGTCAAAGTCTAGAACTCTTGATTAGTTTGATTCCATAATAACCCAATGGATGAATTGCAAAAAGCAAGTGCATATTTACTATCTGGATGGCAGGCTAAAGGAATAAACAAGGTATGCAAAGTGGTGCAATGGATCGCTGGGTCCTACCACCTTGGTGAAAACTTGCTGGGACCAGAGGGGTATATATGCCTCTTGCAAAGGCTTCAGCAGATACCATTGGGGAACAGGCTTTGACCCCATAGGTGATATCTTTTCCCTTCAAGGTTTAGTAATAGAACATCACTGGAACAGAACAATACATCCACACAGAGCAAACTTGAACTAATGTAAACTTCTTACGATTAATATTCACACTTTTATCATATAGTGACCAGTGGTGTTGTAAATACCTACAGAGTTACATATGCCAAGTAAGAAAACATATAAGTGGCTACATGTTGTGTGATAGAACTTCAAGACCTTAGGCATAGTTGTCTATAAAAATCTCATACAGCAATTATGTGAAAAGCAACATGAAAGCAAATAAGAAGAACCCGTCAAAGTCTAGAACTCTTGATTAGTTTGATTCCATAATAACCCAATGGATGATTTGCAAAAAGCAAGTGCATATTTACTATCTGGATGGCAGGCTACACGAATAAACAAGGTATGCAAAGTGGTGCAATGGATCGCTGGGTCCTACCACCTTGGTGAAAACTTGCTGGGACTCGAGGGGTATATATGCCTCCAGCAAAAGCTTCATCAGATACCATTGGGGAACAGGCTTTGACCCCATAGGTGATATCTTTTCCCTTCAAGGTTTAGTAATAGAACATCACTGGAATAGAACAATACATCCACACAGAGCAAACTTGAACTAATATAAACTTTTTCTTACAATTAATTTTCACACTTTAATCGTTGTAAATACCTAAAGAGTTACATATGCCAAGTAAGAAAACATATAAGTGGCTGCATGTGGTGTGATAGAACTTCAAGGCCCTAGGCATAGTTGTCTATAAAAATCTCATACAGCAATCATGAGAACAGTAATATGAAAGCAAATAAGAAGAACTCGTCAAAGTCTAGAACTCTTGATTAGTTTGATTCCATAATAACCCAATGGATGATTTGCAAAAAGCAAGTGCATATTTACTATCTGGATGGCAGGCTACACGAATAAACAAGGTATGCAAAGTGGTGCAATGGATCGCTGGGTCCTACCACCTTGGTGAAAACTTGCTGGGACTCGAGGGGTATATATGCCTCCAGCAAAGGCTTCATCAGATACCATTGGGGAACAGGCTTTGACCCCATAGGTGATATCTTTTCCCTTCAAGGTTTAGTAATAGAACATCACTGGAACAGAACAATACATCCACACAGAGCAAACTTGAAGTAATGTAAACTTCTTACGATTAATTTTCACACTTTATTCATATAGTGACCAGTGGTGTTGTAAATACCTACAGAGTTACATATGCCAAGTAAGAAAACATATAAGTGGCTACATGTTGTGTGATAGAACTTCAAGACCTTAGGCATAGTTGTCTTTAAAAAACTCATACAGCAATTATGTGAAAAGCAACATGAAAGCAAATAAGAAGAACCCGTCAAAGTCTAGAACTCTTGATTAGTTTGATTCCATAATAACCCAATCGATGAATTGCAAAAAGCAAGTGCATATTTACTATCAGGATGGCAGGCTAAAGGAATAAACAAGGTATGCAAAGTGGTGCAAAGGATCGCCTGGTCCTACCACCTTGGTGAAAACTTGCTGGGACCAGAGAGGGTATATATGCCTCCAGCAAAGGCTTCAGCAGATACCATTGGGGAACAGGCTTTGACCCCATAGGTGATATCTTTTCCCTTCAAGGTTTAGTCATAGAACATCACTGGAACAGAACAATACATCCACACAGAGCAAACTTGAACTAATATAAACTTCTTCTTAAGATTAATTTTCACACTTTAATCATATAGTGACCAGTGGTGTTGTAAATACCTAAAGAGTTACATATGCCAAGTAAGAAAACATATAAATTGCTACATGTGGTGTGATAGAACTTCAAGGCCCTAGGCATAGTTGTCTATAAAAATCTCATACAGCAATCATGAGCACAGCAACATGAAAACAAATAAGAAGAACCCGTCAAAGTCTAGAACTCTTGATTAGTTTGATTCCATAATAACCCAATGGATGATTTGCAAAAAGCAAGTGCATATTTACTATCTGGATGGCAGGCTACACGAATAAACAAGGTATGCAAAGTGGTGCAATGGATCGCTGGGTCCTACCACCTTGGTGAAAACTTGCTGGGACTCGAGGGGTATATATGCCTACAGCAAAGGCTTCATCAGATACCATTGGGGAACAGGCTTTGACCCCATAGGTGATATGTTTTCCCTTCAAGGTTTAGTAATAGAACATCACTGGAACAGAACAATACATCCACACAGAGCAAACTTGAACTAATATAAACTTTTTCTTGCAATTATTTTTTACACTTTAATCGTTGTAAATACCTAAAGAGTTACATATGCCAAGTAAGAAAACATATAAGTGGCTACATGTGGTGTGATAGAACTTCGAGGCCCTAGGCATAGTTGTCTATAAAAATCTCATACAGCAATCATGAGAACAGTAATATGAAAGCAAATAAGAAGAACTCGTCAAAGTCTAGAACTCTTGATTAGTTTGATTCCATGATAACCCAATGGATGAATTGCAAAAAGCAAGTGCATATTTATTATCTGGAGGGCAGGCTACACGAATAAACAAGGTATGCAAAGGGGCGAAATGGATTGCTGGGTCCTACCACCTTGGTGAAAACTTGCTGGGATCCGAGGGGTATATATGTCTCTTGCAAAGACTTCAGCAGATACCATTGGGGAACAGGCTTTGACCCCATAGGTGATATCTTTTCCCTTCAAGGTTTAGTAATAGAACATCACTGGAACAGAACAATACATCCACACAGAGCAAACTTGAACTAATGCAAACTTCTTACGATTAATTTTCACAATTTTATCATATAGTGACCAGTGGTGTTGTAAATACCTACAGAGTTACATATCCCAAGTAAGAAAACATATAAGTGGCTACATGTTGTGTGATAGAACTTCAAGACCTTAGGCATAGTTGTCTATAAAAATCTCATACAGCAATTATGTGAAAAGCAACATGAAAGCAAATAAGAAGAACCCGTCAAAGTCTAGAACTCTTGATTAGTTTGATTCCATTATAACCCAATGGATGAATTGCAAAAAGCAAGTGCATATTTACTATCTGGATGGCAGGCTACACGAATAAACAAGGTATGCAAAGTGGTGCAATGGATCGCTGGGTCCTACCACCTTTGTGAAATCTTGCTGGGACCCGAGGGGAATATATGCTTCCAGCAAAGGGTTCGGCACATACCATTGGGGAACAGGCTTTGACCCCATAGGTGATATCTTTTCCCTTCAAGGTTTAGTCATAGAACATCACTGAAACAGAATAATACATCCACACAGAGCAAACTTGAACTAATATAAACTTCTTCTTAAGATTAATTTTCACACTTTAATCATATAGTGACCAGTGGTGTTGTAAATACCTAAAGAGTTACATATGCCAAGTAAGAAAAGATATAAATTGCTACATGTGGTGTGATAGAACTTCAAGGCCCTAGGCATAGTTGTCTATAAAAATCTCATACAGCAATCATGAGCACAGCAACATGAAAACAAATAAGAAGAACCCGTCAAAGTCTAGAACTCTTGATTAGTTTGATTCCATAATAACCCAATGGATGAATTGCAAAAAGCAAGTGCATATTTACAATCTGGATGGCAGGCTACACGAATAAACAAGGTATGCAAAGTGGTGCAATGGATCGCTGGGTCCTACCACCTTGGTGAAAACTTGCTGGGACTCGAGGGGTATATATGCCTCCAGCAAAGGCTTCATCAGATACCATTGGGGAACAGGCTTTGACCCCATAGGTGATATCTTTTCCCTTAAAGGTTTAGTAATAGAACATCACTGGAACAGAACAATACATCCACACAGAGCAAACTTGAACTAATATAAACTTCTTCTTAAGATTAATTTTCACACTTTAATCATATAGTGACCAGTGGTGCTGTAAATATCTAAAGAGTTACATATGCCAAGAAAACATATAAGTGGCTATATGTGGAGTGATAGAACTTCAAGGCCCTAGGCATAGTTGTCTATAAAAATCTCATACAGCAATCATGAGAACAGTAATATGAAAGCAAATAAGAAGAACTCGTCAAAGTCTAGAACTCTTGATTAGTTTGATTCCATAATAACCCAATGGATGAATTGCAAAAAGCAAGTGCATATTTACTATCTGGATGGCAGACTACACAAATAAACAAGGTATGCAAAGGGGTGCAATAGATCGCTGGGTCCTACCACCTTGGTGAAAACTTTCTGGGACCCGAGGGGTATATATGTCTCTTGCAAAGGCTTCGGCACATACCATTGGGGAACATGCTTTGACCCCATAGGTGATATCTTTTCCCTTCAAGGTTTAGTCATAGAACATCACTGGAACAGAACAATACATCCACACAGAGCAAACTTGAACTAATATAAACTTCTTCTTAAGATTAATTTTCACACTTTAATCATATAGTGACCAGTGGTGCTGTAAATACCTAAAGAGTTACATATGCCAAGTAAGAAAACAAATAAGTGGCTATATGTGGAGTGATAGAACTTCAAGGCCCTAGGCATAGTTGTCTATAAAAATCTCATACAGCAATCATGAGAACAGCAACATGAAAACAAATAAGAAGAACCCGTCAAAGTCTAGAACTCTTGATTAGTTTGATTCCATAATAACCCAATGGATGAATTGCAAAGCAAGTGCATATTTACTATCTGGATGGCAGGCTAAAGGAATAAACAAGGTATGCAAAGTGGTGCAATGGATCGCTGGGTCCTACCACCTTGGTGAAAACTTGCTGGGACCAGAGGGGTATATATGCCTCCAGCAAAGACTTCAGCAGATACCATTGGGGAACAGGCTTTGACCCCATAGGTGATATCTTTTCCCTTCAAGGTTTAGTAATAGAACATCACTGGAACAGAACAATACATCCACACAGAGCAAACTTGAACTAATATAAACTTTTTCTTACAATTAATTTTCACACTTTAATCGTTGTAAATACCTAAAGAGTTACATATGCCAAGTAAGAAAACATATAAGTGGCTAGATGTGGTGTGATAGAACTTCAAGGCCCTAGGCACAGTTGTCTATAAAAATCTCATACAGCAATCATGAGAACAGCAACATGAAAACAAATAAGAAGAACTCGTCAAAGTCTAGAACTCTTGATTAGTTTGATTCCATAATAACCCAATGGATGAATTGCAAAAAGCAAGTGCATATTTACTATCTGGATGGCAGGCTACACAAATAAACAAGGTATGCAAAGTGGTGCAATGGATCGCTGGGTCCTACCACCTTGGTGAAAACTTGCTGGGACTCGAGGGGTATATATGCCTCCAGCAAAGGCTCCATCAGATACCATTGGGGAACAGGCTTTGACCCCATAGGTGATATCTTTTCCCTTCAAGGTTTAGTAATAGAACATCACTGGAACAGAACAATACATCCACACAGAGCAAACTTGAACTAATATAAACTTCTTCTTAAGATTAATTTTCACACTTTAATCGTTGTAAATACCTAAAGAGTTACATATGCCAAGTAAGAAAACATATAAGTGGCTACATGTGGTGTGATAGAACTTCAAGGCCCTAGGCACAGTTGTCTATAAAAATCTCATACAGCAATCATGAGAACAGCAATATGAAAGCAAATAAGAAGAACTCGTCAAAGTCTAGAACTCTTGATTAGTTTGATTCCATAATAACCCAATGGATGAATTGCAAAAAGCAAGTGCATATTTACTATCTGGATGGCAGGCTAAAGGAATAAACAAGGTATGCAAAGTGGTGCAATGGATCGCTGGGTCCTACCACCTTGGTGAAAACTTGCTGGGACCAGAGGGGTATATATGCCTCCAGCAAAGGCTTCAGCAGATACCATTGGGGAACAGGCTTTGACCCCATAGGTGATATCTTTTCCCTTCAATGTTTAGTATTAGAACATCACTGGAACAGAACAATACATCCACACAGAGCAAACTTGAACTAATATAAACTTTTTCTTACAATTAATTTTCACACTTTAATCGTTGTAAATACCTAAAGAGTTACATATGCCAAGTAAGAAAACATATAAATTGCTACATGTGGTGTGATAGAACTTCAAGGCCCTAGGCATAGTTGTCTATAAAAATCTCATACAGCAATCATGAGCACAGCAACATGAAAACAAATAAGAAGAACCCGTCAAAGTCTAGAACTCTTGATTAGTTTGATTCCATAATAACCCAATGGATGAATTGCAAAAAGCAAGTGCATATTTACTATCTGGATGGCAGGCTACACGAATAAACAAGGTATGCAAAGTGGTGCAATGGATCGCTGGGTCCTACCACCTTGGTGAAAACTTGCTGGGACTCGAGGGGTATATATGCCTCCAGCAAAGGCTTCAGCAGATACCATTGGGGAACAGGCTTTGACCCCATAGGTGATATCTTTTCCCTTCAAGGTTTAGTATTAGAACATCACTGGAACAGAACAATACATCCACACAGAGCAAACTTGAACTAATATAATCTTCTTCTTAAGATTAATTTTCACACTTTAATCGTTGTAAATACCTACAGAGTTACATATGCCAAGTAAGAAAACATATAAGAGGCTACATGTGGTGTGATAGAACTTCAAGGCCCTAGGCACAGTTGTCTATAAAAATCCCATACAGCAATCATGAGCACAGCAACATGAAAACAAATAAGAAGAACCCATCAAAGTCTAGAACTCTTGATTAGTTTGATTCCATAATAACCCAATGGATGAATTGCAAAAAGCAAGTGCATATTTACTATATGGATGGCAGGCTACACAAATAAACAAGGTATGCAAAGTGGTGCAATGGATCGCTGGGTCCTACCACCTTGGTGAAAACTTGCTGGGACCCGAGGGTTATACAGTATATGCCTCCAGCAAAGGCTTCAGCAGATACCACTGGGGAACAGGCTTTGACCCCATACGTGATATATTTTCCCTTCAAGGTTTAGTCATAGAACATCACTGGAACAGAACAATACATCTACACAGAGCAAACTTGAACTAATATAAACTTTTTCTTACAATTAATTTTCACACTTTAATCATATAGTGAACAGTGGTGTTGTAAATACCTAAAGAGTTGCATATGCCAAGTAAGAAAACATATAAGTGGCTATATGTGGTGTGATAGAACTTCAAGGCCCTAGGCATAGTTGTCTATAAAAATCTCATACAGCAATCATGAGAACAGCCAGAGGTGTATAGTCCAGGGGTCAGAAAGTAGAAGTCCTGCCATATGTTTATTGCACCCATTAACTCAGCCAGCTGATTTAACTAATAAGTTCTATCTCCTGGCTGAATTAGCAAATCCAGTTGATTGGAACAAAATACTGAGGAGGACTTTTACTTTCTGATCCTGGACTTTACACCTCTGGCCAAGTTTGCTCTGTGTGGATGTATTGTTCTGTTCCAGTGATGTTCTATGACTAAACCTTGAAGGGAAAAGATATCACCTATGGGGTCAAAGCCTGTTCCCCAATGGTTTCTGCTGAAGCTTTTGCTGGAGCCATATATACCCCTGGGTCCCAGCAAGTTTTCACCAAGGTGGTAGGACCCAGCGATCCATTTCGCCCCTTTGCATACCTTGTTTATTCGTGTAGCCTGCCCTCCAGATAATAAATATGCACTTGCTTTTTGCAATTCATCCATTGGGTTATTATGGAATCAAACTAATCAAGAGTTCTAGACTTTGACGAGTTCTTCTTATTTGCTTTCATATTACTGTTCTCATGATTGCTGTATGAGATTTTTATAGACAACTATGCCTAGGGCCTTGAAGTTCTATCACACCACATGTAGCCACTTAAATGTTTTCTTACTTGGCATATGTAACTCTTTAGGTATTTACAACGATTAAAGTGTAAAAATTAATTGTAAGAAAAAGTTTATATTAGTTCAAGTTTGCTCTGTGTGGATGTATTGTTCTGTTCCAGTGATGTTCTATTACTAAACCTTGAAGGGAAAAGATATCACCTATGGGGTCAAAGCCTGTTCCCCAATGGTATCTGATGAAGCCTTTGCTGGAGGCATATATACCCCTCGAGTCCCAGCAAGTTTTCACCAAGGTGGTAGGACCCAGCGATCCATTGCACCACTTTGCATACCTTGTTTATTCGTGTAGCCTGCCATCCAGATAGTGAATATGCACTTGCTTTTTACAATTCATCCATTGGGTTATTATGGAATCAAACTAATCAAGAGTTCTAGACTTTGACGAGTTCTTCTTATTTGCTTTCATATTACTGTTCTCATGATTGCTGTATGAGATTTTTATAGACAACTATGCCTAGGGCCTTGAAGTTCTATCACACCACATGTAGCCACTTATATGTTTTCTTACTTGGCATATGTAACTCTGTAGGTATTTACAACACCACTGGTCACTATATGATAAAAGTGTGAAAATTAATCGTAAGAAGTTTACATTAGTTCAAGTTTGCTCTGTGTGGATGTATTGTTCTGTTCCAGTGATGTTCTATTTCTAAACCTTGAAGGGAAAAGATATCACCTATGGGGTCAAAGCCTGTTCTCCAATGGTATCTGCTGAAGTCTTTGCAAGAGACATATATACCCCTCGGGTCCCAGCA
Organism: Scardinius erythrophthalmus; assembly: GCF_964197995.2. Taxonomy (NCBI): domain Eukaryota; kingdom Metazoa; phylum Chordata; class Actinopteri; order Cypriniformes; family Leuciscidae; genus Scardinius; species Scardinius erythrophthalmus. The sequence continues at coordinate 39,390,128 of NC_138227.1, read as the reverse complement.
AGTTTTCACCAAGGTGGTAGGACCCAGCGATCCATTTCGCCCCTTTGCATACCTTGTTTATTCGTGTAGCCTGCCCTCCAGATAATAAATATGCACTTGCTTTGCAATTCATCCATTGGGTTATTATGGAATCAAACTAATCAAGAGTTCTAGACTTTCACGGGTTCTTCTAATTTTTTTTCATGCTGCTGTTCTCATGATTGCTGTATGAGATTTTTATAGACAACTATGCCTAGGGCCTTGAAGTTCTATCACTCTACATATAGCCACTTATATGTTTTCTTACTTGGCATATGTAACTCTTTAGGTATTTACAACACCACTGGTCACTATATGATTAAAGTGTGAAAATTAATCCTAAGAAGAAGTTTATATTAGTTCAAGTTTGCTCTGTGTGGATGTATTGTTTTGTTCCAGTGATGTTCTATTACTAAACTTTGAAGGGAAAAGATATCACCTATGGGGTCAAAGCCTGTTCCCCAATGGTATCAGATGAAGCCTTTGCTGGAGGCATATATACCCCTTGAGTCCCAGCAAGTTTTCACCAAGGTGGTAGGACCCAGCGATCCATTGCACCACTTTGCATACCTTGTTTATTCGTGTAGCCTGCCATCCAGATTGTAAATATGCACTTGCTTTTTGCAATTCATCCATTGGGTTATTATGGAATCAAACTAATCAAGAGTTCTAGACGTTGACGAGTTCTTCTTATTTACTTTCATATTACTGTTCTCATGATTGCTGTATGAGATTTTTTATAGACAACTGTGCCTAGGGCCTTGAAGTTCTATCATTCCACATATAGCCACTTATATGTTTTCTTACTTGGCATATGTAACTCTTTAGGTATTTACAACGATTAAAGTGTGAAAATTAATCTTAAGAAGAAGTTTATATTAGTTCAAGTTTGCTCTGTGTGGATGTATTGTTCTGTTCCAGTGATGTTCTATTACTAAACCTTGAAGGGAAAAGATATCACCTATGGGGTCAAAGCCTGTTCCCCAATGGTATCTGATGAAGCCTTTGCTGGAGGCTTATATACCCCTCGAGTCCCAGCAAGTTTTCACCAAGGTGGTAGGACCCAGCGATCCATTGCACCACTTTGCATACCTTGTTTATTTGTGTAGCCTGCCATCCAGATAGTAAATATGCACTTGCTTTTTGCAATTCATCCATTGGGTTATTATGGAATCAAACTAATCAAGAGTTCTAGACTTTCACGGGTTCTTCTATTTTTTTTTCATGCTGCTGTTCTCATGATTGCTGTATGAGATTTTTATAGACAACTATGCCTAGGGCCTTGAAGTTCTATCACACCACATGTAGCCACTTATATGTTTTCTTACTTGGCATATGTAACTCTTTAGGTATTTACAACACCACTGGTCACTATATGATTAAAGTGTGAAAATAAATCTTAAGAAGAAGTTTATATTAGTTCAAGTTTGCTCTGTGTGGATGTATTGTTTTGTTCCAGTGATGTTCTATTACTAAACCTTGAAGGGAAAAGATATCACCTATGGGGTCAAAGCCTGTTCCCCAATGGTATCAGATGAAGCCTTTGCTGGAGGCATATATACCCCTCGAGTCCCAGCAAGTTTTCACCAAGGTGGTAGGACCCAGCGATCCATTGCACCACTTTGCATACCTTGTTTATTTGTGTAGCCTGCCATCCAGATTGTAAATATGCACTTGCTTTTTGCAATTCATCCATTGGGTTATTATGGAATCAAACTAATCAAGAGTTCTAGACGTTGACGAGTTCTTCTTATTTGCTTTCATATTACTGTTCTCATGATTGCTGTATGAGATTTTTTATAGACAACTGTGCCTAGGGCCTTGAAGTTCTATCATTCCACATATAGCCACTTATATGTTTTCTTACTTGGCATATGTAACTCTTTAGGTATTTACAACGATTAAAGTGTGAAAATTAATCTTAAGAAGAAGTTTATATTAGTTCAAGTTTGCTCTGTGTGGATGTATTGTTCTGTTCCAGTGATGTTCTATTACTAAACCTTGAAGGGAAAATATATCACCTATGGGGTCAAAGCCTGTTCCCCAATGATATCTGCTGAAGCCTTTGCTGGAGGCATATATACCCCTCTGGTCCCAGCAAGTTTTCACCAAGGTGGTAGGACCCAGCGATCCATTGCACCACTTTGCATACCTTGTTTATTCCTTTAGCCTGCCATCCAGATAGTGAATATGCACTTGCTTTTTGCAATTCATCCATTGGGTTATTATGGATTTAAACTAATCAAGAGTTCTAGACTTTGACGGGTTCTTCTTATTTGTTTCCATGTTGCTGTGCTCATGATTGCTGTAAGAGATTTTTATAGACAACTATGCCTAGGGCCTTGAAGTTATATCACACCACATGTAGCAATTTATATGTTTTCTTGCTTGGCATATGTAACTCTTTAGGTATTTACAACACCACTGGTCACTATATGATAAAAGTGTGAAAATTAATCGTAAGAAGTTTACATTAGTTCAAGTTTTCTCTCTGTGGATGTATTGTTCTGTTCCAGTGATGTTCTATTACTAAACCTTGAAGGGAAAAGATATCACCTATGGGGTCAAAGCCTGTTCCCCAATGGTATCTGCTGAAGTCTTTGCAAGAGACATATATACCCCTCGGGTCCCAGCAAGTTTTCACCAAGGTGGTAGGACCCAGCGATCCATTTCACCCCTTTGCATACCTTGTTTATTCGTGTAGCCTGCCCTCCAGATAATAAACATGCACTTGCTTTGCAATTCATCCATTGGGTTATTATGGAATCAAACTAATCAAGAGTTCTAGACTTTCACGGGTTCTTCTAATTTTTTTTCATGCTGCTGTTCTCATGATTGCTGTATGGTGTATGAGATTTTTATAGACAACTATGCCTAGTGCCTTGAAGTTCTATCACTCTACATATAGCCACTCATATGTTTTCTTACTTGGCATATGTAACTCTTTAGGTATTTACAACACCACTGGTCACTATATGATTAAAGTGTGAAAATTAATCTTAAGAAGAAGTTTATATTAGTTCAAGTTTGCTCTGTGTGGATGTATTGTTCTGTTCCAGTGATGTTCTATGACTAAACCTTGAAGGGAAAAGATATCACCTATGGGGTCAAAGCCTGTTCCCCAATGGTATGTGCCGAAGCCTTTGCAAGAGACATATATACCCCTCGGGTCCCAGAAAGTTTTCACCAAGGTGGTAGGACCCAGCGATCCATTGCACCACTTTGCATACCTTGTTTATTCCTTTAGCCTGCCATCCAGATAGTGAATATGCACTTGCTTTTTGCAATTCATCCATTGGGTTATTATGGATTTAAACTAATCAAGAGTTCTAGACTTTGACGGGTTCTTCTTATTTGTTTCCATGTTGCTGTGCTCATGATTGCTGTAAGAGATTTTTATAGACAACTATGCCTAGGGCCTTGAAGTTATATCACACCACATGCAGCAATTTATATGTTTTCTTGCTTGGCATATGTAACTCTTTAGGTATTTACAACACCACTGGTCACTATATGATAAAAGTGTGAAAATTAATCGTAAGAAGTTTACATTAGTTCAAGTTTTCTCTCTGTGGATGTATTGTTCTGTTCCAGTGATGTTCTATTACTAAACCTTGAAGGGAAAAGATATCACCTATGGGGTCAAAGCCTGTTCCCCAATGGTATCTGCTGAAGTCTTTGCAAGAGACATATATACCCCTCGGGTCCCAGCAAGTTTTCACCAAGGTGGTAGGACCCAGCGATCCATTTCACCCCTTTGCATACCTTGTTTATTCGTGTAGCCTGCCCTCCAGATAATAAACATGCACTTGCTTTGCAATTCATCCATTGGGTTATTATGGAATCAAACTAATCAAGAGTTCTAGACTTTCACGGGTTCTTCTAATTTTTTTTCATGCTGCTGTTCTCATGATTGCTGTATGGTGTATGAGATTTTTATAGACAACTATGCCTAGTGCCTTGAAGTTCTATCACTCTACATATAGCCACTCATATGTTTTCTTACTTGGCATATGTAACTCTTTAGGTATTTACAACACCACTGGTCACTATATGATTAAAGTGTGAAAATTAATCTTAAGAAGAAGTTTATATTAGTTCAAGTTTGCTCTGTGTGGATGTATTGTTCTGTTCCAGTGATGTTCTATGACTAAACCTTGAAGGGAAAAGATATCACCTATGGGGTCAAAGCCTGTTCCCCAATGGTATGTGCCGAAGCCTTTGCAAGAGACATATATACCCCTCGGGTCCCAGAAAGTTTTCACCAAGGTGGTAGGACCCAGCGATCTATTGCACCCCTTTGCATACCTTGTTTATTCGTGTAGTCTGCCCTCCAGATAGTAAATATGCACTTGCTTTTTGCATTTCATCCATTGGGTTATTATGGAATCAAACTAATCAAGAGTTCTAGACTTTGACGAGTTCTTCTATTTGCTTTCATATTACTGTTCTCATGATTGCTGTATGAGATTTTTATAGACAACTATGCCTAGGGCCTTGAAGTTCTATCACACATGTAGCCACTTATATGTTTTCTTACTTGGCATATGTAACTCTTTAGGTATTTACAACGATTAAAGTGTAAAAATTAATTGTAAGAAAAAGTTTATATTAGTTTGAGTTTGCTCTGTGTGGATGTATTGTTCTGTTCCAGTGATGTTCTATTACTAAACCTTGAAGGGAAAATATATCACCTATGGGGTCAAAGCCTGTTCCCCAATGGTATCTGATAGGGATGTCAATTTTCACAAATTCCCATGATCGATCGTCGTTTAAATTAACGATCAATTAATCGATTAATCGTTAGCCTTAATACTGCAATATGCATCAACTGCAGTGGCATGTGGCCAACAGCATGACAGGGTCTGCAAATGCTAATGTTCCTCACCAAATCAATTAGAATGGTTTTAAATATAAATAAAGGGCTAGTAGGATTGTAAAATGTTTCGATGTGATTGATAATTAAATTAATTATTTAATAATCAAATATAACTACTAATACAACACGTCACCAACGCCGCCTCATATGCGCTAGAATGTGTGACTGTTGTGGACGCGCTCTTCCTGGAACAACTGCACGCGCTGAATGAATCTGCTACCGTTAAACTGGAGCACTTTGCTAGCACGTTATTTATCTAAAAGAAACGCATCCTATATGAGATTAATCAGATATATTTAAAATAAACATAATATTACAAATTATATCTGCACAAAATGACGCAAATTCATGCACAAGTGAACTTGAACTAAGTTACGTGCCATTCATTCAGAACTACTCATGTTGTGGACGCGCTCTTCCTGGAGCAACGCGACACGGCAACTAAACCCAAATAATTCACAATGTTTTATTACAGTATTGTTCTCTTTATAATGTTATGTAATATTACAGTCCCAATAGTCATTATTAGTCGTGCACTGCCGTTTGAGCTGCGCGCGCTGAAGCTGACGCTTTACTACAGTGTTCTTAACCAAATGCATCCAATATGAGATAAATCAGATATAGATAGGCATACACAAAATAAACAGTATTACAACTTACATTTGAACAAAACAAAAGGCTGCGAATGCACACGCAAACTTACATGATGATGAAGGTGTAAAATGGTCCCAAACATAACTCCGGCGCGCTCGCTTTACATGTTTCGCGGTTGAGCAGCGCGCCGCGCACGAAGACCTGCTTAATCGATGATCGATAAGTTCTATCGATTAAATGTATTATCGACAATTAATCGATCGTCGATTAATCGTTGACATCCCTAGTATCTGATGAAGCCTTTGCTGGAGGCTTATATACCCCTCGAGTCCCAGCAAGTTTTCACCAAGGTGGTAGGACCCAGCGATCCATTGCACCACTTTGCATACCTTGTTTATTCCTTTAGCCTGCCATCCAGATAGTAAATATGCACTTGCTTTTTGCAATTCATCCATTGGGTTATTATGGAATCAAACTAATCAAGAGTTCTAGACTTTGACGAGTTCTTCTTATTTGCTTTCATATTACTGTTCTCATGATTGCTGTATGAGATTTTTATAGACAACTATGCCTAGGGCCTTGAAGTTCTATCACACCACATGTAGCCACTTATATGTTTTCTTACTTGGCATATGTAACTCTGTAGGTATTTACAACACCACTGGTCACTATATGATAAAAGTGTGAAAATGAATCGTAAGAAGTTTACATTAGTTCAAGTTTGCTCTGTGTGGATGTATTGTTCTGTTCCAGTGATGTTCTATTACAAAACCTTGAAGGGAAAAGATATCACCTATGGGGTCAAAGCCTGTTCCCCAATGGTATCTGCTGAAGTCTTTGCAAGAGACATAAGCCGCTTTTCCACCGAAATTACCCGGAACAATTTGTCCCAGGAACTTTTTTCCCAGGAACCTTTTTTGCCCCAGACCGGTTGCTTTCTGCGTTTACACCGCGGTCTAAAGTACCGGGAAGGTAAACTGCGCGCAACTGCTCCTCCCAGTCTGCGACGGACAGTAATCAGTTTTGAGCGCCACATTTATAAGTATGAAGGAGATTCAAACTGTGCTGCAGTTATTGGTTTACTAACGAGGTAGGCTAATTAACATAACAAAATAGACGAGCACTGATACTAAAGCGTGTTCAGAAAGCTCGTGTGCGTATAAAATTAGACAAGGTACGTTGTGAGATGACTGGGACGAACGCGCAAAAATTTCCTTTTGCGCAAATACTCTTAAAAAAAGCCTGAACCCCGTCTATCAATCATAAATAGTGACAGTCTTGTAAATAGTTGTTTGTTACCAACCTCAATGCGCTATTTCAATCCTGTTATAGTAAATTTGTAACATGGTTTGCCTTGCAATAGATGACAATGTGTAAACATATAATGACTTAATATTAAAAGCTGTGGCAGAAAAGAGACGAGCACTGATAAAGCGTGTTCAGAGCTCGTAATGCTAACGTTAGATATAAAATTGTATGTTATCAGCTATTGCGGACATTGGCCGTGAGATGGCTGTGACGAACGCGCAGAAAGTTTCCTCTTCCACAAATACCCAAATAATAAAGCCTGAAACTCGTCGCCAGTCCCCCAGTTTTTTTTATTAAATTCCATATTTGCAGACAGACAACTTTACTGCATGAAGCCACTTTTTAAAAGGGAGGTTAAAAATAAAGAAAATGCTGCGTGGAGTCATCCAACCAAAATGCGGCGTGAACACAACCAATCAGCTTGTGCAGCGCACAAGTCCCACCCCTGAAAGTTCCTGAACTTTGAAAAAGTACTACCTCGTGAGCAGGGACTATCGGAGGGGGAAATATTTACCCGGAACTTCATTTAGACCCTGGTTCCTGCGGTGTAAACACATCGAGTACCAGCCCAAAGTTCCTAGTTCCTGGGGAAAGTTCCTGCGGTGGAAACGCGGCTATATATACCCCTCGGGTCCCAGCAAGTTTTCACCAAGGTGGTAGGACCCAGCGATCCATTTCGCCCCTTTGCATACCTTGTTTATTCGTGTAGCCTGCCCTCCAGATAATAAATATGCACTTGCTTTTTGCAATTCATCCATTGGGTTATTATGGAATCAAACTAATCAAGAGTTCTAGACTTTGACGAGTTCTTCTTATTTGCTTTCATGTTACTGTTCTCATGATTGCTGTATGAGATTTTTATAGACAACTATGCCTAGGGCCTTGAAGTTCTATCACACCACATGTAGCCACTTATATGTTTTCTTACTTGGCATATGTAACTCTTTAGGTATTTACAACAATTAAAGTGTAAAAATTAATTGTAAGAAAAACTTTATATTAGTTCAAGTTTGCTCTGTGTGGATGTATTGTTCTGTTCCAGTGATTTTCTATTACTAAACCTTGAAGGGAAAATATATCACCTATGGGGTCAAAGCCTGTTCCCCAATGGTATCTGAAGAAGCCTTTGCTGGAGGCATATATACCCCTCGAGTCCCAGCAAGTTTTCACCAAGGTGGTAGGACCCAGCGATCCATTGCACCACTTTGCATACCTTGTTTATTTGTGTAGCCTGCCATCCAGATAGTAAATATGCACTTGCTTTTTGCAATTCATCCATTGGGTTATTATGGAATCAAACTAATCAAGAGTTCTAGACTTTGACGAGTTCTTCTTATTTGCTTTCATGTTACTGTTCTCATGATTGCTGTATGAGATTTTTATAGACAACTGTGCCTAAGGCCTTGAAGTTCTATCACACCACATGTAGCCACTTATATGTTTTCTTACTTGGCATATGTAACTCTTTAGGTATTTACAACAATTAAAGTGTAAAAATTAATTGTAAGAAAAACTTTATATTAGTTCAAGTTTGCTCTGTGTGGATGTATTGTTCTGTTCCAGTGATGTTCTATTACTAAACCTTGAAGGGAAAAGATATCACCTATGGGGTCAAAGCCTGTTCCCCAATGGTATCTGCTGATGCCTTTGCCGGAGGCTTATATACCCCTCGAGTCCCAGCAAGTTTTCACCAAGGTGGTAGGACCCAGCGATCCATTGCACCACTTTGCATACCTTGTTTATTCGTGTAGCCTGCCATCCAGATAGTAAATATGCACTTGCTTTGCAATTCATCCATTGGGTTATTATGGAATCAAACTAATCAAGAGTTCTAGACTTTTACGGGTTCTTCTAATTTTTTTTCATGCTGCTGTTCTCATGATTGCTGTATGAGATTTTTATAGACAACTATGCCTAGGGCCTTGAAGTTCTATCACTCTACATATAGCCACTTATATGTTTTCTTACTTGGCATATGTAACTCTTTAGGTATTTACAACACCACTGGTCACTATATGATTAAAGTGTGAAAATTAATCTTAAGAAGAAGTTTATATTAGTTCAAGTTTGCTCTGTGTGGATGTATTGTTTTGTTCCAGTGATGTTCTATTACTAAACCTTAAAGGGAAAAGATATCACCTATGGGGTCAAAGCCTGTTCCCCAATGGTATCTGATGAAGCCTTTGCTGGAGGCATATATACCCCTCGAGTCCCAGCAAGTTTTCACCAAGGTGGTAGGACCCAGCGATCCATTGCACCACTTTGCATACCTTGCTTATTCGTGTAGCCTGCCATCCAGATAGTAAATATGCACTTGCTTTTTGCAATTCATCCATTGGGTTATTATGGAATCAAACTAATCAAGAGTTCTAGACTTTGACGGGTTCTTCTTATTTGCTTTCATGTTGCTTTTCACATAATTGCTGTATGAGATTTTTATAGACAACTATGCCTAAGGTCTTGAAGTTCTATCACACAACATGTAGCCACTTATATGTTTTCTTACTTGGCATATGTAACTCTGTAGGTATTTACAGCACCACTGGTCACTATATGATAAAAGTGTGAAAATTAATCGTAAGAAGTTTACATTAGTTCAAGTTTGCTCTGTGTGGATGTATTGTTCTGTTCCAGTGATGTTCTATTACTAAACCTTGAAGGGAAAAGATATCACCTATGGGGTCAAAGCCTGTTCTCCAATGGTATCTGCTGAAGTCTTTGCAAGAGACATATATACCCCTCGGGTCCCAGCAAGTTTTCACCAAGGTGGTAGGACCCAGCGATCCATTTCGCCCCTTTGCATACCTTGTTTATTTGTGTAGCCTGCCCTCCAGATAATAAATATGCACTTGCTTTGCAATTCATCCATTGGGTTATTATGGAATCAAACTAATCAAGAGTTCTAGACTTTCACGGGTTCTTCTAATTTTTTTTCATGCTGCTGTTCTCATGATTGCTGTATGAGATTTTTATAGACAACTATGCCTAGGGCCTTGAAGTTCTATCACTCTACATATAGCCACTTATATGTTTTCTTACTTGGCATATGTAACTCTTTAGGTATTTACAACACCACTGGTCACTATATGATTAAAGTGTGAAAATTAATCTTAAGAAGAAGTTTATATTAGTTCAAGTTTGCTCTGTGTGGATGTATTGTTTTGTTCCAGTGATGTTCTATTACTAAACCTTGAAGGGAAAAGATATCACCTATGGGGTCAAAGCCTGTTCCCCAATGGTATCAGATGAAGCCTTTGCTGGAGGCATATATACCCCTCGAGTCCCAGCAAGTTTTCACCAAGGTGGTAGGACCCAGCGATCCATTGCACCACTTTGCATACCTTGTTTATTCGTGTAGCCTGCCATCCAGATTGTAAATATGCACTTGCTTTTTGCAGTTCATCCATTGGGTTATTATGGAATCAAACTAATCAAGAGTTCTAGACGTTGACGAGTTCTTCTTATTTGCTTTCATATTACTGTTCTCATGATTGCTGTATGAGATTTTTTATAGACAACTGTGCCTAGGGCCTTGAAGTTCTATCACTCCACATATAGCCACTTATATGTTTTCTTACTTGGCATATGTAACTCTTTAGGTATTTACAATGATTAAAGTGTGAAAATTAATCTTAAGAAGAAGTTTATATTAGTTCAAGTTTGCTCTGTGTGGATGTATTGTTCTGTTCCACTGATGTTCTATTACTAAACCTTGAAGGGAAAAGATATCACCTATGGGGTCAAAGCCTGTTCCCCAATGGTATCTGATGAAGCCTTTGCTGGAGGCTTATATACCCCTCGAGTCCCAGCAAGTTTTCACCAAGGTGGTAGGACCCAGCGATCCATTGCACCACTTTGCATACCTTGTTTATTCGTGTAGTCTGCCCTCCAGATAGTAAATATGCACTTGCTTTTTGCATTTCATCCATTGGGTTATTATGGAATCAAACTAATCAAGAGTTCTAGACTTTGACGAGTTCTTCTATTTGCTTTCATATTACTGTTTTCATGATTGCTGTATGAGATTTTTATAGACAACTATGCCTAGGGCCTTGAAGTTCTATCACACATGTAGCCACTTATATGTTTTCTTACTTGGCATATGTAACTCTTTAGGTATTTACAACGATTAAAGTGTAAAAATTAATTGTAAGAAAAAGTTTATATTAGTTCGAGTTTGCTCTGTGTGGATGTATTGTTCTGTTCCAGTGATGTTCTATTACTAAACCTTGAAGGGAAAATATATCACCTATGGGGTCAAAGCCTGTTCCCCAATGGTATCTGATAGGGATGTCAATTTTCACAAATTCCCATGATCGATCGTCGTTTAAATTAACGATCAATGAATCGATTAATTAGTGATGTAGTACTCGAGTCCGGTCTCGGACTCGAGTCCGGTCTCGAGACCGATTTCTGCTTTCTCGGACTCGACTCGGACTCGTTCTTATAAAGAATCGGTCTTGACCCGGACTCGACCCTTCAAAGACTCGGTCTTGACTCGGACTCGACCCTTCAAAGACTCGGTCTTGACTCGGACTCGGCATAGGCGGTCTCGTCCCATCACTAGAAAATTTTAATTGACTGTTCGCAAAGACCCGCCCCCCTTAGTTACTGTCGCCATGTCCGACAAGCTACGCCGTTCTCACGCCACACCATGTTCTCACGCAGTGAAAAATACATCGCGGAGCAGAGAGGAGACTGACAACACGCTGACAGACAGGACAAACCAGGTTACTTTTCGGTTACTTTTGATATTAAACATATTAAACAAAGTCTCACCTTTCAAATTTGGTCATTTTTTAAAAGAAATTTAAACAATAAATACCGTTTTGTTGCTCTTTAATGTGCTGTGACAGATCGCTGTAGAGCATCAGTTAAAGCTGCTCGTGAACCGATCATCTCTTCCTTCTAGTTAATTTATAGCCTCAAATAAACATGAACAAACATAAGAAGCAATGTTGTTTTAACCACGGAAAGGCGTCAGTAAACTCCGTGTTTCAAGTTCAAATCCTCCCATGTTAATCTACTAACTCTCCTGACTGCTTTGTCGGACAAAATGGCGGATGGCGAAGTATGATTGGTCAGATCACCTGTCAATCAAGCTCCCTGCGAAGGGTCAAATTGCTCTGCATGTCCTAACTATGATTTAAAAAAGTCAGGGTGGGCTTAGCATGTTGATGACAGAGCAGCACTGTTGAAGCAGTTTAGAAAAATAGGCAGAAGATGATGCATGTGGTAGGGATTTTTTAATGATAGTAAAAGCATAGTCCATATTAAGACGTTAAGACTGCTCCTCTAAACAATTCCCAATCTAGCTTAGTCTGTAGGCCTAACTGTTGATTATTAACTGGGGTGATATTAAATCATGAATATGAAAACTGACATGTTTTTATGGTCTTGGTCTCGACTCCTAAAGACTCGGTCTCGACTCGGACTTGCTTCCTCAAAGACTCGGTCTTGACTCGGACTCGACTGAATTTGAAAACCAGCGGACTCGGTCTCGACTCGGACTCGACCCTTCAAAGACTCGGTCTTGACTCGGACTCGACTGAATTTGAAAACCAACGGACTCGGTCTCGACTCGGACTCAACCCTTCAAAGACTCGGTCTTGACTCGGACTCGGCATAGGCGGTCTCGTCCCCATCACTACGATTAATCGTTAGCCTTAATACTGCGATATGCATCAACTGCAGTGGCATGTGGCCAACAGCATGACAGAGTCTGCAAATGCTAATGTTCCTCACCAAATCAATTAGAATGGTTTTAAATATAAATAAAGGGCTAGTAGAATTGTAAAATGTTTCGATGTGATTGATAATTAAATTAATTATTTAATAATCAAATATAACTACTAATACAGCGCGTCACCAACGCCGCCTCATATGCGCTAGAATGTGTGACTGTTGTGGACGCGCTCTTCCTGGAACAACTGCACGCGCTGAATGAATCTGCAACCGTTAAACTGGAGCACTTTGCTAGCACGTTATTTATCTAAAAGAAACGCATCCTATATGAGATTAATCAGATATATTTAAAATAAACTGTAACACTTTACGGTAAGGGTACATGAATTTTCATGAATTCATGTATAAATTCATGCATGAAATATGCATTCATTCATGCATTAATATCTCATGAATCATCAGGAACTTACACGAGTTCAACGTTTTTCATTCATGACTTCATGGATGAACAACACCTTAATTAAAACATTAACTAAGATGAGTACATCATCATGAATTATGATTTATTACGCATGATCATGATGTTTTCTTTGTTCATACAAAAAATTGGTCTTTACCACCCATTGTGGATAGAGCTATGGTTATGGTACATGAATCATGAATTCATGCATAAAAAAGTATTAATTCATGCATGCAAGACTACTCTTCGAATTATTAAAGGAATGTACAAAAATCCACATTATCTAATGCATGCATACAGGCTAGAACAGTATATCAATTAACGTGAGAACTTTTTTTCTGAATTATGATCTGAGTTATCCAGCATGTTCATGTCTTCTTCATAGCCTGCAGGTAAATGGACAGACCCCAAAATTGGCCAATCACAGCACATAACATTCGAATTCTGTTGGCATTCAAATACAGTAGTCATCATTAACTAAGCATTGTTTATCTATGACTTCATCATGTTTGTGGCCCCTCAACTAAAGTGGTGACTTGGTGCTTTGAAACACTGATGAACAATGTGGCATAACTGTGAAATGACATGAACATGAAAGTTCAAGCCTTTGCAAACAATGTACTGTGGACAGAAATGGACTTTGATCTTAACTTGCAACGTGATCTCATGAGAATACGTGTATTTTTACGTAAAGTGTAGTTCTACCATACGTACATTTATTAATGTTTTATACACAGAGAAATGTATAATACTGACAGTGGACAGCACAAAAACGTAATTTATTTACTTATAAACAACTTACAAACAACGACGTACAAATTTGGGCGTATTCCTATTTAACTTATGCATATTAAAATCGTGGCATTAATGTTTTGACACATAATACACTAAAACACAACATAAATTCACAAAAGAAATCAATTTTATTAGCTTAATGTGATCCAAATCTTTAGAATCCATACGTTGTTTGCAAGAAATAGATCCAAATATGCCCTTTATCCAGTGATCATCTCCATTTCTCAGCAGAGACCGTCAACGTCAAATCCCGCGCTCGTGGTGAATTCAAATTCAAAAATTGCGCCCGAAGCGTTACGACATGTTTTACGGCAGTGATATCAAACGCTCATTGGCTCTCGCATGCTTCGTAACAGATTGCGACATGCCGTGTTTAAGTTGTTTACTACATTTGAAATGGAGAAGCGCGCGCGCTTTCACAGAGCGAACAGCAAACCGAAACCGGATTAACATTTTCATGGATTAATAACTTAAATTCTGCTCTGTAACGTTACCTCATACCATTATATAACGTTACTGCCAGAGAGGACTGCGACACATCGTCATGTGAACGACTTTTGGTACCGGTTTTAACATTTTCTCAATAAATAAATGATTGTGATTGTCTGTCTGCTGTTTTAATTTATAATTGTAGGTACGTAGTTTTAAGAAATGGTTAGGGGTAGGGGTAGGATAAGTGGCTCAAACTATCTTTTAATGCTACATTGTTAATAAAGCTGCCATTTCCCTACACATATCTGTCCATTACGATTTATCCTTTTAATATTATCTATAAAATGGGTATGTTTAGGTGTGGAGTTAGGGTTAAGGGATCATACATTTATAATCTATTAAATGGTAAAAGGGAAATTATACAGATATCTATGATATGAAATATTCGTAAATACTTTCACGTACGTTTTTAGCTGTAAAATTGTAATAATGTTATGTAACTTTACTGCTTTATTCTGAAACCAAACGGTATAAACCAGTTAAATCAACAGCCGGAAAGAGCTGAGAAGGAATTCAGTAGCCTACATACACCATGAACTTTATTTTAAGTGTCTGTATATCTGAAAACTCTTTACAAAACCATAAAGCTGTTTTACAATTTCATGATATGGAGGAGACACATCAGTAGCTTTATACATTACTCTTTACCCAAAAAGAGATCAAGCTGTTTGTGAAACAATTTTTTAAAACAGCTTTATGGTTTTTAACTGGTTTACCATTTAAGAATAAAGCAGTACAGTTAAGATCAAAGTCCATTTCTGTCCACAGTATATTGTTTGCAAAGGCTTGAACTTTCATGTTCATATTCATGTCATTTCACAGTTATGCCACATTGTTCAGTGTTTCAAAGCACCAAGTCACCACTTTAGTTGAGGGGCCACAAACATGATGAAGTCATAGATAAACAATGCTTAGTTAATGATGACTACTGTATTTGAATGCCAACAGAATTCGTATGTTATGTGCTGTGATTGGCCAATTTGGGGGTCTGTCCATTTACCTGCAGGCTATGAAGAAGACATGAACATGCTGGATAACTCCGATCATAATTCAGAAAAAAAGTTCTCACGTTAATTGATATACTGTTCTAGCCTGTATGCATGCATTAGATAATGTGGATTTTTGTACATTCCTTTAATAATTCGAAGAGTAGTCTTGCATGCATGAAATAATACTTTTTTCTAATGCATGAATTCATGATTTATGTACCATAACCATAGCTCTATCCACAATGGGTGGTAAAGACCAATTTTTTGTATGAACAAAGAAAACATCATGATCATGCGTAATAAATCATAATTCATGATGATGTACTCATCTTAGTTAATGTTTTAATTAAGGTGTTGTTCATCCATGAAGTCATGAATGAAAAACGTTGAACTCGTGTTAGTTCCTGATGATTCATGAGATATTAATGCATGAATGAATGCATATTTCGTGCATGAATTTATACATGAATTCATGAAAATTCATGTACCCTTACCGTAAAGTGTTACCCAAATCAATTTATGTACATTTATATGTAATATATCCAAGTCCTTCAGTCAGAATAAATCAAATATCAAAAGGTTAGTTATATATTAAAGGTTAGCTATTCACTTAAGCTAAAGGTGGAAAGCAAACCTGGCTAACAACCTTAGGCTATTTGTTGTTTTTGGTAGGCTTATTGGTATTAAAGGCTGTGGAGGTTTTAAAGACTTCAGAATTTTTACTGCAATTTAAGGCTGTTAATATCTTTTATAGGCCATACATTGGATTCGAAAAAGTGAATTTAAAACTTGAGGAAAATCTGTTAAAGCAAAACATTTAATTTTAATTGAAAATAAAAAGTAACCCCAAAAAAGTAACATTTACACATCTTCGCTAATATTTGGCAGCAGAACATCAAGTAAATTGATTTCATGCCAATTTTAAACTGAAGCTAGCATCTCGTCTATGGCTTGAATACATTCTCAATGTGTATTGTAATGTTTCATTGCTTCATTCTTATATGAAAGCGATTCAAAGGTGCACTCAGTAGGTTTCCGTGGCTTATTCAACAAAGCAGTGGCAGGTCTTTGATTAAATATGGAATGATTTAGTTATGATTAGCATACAATATATTTTATTCCATTCTGATTTCACAGGCCATTTTAAACCACTGCTATTAGTTTTTTTTTTTTTTTTATCCTAAGATTAATGACCTGTATGTCATATGCGCTTCTCTTAAAAAATAAACACAGAAACAAGTACATTAAGATCAAAAGGGTGTTTAATATTTTTTGCAAAAAAAAAAAAAAAAAACGAAACAAGTAAAACGGTTTGTGTTGATTGATTTTTACAAAACAATAAGCATTTCACAAATCTATCACACACTAAATGCCGGATTCAACAATTCAGGAAATTAAAAGTAACAAAAATAACATTTGGCCCCATCCCCTTCACCTAGAGCAACATCATCCTTTAAAGCTGATCTGTGGCCAGTTTTGCCATTTCCTTACAGGACTGAAGGTTTAGAAAAGTGGCGGATCAGAGAACAAATTCATCCTGTTCCCTTCACTCAGCCTCCTTCAGCTCCTCGCAGTAGATTCAACATTTATGGGAAAAACTGCTCAAACAGTATATGCAGGACGCTCATGCAACAAAGGTATGCGGACACAAACCTCTCCCCTAACCCCCCCCACCCCACACCCCAATCAGCAATGGTCTGGGAGTCTTCAGTATGGCCGGCCGCGTCTCTCTTCTCTGTGATCTGCCCTTTAGGATGGAGATTACACACGTCAAACAACATTCATGCTGGATTACGACTGATTGTAGAGATGAGAGGTTCTCTTTACCTTCCGCCAGCTTTGTATCCTCCTCCACCGTAGCCTCCGCGGTCTCCACCCCGGAAACCCCCGCCTCGGCTGCCCCTGAACCCGCCACGGTCCCCGCGGTCACCTCCGTACCCGCCCCGACCTCCACGCTCTGGGAAGAGTGGGTGGCAGCATGAATACAAGCGTTGTGCATCATTTATGCTTGCCATTGAGAAGCCATCAAGTGTTTTAAGTGGTCAAGTGTTTTATTAAACCAAGCGACAACCTTCCCAACTCTCTCGAAACCAACATGGAAGTGACAAACTGCAATTCATTGACCACTAGAGGCAGGGTCTAAAAGAGTCAATTCCATAGTTAAAATGCTCAACTTTACAGCAAATGTGTTTACAGCCTGGTACAAAAAGCTAATTTTGCCCTTCATGAAAACTGTGAGGGGGTGAATTTTTTTACAACTCATCCATTTAAATTATATTAAGCATTAAAGTTGTGCATAATTGAGGGCGTGGCCACTTGAGTGACAGGTGGGTTGCCACTTCTGTCACTACTAGCCATTTGTCTGCTTTCTGTTAGCGTAACGTCAGCTCAGCTAATCCGCCTCTGCCCATTTTCAGATATTCTGGGAGTGACGCTTCAGAAACCTGCTGTGACGTCAAAGACTGTAAAGAAATGTGCGCAGTGTCCATGCATTAAACTTACCACCTCCGTAACTATCACCGCCTTCAGGTTTAGGAGTTCCACACTTGTTGCATTCATATCTTCTGGCAAAGTTCATGTTTCCACAAGAGCTGCAAGGAGAGGTATATAAATGAACATCTGACTACATACTCCTCTTAAACACAAATGCACAAATGACTACATGGTGCAAACCTGTTGGGACAAGGCCAGTCTCCTCCCCTGACATCAAACGAGGGACCCCCACCAAAGCCGCCTCTGCCTCGAAAACCTGTGCGCACAAAAAAAGCATAGAATTAGTAGGGGTGTAACAATATGTCGTGTCACAATACAAAAATGTATTGTGTATATTCACCAAAATTAAAACTCTGTAAACGTTAATTTTTTCACAGTAGTTTTCGTGTCAGTACTACATTAAACTACTATATATAAATGTTGAATATAACATAATAAAAGTATAATGCAAAGGGGGAATATTTGTGTCCTGATAATGCCAAAATGTCTCATGTTACCAGTAAAAAGTGGTCTACATTATTTTAAATATCTAGTCAGCGAAAGTGCAAGAATTCATCTAAAATTAAAAATGAGCCATTTTCAGCTTCAGAATGATCAATTTTTATTCTGGTGTCACTATCGTTTCATGCTTTGGGTTTCCAAAGTCCAAGCCTATTCATTTACACCCACAATGTAACACCAAATTTAGCATTTTGATGGAGTATTGCAATAATATCGTATTGGGAGTTCAGTGTCGTGATATGTATAGGATCATGACATGAGGGTATCGTTAAACCCCTAATAATCAGCATAACCCTCGTTTCAATCCAAGCGGGTCTAAAAGATCGAACTGGTTTATTAGGCAAGTAAAGCAACTAGGAAGGACTAGTGAAGATGTCCAGCACACACCCCCGCGGCCGCCGCCACCTCCTCCACCACCTCCTCCTCTGCCTCCTCCTCTCTGGGTGAACTCTGCCCTTCTCGTAGCAAACGACACCTTGATGGGTCTTCCCTTAAACTCCTTTCCTATTTTCCATGAAAAGGAAACAGCATTGTGAAAAGTGATTTTGGGGCTATCAGAGGCAAAGACACAGCATCGATGTTTCTTTTACCATCAAACCAATCAATGGCAGCTTTGGCTGAGGGGGGATCGTCAAAGGAGACTGTGGCTTCACCCTTCAATCGTCCAGTGGCTTTATCCGTGTACAGATTGATCATGGGAAGGCCAGTCTTCTTATTGAGCTGTTGAAGAGATTAGTTAGAGTAGATTAAGCAACTGTAAGTCAGGGTTCTTCAGGTCACTGTAGTTCATGACTAGGACTCTAGGATTTCCAGGATGCAGAAAACAGACGAATCTTGGAACCCAATCATAAGTGTAATTTACTGTATAATGCAGAACGTCATGGAATTTGGCAAACTTTGGATGAATAAATGAGGGTTGTACACTTAATCGCAACATGTACTAGTGTCAGTGAATTTTACACCGCAAAAAGACATTTAATATAACATTTAAATATGAAGTCTGCATGTAGTGCCACTCGTAGTGTTTTCAGCATCTGCTGTCTTGCTAGATGAGGGCATGAACTTCATCTGACATTTGTCACATGCACACTCAAAAGGTCTTCATGACCACCGACAAAGCTTGGTTTAACTTGACATACAAATACACACTGTATTGTACAGTCGAAGTTACTTCTAAAATTAACAAAAAAATCCTGTTCATGTTAAGAACATGTTGTGCCGCACTTTGTTGGCCAAAGGAACCACTCCATTTTCATTTAATTACATTTTAAAATATTTAATTAATTTATGCCTTACTACCTTATTCTTTATACTTACTACAATTAACAAATATGTATTAAATCAAATCCAGAAAAACTAGTAGAATTTCTGAAAAAAATTAAACATTCATAGGGCCCCAATTTATTGTAAAATAATAAATTAAGCTGTTAAAGTTTTCTGAATTCAATTGTTTAGACATGCTTGATCAATTTAAATTAAACCATTAAAATGTAATCTAGAAAAAAAAAAAAAATCTAATTTGGGAGAAATAAAATGGAATGAGAACACACCCTCTACGCTCCAAGTTATGAATTCAATTCTTTCATTCTTTTTGATAACTAAACTTTAAAACTGAGTCGAGAAAAAAAATTAAATAAAAACATGAATTTGTATAAGAAAAACATACTTTAGGGGAAGAAATAAACTGATTTCATAGGGCCCTGCATGACCTTCTGGCGAGTGAACTTGCCTTTATGATCCCGATTTGTTTGAAGAAGTCACCCACTTCCTGAGTGGTGACCTCTTCTCCAAGACCTTGGACAAAGATGGTATTATTGTCTGAGTTATCCTGATCGCCATCTGTAATTGAGAGCATACATTCATGTTGGAGTCATGACACCATTACAGTACATTTACACACCAGGGTAACTTCCACTACCTTCATGCCAACTCAAATAAAACCACTACATTCTCTCTCTCCCCCCAGTGTTCTCTCACTTCTGAATTTAGGGTGAAATGCTTTGAGTGTGACATTCGCACTTACCTCCATCATCCTTCTGACCATAGTCTCTGGGTCCTGAAAAACAACAAGACACGAAAGAGAAACACAACTTTGAGAACTTATGTCATAAATCCTTATTTCAATACAAAGTCTATGAATAAAAGAAAATAAAACCAATCTGCTTTGCTATGTAGATTTGACCTTTACAGTGACAGTTTAAGCTATGCACCAGTGTCCAAAATTGCTGCACCATTTTTCCAAGACCTTTGTAGACCAGGACAAATTTCTGTGTGTCTAGCAAAAATAAATCCAAGTATTGATCTAAATCATGTTTCTTCTTCACCATGTGCAGGTGGCATCCAGAAGACTGACATTTAATTCAGTTTCCTCATGCAAAGATACCATTTTACAAGAGTAAAGCTGGGTAGTTGTTAGACTTTATCCCACAAGAGTATTACCAGAGAGGACAGCAATAATGATGTTCCTTTGGGTTGACATAACAAGGTGGCTCAAGAGTTCATTTGCCAGCTAATCTTTCTGTATTTCTTATTTCTTTTCCCCCACTGAGACAGTTCTGATGCTCATCACTTACCACCGTAATTTTTGTAGCCACCACGGTCACCACCACTGCAGAGGAAAAATTGAAGATATGATGGCTTTCCTTTGTTGAAACCTGGGAGCGCAAGGCTCCCTCTTTACCAGTATTCATGCCATGGTTTACTACTGAGGAGGAAACGGCTCCCATTGACAGTTTGGTTAAGGATGATGGGCCAAATGTACATGAAACATTTCAAATTGAAACCAAAAGGCAAGCCTCTTTCAAATTAGAATGTTTTTGGATTAACTTCAAGATTTGATGCGCTCTCTGAATTGAGACGGAGATGTAGCTAAAACCAGAGCAGAGCACGGAGGACAACCTCCCTGCTCCCTCTTTCATTTTTTTTTTTCAAGAAACAAAACTAGATTTGAGCGTCTAACTGTTGTGGCACTCGTGTAGACGAGCACACATTTGTCTTCCATTATGAGTGCTTATGAGCTCCAATGGCTGTGGTCCAACTTTAATTTCACTCACTTTGATACCTGTAGTATAAAATGTAGACCAGTTAACACAAAAAGAAACAACACCGTACAGACAGCGATTCATGTGGAGTGACTGAGAATTGTTCCTCGTAGCTGAACCTTCCAATGTGAAAACTCTCCCAAAGGGAAGAAAAAAAAAAGTTGATTGGAACAATGGAGACCAGGAGAAATGAGCATAAAATTAACTGGAATTCGACCAGGTTCCCAATCATCCAATCAGCTTCAGTGGATAACAATGGGCAACTTCAGTTTTTTTTTTTTTTTGCCTTTTTTTCTCTTCCAGAATTAGCATTTAATTCAAGGGAAACCAACCAATTAATTTGGCCTTGAAAAAGTGTAAGAGGAAGGGTTGTGCTTGAGTCTCTCCTACACATAATATTTTACCATAATTAGCTTTGTAATTCTCAATTTAAATTCTCAGCTTGGTCTAACAAAAGTCAGACTTTTAAGATCTCGCCAATTCAAGAGCAGATAAAACCTTGAGGGCAAATATCCATAGATGTGCCAGTTACGCATATCATTGTGTGTTTTGAGCTATAACATGTCCTGTATGTGAATGTGATGCTTTATGCATATATATGCACTACACATGGAGAAACCTGGCTACTGTAGCCTATAAGCTATTTATAATAAAGCATCCAACAACTAACTGCAATTAGTTGACATTATATTGGGTGGAGTGTCACTTCAGAGAAACAAACAGATGGTGTTGTCCATTAAGAGTACAACCACTTCAAATAATAAAGTACAGTGGAAGCACCTTTTGCAGAACAAACTTAATTCTCACCAAATTAGTTATGCATAGCAAAATGTAAAAAAATAAGTTAAAATTAAAGTCTTATCAACAGCTTTCAGGTCTAATAGCATGTTTTTCATCCGAGTGCAGTAATACCTTCTGGGGTGGGCACACTTACCCCATACCGGAGGGTGGGCCTCCTCGGCCACCTCTGTCGAAGCCTCCGCGGTCATAACCACCCCGGTCAAATCCCCCACGACCTCTGCCCCTGTAGCCCTCAGTCCTGTCTGAGCCTCCGTCATCGCCATACCTGCGCGCATCACCTGCAGGGGGGAAGATGGGGGTTTAAAGGCACTTTCACACCTGGCTCGTTCAGAGCGTTTGATTCGGACCTGGTGTTTTCTCCCTTAGTTCGGTTAGGCAGACACATGAAGACAGCAATCGCTCGAATCCACGCCAAAACAACTGCTCCAAGATTGCCTAAATGATCTCAGCCCGACTGAAACCGAACTCGGGGCAGTTCGGTTGAGGTGAGAGGAATCTGAACCAACGAAGCAAGCGGTCTCAATTTGTAACGGGAAATGTTACATAAAAGCTGCCGTATCCGATTCTGTCCGTGAGCTCATTAACCATCGCAGCTGAAAACTAAAGAACGCCTCTTCATCTTAAAATGTTGTGGAACTGCTCTTCTCACGCATTGCAAGAATCCAGACGAAGCCTTGATTCCCGCTATAACTGCATTATTTATATAAATATATATAAAACACAATTTTAAATGTATATAACTTATCAGTACGAGCGGGAATTATGGCTACATTTGTATAAGTGTTTGCGTGAGTCTCAACATATATAAATAAAGATATACAGATATTAAATTTATAAATGAATGTCAATTCATCTTAAAGGATGACGCAGAAGAACCTGACCAATAAGAGGACAGTTTTACTTAATTTTGGTACGCTCTGAAATGTTGCCTTGTGAAAGTGAACCGAACTAAGAAAATGCAAAAAAAAAAAAAAAAAAAGCAAGTGATCTACAGGTTTGAAAACACCCCAAGACACTTCTCTCAAAACTGGACTAAAAATGATTTCCAAAATGCTAACTGGACGCTTACTTGCAACATGCAAGTGTCATGAGACTGTAGCATAGTATATTATAATTGTATCTTACTATAAATGTCTTAATTAAACTAAGGCCTAATCCTGGCTTAGTCTAAAGCCTTGTCTGAGAGACCGGGCCTAAAGGTATTCAAGGCCTTAAGGTTTTGCTGGACAGAAATGCTGACAGGTTAAACTCACTGACGGAATAATATATAAATGTAATTTTAATTATTTTTTTATTATTTGTAGGTCAGATTGGATCAAAGTCTACGCAAGACACATCGCAGTACATCACAAAGCAATTACCATCATTACGGCGCACATATCCACCTTGAGAGCTCCCATAGGAGCCACTGGACTGCCCGTACGCTCCTCCACCGGCACCCGCCGCAGCCGGCTGACCGAAAGACCGAGGCTGCCCGTATGACTTGTCACCATACCTGCAGTGAGAGAGGATGAGGGAAACCATTCACAAGTTGGTGTGGGTAAAAATGTGCACAGGTTCCTTTGTTAACAGTGAAAAAAGGCTAGTAATAAATATAAAAAAAGGTTAAAATTGTTTTTTTAATA
Organism: Scardinius erythrophthalmus; assembly: GCF_964197995.2. Taxonomy (NCBI): domain Eukaryota; kingdom Metazoa; phylum Chordata; class Actinopteri; order Cypriniformes; family Leuciscidae; genus Scardinius; species Scardinius erythrophthalmus. The sequence continues at coordinate 39,366,447 of NC_138227.1, read as the reverse complement.
AATAAATCATTTAAATAAATCAATTTATGTAGCACTAACTTGGCTTTTTTTGGGGGGGGGGGGGGGGGGGTCATAATTGTAACAAGTGTAAACAATTAAACATCCAGTTTAAGCCAATATGTAAATGTGCATATGATCATATGTGCCTCCTTGAACATTATCATCTTTGCCGTGCAAAGGCAGCTAAAGTGTCAAACAGAGGCAAAAAATAAATAATTCACGCTTGACACAGGAGGACCAAAGTTTGTAATAAGCATCTTTCTGAAATACATTTAAACATTCTCGCATGTCATGCACAACGCCAACTTAGGGCTTGAGAGAAATGAGGTGGTGTGAAAAAGGAAAGCCAGATCTCTCACCCAGGAGAGGCTTCAGATGAAGCCTGTTGACCGTAGCTGTCCAGGCCCGGCTGAGGCTGACTGTAGCCGGCAGAGGAGTATCCCTGAGACGACTGGCCATAACTCTCTCCTGTGGAGAAACAACAGTTACACAACAGCCATCTTTAACTGAACGGCTCTTTCAAATCACTTTATAGGTCACGTACCACCAGCCTGTCCGTAACCACTGAAGCTCTGTCCACCGTAAGAGCCACTTCCATTCCCCTGACCATACGCCTGCTGGAAAAAATCAAATCAAATGAAGCTACAACACTAAGAAGATGCATATTACCAACAGTCATTTGGTCAAGCATTACCTGTCCACTTTGAAAGCCTTGGGCTCCACCATAAGATCCGTAACTGTACAAAAAAGTAGAAATAAAAATTACACAAACTGAAACAAACAACAAATTGGGAGAATCTGATGGTACCAGCTTTACTCTTACAGGGCTAATGACTCAATCATACGAAACACTAAGATTTGAAAATCTTATCGCCACATTTACATATAAAGACTTACTTACATTAATGATTAGTACTATTACTTTGTGTGCGTGTTTGTAGTAAATATCACTTACCTTTGTTGAGCACCAGGCTGACCGTAGCCTGAATCTACGAACAGAAATACACAATTAGACAGAAAATATAAAGTGTAAACAACACTGCATCGAAAAGGTTTTAAATGGGTTTCATTCTAACGTCAACTGAACGCTTAGAAAGTCATCTATGTAATCATGAGTAAAATGCTATGCTAACAATCACACCACGCCGCACCATGAGCATGGAGGCTAAAGGCCCATCTAAAGTCTCACATTAACCTACCAGCCGGCTCGTTGTGTATAATTTAACATATAACTGTTTATTTAAAGAGTCGTATAGCTTATGTCGTCAATGTTGTTTTATATTTAAACAATGGCAAATCCCGCGTCGGCCATTTAGCCGCTAATGCTAATCGTGCTGCGCTAATTATCCTTTATGTCTCACAACATAGAACAGCAAACAAATAAATAACAATTATTGCGTTGTATGAGCTACTTTAGATTATGTATGTATTTTTAAAAAAGTGTTACCTGAGGCCATCTTTTCTGGAGGAAATAAAATGAACTGACCACCTATTCCAAAAATAAGAAATTAAAAACCCGGCACGAGAGAAACGCGCACTGCAGCTCTTATGAACTTTGACCCGAGACCGGATATAATACCTTCTACTTAGCGGGACCGTGTGGATTCATCCATTTATTTATTTATTTGACACATATAACATAATAAATACTGGCGCAAATATGATTAAGCGCAATTTATTGTGAAACTGTTAATAGATAAAGTGAAAACATAACGTTATAACATATAGTTTGTCAATATGTATATGGATAAAGACCCCTGTTTGTTGAAAAGTGGTATCAACTTTGCGCCTTTTCTGTCACGTGATTTCCACCAGGATTGTGTGACGTCACGGTGTGATCGTGCTTACTTCATTAGTTTTCACGTTAATAATTTTACTGTTTTCATAAGGTTAAAATGCCTAAGGTTGCCACCCGTCCAATAAGGGGATTGTCCCGTTTTTAAAAGTGAAGTGATTTTGTCCTGCAAAATGTCTAGGTAATTTGTACCTAACGTTACACATAATGGGATAAATAATGTATTTACAGTGTAGAGAGAATACTAACAGCAAATATAAACAAAACAAGAAATAGCAGAAATTGTCATTTGTGCATGATTGCGTCTTAGCGTCCTTGATTCCCTAGCGACGGACTCTGAGGTCACGCGCCCTAACTTGCTCGTTTTAAACATGCCGATCTCCGCCCATGAGACACAAGAGGGTCTGTGTCTATAGATTTAGAGATGTAGAATTATGAATATATGCTCAAGCTGGACTGTCCGACATAAAGCAGCATGCGGCCGGTGACAGCCTCATCCGTGCTGCTAAAGAGCAAACGACCTAGACTGAAACTGTTCAGTTCCTGAAAAAACAAAAACAAAAAAACAAAACTATATATAACAGTATATATTTAAGAAATATTGGCATGCATATACGTTATATATATTTATATATCATTTATATTATATATTTTATAAATAAATAACACGTTTTCTTAAATGTATAACATGCATGTGTGTGTATTTACAAAATAATTACACAGTACACAAACATATATTATTTAAACACAAACTTTTATTTTGGATGCGATTAATCGCGATTAATCTTTCGGTTAATTATATATATATGAAGAGTTCAGATGCAAAAGCCTCTAAGTGCCATCTGAAATTTTCTTCTAGAATGATCATTTTATCAAGCTTGTATATTTAAGTTCAATAATTTCACTTAAATGGCAGTGCAAATTACCTATTAATTGTCATTTAAGTGAAATTACTTAACTTAAATACACAAGCTTTATAAAAATGATAATTCTAGAAGAAAATTTCAGATGGCACTTAGAGGCTTTTGCATCTGAACTCTTCATATATATACAGTCCAAACTAAAATTTATTCAGACACCTTCAACAATTCTCACATTATCACAGTTTATTTGCCATAGTTTAGAAAATTGTAATAAAATATGACAAGAACTCAGAGTAAAACGTACTCGGTTACTAACGTAACCTCGGTTCTCTCTAGAAGAGGGAACAAGTATTGCGTAAGGTTAGCTTACGCATCGGGAAAGTCTTCTTTCTTCGAGATCTGAAGCCAAAAAATTATCCTTAATTTTGTATACATTGTCAACGCAGTGCAGCAGCCGACAGACCTAGGCAGGCTGATAAGCGTGCTCATTGGCTGCTCGGCGGCAACTGCTTAAGCCTATGGGTGAGCGCTCGGAACGCGGCAACCAATGAGGGCGCTTCGCGCCCTACACACCCTTCTAACCGTCAGAATGGGTGTGGCCAGCGTGTATATATTCAGCGCTCACAGGCTAAATTTCTGGTTTTCGCAGTCTGAAGCGCAAAGCTCGTGGCGCGACACGGCAGGTTACGCAATACTCATTCCCTCTTCTAGAGAGAACCGAGGTTACGTTAGTAACCGAGTACGTTCTCTTACGAGAGGTCTCTCGTATTGCGTAAGGTTAGCTTACGCATCGGGAACCCTTTGTCAACGCCGTGTGCGCCGAGCATCCAGCCCATGAATCCCAGGGAAACCGGGGAAAAACACTCTGCTGGGAAATGTGGCCGGTCGGAGAGACGGGCCAGCGCAGTACAGGTACTTAATGCAGCATATGAAATAGAGCGGCGCGGCCGGTCTATAAACATATAACAGTACAAACATTAGGGCCGGCAGAGCAAGCCCATACAGTACATAAGCACTCATAAGGGTAGGAGAAAAACGACATAGTCGGTCTCACATGAAGAGAAAAAATTCCCGCGCGACAGAGAATAATACGGGCGGCCAGCAGCGCGGGCCAGCACCGACAACAGCGCGTAACGGGAAATAGGACACAGAGCGGATCAGCCGGTCTGAGTCAAACACTTCACCCTGAGTATAGTACCAGAATAGCGCCAGCATATGAACGTAGTCTGCACACGAGAAATGGGCAGAGCATACACATCACTTATACTGACAGTATTTTCGCCTGTAGGGCAGGAACTTCCAGGTTATAAAACCTCACGAATGTTGACGGGGAGGCCCAGCCCGCCGCCATACAAATATCGTGAATAGAAATTCCGCTGGACCAGGCCCACGACGAGGCCATGCCTCTAGTAGAGTGGGCTCTGATGCCCAGAGGGCACTGCAGGTGTCTGGAGGCATAAGCTGCTGCTATCGCGTCCACTATCCACCTGGACAAGCTCTGCTTCGAGGCGGCAAGACCCTTGGTGCGTCCGCCGAAGGAAACAAAGAGCTGCTCTGAACGCCTGAAAGCGGCGGAGCGCGTGATGTAAACTCTCAGCGCCCGGACCGGGCATAGGAGGTTATCACTGTCCCCATCATCGGATGCTGGCAGAGCCGAGAGGGAAATAACTTGTGCCCTAAACGGGGTTCCAATCGCTTTGGGGATGTAACCGTGTCTCGGTCTGAGAATGACTTTCGAGTCATTCGGCCCGAACTCAAGACATGCAGGGCTAACAGATAGCGCGTGCAAATCACCCACTCGTTTGACTGAAGACAGAGCTATCAGCAAAACGGTTTTAAGCGGTTCAAAGGGAAAAGCCTTTAGGGGCGCCAGGACCAAGGACAGATCCCACGAGGGAACCGAGGGGGGCCGCGGGGGGTTCATCCGTCTAGCTCCTCTGAGGAAGCGGATAATGAGCTCATTCCTTCCCATTGCCCGGCCGCGCGTCGTCTCAGCTAACGCTGCAATAGCGGCCACATATACTTTGAGCGTGGAAGGGGATCTGCCCTTTTCCAACAGCTCTTGCAAGAAGGAGAGCACCCGCGGGACCTCGCATGCGCGCGGATCCAAGTTTTGAGTAGAGCACCACTTAGAAAACACCGACCATTTAGACGCGTAGAGCCGTCTCGTAGAGGGGGCTCTCGACTGTGTGATCGTGTTCACGACCCCGTCTGACAGGTCAACGGATATCCGTTGATCACCCATGCATGCAGCGACCAGCGCTCTGGATGGGGATGCCAGATCGATCCACCGGCTTGGGAGAGGAGATCCTTTCTCACCGGGATCGGCCATGGGGGTGAGTGTGACAGCCTCACTAGCTCTGGGTACCAAGTTTGGTTTTCCCATCGCGGGGCTATAAGCAGCACTGAGTGGTACGTTTCTCTGATCCTCGAAATGACCTGTGGCAACAGGGAGATCGGAGGAAAAGCGTACAGCGGGAGGCTGGGCCATGTCTGGGACAGCGCGTCCTCGCTCTTCGAATAAATCCTCGGGCATTGAGCATTGTCTTTCGACGCAACGAGGTCGATTTCCGCTCTGCCGAATAGGTGCCAGAGAAACTGGACTGTCTGGGGGTGCAGAGACCATTCTCCCGGGGGAATGTTGTCCCTGGACAGTCTGTCTGGACCGACATTCAGGTGGCCCGGCACGTGCGCGGCTCTCAGCGAGCGCAGCGAGCGGTAAGCCCACACGAGAAGGCGTTCTGTCAGCCTGCACAGATTCCTGGATCTGACGCCGCCCTGTCGGTTCACATAGGATACCACGGCCGTGTTGTCCGAGCGGACTAGCACATGGTGATCCCGTATGAATGGGAGGAAGCGCATGAGCGCATTCTCGACCGCCATCATCTCCAAACAGTTTATGTGGAGGCATTTTTCCCGGTCTGACCATAGGCCAAAAGCCGGTTTGCCCTCGAACAGAGCGCCCCAGCCTGAGGTGGAAGCGTCCGTCGAGATAACTTTGCGGTGTGAGACAGCTCCCATTGTCACTCCCCGCTGGTACCAGTCGGCCGCTAACCAGGGCTTCAGAGCTGAAACGCAGCTCTGAGTCACTCTGATGCGAATACCGCCGGAAGCCCATGCTCTGTGAGGCACTCTGGCATTCAGCCAGCGTTGTAGCGGGCGCATTCGTAAAAGACCCAGCCGAAGCACTGCTGCGGCTGAGGCCATACAACCCAGTAACCTCTGAAATGTCTTGAGAGGTACGGTGCTGCCCGGCCGGAGGGACGCGGCCAGTCGTCGAATGCAGCGCGCGCGCTGTGTCGACAGGCGGGCCGTCATCGCTACAGTGTCCAGATCCAAACCCAGAAAAGAGGTTGATTGACTGGGCACGAGCGAGCTCTTGGTCCAGTTGACCGTAAGCCCCAGGCTGTCCAAATGGCTTAAAAGCACTGTTCTGTGGGGGATGAGTTCGGCCTCTGACTGTGCTAGGATCAGCCAATCGTCCAAATAGTTCAAAATTCGCATTCCCCGACCCCTCAGGGGAGCGAGAGCCGTGTCCATGCACTTCGTGAATGTGCGAGGTGCCAAAGACAGGCCGAACGGCAGGACGGTGTACTGATATACCTGACCGTCGAAGGCGAATCTCAAGAATGGCCTGTGACGGGGTATTATCTGGATCTGAAAGTACGCGTCTTTTAGATCGAGAGATATAAACCAGTCCCTCGGGCGAATCTGCGCGAGGATTTGTCTGGTTGTGAGCATTTTGAACGGTCTCTTCATAAGAGCCTTGTTCAATCGTCTCAGATCCAGAATCGGTCTGAGGGCTCCGTCCTTCTTGGGAACGAGGAAATAACGTCTGTAAAAGCCCGACTCGCTCATGGAAGGGGAAACCGGTTCTATTGCCCTTTTGCACAGCAGTGTGGCTATTTCTGCTCGAAGTAGATGTGCTAGTTCCCCGTTCACTCTGGTCTCGATACGCGCCTGAAAGCGCGGAGGGCGGCGAGCGAACTGCAGAGTATAGCCTCGTTTTACTGTGTTCAGCACCCATTCTGACGTGCCTGGAATAGCTTCCCACGCTCTCGCGTGTGCAGCCAGGGGCAGAATGGCCTCCGGGCTCTGATCTCCGCTGATCGCGGGCTCGAGAGCTCGAGACGGAGGGGCGGGCGTGACGCGCGCGCTTTTGGTGCTTAGATACGGCGGGTCGCACACAGCGGTGACCGGCCGTTTTACACACAGCGTCCCGGTGGCTTCTGACGGGGAACATATAGTGTGAAGCACGACGCTCGAAGGCGGCGTCGGGGGCGAAGTAGGAGAGAGGATGTGTGAGCGCGTGGAAGCGGGCACAGCATCCGTGTTTATTACTTGACCGGTTGTGAGGGGTTGTGTAACAGAGCGGGCAGTGAGTAGGTGTGGGCACAGCGGGGTGGACACGTGACCTACTTTTATCACTCGAGCGGCTTGTGCCAGCTTTATGCGAGTGGGCTCTGTGAGAGACACGGGGTTTATAGTGCTTGTGTGCAGAGGTGAACACAGATAAGTGGGCACATTTACTGCATTTGAAACACTTGCAGCGCGAGGCGTGCGACCAGGCATAATACTCTCTTTGAGATTTCTCTGGGTCGCTGTGAAAACGGTGGTTGTGTGCAGGCGAGAGGGTGGGTTCACCGGCTCGTTGGCTGCGAAATGAGTGTCTGCAGTAACCGTGGCAACGGGGACTGACAGAACGTGAAGCTTTGACGATGGTCCGGCCGCGGCGGGACCCAGTCGTCGCTTTTCTCCTCGGGCTAGGAGGATTTAGGAGGCTCAGGCTTTACCGCGATCCTCTGCCGGGGTCCCCGGGGAGGCGGCGGTCTGACGCGGCTGGTCGATCGAGAGCGAGGGCGGCCGCCCTGTCGTCGCTGCGAGGATGGAGGTCGAGCTGGACGCTGGGCAGAGCTATGTGCAGGCTGGTCCGAAGGACGGCGTGCAGCAGGTCTGGAGCGTCGAGGCAGAAACAAATTCATTGCCTGTGTGGTCTTTTGAACCTCCGAAAAGCGGTCGACGATCCCGCTAACCGCTGGGCCGAACAGGCCGGTGGGGGAGAGGGGGGCGTTGAGAAACACCGCGCGCTCAGACTCCCTCATGTCCGCGAGCGTGAGCCAGAGATGCCTCTCTGTAACTGACAGAGAGGCCATGTACCTTCCAATGGCCTGGGCAGCGGATTTCGTGGCGCGAAGGGAAAGATCCGTCGCGCTCCTCAAATCCGTGATGGAAGCAGGCTCCGAGCGCTTCTCGTCCAGATCACAGAGGAGGTTAGCCTGGAGAATCTGCAGTACTGCCATAGAGTGGAGTGCTGATGCGGCCTGCCCCGCGGCGGCGAAAGCGCGGCCGACGAGGGCTGAAGTGGTCCTGCATGCTTTGGACGGGAGGGCAACCTTTGAGCGCCAACGAGAGGGCGGGCAAAGGTGCGCTGCGACCGCCTCCTCCACAGGGGGGATGGAATTATACCCCTTCTCAGCGGCGCCGTCAACCTGTGAGAGCGTCGATGAGGCGTGTGAAGACACTCTCGCGGACAATGGAGCATTCCATGATTTAGAGAGCTCGTGGTGAAGCTCAGGCAGGAAGGGTGCTTTTCTGGACGCCGGCTGTTGGCGGCGTTGGTGAAGGAAGCAGCCGTCGAGTCTGTTCGGGGCTGGCTCTTCCGGGGAAGACCAGTCGAGGCCCAGCTGTTCAACAGCTCGCGTGAGGAGGCGTAAAAGTTCCGCGTCCTCGCCCGCTCGAGATCGGCCTGAATCCTGGACTGAAGAGGAGGCGGTAGACCACTCCTCGCTGTCAGAGGCCAGGAGAGAACAGCTGTCCGCGGCGCGTTCACCAGGTTCATCCACATCATCCCCTGACGCGGCGGCATTTTTAGAAAAACGCCCGTGCTCTTTTAGAAGGAGAGGGTGTGTTGCAGTAGGCGAACACACAGCAGTGTAAAAGGATATGACGGCGGATAGCGTAGCAGGCACGGAAGGCTGAAGGCGGCGAAGGCGGCCGGCTTCTTCAGGCGCTGTCCTGGGCTTGCTGGTCGCTGGTTTCAACGGCGGCGGCTTCTCCAGATCCAGCGATGCGAAGTGCTTCGCTGAAGACAAGAAAATCAGAAATTTAGCCTGTGAGCGCTGAATATATACACGCTGGCCACACCCATTCTGACGGTTAGAAGGGTGTGTAGGGCGCGAAGTGCCCTCATTGGTTGCCGCGTTCCGAGCGCTCACCCATAGGCTTAAGCAGTTGCCGCCGAGCAGCCAATGAGCACGCTTATCAGCCTGCCTAGGTCTGTCGGCTGCTGCACTGCGTTGACAATGTATACAAAATTAAGGATAATTTTTTGGCTTCAGATCTCGAAGAAAGAAGACTTTCCCGATGCGTAAGCTAACCTTACGCAATACGAGAGACCTCTCGTAAGAGAACTGTGTCAGAACAAATCCATCTCGATAATGTCAGATAACTTTCATAGAAAGGTTCTGGATGGATTACAATCAACCAAAATGATTGAGACCACTGTTAGCAATATTTACACAATTATCAATACTTTGTTGGGCCACCTTAGCCTCAATGACAGCCTGTAGTCTCCTGGGTTCATGCAAACCTGAACTTCACTATTTTCCCAGACTCGCTGCGGCAGGTTCTTCAGTTCCTGTGTGGTTTTTGGCACTTCCAGACGGAGACGTGCCATCACCTCTCAGAGATGCTCAATCGGGTTTAGATCTGGACTTTGTGGTGGCCAGTTTAATCCTCTTCTGAGTAAAGAAATCAGCAACCTTCTTTGCAGTGTGTTTGGGGTCTTTATCACGCTGAAAGATGTGCCGACGGCCCACGAGCTTCCCGGTTGATGGCAGCATCTGACTGGAGAATTTCCACATACATCTCCATCAATATAATGTAGTTTACCTAGTCCACTAGCTGCCATACACCCCGTCACCATAACATTGCCCCCACTGTGCTTTACAGGAGGACTAAGACACTGGGGTTTCTCCTTTGGTTCTCCACACTTTAGTTTTGCCATCACTGCCAAACATGTTAAATTTGCTCTCATCACTCCAACGGACTGATTTCCTGAATTCTGCATGTGGACATGTGGACATGTGGACTTGTTCTTTTGCAAACTGGAGCCGTTTTATTTGATTTCTCCTGCTGATCAAGGGTTTCCGGGGAATGCAGCCCATTGTCATTCTTCAGCCTGTTGCCTTTTTGACTTCAGCAGCAATTATTTTAGCAGAAAGGTTTTGTTTTTTATTGCTAACTGTCTTATAAGGGTGTTGTGTTTTTCTTTCTTCCACAACAAGGCAAATTCTTCACCTCACCAGTCTCACTAAATTTCTTCACAATGGAAAAGATTGTCCCTCTAGGCAAATCTAACATTTTTGCTATATTTCTGATTGAAAAGCCCTCCTTGTAGAATCTTTCCTCTCAAATCAGTTGATATTTCACTGGTTTTGTCCATCCTTCTGTTAGACTGTCTCACAAATGAATTATGTTGAATAGCAGTCAGCTGTTAAATTTAACTACACAATTAGATAATACCAATTTAGGTCAACAAATTACCCAGCAATGCTTAATTCCGTTCAGTCTGTGGTGTTAAAAGGTCGCATTAGCAGTTAAAGAAAAAACACTTAAGCAAAACATGGTCAGGTCAAAGTGTCTGAATAATGTTTTGTCCCAAACCTTTATACATTTTACTGGTAGTCCACTGTATGAAGGACTTTTGGGTACTGTTTACTTTATTTTGCAATCCTCACTTACATAAATGAACTACAGTGTCCTGCACCCACTAGTAAAAAATATCACAGTTCAGTGATGAGAGTTCAGAGTTCAGTGATGAGAGTTCAGTGATGGTTCACGTGAGAGAAACGCGTCTCCACCCGCGCGCGCTCTGGAGGCGGAACGCGCGCTCTTTATTCGTTGCTTTCAGAGCCGTTCGGCTGCGCGCCAGCTATAACTATTTATATCTCTATCGGCTTTCATCGTGATGGGATCTATTTTCTTAAGGTGATTTTAGAAATGAAGAGTGCACAGATAAAGATGTTTGTGCTGCTGTGCTTTCAGACCGCGGTGAGCTCTCCAATCTCCACAGCTGACCAGGCTCAGGTAAGATCCACTGTCCACCAGTTATCTTGTTTGTATCCTATCTCAAAATAATTAATAATATATACGCTTAAATATGGATATGGTTATATTTTTATTTATTTAAAATACACAGCTAATGAAATAAAACGTATATACACTGTAAAAAATAATAAAGTTGAGCTAACTTAAAAAATAAGGTTAATTTTAAAAATTAAATAATTAACAAAAACTAATTCGCTCCAGTTAAAATCAACTGAACTTGTTTTTTTAGTTGTCTTGACAAAGTTTTAAGTTCAAAAGATTCCCTGGTACTCAATGGATGAACAAAAGTTTTTGAGCCAAATTGAAAAAATAAGGCAACCTATCACACTCAACTTTTTAAGTTAGTTCAACTAAATAGTTTTTTTCAAAACCTTACTTAGATTCTCAAGTATTTGTCCAAAACTTGTCCAAATGTTGTCCCAACTATCCAAATTGAGTTATCTGAACAAACTATTTTTCATGCATTGCAAAAGCATGCATTGCAGCTTAAAAAATTATATTATATAAAAATGATTATTGCTTTGCATTAACCGGCTTGATTTATGCTGCTGCTGTTGTTGTTGTCACTGTTATTTAGCTGTCATGTGTTTCAGAGGTCATATTTTTACTGAATTACAATTGTTGATCATCACCCTGTTTGAGATTTGTGTGCTGAGGTGTTGAGCTATATGTGCTTCTCATTGCAATGTTTGCAACTTAATTGCCCGGGTGTAATTGGTAAACTGTGTGCCTCTAGTTTTAAAAGGCAAATGATGTTCATGTTGTGTTGTTAACTTTAAACATGGAGATAAAAAATTGTAGCTGCTTGCATTTAGTTGCCTTGAAAGAAGTTTTAAGTTCAAAAGGCTACCTGCTACTCATTTCACGAGCAAAAGTTTTTGAGTTAACTTTAACTGGAGTGATTTAGTTGAGCTAACTTCAAAAGTTGAGTGTGATAGATTTTTTCAAGTTGGCTGAACTTTTTTGTTGTTGTTGTTGTTGTTGTTGTTGTTGTTGTCTTGACAAGAGGTTTTAAGTTCAAAAGATTACCTGGCACTCATTAGATTAACAAAAGTATTTAAGTTGATTTTAACTTAAGTGAATTAATTGAGTTAACTTAAAAAAGTTGAATGTGATAAGTTGCCTTATTTGTTTAAGTTAGCTCAACAATTATTATTATTTAATTTTTTAACAGTGTTATGAGCTTCAAGTAAATTAAATCCAAAGTCATGTTTTTAGTTATACAAATGCATACAAGCATGTTGGAGACATGTATTGTCCTGCTTTCAGCTATGGAAAATGAGCCTGCTTTGAGGTCAGAATAACTGGCACAGCCCAAGGGAGGATTTTCATTGTGAGTTCACTGTAATTACATTCCCTTGCATGTTCAACTGCTTGTGTCTCCAGATATGAATGAAATTTAAATGATACCTAGCTGAAAAGATTTGCAACAATCAATATATCAAGAAAAAATTATAAATATAAAAATAATAATATAATAATTTGAGGTTATATCATGCTTTTTAGTTTGCAAGTGTCCTTTCCTCGCTATACACTGGCAGACTTGTTAAATGTATGAACAATGATTCTGTGTTTTGGAGAAAAGCTGCAACAGTTGAATTCTTGGTTTCTCAATAAAGCTATTTCCACTACTTTGATCATGTGTTGCTTCACTGCAGATCTGCCAACAAATTCCAGCAGCTTCAGTCTCATCCTACCTGTGACCTCCGGGTGGTTCAGAAGTGCACTACACACCTACACTTAAAGCAAATATGCAGTTTGCATGCCAATATCTGACTGAGACATTTCCCCTCATACACACATTTGAAAACTGAAAGTACATATACTTGAGTACTACACTTTTTGAGTATCTGTACGTTACTTGAGTATTTTTTTTCTGGAAACTTTTTACTTTTACTTCACTACATTTGAAAGACAAATATTGTACTTTTTATTCTGTCAAGATCCTTGAGTAGAAAGTAGTAACGTCAGTCAGAGGATGAATATTTTCATCTCTAAAACATGATTGTTTTTTGCAGGTGACATGCATATCAGTAATCACTATAGGGTCACGTGTCGTGAAGTTCAGCGATTTCTCATTATTTTCTTTGAACACTAATCAACTGGTGGCAAAATGAACGAAGACAGATCCTCGGCGCAGTGCATGCATCCATGGCAAACAGGTCTTTCTGTTTTGCTGTTTGTTAAAGCAGTATATTGCTGTTGGGCAGTTATACAGCGATGGTTGTGCAGCTGGGTTTTAAAGCTGGTTTGATTTTTTTAAATGTGCATGAATGGATACACATAGATGTGTACTTTTGTTGGGGTGGTAGGAGTGTTAAAAAAAATGAAGATGATTATGGCTGTCTTTTTTGTCAGTTCAGTTCAACCTATTTCTATAGGTTTTATAACATTCTAAAAGCTCTTAATTCCACAGATACTTCTAACTGGTAGGTGGATTTACTAGGTTGCTTCAGAGGCATAAGGTACTGTAAGTATACATACAACAATGCAACAATAATAAAATAATGCATTGACATTTACTTTTGATTCTTAAGTACTTTTAATAACAAGTACTTCTGTACTTTTACTTACGTAAAAAGCGGTCTTTAGAAACTTTTACTTGTAACGGAGTAATATTTGACCAGTAGTATCTGTACTTTCACTCAAGTAAGGAATTTGTGTACTCAAATGATTTCAATGCAGCTTCTTTTATCCCTTCCTGGATGAACATTCAGTATTCTCGTCTAGGGGATTCACAATAAAGTGAAGGGCATCTTCTAAAGTATCAGAGGCACGGAGGCTTACATCTTCTTAAAGATTGTCCTTTTTCATGCAGAGGTCAATAAATGCATCTCAAACAATGCTCATATGGGTAATGGCTACTGTTGTGTCTGTTATGGTATGGTCTATGGTACTACTTCATTCCAAAATATGTTTAATTTACAGTGCCAACAATTTGCCATTTTCCATAAGTGATGTCCCGATATATCTGGTTTTAGTGATCTCCGAGGTGAATTCGAGCTGCTGTCACAGGGCTGATTGAAATGATAATGACGTATGACACATGATGTGTGTGTGTCTGCAGGGTTTTCTGGAGCGATACGGATACCTGCAAAAGGAGAAGGAAACTCATCATAATGCTGAAGTAGAGTCTGCCATCAGGTAAAACCTGTGACCTTGTTAGCACCATGATCTTTAGTTGTTATTGTCCTTCGTAATTCAAGACATAGGAATATGAAGCTAAAGCTGACATGTTTTTGTTAACTAGCAAACTTGGTCATTCATCAAAACTGCATAAAACTGTGGGTGTCAGTTCATTGTCTTAACCTGGTATAAAATCATACCAGCTATCAGAAACATCATAACTGCAGTTCCAGAGAATTTGGGTCACTAATCTAGTGAAGTGCAGCTGCTTATTCGTGTGGTCTCTTGTCTTTCAGAGAGTTTCAGTGGTTGTCTCAGCTGTCTGTCACTGGACGGCTGGACAGAGCCACGCTGGAGAAGATGTCATCAGCTCGCTGCGGGGTTAAAGATGTCGGGAGCGATAGTTCCTGGAGCCGAAGGGTCAACAGGATCTTCACAGGCCACTCGGGCAGACATGGGCGACACGAGCAGCATCTCCGTAAGAAGCGTTACACTCACATAGGTAAAGACCACGGGGCTGTTGAATGCTTGAATCTGACAAATGTTCTAAGGTCTGAAATTAGTTTCAGGGAATCGCACGGCTAAAGTAGTTCCAGGCAGGTCTTGACCGCATAACATGTCCATATCACTTCACCAAATGATTTCAGTTATTTTAAAGGTCTTTACAGCCTAAAACAGTAAAAAAAAAAAAAAAAAAAAAACACAAGGACACTGACCAAGCAAAGAAATATAGTACACAATAGGATAAAATCATCAAATTATTTACATGTTTTTTTGCCACAAAATTATGTTTTATTATGTACGGAAAACACATACTCTCTTTTCTCTCACTCAAATGCACACACTACAGTACGGACACACACTTGCACAGAAATGGGTTGTCAGCGCTACTCTGAAGATTTTATCAGTAAAATAGTTCAGCAATTTACGAAACATTTCTCACTAGCGATGTAATAACGGCGCTGTTCTTGAAGCAGATAAACTTCAAGAGTTTTGATCATTGTTCTGAATCTGATCCAGACGTAGTCTTTGACAAAAAAGTAATTTTCTTAGCTTTTTGCTTTTTGCTTTTTTTTTAAGTCACCAGCCTGTTTTTAAGGGACATATCTCGAATGTTTGAAGACGCTCTCTAAGTGTTGGGCACACCTTAAAACTCTGAAATCCCATTCTGTTCCACACATCGTGTGTATCTTTAACAAAGGACAGCAATAAAGACTGAGAACAAGAACAGTAATTCAGTGCAAATTATTCTTAACGTATTGAACAGAACAGTGATGCAAACTGAATGAATGCATGCAGGTCATGTTTTCATTGTTTGTTTTTTACAAAAAAAAAATTTGATGATAAGGGGTAGACACAACATTTTCTGTCAAACGGTCCTTTGGTAAAATGGATTTGCATGGAGTTGTGAGGTAATTCTGTGCCTGCTGGGTGGGGTGTATGTAATTCTGAGCCGAATAATAATGGGTAAATACAGTGGTAGTCATAATTACTGTCCATATCGAGTGTATACATGCCTAGTAGGTTAGATCATCCACTTGTGGCCCACCGCAACAGGCAAATTCACACAGTTTGCCAAGAGCTGAAGTTTATAAAACTTTTATAAACTAAAAACAGATTACACTGACAGTGTACTGATTACCTGTTTTCAGTCAGGTATTTGGCAGCGAGTTTTGCAGAAGACATTTATTATTTATTGAGTGGGTTAAAACGAACATACACATCTCAGATTTTTGAGCTGTGTTGAAATAAAAGCTCAGTGTTTGTATGTGTGAATTGGACCTGTATATTCAGACCTGTCAGTTTGAAAATGTGCTAATACCTCAGGAATGCAGCACCATTGGTTTAAGTATGTGTGTGTTCATGTCAGTACCTGATGTGGGTTCTCAACACAAAAACAAAATCTGTAGCGACTGTCTCGTGATGACAATATATGGACAATATATGGACAATAATATATGTATATATACAGTATATACACTGTGCACTAAAATATGAACTAGCAATTGTGGTATATTAGAGAAAATCCTAGCATGTTATACCTCAGACAACAGTGTTTGTGTTTTGGAAGTCTGTAATTATGTGTCTAATTCACAAAACCTCTGTCACATGTTAAGCTAGTTATTTACTGAGCGTAGCTCTTGTCAGTTTAAGAAGATTTGGAGAGAGAATTTTGATGTTTCTTAAGTAAAAGTGCACTGAACACTTAATTACTGATACTAGATGTCTCTGTAAAGGGAACTATCTGAACATTTTAAACTCAGCTTGTCCACTCTTTCTATATTTTTAACTGAGTTAGAACATACATTTATGATTAACCTGAGATGAAGAATTTGTGCAACACATCCTACTGTTACGGAATCAGATTCAAGAGAAGGAGATGGAAGTTAACAAGGAGTTTATTTAGACAACAACAGAGCAGGAGAACTGATGGCAGGTAAGTGGTAAGTGCAATAATCGACCTCTTCCTCTGGGTGCTGGACGATCAGGATGAGCAGTGTGGAAGGCTTCAAGTAGAGTGGGATCGAGGATGTCGGCTCTGGGAACCCATGATCATTCTTCGGGTTCATAGCCTCCCCAATCTATTAAATATTCCAGGATACCACCACGGCGCTGGGAGTCCAAGATCTCCTTGACCTGGTAGGTTCAATTCATCTTCGAGAATTGACGGAAGTGGAGGTTCCTCTGCTTGGCCAGGCTTTGGGGAAACAGAGACGTGAGAGTGATGAGGTTTAAGGAGTGAGACATGGAAGGCAGGATGAATTCTGTAATGTGCTGGAAGATGGAGGAGGTACATATTGATCTGCCTGATGATGGTGAAGGGACCAATAAATCTGGGACTGAGCTTCTTGCAGGGCAGACGCATCCTGATGTCCCGGGTTGACAGCCAGACCTTCTGACCTGGCTGGTAGGAGGGAGTTTCAGCACGTCTTAATTCGGCTGTCATCCTGCGCACTGCCTGCGCACTGCCTGTTGAAGCTGGTGGTGACCAGACCCAGACCCTCTCGCTCTCTCAGAACCAGTAGTCGACCGCTGGGGCGTTGGCTGGTTCCCTTGACCATGGGAACAACGGTGGCTGGTAACCGAGTACACACTGGAAGGGAGTGAGTCCAGTAGACGGTTGACGGAGGGAGTTCTGGGCGTACTCGGCCCAGCCTAGGAACTGGTTCTAGGAGTTCTGGTGGCCCTGGCAGAAGGTTTGTCGGAAACGGCCAATTTCCTGGATCTTCCTCTTGGTCTGCCCGTTCGACTGTGGATGGTACCCGGATGATAGGCTTATGGTCACACTTAGTAGGGAGAAGAATGCTTTCCATACCCTTGATATAAAGTGCAGTCTGAAACAATGTCTTCTGGGATTCCATAGTATCTGAAGATGTGATTGAAGAGGAGTTCTGCTGTTTCCATTGCTGTGGGAAGTCCTTTGAGGGGGAGAAGACGACAGGATTTGGAGAATCTATCAATTATTGATTCGCGGCGGAGCGGCGTTGGAGGCATTGGAGGAGGTGAGTGAGTCTGAAGACCACTGGATGGGGCTCATGATTAACTCGGGTGGCAGGATGGGCTCAGGTTTTTCACTAACCTCTTCTGGAGCAAACAGACAGGAAAGAGCGTCAGCCTTCACATTCTTTGAACCTGGATGATAGGAAATAATTAATAATTCCTTACATTTATATAGTGCTTTTCTGGGTAATCAATGCGCATGGAAGGGGGAATCTCCTCAACCACCACCATGGAAATGGAGAAATTAAATCGAGTAAAGAATAAGGCCCAACGGGCCTGGTGGGGATTAAGTCTCTTGACTTCTTTTAAGTACTGAAGGTTTTTATGGTCAGTTATGACTGTGAAGGGGTGTTGTGCACCCTCCAATCAATGCCTCCACTCCTCTATGGCGAGTTTGATGGCGAGGAGTTCTCGGTTGCCAACATCATAGTTACTCTCCACCAGGCTGAGTTTCTTGGAGTAGAAGGCACATGGATGGAGTTTGGCTGGGGTCCCCTGCTGCTGGGATAACACCACTCCTACCCCGGTGGTGGAGGCATCCACCTCCACGATGAACGGTTTCTCGGGGTCTGGGTGGATGAGGAGTGGTGTGCTGGTGAATGTCTTCTTCAGTAGATGGAATGCTTCGTTGACAGATGGTGACCAGGTCAGAGACTTGGGCTTGTTTCTCAGGAGACTTGTAAGGGGGCTGGTTATGGAGCTGTAGCCATGGATGAACCATCTGTAAAAGTTGGCAAAGCCAAGGAAACGCTGGAGTTCTTTGATGGTAGATTGTGTGGGCCAGTTCCGGATGGTTTCCACTTTCCCCTCATCCATCTGGATACCTGTGTCGCTGATGTTGTAACCAAGGAACTGCACTGAGGGTTGGTGGAAGGAGCACTTCTCACCCTTGAGGAATAGATGGAATTCCCTCAGGCATTTCAGGACCTCTGCAATGTGGTGGCGATGGTCGACTATGCTCCGGGAGTAAATGAGGATGTCATCTATGTAGACGAGTACTGACCGGTGGAGATACTCCCGGAGCTAGAGCCCTGCACGGGCCTCAAATCTAGGCCCGAGCCCGGCCCTGTCCCGAGATGCTCAGGCCCTAGCCCGACCCATGTCCGACAGCTCATCAGAATTATCAGCCCGACCCGAGCCCGTTTTTTTTTTTTTTTTTTTTTTTTACACAGCGGCATCCTGCCCTATTTGCAGCCATTAAAATAGGTCAGTTTTGTTAGTTATGTTTCTTTTCATTTCTTTATTAAGTTAATTTAGACAATATTTGGAGCATTTTTTTTTTAAATGACGACCAAGCAGGCGAGCCAGTAGCGAGTAAAACATGTTTGAATCAAATCAACGCTAATACTTTACTTGGCTACAATAAAATCAATAGTTATAAAACACTTCAAGCATATCACACAGACAGTTAGTTTAATAAATGTTTATTTATTAAAACACAGTGAGTAAAACAAAAAGTTTTGAATTACAGAGGCAGGCTCAGGCTGCTCGCAACATCACTCGCAAACGAAATGAGCACTAGCCTACAATCTAAACAAATTAAATTAAATAACTTAAAAACAAACTTGCAGGTTATCTTACCTCAAAAATGCACCACAGAACATGGCCATTCTTTTTTCCAGTAGTTTCCAACAGTTAAATGAAAATAAAGTCCAATCAAACGAAAAACATCAGTACTTTCCAACAGTTAAATGAAAATAAAGTCCAATAAAACGAAAAGTTAGAACAGTCTCTACAGAGCATCGTGGAGAAAAAGAATAGCATCCACAGTGGAAGATTTTAACCCAGTCCTCCTCTCTTCGATCACTCTTCCCGCTGCGTTTTAAGTTTGCCATCTGCGATTTTTCTCTTAATATTCTCCATTATTTGCACATGAAGTGAATCGTGGATAAGGAATTAATAATTCCTTACATTTATATAGTGCTTTTCTGGGTAATCAATGCGCATGGAAGGGGGAATCTCCTCAACCACCACCATGGAAATGGAGAAATTAAATCGAGTAAAGAATAAGGCCCAACGGGCCTAGTGGGGATTAAGTCTCTTGACTTCTTTTAAGTACTGAAGGTTTTTATGGTCAGTTATGACTGTGAAGGGGTGTTGTGCACCCTCCAATCAATGCCTCCACTCCTCTATGGCGAGTTTGATGGCGAGGAGTTCTCGGTTGCCAACATCATAGTTACTCTCCACCAGGCTGAGTTTCTTGGAGTAGAAGGCACATGGATGGAGTTTGGCTGGGGTCCCCTGCTGCTGGGATAACACCACTCCTACCCCGGTGGTGGAGGCATCCACCTCCACGATGAACGGTTTCTCGGGGTCTGGGTGGATGAGGAGTGGTGTGCTGGTGAATGTCTTCTTCAGTAGATGGAATGCTTCGTTGACAGATGGTGACCAGGTCAGAGACTTGGGCTTGTTTCTCAGGAGACTTGTAAGGGGGCTGGTTATGGAGCTGTAGCCATGGATGAACCATCTGTAAAAGTTGGCAAAGCCAAGGAAACACTGGAGTTCTTTGATGGTAGATTGTGTGGGCCAGTTCCGGATGGTTTCCACTTTCCCCTCATCCATCTGGATACCTGTGTCGCTGATGTTGTAACCAAGGAACTGCACTGAGGATTGGTGGAAGGAGCACTTCTCACCCTTGAGGAATAGATGGAATTCCCTCAGGCATTTCAGGACCTCTGCAATGTGGTGGCGATGGTCGACTATGCTCCGGGAGTAAATGAGGATGTCATCTATGTAGACGAGTACTGACCGGTGGAGATACTCCCGGAGCTAGAGCCCTGCACGGGCCTCAAATCTAGGCCCGAGCCCGGCCCTGTCCCGAGATGCTCAGGCCCTAGCCCGACCCATGTCCGACAGCTCATCAGAATTATCAGCCCGACCCGAGCCCGTTTTTTTTTATTTTTTTTTATTACACAGCGGCATCCTGCCCTATTTGCAGCCATTAAAATAGGTCAGTTTTGTTAGTTATGTTTCTTTTCATTTCTTTATTAAGTTAATTTAGACAATATTTGGAGCATTTTTTTTTAAATGACGACCAAGCAGGCGAGCCAGTAGCGAGTAAAACATGTTTGAATCAAATCAACGCTAATACTTTACTTGGCTACAATAAAATCAATAGTTATAAAACACTTCAAGCATATCACACAGACAGTTAGTTTAATAAATGTTTATTTATTAAACCACAGTGAGTAAAACAAAAAAATTTGAATTACCGAGGCAGGCTCAGGCTGCTCGCAACATCGCTCGCAAACGAAATGAGCACTAGCCTACAATCTAAACAAATTAAATTAAATAACTTAAAAACAAACTTGCAGGTTATCTTACCTCAAAAATGCACCACAGAACATGGCCATTCTTTTTTCCAGTAGTTTCCAACAGTTAAACGAAAATAAAGTCCAATCAAACGAAAAACATCAGTACTTTCCAACAGTTAAATGAAAATAAAGTCCAATAAAACGAAAAGTTAGAACAGTCTCTACAGAGCATCGTGGAGAAAAAGAATAGCATCCACAGTGGAAGATTTTAACCCAGTCCTCCTCTCTTCGATCACTCTTCCCGCTGCGTTTTAAGTTTGCCATCTGCGATTTTTCTCTTAATATTCTCCATTATTTGCACATGAAGTGAATCGTGTATCGCGCTGATGGGAAACCTTCTGTGTGCGTGCGTGCGTGCGTGCGACTGTCATGTCAGTCATATGTCAGTGTAATTATAAGATTATGAAAGTTATGAAACGGTTATGAAATGTCTTTCTATGTTTGTTTTTCTATCGCCGTCGTCAACTTCTCATATTTTTTTTTAATTAATGTCTAAAAATATAAAAAGAAGGATAACCCAAAAAAAGCCTGAGGCCCGGCCTGCATGTGAACTATGATGTGAAAATTGGCCCGAAGCCCGGCCCTAGGGGCGTAAATAAGTCGGGGCCCGTCGGGCTCGGGATGAAATGCAGGGCTTAACCCGGAGCACCTCATGCATGAAGTCCTGGAATACGGAGGGGGCATTTACCAAAACATATGGCATGACCAGATACTCAGTGTCCAGTAGGGGTCACAAAGGCGGTCTTCCACTCGTCCCCCTCATGTATCCAGATGAGGTTGTACGTGCTATGCATAGTCAACTTGCATAGGTTCGATGCCTGGTTCTGGAGTGCTGAGGTGCTCTGGCTGGAAGAGGAAGATAGATGGCGTTTGACCCTGGTGATCTTCGAGACACGACTGCATATGGGTGGTGAAGCGGATGGACAGTTGGATGAAACGTTCAAGCCCGATGGCATCATCGTATGCAGCAAGATGCAGCCGCACTCGGGGGTCCAATCCCTGCCGATAGGTGATGAGGAGCAGGCACTCATTACAGCCGCTAGCGGCCGCGAGGGTTCTAAACTTGAGAGCATAATCATTTATTGACATATTCCCTTGACGGAGATGATAAATTTGCTCACCTATTGATGAATCTCCAACGGGTTTGCCGAAAACTTCACGAAAGTGTGTGACAAAATCATTCAGAGACTGGGTTATAGCACTGGATTGAGTCCAGATGGTTTCGGCCCATTGGAGCGCTCGCCCCTTCAGCAGGGAGATGATGAATGTGATCTTAGCCCGGTTGTTGGTGAAGAGATGCGGCTGCATCTCAATAAACATTGCAGGAGAAATCCATTGTGGTGACAGCTGGTGTGATGGGATCAGTGTCGTCTTGGAGCGGTTCCGGTGAGCTCAGGATGTTGTCTATCTGTATTGGTCCGGTCTTCTGTTACGGAATCAGACTCAAGAAAAGGAGATGGAAGTTAACAAGGAGTTTATTTAGACAACAACAGAGTGGGAGAACTGATGGCAGGTAAGTGGTAAGTGCAATGATGATTTGGAGAGCTGGATGCTGGCAGTGAATAGTATGTTTTTTCTTACAGGAGTGATGAAAGGCAGATAATGCAGAGGATGGCTGGAGCTCTGAACAACAGGAGATTTGAAAGCACAGAGAAAGGACAAGACACTGGAGGAACACCACGGAGGAGAATTGAGACCAGATCACTGGAGATGTCAGGTAGCTTGTTTGCTAAGGCAAGGTAAGTAGTCCTCATCATACGAACGAGACCAGACAATGAACTGTGGTGAAGAGTGGGATTAATAGTGTCAGTGATGAGGGTGGGGATGAGATGCAGGTGTGTGTGTGATTAGAACTCTGGTGAGGGAGTGCATTGTGATTGGCTGGTGAGAGAGCCTGGCAGATCTGTAACACCTACTCCATGTCCAACACATTTATAAGGGTTCAAGCACCAATGGATATTGTGTTTGTACTGATTTTATTCTTCTTCTTCTGCTTCTTTTTCTTCTCTTTTTTTCTGTATGGATGTCAGAGACCGTAAATCGTAGAGAACCCAAACTTGGCAGGATTGTCTCAAACGTGTGGATCTACTCAGACGCACAGACATCTGGTGCATGGAATCGATTTGCGTTTAGGAACCCTAAGAACTCTCTAAGAACAAAATAATTTTTGGGTCAAGCCCTTTCAAATGTATATCTTTGATTTAATTTCCATCAATAAAATTGTTCTGCCATTTTGCATTTTCTCAAGAACCTTTTTTGAACTCACACTAATTTTGCACACAGTTCAAACACAGTGCAATACAGTGCTGGCAAAAAGTGATAACATTTTTTGGATTTGTTGAAGTGTTATGAACATGTATGTGAAGGCTTACACTTGTGTTATGAAGCCATTGCTTGTTTTTTTCACAAACTGACCTAAATCTCCTGAATGCAACATTGATGCACATAGAGCACAGGATGATCTGAGGAGCACACGAGTCATGTCAAAACTTTACGGGGCACTACAACTGAAATTTCTTAACATAACATAACCGCATGTTCAGTAATCTATTAATCTTCTTGTGTAAAAACAATAATATGTAACAAATTATGTGAAAAATGGCCGCACCGTGGTGATATAATAACCATCTTTATGTTTTTGCTAATTACTTTTGAATGGAAATAAATACTGGTTCATTTGTAAATCTATGGTGCACTATTAATATTTTATATAATTAGTTTACAAAGAAATCAGTCAAGATGCCAGCCATGGTTAAATATAGTGCTGTCCACTTATAATGAAGAGAACATTTTATGTATTTTTCAAGAAAAGATGGACTATGATTGTCTTTGTTGTACATTTTTAAAGATGTCATTAATGTAAAATACGAAATTAAATATTAATTTAGTATACAGTAGTACATATAAATAGAATTTGTATGAAGATGTTTGAAATGTTCTTAACTCAATGAATTATAGTAATAAATGTAACATACATTGGTTTGATACTTGTTCATACTTCCATAGGAGAGAAATGGCACAAACGTCAGCTCACCTATGGTATCATGAACTGTCCGCGGAGTCTCTCTCCCAGTCAGGTGCGTGTGGCGGTGAACGCAGCATTCCAGCTCTGGAGTAACGTGTCCGGGCTGCTCTTCCAGGAGCTCCAGCAGGGTCCCACCGACATCAGGCTTGCTTTCTTTGAAGGGGAACATAATGATGGGAGAGGAAATGCATTTGATGGGCCAGGTGAAGGTTTCTTTCTTTCTTTCTTTCTTTCTTAATAATTTCATTTAAATAGTTACCATATTCTGTTCCCAATGTCTATGGACAGCATTTGTGCCATGTTGTGTATTAGCATTTACATAAAAAAAATTGGGAAAAGTGTTTAGAAAAAAAGTGTTCTTACTGGCAGTTTAATGTTTAAAATTTCCGGCTATCCATGTTTTCACAGTTATTTAGTAGGGGGCGCTATTACACATCTTCTGAAAGAGTAGAGAATCTCCAGATCAAAACACAGGTGAAAAAGCAGAAACAAGCGATAGAAGCATTTCTTACACACATGTAAAATAACACACTCATCAAACATTAAACAGCATATAAATTGTCTAAAGTTACCAAATGAAATGTCAACCTAGTGTTGATGGACGTGATCTACTCCATATATGATTTAATCATTGTTCTGAAATGCATCAGGAAGAAGTGTTTGAACAAAAACTTTTTGTTCAAAATGTTGCTTCTTTATGAAACTTACCCACATTCAAGTGTTGATGAATAAATAAAAAACAATCTTTACACTTTATTCTTGTTAGCATGAGATTGGTGTGATATTATCACTTACCAACCCTCTTTTTGCAAAGTTATAAAAAAACACTTTAGATACACAAAGACGGTGCACTCATATTACTATGAATGGGAGAAAGGAACACACAATATGGCTGAATAAGGCCCGCCTTCGAAATTAAAGAGCCAATCGCCAATTAGTAAAGTCATCGCATCACTGCAGCTGTCGTCAGAAGCTGCGGTTGCTTACGACTGCACATGCACATTGGCTGCTCAAGCCTGTTGCCTTACAGGGACTTAACAATGTCTTTACAGTGATAGCAAAGCTGGCTATTGTGAGGAAGTTTAAGAATCTGTCAGGGTTTTAGCCTTTTCTTTTAGAAAATATGTGCATCTTAGATGGTGTAAAATACCTCTATGTCTTGCTCTGAGAAGTTAAGTCACCTTTATTTTATATTTATTTTACGCTTAATACAATACAGCTTATTTCAAAGTTTCAAGTTTCAAACTCCATAAGCAGGAAAATCGATGATTAAACCATCTAATATGACATTGGCTGCTCAAGCCTGGGAAATGCAGGGGATTTTTTTCATCATGATTTCAGTGTTTAGAAACAAAATGTATGAGACAGATTTCATTGGTGATTTCAAATATGAAATGAAATCGTGAACTTGGTGAACAGCTTTGGAGAAAGAGATAAAAGCTGTACTTGTATGACTATAATAGAGGCATTTCAAAGATGGCCTGCGAGTGAAATGATTTGCCTTACAGGGACTTTGGTTTGGTCTTTCAACCAGGATTATTTCTTTATTTTTTTAGGTGGCACTCTGGCTCATGCATTTTTCCCATTCCGTGGTGAAGCTCATTTTGATATGTCTGAACGATGGACCCTGAGTGGTCTTAAAGGACACAACCTGTTCCTTGTGACGGCCCATGAAATTGGCCACACTCTGGGTTTGGTTCATTCACCAGTTCGTCATGCGCTCATGTCACCGTACTATAAGAAGATGGGCTCTACTGCTCTGCTCAGCTGGCATGACATCACTGCTATACAACAACTCTATGGTAAACGAGCCATTCTTTTCTTGTTAGAAAGCTGTGCAAGTGTTGATTTTGCAATATTAACTTTTAGCAGCAAAGAATAGGGCTCTGGTCTTTAGTAACAATGTCTTTACAGTGATAGCAAAGCTGACTATTGTAAGGAAGTTTAAGAATCTGTCAGGGTTTTAGCCTTTTCTTTTAGAAAATATGTGCATCTTAGATGGTGTAAAATACCTCTATGTCTTGCTCTGAGAAGTTAAGTCACCTTTATTTTATATAGCGCTTAATACAATACAGCTTGTTTCAAAGTTTCAAGTTTCAAACTCCATAAGCAGGAAAATCGATGATTAAACCATCTAATATGAGTTTAATTAATTTTCTGCTGTAAAAAGACAATAGTGTCAGTCATTAGACAATAGTGAAATTATTCAGTCATTCCATTGTTGATTCAGTTCAGTTAAAAAATCGTGCAGTCAAATAAATAATATTACTGAATAATAAGTGTCTTTTAAACTGCAACTAAGCAAGTCGAAGGCAAGGCAACAGTGGCATGAAACCCAAACTCAGTCAGGTGACAGAAATGGCCAACAGTACGAACAGCAACGAATATAAATTATCATAGAAAGTCTTGATCCCATTTTTTGGCTACAGAAGACAGAATAATCATGCAATGTTTGCCTTTGAAAAAATACCTTCACAGAAAAAAGACACATTTCTTAACACATATTTTTTAGGTGAACGCATCTCAAAAACATTTTATATGTTGCATGGATTCTTATGGAAAGAGAGCATGATTGCATACAGAGAGATTTTTTAGATAACAAAAAAAAACATCAGTGAATCAAGCTATTTCATGATGATTATAAAGACTTCAACAGATAACCATCATCACCTGATCTCATTTCACTTTAGCTTTCTTTGCTGCTTCAAATATGTTTAACAAACACATTGTCACAGCGGCCAAAAAAAGACAAAAGATATAATAAGAGTTAAGAGCCCAACTAATGGAAACACTAATCACTATTATGGTGACTTCAAATGAAACACATTAGAGTTAAAACCTTGTTAATTCTCAATACAAACTTTTGTAGACGTCTGACAGAAATAAAGTCAGTCTGGTTAGTAATAAGTGAAGCTGGTAATGCTGTTTGTGGAGTTGTTTAATCATCCTCTGCTGAGATCTTCACAGATTTAATGTCTTCTTTTCTCTTCAGTTGATTTAATCTAAGGCTGTGGCTGAAATCAGTTGTAGTTCTTGTGTTTCAGCTCGTCTCTTTTTCTGTTCTCTTCTTTCCTTCAGTGATTCTGCTTGTTAACAGGCTTATTAAGGCTGAGATGACTCAATATTTAATATACACAGACTTTGTGGCTCAGATAAGGTCCAGTTCTGGTTTATTTCTTTGCTCTTGGCTGACATGTGGCATTGCTATGGCCTGCTTGTGGCCCAGATCTGGCAAACAGGAGTGAGCCACCCAAAGGCCGTCATTCCACGCTACATGTGGGCCAGATCATCTTTCCACAAGTGCTAGATGTGGGCCGGATATGGGACGTCACAATGTTGATATGTGGGCACATATATGACACCCACACATAGATTTTTGTTAGCAGCAGATGATATCTTAAAAAATGAGTTTTGTGATGAGGCCTCTACGTGGACTCATGTTGGCCTCCTACTGCTTTAAGGATGAATGATATACAGAAGAATATATTAATATAGTGTAGTGCTGCCACCAAGCACTATGTATGTCTGTGTGTGTGTGTGTGTGCCCTTGTTTATATTACATTGTGGGGACCAAATGTCCCCATAAAAATAGTAAAACCTGAGATCACCTACATTGTGGGGACCAGCCAGCGGTCCCCACTTTTCAAAAGGCTTATAAATCACACAGGATGAGTTGTTTTGAGAAAGTAAAAATGCAGAATGTTTCCTGTGATGGGTAGGTTTAGGGGCAGGGGCAGTGTAAGGGGACAGAATATACAGTTTGTACGGTATAAAAACCATTACGTCTATGGAGAGTCCCCACAAAGATAGTGAACCAGACGTACGTGTGTGTGTGTGTGTGTGTGTGTGTGTGTGTGTGTGTGTGTGTGTGTGTGTGTGTGTGTGTGTGTGTGTGTGTGCTTGCGTGTGTGTGTGTGTGTGTGTGTGTGTGTGTGTGTGTGTGTGTGTGTGTGTATTAATATGGCATCTGATTTTTTCCTGGAAGGCTTAAAGTTTTCCTGGCACACTGGAATGGAATCTTCAGTTATGATCAGGACACTGAGGGAGGGTGGTGTTGGTATGAGACCCTTCTCACGCACTGAAGATGGATGGTTGTAGGTTTTCTCCTGAAAGCACTGTGGCGTGTGTAAACCTGCCTGACACATGCTTGAGAAACAGCTGACAGTCTTACTATCTTTCAGTGTAAATAGCTGTCTGTATAGTTTGTTTCACTACAGCCTAGCAAAATTAGCTGTATAAATTGTCTCGCTAGGTAAAGACTGCTTGTGTGAAAATATCAAGAAGGGTTTCATGATATGACGAACTGGTACATTTGCAAATGTGTTTTTGGGTAAATCTCAAGAAGACAGGGCAATATTACACCCCAAAATCAACAGAAAAAGGACAATCACTTTCTTATTGCTGTAATGATCTTCAGTAATTAATATCACAATATAACACTTTTTTTTTAATTAAAATTAGCAAATAAAGTTAAGTACTAAAACACTATCATGATGTATATATAACAGTTTTAATAATATTATTGTTTCTTCCCTTAACAATAAAAAGTATGGCATTTTGCTTGTGTTACAGTTACAGTAACGTGAGTAGACAGGGAAGGAAATGTGCTTAATTGTCATGAAAATAATGTTGTAATACAAACAATCCTAGAATATGATCCTAAAATAGTCAAGTCAAGTCAAGTCACCTTCATTTATTTAGCGCTTTTAACAATATGGACTGTTTCAAAGCAGCTTTACATTGATAATAGGAAATTACGGTAACAGAGATTGTTTTGGCTTTACAGCAGCTCTAGAATAAAGTTATTGTCCAGCTAAAGATAGTTTTGATCAATTCACTTCCGTTGCAAAGATCATTAGTTATTAACTTAGGGTCCGCTAACACGACACCGTTCTAGCAGAAAACCCTTAACGCGCTAATATAAATATATATATTTTTTTTTATCCCTGCGCAAGCTTTAAAAACGCAAACCTGTGAAAACGCTGACGGCATGCACATGTGTATTACGTATTTAGTCTATAGGTATGTGCGTTTCAATATATATGGCCCAGATAGCAACATAGTGTCGGCCCACATCTGGTACACGTGGATTCCACAACGTTTTATCTGTAGAGAGGTAAAGGAAGGGAAGGAGGCCTTCACAGGGGAGAGACTAGTTGACATTTCAGGACTGCGTTATTGTCGTGTCTAGACGCAGGTCCTTCATCAGATCTGGATACGGCCTGGATCCGGCGGAGTGCGGTAAACCTCGGGATAAACAGAGAGACTAATATTAGCATTGACGTGCAATACTTAAGCAGAGCTCACTGGATAGTGGCACTATCGCTTGGCTTATGCGAGCCAGGGGCTGGAAGGCCCCCCTCAACATGAGAGCTCACTCGACGAGGTCTATCGCCTCATCATGGACCATGACTAAAGCACGTCTTTAGGGTTGAATGGTTTGCAGCCGGCTGGTCTTCACAGAACACATTCGCATGGTTTTACAAGTTGAATGTGCTTTCGGTGAGTGATTAACCTCACTTATCTCCTAGTCTTGTTATTGACTACGTGTGCACACTAGTTGCCACTACGGCTGTTTATGCTGTGCATATGTGCATACTGATATGTAATTACTGTGGTTAAGCTGCCCTGTATTCTTCATTGCAAATTGCTATTCTGATTTGACTGATATTCTAGCTGATATGCAAAGGATTGATTGATTCTGTTCCCACAGCATCAAGCTGACGCGATACTGAAGTGACCTCTCTCGAAAGGTAACGTCTCTGGTTACTGTCGTAACCCCAGTTCCCTGAGAAACGACGTGACCTCCGTTATCGCTTCTTTGATAAGCGCTCTGGCTGTGCTGCTGCGTTGTGAGGAAGTGTGTGCATATGCTATACTGCTACTTACGCTGGTCCCAAGCTTTTCTCGCCTTCTATGCTGAACTGTTGATTTTCATAAAGGTTTGTAGTGTCGCTTACACTAGTCACTGTACACCCTGGCGCTGACACCGGCCATAGCCCTCATGTTGCACGGACTATACTGCTTTCCCAATGCTATGTCTCTCTGCGCTCGCTCTACGAAACTGTTATCTAGCCATGCCTCAGTCCCTTGCATTGAGCCTGAGCCAGCTATAAATCCAAAGAACGATCGTGGCCGTAAGGCCACCTTTTGTATTCAGAACGTAGTTGCTTTTGAGCAATTACTGTTCTGTTGTGCGGTGTGACAGCTGTAAGACAGGTTCTACATCAGAGAAATTCCCCCTTTAGCTGATGCATTCACGACACAACCATGTTTTCCATTGTTTCTAAGGGCCACTACGGTTGTAGCTACGGTTGTACGGTTGTTGATTCCTAAGTGAGTCTGATAGATGCTGGAATTCCAAATGTTTAGTGGAAAATGTAGAATTACAGGCTTGCTATAATTAATAATACAAAATTATAGCATGTCAAAAGATTCAATTCTGGATGGCATCAGTGAAACAGACTAGCCAAGAAATCTAGACGCACCCTAGCGGCCGCAAAAATTATTTTGCAGCCAGGGTAATCTAGCAACTCTCCGTTGACTTTCGTGCTGGGAAAACCTAAATTGGGTCAGGCCAATCACGTCGTGTATAGAGTAGGCGGGGCGGGCTTAACATGATGACGACAGAGTTGTGACGGTTCCCTGCTAACGTTACTTGAAAACAAAGAAGAGCTGCTGCTGCTGCTGGCGAACAGTCTTTCGAATCGGCTTTGGCCGCGACTCTGGAGGACTTAGAGTTAAGTTTTTCTTTGAGAAAAGAGTAAAGAACGGCACTTAAGTCATTCTTAAAAAAGGAAGATGTGTTCGTAGTTTTGCCGGCCAGATATGGCAAAAGTTGAATCTATCAACTCTAACGTTAGGTCCGCTGTTGGGAAAACGCTCTGGTTGGTTGAAGCGCTGTCCTATTGCGTGCAGAGGGAATTTGAAAGACAGCCGTTTATCCCGCCCCTCGGATTGAGCCGTGTCTATGGTGAGTTGCCAGACCTAACATCTTGATGTAGGTCTGGATTGCCAGGCTAGAAACAGACCTATATGATGATATATATATATATATCTTTATCATCAAGAAGACAGTATCATCTGATCACATTTTCTCTTGCTTCTCTTGCCACAACAGACACAGTTACAGCAGCCAGAGAAAAACTAATGTTAAAAAGTCAAGTCAAACTGTCCAACTAAAGAAATACGATCACCATAATGGGGACTTCAAACCAAACTATTATTTTCAATAAAACATCAATATCTAAACCTATTCTTAATAAGAACTTCTGTAGACGTCTGACAGAAATAAAGTCAGTCTGGTTAGTAATAAGTGAAGCTGGTAATGCTGTTTGTGGAGTTGTTTAATCCTCTTCTACTGAGATCTTGAGAGATTTAATGTGCTGCCATGCATTTCACCCTTTTTTGCAGTGCGGTGCTTATTCCAAAAAAAATTCAACGTCTCTCTGATGTTGGAGCTTGACGTCAAACAAACGTTGGGTTTAGACGTCAACCCAACTTTCACTTTCAACCAAAATATAACGTTGGATTAGTTGGAGTCCAACATTTCTGAAGTCACATTTATGTACTGTGTTTGCTGGGAAGAGGCACAACTTAGAGTGTCACATACACTGGTACTATATAAGTAATAAGTTCATTGGCATTCTGCATGTGTGTGCAGGTCAACCACCTGGGGATACAGTGAAGCCGCTGGCAGGACGGGCTCTGAGATGGCCCATGCAGGATTGGCAGATTTCTCAAGATCCTACGGGAGGTTCCCTCATACCGCACTACTGCCAGGGTTTCTTTGATGCCATCACTATGGGTAAGAACTGGACATTTTAATTGACACATTAACACTTTTCCTCGAACAGCGTAAAGCTGTCGTTTTTTTCTGTAGACGAGAATGGGACAGTGCTGGTGTTTCAGGGCCATCATTTCTGGACGGTATCTAATGGCAGTGTGAGCGATCCTCTTCCGCTTCAGACTCGCTGGCCGCAGCTGCCGTTGGCTATTGAAGCAGCTGCTTTCTCTCCGCTGGACAGCAAACTCTACTTCTTTAAAGGTAAATACCTCAGGAGTTCAGACCGTTACCTAAACACAGGTAATGCAATATCCAGGGCAGTCACCCATGTTCCAGAGTGCAGTTTTGCCCAGGGTACATCTGGTCTCATGGTGATATAGTGTATGTTTAGTGTATGTTTAAAACTGAATGCAGTGTCAACCCTCAAATCCCCAAAAGCAGGTTTTGTAATTACAACTTCTGTTGAAATTCCATATCATAGAAAGCAAAGTGTCTCAAAAAAACAAAAAAAAAAACAAAAAAAAAACCACGCTGCTCTGCCAAAACGCTCTCAAGAAAAACAAACCATTTTTATATTCCACAGAAGAAAGTAAGTAATAAAGAATTGATACAATTCAAAGTGATTTATAAAGCGCTTTTCACAATACACTGTTTCAAAGCAGCTTTACAGAAAATCATGATGCTGCAAATGTTTATAAAATATTAAAATCTGAATGCCTTACAGTCACATTTAGCAGATTAGAGCTTTTTACGAATATATATGTATATTTAATAATTAATTGAATAATTAATTGAAGTGAGTGTACTCTATGTATGCATATAAAGTTGGATGTACAATATATAAAACTTTTAATAAATTGCCTGGCGAATATATAATTAGCATTTTGCGACAATATAAACAATCAAGCAGTTAAGATTTGCTATAGAGTATATATCAGCTTACATGAGTGTGTATCTAGGTATAGTATTTGATATAGTATTTGTATAATTCGTTATTATTAATTCGTTAATAAAATCAAAGAGTGAGTAAAGGTCATTTTTAGGTTAACTATTCCTCTAAAGAAGCATATTCTCAACGCATCTCCATGTTTTTTCTCCTGGTAGGAAGACGGATGTGGCGTTACTCAGGCTCTGATCTGGACCCTGGATTCCCCAGGAAGAATAGTAAACTGGGCTTACCTTCGCACCCAGACTGCGCCTTCTTCTACCAGCCTCTGGGCCACATGGTGCTCTTCAAAGGGTCCCGCTACTTTGTCCTGAACCTGGAGTCTCTGAGCATTGAGCCGTACTACCCTCGTGCTCTGAGGGACTGGAAGGGTGTTCCCCGGGGGGTAAACGGCGCCTTGACTCGGCCCGATGGAAAACTGTATTTCTTTAAAGAGCAGCAGTACTGGAGGTTTGATCCTGGGAAGCTGAGCATTACTGCGATTGGACAGTGGGAAGAGAGGCTGCCATGGATCGGCTGCCACGCAACTCCATCATAATGAGCTACTCTGACCAGAAGAGGCAGTCAAACTAGATTCACAATATTAAGAGGCGTTTGGGATATGTGCAAATTATGTAAGGCATAAAGGTTTTGTCTGGGAAAAGGACTGAAAAACAATCTACAAATGCAACAAGAGCTGGGCAAAGTCATGTACTCTGGCGAACAAAGAGTTCAAGTCACCCTGTGATGAAAATCAAGCTTTAAATGTTGTTTATATGTCTGCTTTAAAGGCACACTATGCAGTTTCGGTTTTTCTCAAACAGCGACCCCTAGAGTCTCCATAGTCTATTTAACGTTACTGTTATAAATACCACTCACGCAGAGCCGTCTCTGCACTCTTCCGACTGCGCTTCGTTTTCTTTGTCGACTCTGCCATGATTCACGTCTGAAATGCGTGCTAGTGTCTTCCATAGAGGCTGCTGCATATGTTGTTGATGTATGTGACGTCGTGCTGTAAAGCAAGTTGTGATTCTCGTGAGATTTGTTGGGGCACCACCTCTCAAACTTGCATTGCTGGTTTTGCCAGCGCCGTCATCGAAATGATTTCGAAGCTGTTATATTAAGGTACAAATCTTGCATAGTGTGCCTTTAAGACAAACCATGTGTAAATTCATGTCAACACCATTGCTGAGTATTTTCTCCTTAAAACTGCTGTGAGTGAGTGGAGGCGGGGCTCATTTGCAAATTCATTCACCACGTATACTAAATGAGGCAAGGGTGTAGAGTTACATTCAAACTATTTTAAGACATGAAGAAATTAATGTCATTTTGGTGATCAAAGATGAGTTTTAAGGGATAAAATTATTGACTACAGGGGGACTTTAAGATTTTTTATTTAAGTCTCTTCTGCTCACCAAGGCTGCATTTATTTGATCAAAAATATAGGCTAGTAAAACAGTAATGTTGTGAAATATTATGACAATTATAAAATGAACTATTTTCTACTTGAATATATTTTAAAATGTAATTTATTCCTGTTATCAAAGCTACATTTTCAGCATCATTACTCCAGTCTTCAGTGTCACATGATCCTTCAGAAATCATTCTAATATGATTGAAAACAGTTCAATGTTGAAAACAGTTGCTTCAAATATTTTTGGGAAACTGTGATACACTACCATTCAAATGTGTGGAGTAAAATTGATCTAAAACAATAAATAGAAATGAATACTTTTAACTAATAGCATCAGCAGACATTAAGACATTAATGATGTTACAAAGGATTTATATTTCAAGTAAATGCCATTCTTTTGAACTTTCTATTTATCAAATAATCTTCATTAAAAGGAATCAGTTTCCAAAAAGTATTAAGCAACAGAAACAGTTTTCAACATTGATAATAATAAAAACCATTATTTATTACTGATTACCCTTAACCCTTTAGAATTCCTGCAAAATTTGCCCTAAAACACCTAAAAAGGCATACCCAAAATACATTGGATGCTGTTCTTGAACCATTTGGAGCATGCTTTCAGTCTCTTTTGAAAGGGGACACTTTGAGGTTTGTTCCTAAACAGTCAGAATCACTGTACGTCTTACTGGTATTGAGTAATAGAACTTTGAACACTAAAAAAGGCGGGAAAAATTTCCACCTACATTTTTTGTTTGTAAACAGATGCCTGCAGATAACTATAGCTGGGAGGTATTAGCTGGAAAACACAGTGGAATCACAACATGAAGCCTTACCAAGCCAAATTTAAAAGTCGATAACAATACCTTAGATAATGAGTGTTTTACACATGTACAAACAACAACAAACTTCAAAGTGTCCCCTTTCAAAAGAGAACATGCATATACTCCAAACGGTTCAAAAACAGCATCCAATGTATTTTGGGCATGCCTTTTTAGGCGTTTTAGGGCACATTTTGCAGGAATTCTGAAGGGTTAATAAAGCAATAAATAGTTTACTCAGTAAAAATAATTCTCAATATTATATGTTTGTTTGTTGAGCTGTAGAGATCCCTTGCAAGGTTTAATGTTTTAAATGAACAACACTACACCTGAGAGAAAGTTTAACATTTAGAATACAGCAGGGGCGTCGCTAGACACCTTTTACTGGGGCACGTGCCTCAGTATAAATCTGCTGTGCCCCAGTAAATCTGAAGTTTGAGTTTAACAATTTATTTTATTTGTCAGTGTATTTAATAGAAATTATATTATAGGGTAATAGAAATTCTCTGTTTGCAACGCAGTAATAAAACAATCAACGCTTGTAAAAGCAACGCAGTTTAACCGAAAACAGAAACTGAACCGCGCGAAAGAAATCCATGTCCGCGCGCGTCTGTTTCCAAGCAACTGCAGTGCAGCGCGCACATATTTGAAAACACTGAAGTCCGGTCAGGTGTTGACACGCTATTAAGGTAGGCTATGAAAACATGACGAAACAAAAGTTTGTAAATAATACAAAAAAATCGTATTTGTATTCATTATTGGCTTCTGTAGATGTGTGTCATGTAGATGGACATCAGAATTTTTTTTGTACGAAGCAGGGACAGGCAGTAGCGCGGGAAGGGGGGTGCTGCGAGGGCTACAGCCCCCTCGTCATAGCATCAGCACCCCCAAGTGGGGGGCTGTGAACTAACATAATATTGTACTTTAAAAACGTGAAATAAAAATAAACAAATGGACAGCGTTAACTAACTCTCGTATGCCTAATGAAGTGAGTGTTCAAGCTACGGAGAAAATGAAATAAAGTTTTAATTTGTCATGCTTTGTTACGTTCAGAGCACGTGAGCGGAGAGGGCATTTCTGAATATTCCGCTCGCTCGCTCATTCCGCCCAGGGTCGCTCGCTCAACCTGGTTCAAAAATACGTGGAATAATAAGGGCTGCCTCCGACTAAAGTTTTTTTTCTAGTCGACTAGTAGTTGTTCATTTAAGCCATTAGTGTACAAATCGCCCCTTTATATTAATTGTATTACTTAAATAGTCTATATACAGGATAATGAGCGTGTAGCCTGTACATAATATAGCCGCACTCAAGCGCACACGCATAAAGATTGCCACAAAGAACCGGCAAAATTATGAACGTGTCAAAAATAGCAAGGAGACATTTAATTGTTTATTAATAAACTGGTGTTTTCTGTGATGCTGCAAAGATGGAGTTGGCGATGCAGACACGCCATGAACGCCAGAGAGAAATGCATGTGAAATACACATTCCATATGGATTATATAATCAGAGAATAGACTATTTATTTTCGTTTTGAATATTTTCGTTTAAAAGTAGACTTTTCAAGCTTTCTATAATAGATAGCCTATATTTCTAAAATCTGTGATGCACAAGCTGAGTTTCGGCGCCCTCCAGTTCACGTGCAATGCAATCCTGTCGGCGCCTTATTACACTGTCTGCTATATATTTGCGTCTTATTTATTAAATAGCCTTGAAAACATTTAAAACATTGATCAAAATTAAGATACAATTTATACAAAACGAAAATCTTTTAAAAATAGTCTTTCTACAAAACAAAACTCAATGAAGTGGTAAAAATCATGTCTTACCCACTCCATGTCCCCATATATATTGCACATCTCATGATGTAGCCTATCTTTATCTTTCTCATGCTGCATATGCTCACTTTCATAATCAACATTGATTAAATTAAAAAATAACATTAGCCGTTTATATTTAAACATAAATATGAAACTAAATGTTTTCTTTAATGGCTACAACACATGTACAGAGAAATTTCATGTCTTGTCGTTGGCCACAACATAATGACGTCACATATTTTCCAACCCAGCCCCCAGCCCCCCCTCCATGAAACAGCTTCCAGCGCGCCTGGGGACAGGGAAGCAGAAAGGAGAGATGATGAGTTTGAGGGAGGTACGGCTTGATAAACAATTTACATCATCAGACATCAGATGCAAAAGCATCAAGCCTCAGAAAAACCCATATGAAAAACCTCTGCCAAGAAATGGAATTGCACTTTACTATAGGCAAAAACTTTTATACAGAAAAAGAGTGCACAAGTCTCGCATTAGCCTACTATGAATGAGAGAAAGTGCAACGTGCATTATGGCGGAATAAGTCCCGTATTTTGTTCCGATCAGCCTGTAAAAGAAGACGGCCGACGCCGTACTCTCTTCCATTGAAAGTGAAGCCGCCAAAGTCTCCGAGTCTGCGCAGTAGTGAGCGTGAAGTGAGAAACTTAGTTTTGAGAAAGAAAGAAATAATTTTTACCCCCTTGAATTTCTGTTTATATGCATTCTGTTTACATGCATACATAGGCCTACATGCATACATACATACATACATACACACACTCACACACACACACACACACACACACACACACACACACACACACACACACACACACACACACACACACAGTGCTTTAGAAATAGAGTTGAGTTTCTGACTTGCCATTTTTGCATATTCAGTGTGTGAGTGTGTGTGTGTAGATCCGTATATATTTATATACATATATGAGCTACAATATATTGTTTCACAGCAGCTTCACAGTAACAAATTAAAAAATCGCCTGAAAAGCAGCTTGGCCAACAAGCCAGTAGTGTCAATATTCAGTTAATAGTCACTTCAGTGTTGATTCAGTTCAGTTCAATGACTGTAACATTAATCAAACATCCTGTATAATACAGTGTTTTTGGGCACATACATGTACGTGTGACAAACTCCCATACACTTCCACTGCACACTGAACAAGCAAAGACACAAGATAGTAGTGTTTACATAATTCATATCTGTGTGTATGTGGGCTAATCATTTTATGTTTGTGTGTAGAGTTACTACGCAAAAACAAAATTTTTGGAAGAGTTAAAATAGTTTTGAATGTTGACAATACACATTAACATTTTGTGGATCATTCTTTGCAACATTTATCCTTTTTTTAAAAATCTGTTATCTGCTTGATAAATCATTTATGCTATGCTGCCCACTAACATTCTTTTAAAGAATGTTATCCAATTTTTTGCCTTTCAAACACCTTAAAATACACATATGTAGGTCTGAGAAATCCAAATTTTCTCGGGGGAGCATGCCCCCGAACCCCCCTAAGTTACCCAACTACCCAGCCTGGTGTTTTTAAAAAAACCGCCCCTGTCTGCAGCGCTGTATAGCACAGAAAATACACACAATGTTGTGTTCTGTACTACTGTCTTTGATTGTTTGTGATAACAATGAATCATTCTTTCGGATATGAAATTTATATTTAATTGACCTATCGGTAAGCCACGGCCTCCTTAGTTACTTTTGCTATCTCAGACAAAAATGGGGAACCTGTGCCCCAGTAGAGCTTTATGTCTAGCAACGCCCCTGGAATACAGCCTCTTTTTTTTTTAATGCATTTATTCAGGAGACATGAGTCATGACTCTCCATTTGTAGTCAGATTGTCAGATCTGCTAGAGGGAGATCATTCACTGTCAGACTCGTCTAGTGTCTGGAGTCTCGTAGGTCAGCAATCCTGATGCTACACAACAGCTCAGAGAACAACGGGAATTGGCCATTCTTTTTGCATCAAACCTGTATAGAAAACAGATGCAAGGAATGCAATGAAATATAGTCTCTTAATCTGTATTAGACTTTTAGACTTATATTTATATCTAATGCAGTGTAAAGTGATCTGTAAGATTTAGTGTTTGTGGAAGTTACCATTGATCTGTCTTCTCATCGTAGCGCTCCACATCAGAGATGTAGCTGAATCCATTAAAGCCTCCGACAGCAAACAAATGACCATTAACTACCTGGATTTTGAGGAAAGTAAAAAGGAAAATAAATAATGTACAGCTAATGTCTTTAACTTTACATTAATAAATCTTATTATAGATGCACCACTTAATTTAAACATAGTTCGAATGTTTTGACACACATTGATCTTCGAAGCCTTCTACAATTTTAGGGTGCAACTTTCCAATTTTTCTCAATATGGAAGCAAAAAAAAAGTCCCCCATATTCATTATCATCAAATCATTATTTTAATGTTATTTCATAGTTTCACCAGATACAGATTTTAACTGTCCACATCTCACCTCAATGCCAAAGTAGCAGCGTGGGTTGCACATTGATGCAACATCAGTCCAGATGTTAGTGAGCGGATTGTAAGCCTCCGCACTCCGCAAATCACTGGCACCATCAGAACCACCAACCTTTAAATAAATACAATTTTTATTTATGTATTCTGTGCATGTGCATATGCATGCATGCATTTACATACGTGCAGCCTTTAAACTGTGATTGTTCCATATTTCTGTATTTGTGTCATGGTTATCATAGTTAATTAAAACTATAAAACTGTGTTTAATACTCACAGCATACACTCGATTTGCATAAGCGATCACACCAACAGCATTGCGGTGGGTACTCATGGGAGCGATGAGAGTCCACTGGTTTGTTTCAGGGTTGAAGCTCTCAGCAGAGGAGAGACACTCGGTCCCATTAAAACCACCACAGATATAAATCTGACAAACACAAACAAAACATGCATGATGTTCGTGCACAATCACCACAGACTGATCAGAAAAGCAGTGTTTAAAACACTCAGTAAATTTTATGATATTCCTTTCCATTTTAACACTATTCCTTATGCCATATCTCTATTTCACATTTCCTTCATGCTTTACAGGCATTAAGAGTCTCCAGCAGAAGAGTGTGGAATCATGGGTAAGTGCTCTTACCCTGCCCTGCAGTGAGGTGGCGCTGGCGCTACTTCTCTTTCCATTCATGGGTGCCATCATTGTCCACTGATTGGTGTTTGGATCGTAGCGCTCTACTGTTTTAAGCGCTTGTCGTCCATCAAAACCACCAATGGCATAAATGAGCCCGTCCAGAACAGCAACACTAATAAAGCAGCGGCGTTCATACATGGGGGCCACCTACAACACACCAAATACATCAGTGTGCGAACACACACCAATACACCATCTCATTGGTTCTGTCCTATCAGTTGCAAATTAGTACAATAATACAATTATTATATTATATTATATTATATTATATTATATTATATTATATTATATTATATTATATTATATTATATTATATTATATTATACAAAGCTACAACAATTGCTGGAACACACACAAAAAAAAAAATGTATCATGGTTTTACCACTTTTTAGACATGTAATACGGTATTCTTTGAAGTAATGTGGAGTACAGCACATCATTCAGCACTATGGTCCATATCAAAGTACAATCCGGTACCATCACTGTACCACAATACTGTTTTGTAAAGGAAGCTAAATTAAAGTTACATGTTGAGCTACAGCATTACTCACCTCATGCCAAGTCTGAGTGATAAGATTGAATTTCCTCACGCAATTGAAACAATACACATCCTCAAAACCACCAATACAGTAGACAAACTCATCCAGGACTGCTGTACCATGAAAGGCTCTAGGATGGTCACCCTCTTGACTCACACTGACCCAGCAGTCTGCCTTTGCATCGTATGCCTCAATCTCATTGGTGGGAAGGCCGTCACTAAATCCTCCGATGGCCAATAGGATCGATGAGGGCAGACGTGGTTCATCCATGTTGAGGTCAAACAAAGTCTTGATTACACTGATGATTACAGGCATGCAGGCTTCATTCTCCATCACTAGGTCACCTCAGGATTTTGTCTTTATGGGACTTTTGCTCAGGAGAGTTCTATAGAATGTCTCTGTGACATCATAGAGCTTGAATATATATTTTTTTCAGTTTGTGTCTTGGCCACATAATTATTATAGAGTTTTGTTTTATCGACTCCTTTTGAATGAAACATCTTCACAGTAACAAAGATATTAAAATTGATTTAAAAAAAATAACTCATGGGATAATTAGTCATTTGAATATGCAATCATCCATTTTGATTGCACAACATACACACTAGTGAGTTTTTGACACAAGGATTTTTCTTGTCAGTGACAG
This sequence comes from Scardinius erythrophthalmus, assembly GCF_964197995.2. Classification (NCBI taxonomy): domain Eukaryota; kingdom Metazoa; phylum Chordata; class Actinopteri; order Cypriniformes; family Leuciscidae; genus Scardinius; species Scardinius erythrophthalmus. Next base: position 39,325,571 of record NC_138227.1, on the reverse strand, counting down.
TGACACCAAACAAGTGTACCAGAGGCCTGTATGAAGAGGATTGTTCTTCCCAGATGTCATATTCCCATTCCATTTCAAGGTCACGCAGCATTATGCCACATCATGAGTGCAGTGTCTTGCTTTTATTGGTTAAATCTGTAAATTTAGAATTACTGCCATTATAAGTAAAATTACATATAAATGACCAAGCTGATTTTTTTTTTTTTTTTTTTTTTTACAATATTATCAACTGGAAATATTCACCAAACAAGACTTTGAACAGTCACTAAGACACTACGGCTGTATCTGAAATTGTCCCTTACACTGTACCAGCAGTTCTCAACTGGTTTGGCCATGGGACCCACATTTTCCCATGGACATTAAGCCGTGACCCAATCATTTTATTTATTTTTTTCAGGAATCTGACCTAATATATTTGGTATTATCACGATATTGAAATAAGCATTTTCAAACAATAATAGGTTTTATATATTTTTCTTAAAACAAAAAGAACTCTAAATTACATTTAAATCCAATAAAGCAATACACACAAAAACTGCATAAAGTAAAGTGATTCAAGTGTTATAAAGAATTATAAAGAACAATAGGCAACACTTTACAATAAGGTAAAGTCAGTTAATGCATTAACCAACATTAACAATGAGTGAAAGCTACATTTGTTACCATAGTTATTCTTTGTTAACATTAGTTAAAAAAAATACAACTGATGTTAGTTCATGTTAGCTCAGGTCCATTAAATCCTTTTGCATTTAATAACTGAGCTGCAAATCAGCATATTAGAATGATTTCTGAAGTATCATGCGATTATCACTGGATTCAATTACAATTTAAAATAACTGTTTCCCATGTGAATATCTATCTATAAATTACAGAAACGTCTGTCTGTCTGTGTGTGTGTCTGGATGAGAAAAACTAAAGATATCGTTAAAAATATCAGTAAAATAAGCACTTAGTAGGTTGTGATTTAAAAATAAACATTCTGACATTAGAGGGTTGTATCATTCAAAGAAGCCCCAAGAAGGTTGTGGTTTAAAAATAAACATTCTGACATAAACACTATGAAAACCACTATTTTCTGTTTCAAACTTTCACATAGCATCTTTAGGTTATAATAACATAATATAATTCAAATCCAGATTTTGATTTTCAAAGATTTATTATAAAAACTGATTATTTTCCCCCAAAAATGCAATAAATTCATGACACTTATTTTTTCAAAATGCAATTAATCCATTGAATCAATATAAAAGTTATTTTTTATCATACTGAAACTGTTGAAATCAGCCATCGCTAAGAAATATCTTTATAGATTCACCTGTGATCACTCCGAAGGAATCACTCACATTAGCTGTGCACTTGTATTGACACATCAAGGATGTTAAGAGGCTAAAAGCAGGTTTAAAACTTGCCCCATTGAAGTCAACAGGGTGCAAATTTTAAAAAGAGGATAACACGGTGTAGGCAACACCGATTTTTGTCGTTGTTCTCTGTATTGACAGCACTCCAAATTTACAAAAAAAAAAATAGCTCAATGTTAAAATTGAACGGAGTTCTCCTTTAACTGAATCTGTAAGTCAGCTATGCTGTTTACTTCTGAATATTATATCTCATTCTGGTGCGCTTAACGTTATCGCTACTGTGTAATAGTAGCCTATGCTATTCACCAACTAAACATATCCTATTCAATGCGTTCACAGTCTCTTTCACGGGCATCATTTGTAGTAGCCTATTCACAAACTGCTCAAGCATAGCGTTTTCTTGGAGTTCACTGTGTGCTTTGTAACAATGAGCATTCAATCACACCAAACCAACAATTACTAAAAACACAAACAAAAACTGATTTTGCATGGCCATTTTGCACTAGTCTATCTATAAATTACAGAAATGTCTGTCTGTCTGTTATTCGCATATCTCTCGAACCATTAGTCCGATGGATTTCAAACTTGACAAGTGTCTTGCTACGGGCAAGAGTAAGTGCAGCACCAAGTTTGACGTTGTTTGGATTAGAAATGCAAAAGATATCGTTAAATATATCGGTCAAAGAAGCCCCAAGAAGGTTGTGGTTTAAAAATAAACATTCTGACATAAACACTCTGTCAGCTACACGGTTTACTTCTGAATATTATATCTATCTATAAATTACCGTAAATTCTTTCTGTCTGTGTGTGAGTGTGTTATTCGCATATCTCTCAAACCGTTAGTCCGATGGATTTCAAACTTGACAGGTGTCTTGCTACGGGCATGAGTAAGTGCAGTGCCAAATTTGACGCTGTTTGGATTAGAAATGCAAAAGATATCGGTAAATATATATCGGTAAAAGAAGCACACACTGACTTTTGCCATTCTATCTGCTGGCCACTCCCCCTCTCACACGGACACTGAGTGAGCACAGCCCATGACCAGAGACAGAGAGGGTCGAAGCAAGCAGCGGAGCATAAGTAGCATTTTCTCGGTGTTCACTGTGTAGCCTGCTCCCTCAAGCGTGTAGTTAAATTTTCCACATTGATTGTATGTCATTATGTCAGTATCAGTATTTGCTTTCTACCATACACAAATAAAAATGTCTCTGAACTTTTGCTGTTTAATTGTAATGAGCACTCAAATACACCAAACCAACAGTTACTAAAAACACACACAAAAACTAATTTTGCACGGGCACTTTGCACTGCTCCCTGAATCGACGCGCTTATTCATTTGTGGACGTTAATTGAATCTGTAAGTCAGCTATGCTGTTTACTTCTGAATATTATATTTCATTCTGGTGCGCTTAACGTTATCGCTGCTGTGTAATAGTAGCCTATACTTTTCACCAACTAAACATATCCTATTCAATGCGTTCACAGTCTCTTTCACGGGCATCATTTGTAGTAGCCTATTCAAAAATTGTTTGCCCAAGCATAGCGTTTTCTCGGAGTTCACTGTGTGCTTTCTACCATGTACAAATAAAAATGTCACTGAACTTTTGCTGTGTAATTGTAACAATGAGCACTCAAACACACCAAACCAACAAAAACACACTCAGAAACAGATTTTGCACGGGCATTTTGCACTAGTATTTTGCCCATGCAAACGGACAGACGGTAGATGTGATAATCATTTGCGGAAAGCTGTGCAAAAATCTTCGTGGCCTAGAAATCCATCAGGCCAGAATGAAATGTTTGGAGCGGGAGAGTGAGGTGCAACGCACAGGTCTTGAACCTGGTGAGACACAGGAGGAGCCCGGCCAGGAGGCAACCCACAGAGAGAGAGCCAGGAAGCGAGCAGCCTTCATCACCAATCCCTTCGGTTTCACAAAACAACTGCTTAGGGATAAGCGCAGTGGTCGGCTTGAGTGCTCAATAGAGGAAGTGAATCGCTTCCTACAGGACACAGTGAACGATTCCATGAGAGAGCAAGAGCTGGAGCCCAACAGAGCTCTCATCAGCCCCGCCCCCCCAACAACAGAGTTCAACCTAAGGGAGCCAAGTTTGAAGGAGGTTGAGGAGATCATCAAGGCAGCCCGCTCAGCATCTACCCCAGGCCCCAGTGGCGTACCTTACTTGGTATATAAGCGCTGCCTAGAGCTTCTCCGGCACATGTGGAAGATCTTGAAGGTGATTTGGCGAAGAGGAAGAGTTACGGATCAGTGGAGGTGTGCTGAGGGAGTGTGGATCCCTAAAGAGGAGAACTCAAAAAACATCAACTAGTTTCGATCCATCTCACTATTGAGTGTTGAAGGGAAGGTGTTTTTCAGTTTGTCTCACGAAGACTGCCAGAGTTTCATTTTTACATTTACATTTATTCATTTAGCTGACGCTTTTATCCAAAGCGACTTACAATTGCTATATATGTCAGAGGTCGCACGCCTCTGGAGCAACTAGGGGTTAAGTGTCTTGCTCAGGGACACATTGGTGTCTCACAGTGGATTCGAACCTGGGTCTCTCACACCAAAGGCAAGTGTCTTATCCATTGCGCCACAACACCCCTTAAGGAGTTTCTCCTTAAGAATAACTACATCGACCCCTCAGTGCAGAAGGGGGGGATTCCTGGAGCTCCCGGCTGCTTGGAACACACTGGTGTAGTTACACAACTCATCAGAGAGGCCCATGAGAACAGAGGCGATCTAGTTGTCTTGTGGTTGGACCTGGCCAACGCCTATGGATCCATACCACACAAGCTGGTCGAACTCGCCCTACACCTCCATCATGTTCCCAGTAAAATTAAGGACCTGATTCTGGATTACTACAATAATTTTAGGATGCGGGTCACTTCTGGGTCAGAAACATAAGACTGGCATCGCATTGGGAAAGGAATAATAACAGGCTGTACCATCTCTGTTATTCTTTTCGCTCTTGCCATGAATATGGTGGTCAAGTCAGCCGAGGTGGAATGCAGAGGGCCTCTAACCAAGTCAGGCATACGACAGCCCCCTATAAGAGCCTATATGGATGATCTTACTATTACAACGACATCGGTCCCAGGGAGCAGGTGGATCTTACAAGGACTTGAGAGACTCATCATCTGGGCAAGGATGAGTTTTAAGCCATCCAAGTCAAGGTCCATGGTGCTGAAGAGGGGGAAAGTGGTTGACAAGTTCTGTTTTTCCATCTCAGGAACTGTCATCCCAACCATCACTGAGCAACCTGTCAAGAGTTTGGGGAAGCTCTTTGACTCCAGCCTGAAAGACTCTTCTGCCATTCAGAAGTCCAGCAAAGAACTTGGCGCTTGGCTCACCAAGGTTGACAAGTCTGGTCTGCCTGGTAGATTTAAAGCCTGGATCTACCAGCATTCCATTCTTCCCCGAGTCCTGTGGCCCTTGCTGGTCAATGCAGTCCCAATGACAACAGTTGAGTCCCTAGAAAGGAAGATCAGTGGCTTTCTTCAGAAAGTGGCTCGGTCTTCCACGCAGTCTAACCAGCGCTGCACTGTATGGGACGAGTAACATCCTGCAGCTGCCCTTCAGTGGCCTTACTGAAGAATTCATGGTGGTACGCACCAGAGAAGCCCTACAGTACAGGGACTCCAGGGACTGCAAGGTGTCACAAGCCGGCATTGAGGTGAGGACAGGAAGGAAATGGAAGGCTGGGAAAGCAGTGGAGGAGGCAGAGTCATGCCTGAGACAAAAGGCACTGGTGGGTGGGGACTGTGGCGACAGGCAGGGCGGGCTTGGGCTACTTCAAAAAGACTCTGGTCAGCCAGGCCTGTGGCAAGGAAAGGCACCATCTACTCCAGGAAGAGGTCCGAGCAGGCATGGAAGAAGAGTGAGTGAGCAGGGCGGTGGGACTCCGGCAGCAGGGAGCATGGACTAGGTGGGAGAGCACATTGCAGCGCAGGATCACCTGGGCAAACATCTTGCAGGCAGATTTCCATCGGGTCCGTTTCCTGGTACAAGCTGTCTACGATGCCCTGCCAAGCCCAGCGAACCTTCATGTCTGGGGGAAAATCGAGACACCTTCCTGCCTTCTTTGCTCTGGAAGAGGCTCTTTAGAACATCTCCTCAGCAGCTGCCCAAAGGCTCTGGCTGATGGTCGCTATCGTTGGCGCCATGAACAGGTGCTTAAGGCAATTGCTGAGAGCTTAGCCTCAGCCATCAGCACCAGCAAACACCATAATGCTCCAAAGAAGACAGTCCCCTTTATTAAAGCTAAAGAGAAAATCCGGGCGTGCCCACAATTAACAACAGGCCTTCTACATACAGCCTCGGACTGGCAGCTGCAGGTCGACCTGGAAAAACAGCTGAGGTTCCCTCAGAACATTGCAACAACAAGGCTCCGCCCAGACATGATAGTTACCTCCGAGGTTTCAAAACATCTGATCATACTGGAACTGGATCATACGGTGCCCTGGGAAGAGCGTATTGAGGAAGCCAATGAGAGGAAACGTGCTAAGTACCAGGAGCTGGTTGAGGAGTGCAGGGAAAGAGGCTGGAAAACCTTCTATGAGCCTATAGAAGTCGGCTGTAGAGGCTTTGCAGGACGTTCACTTTGCAAGGTCCTCAGTCGTTTGGGCATTACAGGGGCGGCCAAGAAAAGGGCCATTCAATCCGCGAACGAAGCCGCAGAGAAAGCCACAAGGTGGCTTTGGATTAAGAGGGCTGATCCGTGGACTGCTACAGGGATGCAAGTTGGGGTTTGATCAACCCCGGCTGGGTCGCCTGGGTGAGGGTGTATGAGGATGCGTCCCAGTGCATCCATGAGATGTTTCTGCACAGGTAAATTTTAATGACATTTCACAATATTACTGTTTTTACAAATAAATTCAGCCTTGGTGTAGAGTGATGCTGAGTGCTCAAATGTTAAAGATGACATTGTAGGCGCTTCATCCCAGTGAGACTGTGTCCTTCTGAGGCATCTAGACTCCTCCTTAACCCTGAACACTAGAACGAGACTGTCTAGTGTGTCAGAAAGGTTTCCTCCACAGTCAGGCGTGAAAATTTGAAGTGAAAGCTCAAGGATTCTCCAGATTGAGGCGTTATTCAATGGCAGCCGAGATCCTAGAACGCAGCTTTCTGTTTCAGAAGCAGCCGGAGGCTGAGACAGCAGATCTGGCTAACATACAGCCTCATAAAACAGATGGAAAGTCAAAATATCATCACTCGTGGAACACATTTAGACAAATTTGAAAACATAAAGAAAGAAGAACAGATGTAAGCAGCCAAGAAAAAGAAACAGACAAATTTGTGATTTCTGAGTCTATTACATCAAACAACACTTCTCTAGTTTATTCCAAACATCCTTCATACATAATTATTAAATTAGTTTGCTACCAACATACAATGAAATTATTTGACATGTAATAACTGTAATGAAATACAAAGTACTATATATTTAATTACACATTTCATAAAATTGCAGTCAAATATCCAAATACACTCTAAAAAGTATTTTTTCCTGCTGAGATTTCATTTTTAGTGGTAATAATAATTTAGTGGACATACTATAATAGTTCTGAGACAAATACAGTGCTGTGTACAGAATAACATAAAACCTGCTATCTAGGGTTTACTAGCTACATTATATACAATGTCTGTTTACAACTTTAACAAGTAAATCATATTTGGCTCATGCACTACAGCAGAGGTGTCCTGCAGAGTTTGCCTCAACACACCCGTCTGAAGTTTCTCGTCAGAGCTTGATCGGCTGGTTCAGGGGTGTTAAACTCTGCAGGACAGTGACCCTCCCGGAGCAGGACTTCAGGAATCCAGGATGATCCATGACATTTGGCAGGATGTGTAGTATTCAACCGGAGCAGAATGCATGAGGAAATTTCAAATGATATTTAAAAAACTAAAAACTATTCTCTAAGCGGTACTCCTATTAGTAGGATTTCTTTACTAGTATTCCTTTTTGAACACATCCTGAACAACGTTCTCAATGTGTGTTCTGATTAAACTGACACTAACATTACATCATCTGACAATTTCAACACCACTAAAATACTATTCACAAAATCCTATGTTGTATGCGTTTCCTTTCATGTGGAGTCCATTTAAAGCTAAAGGGGGACATACCAAAAGATATTCTGGAAATTTAAATATCGACTTCATGTTTAACAATTCATCTAAATGAAATAGTTGTGTTGATAATGGAAAATAGAATCATTTCAAACATGGACTTTTGAACTATTATAGCCTATGCAAAAGACAAAATTCAGTTAAGAAATTATATTAAATGATCATATATTGATATTACGTAATCGACCATGAAAGGGAATGCATGAACTGATACAATGAACTGAATGCACTGTAAAGGCGCCGATGCACTTCAAGCATAAATCGAAGAATGAACTGGTGAGACGTCATTTCTAAAAAAAAAACAGGCCAGAACCAAATTAGTTTGTTTCAGGAGTTCAAAACAGGTTTACAGAAACTTTAGGGAAAAGTTTGCTCCGGCTGGTAAACGAACTACCATTGGTCGGTGGCGATGATGTAATAGGTGTGTGTGTGTGTGTGTGTGTGTGTGTGTGTGTGTGTGTGTGTGTGTGTGTTGCTGAGGCTCCGCCTTCTTTGACAAGGAAATCTTCTCCAGTTCATTTCTTCTGTTGACTCCGTCGAGTAAAAACATGAACACACTGCTTTATATTAGAAAAATAAGTTGTAATTCTTATTTAAAGACACACTGACAGTTGCTCCATGTTTAATACTGTATACCTGCTTGCTTCTAAGCAATCTATTGTATAAAGTGCTATATTAATAAAGGTGATGTGACTTTACTGGAGTGCTGAATTGCAGAGCTTGTGCAAACATATCCAGATCGCTATGATCAGATGCTTTCTTGACTACTGTTTTCTCACCGCTGTCATTTTTGTTGTGTTTATTTTTGCTATTGAGAGGAAAGCGTGCAGCACATATTTGCATATTCATCTAAACGCCGCTCTCAGCAGCGTGGGCGGTTTCGGGATGTTCAGTAACTTCTTTTTACCCTTGAGTAAAGAACAAGAAATTAATTATATCGGGGCCTTAAGTCGCTTTGGATAAAAGCATCTGCCAAATGATTCATGTAAATATGTGCTGCTTTTCCAATGGGAATGGTCAAATGAAGAACTCTTCGGCTTGTGCGTGTTGATGGTGACTCTGACACGGAGAAGCGCGAATCTCTGCTTCAGACGTCCACTGCGGCTCAGACAGCACATGTTTCAGGTCCCGGGACAGGGTCACCAGCGCAGACACTCCTACAGCACAACCCGTGTCCACGTTGGTCTCAGGCTCCTCCTCTTCCAGCAGAAGGCATGATGTAGAGGTGTCAGAGGTTACCGCCGGCTCACACCAGTTCACAGACTGGCCTGCCGGGCTGCTGCGCTGGGACGAGTAACAGGAGCTTCCCGGAGGAGTGCTGCAGGTGCCGTCTGATCCCACACTCTCCCGACCACACGCCACTGACCTCAACCCTCGAGGACACCGTCCCACAGACTGCTCCTTCACACGGGACGGCCTCCTGCAGGGGGAGGTGGCAGCCGCCCCGTTCCTCAGCTGCATCCTGGGACAGCTCAGGGGAAACGCAGACGTGACGAGCGCCTGGGGTTGAGCTGGCGCGCGAACCTGCAGAAGAGGCCACACTTTATCAGTTCAACACAATTTGCAATTTTAAGGAACAGTTGCCATTAAAAGAAAAAGCTGGCACTATTTACTTTACCCTCGAGTCATTCCAAAACCACACTATACTATGTTTTACCACAAAAAGTATAAAGATATATAATCGTACATTATACTTGCATGGTAGCTTTGTGTAATTGATTACCCTCATCCTTCCCTCGGGTCATTTTGACCCCAAACTCGTTTAGATTTTTTAATTGAGTGTTCATCAGAGGGGTCCAAGACCCTAGGACTTTTATCGAAAGACCACACGACACACACACACACGAAGAAAAAAAATGTAATGGATTCGAGGTGTTTTGTGGTTGAATTTAAAAAAAGTAACAAATCCTTCCCTCGTGGGTAAATTTGACCCCCTCAGGAATTAATGGAATGCGAGGAATGCTTCAGTACACATAGAACAACCTAAAAATGCTCAAAATTCAAACAAAAAATGCTGAAACTATACCAAAATTAGTTTTATAAAGTCTACATGTGTATCTGAATGCATCCTGAAGAAACTGACTTTAGCACCCAGCAGAACAGCTCATTTGCTCCATATAGAGCTATAAGGCCATCTAGTGGCAAGAATAATTAAATAGCATGTTATATTTCTTTTTTTTCCACAAGAGGTCGGCAAAGACACCCAATATAAGATATTTTGAGCTGAATTAAAAGTTCTGCATGAAATTGTGAGTTATTTTGAATTTAAGTTGAAAGAATGTGAGGAATGTGCTTAAATTATTATTTATTTATTATTTATTGATCAAATCTAGTCATTTAAAGGTAAATGAAAAATACAAATAAAATAAAAAATCTCCCAAAAAAATGCATACAAATTTTGAACAAAATATTATAAAAAATGAAATAAACTTTCTGGACAAAAATAATTTTAGGGCTTAGGGTCTATTTTGACCCGCAAGGGAAAGATGTGTTACAAAGTGTGAGGGAAGGATGATACATTATTCATTGTTCCCTCCGCAACTCTCAGTCAAATATAGAAAATATTTACAATATAGTTACGTCAGGCTTGACATCTACAAAATTTGGTTGCAAAACATGAGAAACAATGACATTTGATGTGACTGGCCCTGTCCCAAAATAATGTACACGTGTGGTCTTGCGGACTTCAATTTGTGAAGTTATTTTAGGTTGCAGAAGGTCACTCTCTAGACACTTTTATGCATCCTTGATGCGTTTATGGCTTTTATACATTTATTCAATTATTTCCAAATTATTTGCTTGCTATTTGCTGTTTTAGAACAATAGACTTTCTTTAAAAATCTAAAATTTCCTAATGGGGTGCAGTTGGGGTAAGGTTTAGAAATATTTCTGAACAGATACATACATCAACTTTAAAATAAATGCATGTACAAAATGTAACCTTTATGTCCATGTTTTCAGTCAGCGTAGTTTGTCACATAAGCGCGGTGTGGGATAAGTTGACAATTTCAAAACAACCTTAATATGTAGCAGATAAATTTAGGAAAATTATATCAAAATTTGTGATAAATAGCACACACGCACTCACACACACAGGTTAAAGCAAAAGTCCCTTTCAGGAAAATCACTTTTTTTCTTTTACGTTTCAGGGTTTCTTTGATTCGTTTTTCTTTACTTAAAATATATTGTATGAAAGCAATAAATACACAATACGGCCTCCAGCTCCTCCAAGTGCATTAAACTAAATAGCATTCATCATCATGATCGCATTAACATTTATATTCATATCAACACAACCTCTCACGTTTTATTGCTTGTTGCACCCTTGAATGAATGTGCATTTCGCTAACTCTAAAAAACTCTAGATGAATATTAAAGAGATGTCAGCTGAATGCAGTTGAAATAGGCTACTTCTAAATTCAGGTTTTGGGAAACACTCTCATTGGTCATTCTCAGCATATTTTACACTGCATGGTCTTACACTGATGGAATCTGTCATGTATATCATCCATCATTTATAAATAAATAAAAAGTCTCAAAACTGTTTGGTAACCAACATTCTTAAAAATGTCTTGTACAGGTTTAAAACGACATTAGTAAATGATGACAGACTTTTCAATTTTGGGTGTCCCTTTAAACAATAATGCTTGACATATTATAATATGAATTATCAAGCAAATACACTGTGCATATACCACAACCTGCAGCATACAACCTTTGACTTGAGATGACTTGGTCTTTTGACAAAATAATTAGACAAAATAGCTGATTAGAGTTTGTTTCATAAATGACAAATTTTGTGACATCCACACTGTCATTGAACTAAATTGTATGGAGCGAAATATGTGCCATAATTTAACAAACAAATCCAGCATTTTGCAAACAAACACAATCTACTTTGCAAAGGAAAACTCGACTCGCAAACAAACTCAATCTACTTCGCAAAGGAAAACTCGACTCGCAAACAAACTCGATCCGCTTTGCAAAGGAAATCATCGCAAACAAACAGAAAGCAATGTGCAAGCACAAAGGTCACAAATGCGTGCAGGCAGATTTTCTCACAAATGCGTCCAGGCAGATTTTCTCACAAATGCGTGCAGGCAGATTTTCTCACAAATGCGTCCAGGCAGATTTTCTCACAAATGGGTGCAGGCAGATTTTCTCACAAATGCGTGAAGGCAGATTTTCTCACAAATGCGTGAAGGCAGATTTTCTCACAAATGCGTCCTGGCAGATTTTCTCACAAATGCGTCCAGGCAGATTTTCTCACAAATGCGTCCAGGCAGATTTTCTCACAAATGCAGTTGAGCAACTTCCTCCTCTAAAACAGTAGATGGCGCTAAACTATAGGCTAATTTAGCGCTAGTCTCCCAGGAGAAGCACTGATTTGAAACTTGCCTTTGCCTACAGCTGAGGAAAATGACCGGTGAACGGGTGTGTTTCTGTCTTATTTGATCTATAATGAACCTTTTTGAGGTTTTCTCTTGCCAAACGTTTATTGCATATCTAGACAGAAATCCACATTAGCACCATAAATTAATGATTATGTCTACTAGGCATGTGCCGGTATCAACTTTTCATGCTGCGATTAATTGATTGAGTTTTTACCACGGTATACGGTATTATCACGATATTTTAATTGCTCAAGAGAAATGAATGGATTGGTGGGGGGGATGTAGAAAAAAAACTACTAATAGTTTTTTAATAAAAACATTACAATAGTGATTGTCAAAACATTTGGTAACTAAATAGAATTTTACACAATTTTCACGCTTTCAATTCTTGGGATTTGATTTCAATCTTGATTCAGTATTGACTTTTTGGATAAATATTAGGTAGGCTACAGTAGATAGACGTTAATTTTTCTCAAGAAAAAATATATCTCACATAATGCTTTAAACATACAGAGAGCCCTGTCAGCTGGTATTATTAAAGGTTAAAAATTAACTAATTAAATTAAATATAATTTGGTTTTCATTGTAATAACAATTATGACACAAGTAAAAATATAATAAAAATGTAATATAGTGCACATATTGTGCAAAATACTCCTCTCTATAGCTATTTTTGTCTAGTCAACTAACGTGTTGGTCATTAAATGGCTTTCCTGAGGTAAATGTAACGTTCTGTGACATAATTGTTCACCTGCAGTTTTATTAACCTCTTTCCGTGGTTGAAAAACACTGAATGATCGATATTATGTATGAGGCATACCTTTCGGTAAGTTGTAGCCTACTGTAACTTTAAATAAAAAGTAACAGATGATCGGTTGAACTGAGGCGCTACAGTGATCTGTCAAGTCACATTTACAAGCACCAAAACAGTATTTATTGTCTGAATTTCGTAATAAAATGGACAGAACATGAGAGCTGAGAATTGTTTTCATACCATAATAACCTGCTCTGTCTAGTCTGTCGGTCTCCGTGTCCTCTTTGCTCCGCGATTTTTCTCTGCGTGAGAAACTGCATGTGGCGCGAGAGCGTTTGAAAAGTGTAAATTGCGTGAGTCTCACGCTGAATGCGTATTGACAGCTCTGCTTTTAGAAGGGGGATAAATCGTCGGCAGCGTGCCTCCTTCCGCCATGCTTCTTCTCCATGTGAGGGTTGTTTACATTAGACTAGAGTGCGCACTGCGCCGCATGCACACAGTGCTAATACATGTGGGGATTGTTTACATCAGAGCGCGCACGTGTTTCGCGCAGCATACGCAGTGTTTGTTTAAGCGGTTGATGGAAAATAAGCTAATACGCGTTCTATAAATATAAATTCTGATCTATTATTTTTCACGGTATTTTGAAGTGCCCACGATAACAATATCGTGCATTTTCATTACCGCGATTTATCGCATTACCGAATACCGGCACATGCCTAATGTCTACACTTGAACGAATCTATTTCTTTCGTTCTCCATAAATGAATGAGAACATTTCATTTAATTGAGCGGCGGGTTTCATTTGTGTGTCCAAAATAATAATTTGGGCACTGCATAGGCTACGTCACAGGCAAGATAAGAAACAATTGTATATTGTTTTTTTGTTTGTTTGTTTGTTTTTTGCATTAATTATTTTATTACATTAATTGTTAAGCTGACTGAATTCCAACTAGGCTAAATAAATAAATAAGTGGGAGCCTCCTTTCAATTAAATTAAATGTTCTCATTAATTTATGGAGAACGAAAGAAATAGATTCATTCAAGTGTAGACATAATCACTAATTTAGTAATTTCGCATGAGTCCGATGCAGAAAAAAATGACAAAAAGCAAGATGGCAGAGCTTTCAGCTTATAGATTCCCCGATCCTAGAGAGTGAAGTGCTACTAAGTGCTAATGTGGATTTCTGTCTAGATATGCAATAAACGTTTGGCAAGAGAAAACCTCAAAAAGGTTAATTATAGATCAAATAAGACAGAAACACACCCGTTCACCGGTCATTTTCCTCAGCTGTAGGCAAAGGCAAGTTTCAAATCAGTGCTTCTCCCGGGAGACTAGCGCTAAATTAGCCTATAGTTTAGCGCCATCTACTGTTTTAGAAGAGGAAGTTGCTCAACTGCATTTGTGAGAAAATCTGCCTGCACGCATTTGTGAGAAAATCTGCCTGCACGCATTTGTGAGAAAATCTGCCTGGACGCATTTGTGACCTTTGTGCTTTCACATTGGTTTCTTTTTGTTTGCGAGTCGAGATTTCCTTTGCAAAGCGGATCGAGTTTGTTTGCGAGTCGAGTTTTCCTTTGCGAAGTAGATTGAGTTTGTTTGCGAGTCGAGTTTTCCTTTGCGAAGTAGATTGAGTTTGTTTGCAAAATGCTGGATTTGTTTGTTAAATTATGGCACATATTTCGCTCCATAAAATTGAATCAACATTAAACTGACTCAAAATTAATAATGACACTATTGTCTTCTGTCGAGCTGCTTATAGCTGAATTGAATTCATTTCATAATTGAACTTTATACGGTTATTGAATGAACTGAATAATGACACAGAATATTTTGTTAGAGCTGCTTTATGGCAGATTTTGAATTTGAAAAGTTTGCATCATTGATTGGTATTTTCCTGTTTATCACTGTGAAGCTGCGTTGAAACAATCTGTATTGTAAAAAGCGCTATATAAATAAAGGTGACTTGATTAATAAAAATATTCAGTATATATAGCTTAACCTGTATATGTATATAGCCTAATAATGCAATGGGGGAATATTTGTGGGTCCTGATTATGCCAAATAACTTCTGTTACCAGTAAAAAGTGGCCTACGTTATTATAAATATATCTAGTCAGTGACAGAGTTCAAGCATATTCGTCTAAAATAATTCTGTGTTTTCAGCTTCAGAATGATGAATATTTTTATTCTGGTGTCTCTATTGTCCCGTGTTTTGGGTTTCCAGCACCAAGTCCAAGCCTATTCATTTACACCCACAATATAACACCAAATTTACCATTTTACTCAGCAGTAGTGTTGTCACGATACCAAAATTATTGTTTCGATACCGATACCAAGTCAAGTATTGCGATTTCGATACTTTTTCGATACTTTTCCTGAAAAGGGAGAAACACTCTCAAATATCATTGCTGTGCTTTATTTTAAAACCGGGACAACATTTAATCATATAACACACTAATAAATGAACATATGAACAGCAGATATATTAAACATTTGAACAAAATATGAAATATCAAAATATAAAAAATAAATTAGAGCAATGACATTCAAGGTAAAAAAAAATATACATTTAGCAGCATTATCTCATTTATCATAAGAAACACAAGAGCTTTATCTTGATTCTGAACTTTGAATAAAAATATGAACAGCGATTATATTAAACAATGTTTAATACTGGTATGATAAGCCTTATTGGTGATATATTTGACGTGGGGAGAGAGTTGTGGAAGGCCTATACTTCATGTTAAACATAAATATATATAGCAGCAAAGACAACGTCGGCAGTGTTGACTGCAAAATAGGCTACAGAATAATTCGTTCAGTATTGAGAGGTGCAACCCAGCGGGCACCTTGATGTCAATTTGACATCAAATTGATGTCAAAATTACGTCAAGAAATTGGTCAAAAATGAAAATCAAATTGACGTCAAAGTGTTGATGTCAATTTGACGTCAAGAGTTTGACCTCTGCTGATGTCATTTTGCCAAACAAAAAGGTGAAACGCATGGCCGTACACTTATTACCAGCTTCACTTAAACTAACCAGATTTACTTTATTTAATTTCCGGTTTAAATAAATATAATATTTAAATAGTTTAAAATATATTAAACATATTTTGATGACACCATGATGGTGGTTAGCGTTTGCTTTAGTTGTGCTCTTGACCCTTTTCTCTGGCTGCTATAACTGTGTGTTTATAAAGCACAACTGTTGTAGCTAAAAAAAGCCACCAGAAACTGAGATCAGGAGATGTTGGCTGTTTATTGATGAAATCATCATGTAACTGCCTGAATCCCTGATCATGTTCAGTGTCTAATGCTTTGATTATATGGGATTTGTGGTTTAAAAGCGGTTTTATTCATGACAGAAGTAATTTGATTCTACAGCATGTCTAGCAGTGTTGTTTATCAAATAATGTACTTGGTTTTTAAAAACTATTTAGTGCACAAAACCCTGTCATCTATGGCATTAATTAGACGCACACAGACATCAAGAAACACCGTATGAATCTCAACAATGGTGACAATCAAACAAAATATCCAGATAATCAGATCAACTCCAGCTGCATAATTTATTAAAGCTGCAATGCATGCTGGGAGATATGGGTGAGTTTTGATTGGTGGTACCCAGCATGCACTGCAGCATGAAGCATTTCATTGATTGTCACCATTGTTGAGAGTCATACACTGATTCTTGATAGCTAAGTAATAATGTTAAGTTTAATGCATTAAATGTTTTTAAAATCCTTTATTAATTAAAAAAAAACATTATTCTCATGCTGTTAAATTAAATGGCTTATATTATAATACAACATTAAAATCACAAGTCCTATATAACCAAAGATTAGACACTGAATAAGATCAGCGATTCAGGCAATTACATGATGATATTGTCATCATCTTCAATAAACAGCCAACATCTCCTGATCTCATGGCTTTTTTTAGCTACAACAGTTGTGCTTTATAAACACACAGTTATAGCAGCCAGAGAAAATTTATATTAAAGAGTCAAGGGTCAAGAGCACAACTAAAGCAAACGCTAACCACCATCATGGTGTCATCAAAATATGTTTAATATATTTTAAACTATTTAAATATTATATTTATTTAAACCGGAAATTAAATAAAGTAAATCTGGTTAGTTTTAAGTGAAGCTGGTAATAAGTGTACGGCCATGCGTTTCACCTTTTTGTTTGGCAAAATGACATCAGCAGAGGTCAAACTCTTGACGTCAAATTGACATCAACACTTTGACGTCAATTTGATTTTCATTTTTGACCAATTTCTTGACGTAATTTTGACATCAATTTGATGTCAAATTGACATCAAATGCCCACTGGGAATATTTGAAAATCGATCATATGTTTTAAATTACATTTTATATTGTATTTGTCAAATCTTTCAAACATCAAAATGTCATTGATTAATATGTATTCGTGTCAAAATGACATAGAAACATCTTTTCCTATTCTATTTTGCCTGGAAACGCTTCCAACACGTGTGCGTGTCGCGTGAAAAATAGATTTCTAGAATGCACGCGTTTTCCGCGCGTCTCGAGCTGCACCCAGACGCGTGTGTCACGCAGGCAGTTAACATCATGGGAGCCGAAATAAAAACGGACACGACACGCAGCCAGTGTGTGTCAGGCCTTTACAAATCTGGAACGCGGTCATTCTTAGAAGCGATAGCCTACTAATAAATTAAGGAATCGTGACGTATTTCATTTCCGGTTTTCTTTTGAAGTATCGGTGCACCGTGCAACAGAGCAAGGTAGGCAACTTACTTCCATATGTCACTCCTCCTCGCGTCATCTTTTTCTACGAGTCGTGGACCACTTGTGCTCATAGACAGTATATAAACGATTATGCTCGCACATGCAGCCATCTCTGTAGTGTTTTGTCACATGACACTGACAGCAGCAGGTTCTTTGCTGCGTGCGTCAGGAAAAAAACACAGACGTCCATAGGGAGGCTTTTTTTTTTTTTTTAAGTATCGATACTGATAAATGTAGGTATCGTGACGTTTTTAATTTCCGAGTATCGCGATACTTTTGAAGTATCGATACATCGTGCAACACTACTCAGCAGTACATTTATTGTTAACCTTTTACCATATGTTTTGGAGTATCGCAATAATATTGTATATATATATAGATATAGCTGGCTGTAGTAACTAAAGAAAAAATTTAAGTCAAATATCATATATTTAAGAAACCCATAGGTTTACATCATTGTTTGCCAGTATAAGAGGGGATATAGAAACCAGAACACATTCCCTTGCCCCACCTGAAAGAGGATCTTGTTGCCGTCCAGGTCTTCAGTGTGCCATCGGGTCGAGCTGATGGGCGAGCAGGTGTTGGGCAGCAAGGGCACGAGCTGTCCAATCTCTCCCACCCTGAACTGCAGCACGGCGGAGCAGCACGGCTCCACTCGGACCCCAGGCGAGAGCTGTTTGATGGCCAACTGCAGGCTGAAGCCCGGTTCTGTGAGCAGAGTGAACCAGACGAACCCGGGCTTCTGCTCCTCCGCCCTCCTCCGCAGAATCGTCTCGTACAAACGCACACTGTCCTCAAAGTTATCATAGGTGCTGTGCAGAGTCACTCGCACCACCTCCTCTCCGTAGTGCACCGTCCGCACCCCCCACACCGGCATCCCCGCGCCCAGGCTGGAGAAGTCCCGGCTGGGCAGGAGGTAGGGCCTCAGTGGGGCGCTGGACGGGGAGTTGGCGTCAAAGCTCTCCGTGTGGTGGATCTGCCAGGGCGGGCGCTGCAGAAAGTCCAGCACCCTGAGGATACGCTCCTCCCCGAAAGACTCGTGCAGGAACATGGTCACCGCGAGTGAGGGGAAGCTGCCGACAGGGCACAGGTCAGTCCTGGAGTCGTCCTGAAGGGGACAGGCGCGCTCGGACACCCGGAAGAGGCGCAGACCGGGCCGGACCCACCGGAGCAGGCGGTCCAGAGTGAGCTGGAGCAGGAGCGAGTCCCCGGGGTTGGTGAGCAGGTGCAGGGTGACCAGGAGACGCTCCTCCTGACCCGGGCTGGACACGAGGTCAGCTGTGTCACAGGCAGACAGGAACATATCAGATCACAGATCTGGCAGAATCACACGCCTGGCTGTTGATGTGATAGCCTATTAAATGTAATGTATGGGAAATGGACTTACTGCTGCTGCTACTGCATGACATTTTACTGCAGTCAGATCTAAAGAAAAAAACAGCAACAACACAGAAACACTTGGTTTCACTTTATTTCGATAGTCCACTTTAGACATTCTACTACTAACTATAAGTACCTTTGCAAATACATGTCAGCTAACTCTCATTAGAGTATTAGTAGACTGCAGTAGACTGATAGGTTATGGTTAGGGTTCGGGTTAGAAGAATAAGTTAACTTGTAGTTGCCAAGTTATTTATAGTCATTAGAATATCTGTTGGGGAGCATCACAATAAAGCGTTAGCAGATATTAATCAGATAATCTACTGACACTCTAATGACAGTTAGTTGACATGAAGTTGCAAAGTTACTTATAGTTAGTAGAATGTGCAAAGCGGACTATCGAAATAAAGTGTTACCCTTTATTTTTGATGGTCCCTTTTGAACATTCTTTTGACTATAAATTACTTTGCAATGTCAACTGTCATTAGAGTATTAGTAGATTATCTGATTAATATCTGCTAACTCTTTATTGTGATGCTCAACAGAATGTGTTAAAGGAACCATCAAAATAAAGTGAAACCAAAAACACTTATTTTAATGGGTTTAATACTGTTCTAATGATATCCATCCTTTAGCATGGCGTAAGTTCCTGAAACCGGTTTTAATTATCATTTTCATCAGTGTCCCAGAAACCAAACAACATTAAAAACTTTAAAGTTTAATTGGTAACACTTTACAATAAGGTTCATTAGTTAACATGAATTAATGTATCAATTAACATGAACTAACAATGTGCAATACATTTGTTACAGTATTTATTCATCTTTGTTAATGTTAGTTAATACAAATACAGCTGTTCATTCTTTGTTTATGTTAGTTCTTACAGTGCACTAATGTTAAAAAATAATGATTTTAATAACGTACAAGTAAATGTTGAAATTAATATTAACTAAGATTAATAAATGCTGAAGAAGTAATATTGTTCATTCTAAGGTGGTCAACTAATGTTAACTAATGAACCTTATTGTAAAGTGTTCCCGTTTAATTCAAATGTTCATTCAATCAAAACAAATAACTCTTGGTAGGTTGCATTCAAACGAATAATAGTTGTGTGATTTAGACTTTACTATTTGATAACCGCATTAAATAGCGCATATTTGAAGGCAAAAAGTTGTTTGTATTGTTGCAATGTACCGTTTGTTGCTGCTGACGTCATTAAGCATTCATCGGCTGCTGTCGGTTACCGTGTTTCTCCCCCTTAGAGACGCAAACAAAAGTGAGTTTATCTTTAGCTTTCTTCGCTAACTCACCCCGCAGTCTCCGCGCCCGAGTCCGCAGTCTCATCCTCCGTCCTGCCCGTGAAGAGAAGCGGCTGTCGGAGGAGCATAATGTGCGTTTACTCGAGCGCAAACCCCGCTTCAAACATGCTCGAGATCTTCGGCGATCGCTGAACAAACCCGTTTGTGTTCGGGGAGTCGCGTTCACGCTGACGTCACTTCAGCGTTTATAATTTATGATGATGAGGCACTCTAACTAAAACCCTAAATATCACCATAACAGCTCTTTTAGATGGAGTCGTTACAAGATGAAGTGTCTTTCGAGAACTCAGCTGAAGAGTGAGCAGGAGTCGGGGGAAGGGCTCTTCACAATAACAGTCGAGGGACAGGGGACTGAACCCGAGCAGATGCTGTCATCGGACGTGCGTGCGTGTGTGTGTGTGTGTGTGTGTGAGACAGACAAACAGTCGATACAGAGACTTTAAAAAGCATCTTCTGAAGCAGTAAGCTGTCTGGAGTAGGCCTATGTTTGCAGGGTTGCCACCTTTAGTGTGGCAAAATAAGGGACACCCATTCATCCCCATTCAAACTGTATGTGCCAGGATTATTATACAGTACGCTACTGTGCAAAAGTCTTTGGCACGTTAGTATTTTCACCCCAAACAATGTTTTTTAAGCCAGTTATTTATATTTTTGATGTAGTGTGTCAGTAGGAAATATCATTTCACATTTCCAAACATTCATTTTGACATTAATTGTAATAATCCAGTGAGATTTTTGTATGCACTTGTTGCCCCAGTTCTTCTGGATTTAGTCTGTCTCAGTTTTTTCTGTTTCTTCATTCTTCACAAACAGACAGATTTGATACGGGACGCATCATTTTACCTTTAAATACGGGACGGGATGCAACCCAACACACTTATGCCATTCCAAACCTGCATATACGGTGTCCTAGACCCATGCTATCAAAACTTTCATGCTTCAAAGTTGATAAAGACAATGCAAATCTAATCCATAAGAATCTAGCGGTCTTCTGAAGAAAAAAGAAATGTTTAATTTATTCACTTGTAAACATTGATCAATGCTTTTATGTGCAAGAACAAACATTATTAGTCCTTCTGGAAACTCCAAAGTGCTTGTGTTTTATGCGAGAACTCCCTTCACTGGTCATTTACCATATTTGATGTACTCTTATGTACGTACGTACGTACGTTATTCAATGATTATATGTGAATAAAAAGAATGAGAAAATGTTGTGTGAACAATTGAATGTTGAGTTGAAATGTGTAATTTCACACAGCTATCACTTCTTTCATGTTCTAACTTCCAGGAGCCTCCATTGTGAAGATTAGAGCAAGACGAACAGTCTGACCCAAAACGGCCAATCCTTTTATTGTTTTTTTTTTTCGTTCTTTTTCTACATTTATTGATGAAAACAAGGCCCTGTACAGTTCACTTCAGCATCGAGTACAATAACAGTTATTTTACAATTTATACACATTGAAATATAATAATGCTGAAAACCCAAACTGCTCCCCCATCTGTTTAAACTGCATTCAAAAGAATTCCTTTAAAATAAAACGCTTTTAAGTCATCTTACAATTGGCCATGTCAGACATGAAAAAAAAAAAAAAAAAAGGAAACTGCGAGGGAAAAAATACAGCCAAACCACCTTTTTGTAAGCTGTGCAAGTCCACCTGTGTCCCCTCTGACAATCTGACAGGGAAAGCACAGGCGACCGGCAGGGAGAGATGAGAACCTGAACAAACTATAAGGTGCCATAAACCAAACTCACTTACACAGATAGAAGAAAAGAAAAAAACAGAAAAAAAAAAAAAAAAAAACAGAGGGAATTTCCTAATGATATGAATGCTCTTAGTGATATCCAATGATGGGACACTGTGTGACTTACTTTATTAATTTAGTTGTATGATTATAAGGGACAGACACACACACACACAAAAAAAAAAAATTCTCTCATAGAGACCAAGACCTTCTGTAAAATCTTTGAATCTAATCCAGTGGAAAGCCTTGTGGGAATCGGTAAGAACAATTTAAAACAAGGTTTTCTTCTCAGTTTATTCCCAGTACGAATGACAACAAAGGCAAAAAAAGGACATAAAATAAAATAAAATAACATCCCATGTGAGGTGTGTGACTAAGTCCCAAAAACGATGCTTGCTTGCTCACTCTCACTCGCTCTTTCATGCCAGATTCAACTTCGCTCCTTCATGCTACATATGTGTACACTTTGCGATCTTCTGGTGTTCTTGCCAAGTATTCTCTCTCAATTAGTCCTTCAATACGCTTTTTAATGACCACGGGACTTGGGAGGAATCGTGCCTTCAGCTGCTGGGTTACCTAAAGGCAAAAACACACAAGACAAACTGAAGTCCTACAAGCAAAAGTCCAAAAAAACATTTCTGAATACAGTGAAACTGAACATGTTGATGATCTTATTTTACGTCCCCCACAAAAACCACAGACATCACCGTTATTCTCAGATAAAGCCAGAATGAAGTATAAATTAAAATATAGAAGTATATATAAAAGCAAAGTTCACACTGACACTCGTAAGTGTTGCTTCATATGAAATGAAAGCTTGGGTTTAATCAGACCTCATATTATATTACATTATATTGCTGGGGTCATATGTGAATTTAACGTGGCTGAACAACAACAAAATATTACTGCATCAAAGTTTTCAAAGCATTTATGAAAAACTTATTTTTATTATATGATTCCAAGTAAAATATGAATAGAGGTCTGCGTGTAATATTGATCAAAACTGTACATGAACAAAACCGATCTGATGATTAATCATTGATCAGAACTGTGCTGTCCTACTCTAGACTTCAGAAGACCTCAACTTCATTGTGCTTTTATATGCTATATATTTCATTATACTTTTTACTATATTTAAATAGATCATATAGACAAATATTTGGAAGCTTGTTTCCACCACAGAATAAAACATTTAAAAAGATAATGGTGACTTTTTATCTCACAATTCTGACTTTTTTCTCAGAGAAAAAAAATAAAATTTTCTCCTCAGAATTGCACGTTTATATCAGAATTCTGAGATAAAGTCACAATTACCTAGCCTAGAAATCTAGACGCACCCTAGCGGCAGCAAAATGTATTTCGCAGCCAGGTGGGTCTAGCAACTCTCAATAGACCTTCTAGCTGCAAAATCCTAAATTGGGTCAGGCCAATCACGTCGTGTATAGAGTAGGCGGGGGCGGGCTTAACATATGACGACAGAGTTGCGACGGCTGCCACTTGAAAACAAAGAATGGCGGCTGCTGATGGAGAACAACGGTCTTTCGAATCGGCTTTGGCCGCGACTCTGGAGGACTTGGAGTTAAGTTTTTCTTTGAGAAAAGAGCAAAGAACAGCACTTAAGTCATTCTTAAAAAAAGGAAGATGTGTTCGTCGTTTTGCCGGCCAGATATGGCAAAAGTTGAATATATCAACTAAGCTCCGCTGTTGGGAAAACGCTCTGGTTGGTTGAAGCGCTGTCCTATTGCGTGCAGAGGGAATTTGAAAGATCGCCGTTTATCCCGCCCCTCGGATTGAGCCGTGACTATGGTGAGTTTCCAGACCTAACATCTTGATGTAGGCCTGGCTTGCCAGGCTAACAATTACCCTTTTTTATTTTTTTAATCTGTGGCGGAAACAAGCTCCCATTACAAATATCTATTATTATTTTTAATGCTCAAACTATTGTCACAAAAAAAGTGTAGTCTCCGCACCTCTGCTACAAGAACATTGTGCTGCATTTTCTTTCTGGACTTCATGATCCGAACAATAGCTGCCTCAATTTCATGTTTCCTGTCGTCATCCACTTTTTGTCGCGTCTCCTTCCTCTCAGGGTCCGATTCTCCCTGTTTGGCTGCAACTGCAGGGAAGAGACACAAACAGGTTAGTGGAAAATCTTTCCAAATGATTACCTAGGAGAACGTCTCTATTGTCCATACTAGAGCTGATGCACATTTTTAAGGCTTTTTAAGACCTGAAGAAATACAAATTAATATTGTACATTAGGGATGTGCGATATTGACGACTGTGGCGAGCAGGACGAGGTCGAGGGCCGTGGGAGGACGGCACGAGGCCGGTGGCGCGATTGCAAATGAGCGACACCTGCGCGACGCATCGGTCTCGCATCTCTCACGGAGGAGCGGAAGCATAAAGGAGGAGCGACGACAGTGAAGAGCGAGAGAGGAACAGGCCTGAGTTTTATTTGATGTGTTGTTTCTGTTTTGTGTGGCCAGCAGTCGTCCGTGAGGGGCTGCTGGCTTTTACTTTCACTTTGTATTTGTTTTATTTTTATTATTAAAAGTCTTTAAATGTTCGCCGGTTCCCGCCTCCTTCTTCCCATAACATCTGAACCTCGTTACAACGACAAAGTTCTCTCTCGATATTTTCACTTTTGTTTTATATATATATATATATATATATATATATATATATATATATATATATATGTCAGTATATATACACATGGATAGTTACACCCAACAAGAGCTGCAGTTTTGGAGATGCTCTGACCCAGTCGTCTAGCCATCACAATTTGGCCCTTGTCAAACGCAAATTCATACGCTTGCCCATTTTTCCTGCTTCTAACACATCAACTTTGGCCTTGTTTACACTGCAGGTCTTGATGCCCAATTCTGATTTGTTGGCTAAATCCATTTTTTTCCCCCGTCCGTTTACACAATCTTTCAATTGTGACCCATATCCGATTCATGCGTTTACACTTGCCATACTTTCTGAAACATCGTGCATGTTTAAAGGGTTAAATTCTCTTGCACAGATGGACGAACGCGAAATATGCTTAATGCTAGCTCTGCGATATATGCGAAGTTCACCAAACACCACTTTTGAATAAGAAACCATATCAAGTCTATGAAACTCGTCAAAACTCCACGAATCACAACAAGCGCATCGGTGAGAACACTCGTTAAAACGGCATACACACACCCGAACCTGACTGCACATCACATATTTGACATTATTGATACTGCTTTAAATCGCAATTCAACGGACCGGTCTATGGGACATAAATTAAGCCTTAAAATAAAGGGGTTATTGGGCTGTTTACACTGTCATATACAATTAAGAGCCTGCACAGCGACAGGAAATAGAAATGAACACAAAAACCTTACACAACATTGACGGTGGAGTTGCGCTCAGGAGAAGAACAGCTGTGGACAATTTTTATTTTTTTGAGCGGCTGCGGATTAATTTTTTCTATACACACAATATGACGCCACACTATGTGCGTATGTTTTAAAAAATATAATTTAACATGTAAATAGTCCTAATACTTTTTAAATAGCCCACTTAAAAGTGTTTATTACAAATAAATTACTAAATGCTTACAATTACAATCCTGTAAAAACACTTCCCGTGCCCGTCCACATTCCTCTCCTACGACGTTTCATCGGGCTGTCCGTCCCTTTGCAGATGCGCGTCGGGGGTTGCTCTCGTCATTAAACCGCAGAGACGTAGCCTAATGCCTCAGAAAATCTGATCTGCCTGTTTGCATGACAGTCGCATTGTCACATATCTGATTTATATCTGATTTAATACCACATATGAATGAGGCCTGAAACCGATCTCGAAATATCCGAATGCATGCTTTTTTCCTGTTTACCAGGTCATAGAACACATCCGATCTGTGTCACATCGGATGCAAAAAATCGTATTGGTCACATTTCACTGACAGTGTAAACGAGGCCTTAGAGGACGAAATGTTCTCTTTCTGCCTAATATATATAATATAATAATATATCCCACCCACTAACAGGTGCCGCGATGAAGAGATAATCAGTGTTATTCACTTCACCTGTCAGTGGTCATAATGTTATGCCTGATCGTTGTGTATATACAGGGCTCCAGACTAACTTTTTGCCTTGGTTGCACTGGTGCGCCTAACTTTTTTATTTAGGTGCACCAGCACAAAATTTGGGTGCACCCAAATTTTTCCTCGGCTGTATCGCCTTTAACGCCACAATTTTAAGGTCACCTTTTTTATCACGCTCTATACACATTCATATATATTATGTAAATGAATTTAAACAAGAAGGTGTAGGTAAAAACTTTTATTTATTTTTTTGAAGCACAATTATTAACGGTATTCCTACTCTTGCCGATACTGCTTATCGATACAGTACTTTAACTGTATTCTTATGGTTCTTTTTGTTTTATATATAATAAACAAAGATAAACAATAGATAAACAATTAAACAAAGATACACTTTATATAGGCCTACACAGTGCTTTAATTTCAGGAAGACCTACTACTGTTCAGGCATGGTCTAAAAAGAAATCTAATAAAGTAATAAAATGTAAAACACTGTAAAATTTATCATAAATAGATTAATGCTTATTAAAGCTGAAGTTATTCTTTCAAGAGCTGTGAGTGATTTTTCTCTTGTTGTTTGATTTGCAGTAATGGCGCAATCGTCAGCATGTTTATTAGACTGCGGCCCCTTTAAGACCGGGTGCAGATCTAATAGGCTACTGATGCACCATATTCTCATATTCCAACTATTTCCATAACTACGTCCATTTAAGACATAAACTGTTTTTAGTGAATCTCAAAGCCGGTAATTTTGACACGCTTTTGTGTACAATTGATCGTTTAGACGCGCACAATCTGCACATGAAACCGAAAGTATAATTTGCTTGTCTCGGTCTGTTTCGGAGCGCGCGCCGCCATGCAAACAACATCTCTTGCGCAGATTTGTGTGTTTTTAATAGCTCTTTCAATTATTAAACGCGTCCCGCAATTTAGCAACAGTAGCTAGACTGCATTTACAACAATCACCGATCGTGCTGATTCTGATTCTGAGTGTTAGGGAGAAATGACAGCGTAATGCTGCGAAGGGAAGAAGTTGCGCGTAGTTAGATAGTTTTTAATTGTTTTACCTCAATATGTTATTTTTTATAATCTTTGGAAGCCGGAATTTAAAATAAAATCAGACTAATATAACAGACCTTAAGTGTAACCAGGCTACGTTTGAATGTTTAATTCTGTCCTCCGTCGTCACTCATTAAGCAGGGCTGTCGTGTTGTGCGAGCTGAGGCATCGCGTGAGAGAAGAGTGTGAGTTCCGTCAAAGGAGAACAAACGCCAACAAACGTTCGTGGAGAGGCAGCGGATGCGAGGACGTTAGGTGCACCGGTGCGACCTAGGAAAAATGTTAGTCGCACACTTACAAAATTTGGTCGCATATGCGACCAAATTGGTCGCACTCTAGAGCCCTGATATATATATATATCTTGGTGATGGGCCTTTTAAGAGTCAGATGAAGTTAAGGATGAAATTCTTAACAAATTAAAGGATGAACAATCTATTAGAATATTTAAAATGTTAAATAGTGTTAAATAAAGGTTATTTCACACCACAAGTGATGAGAAAAATAAAATAAAATCGTCCTCACACACTAAGATGAATATGCAATTTTTTGGGGGTTTTCATTATTGCTGATCATCTTGACTGGGCTTACAGTCATTTCTAAAGCATCAACACAAGATGACTGTTACCAGTTTGAATCTTGACTCTGTGCAGTCTGGAGGTGAACTGGTCGTTGACAGTGAACACGTGGCCGCTCTCGATCTCTTTCGACTTGGGTTCTTTAGTGAGGACTCGCTGTGTGGGCTTTCCACAGGCCAGAGACTGCAGTGCCCGCACCAGCTCTCTCTCTGGGATATCAGTCTCTTGCTGAATCTCCTGCCAAAAGAGGAAAACACAACAGGGACATGAGAATAGGGATATGGGGAAAGTATGGTGATGCCCTTACTTCAGGCATTTTTAATTATTTTCCTCTTTATCTCTGTGAAGCTGCTTTGAAGCAATCTGTACCGTATAAAGCACTGTATAAATAAAGATGATTTGACTTGAGGGTACAGGCTGGTTACTAAGTACAATGGATGATTTTTTTCAATTTCTGGACCCAGTTGTTTAAAAAGTTTCATCTGAATCTCAAAAAATTCAAAGGTTTTCAGGGTGAATGCAAAGTTTCTTTGACCTCCTCCCATCTCATATTTTTCCCCCCATTACCCTGTCCCTTTCAACCCGCACGCTTAATAAACAGACTCGGCTTGTCCAAAACGCAGCAGCTCGAGTTCTTACCAGAACCAGGAAGTATGACCATTTTAGCCCAGTTCTGTCAACACTGCACTGGCTCCCTATTAAACATCGAATACATTTTAAAATATTGCTGATTACTTACAAAGCACTAAATGGTTTAGCTCCGCAGTACTTGAGCGAGCTCTTAACGCATTATAGTCCTTCACGTCTATTGCGATCTCAAAATTCTGGCCAGTTGATAATACCTAGAATATCAAAATCGCCTGCTGGTGGTAAACCCCTTTCCTATTAGCATCTAAACTCTGGAACTTTAGGATGTCTTCCTAACATTGTCCGGGAAGCAGACACAGTTCAAAGCTAGACTAGATCTCTTTAACCTAGCATACACATAACACATTATCAATTTCTATTATTCAGATCAGTTAAATGATTATTAGGCTGCATAAATTAGGTCAGCCGGAACCGGGAACACTTCCTATAACACTTGATGTACTCGTTACATCATAAGAAGAATGGCGTCTACGCTAATATTAGTCTCTCTGCTTATCCCGAGGTTTACTGTAGTCAGCCGGATCCGGGCCGTATCCAGATCAGATGGAGGACCTGCGCCTGGACACGACGCACCTGCGCACATATGCATTCAAACGCACATGCCTATCGACCAGTGGTTTTCAGCCTGTGGGAACTCTGTGATACCCGCCTTTATCGTGAATGAAGTGCCGCGTGGAGTTTGGACTGTCTCTGCTTGTTCACAAGGGTAAATAAAGAGCTGGTTATTTTAATATGTACAGCGTTTTTATAACTCAAGAAACACTACATATACTGTATAAAGGTTAATGTTTTATGTATTTGTCGTCGAGTCAGTCAATACAGCCTTAAATAGCCTGTGCGTAGCACTTCATCCTTAATAACATGAGATTTTGGCTAAATGACAGAAAACACTGAGCGCCCACATAGCTACAATAAACTTCATAACCTGTAAGTTGATGAAAACATAATTCGATGCCTCAGGTGCGGCCGTTCTAATGGCAAACAAAACATGCATGTCCAAAACTACTATTATTAATGTTTTTGAAATAAGTATCTTATGCTCATCAAACCTGCACTTATTTTATCCAAAATACAGGAAAAAACTGTAATATTGTGAAATATTATTACAAATTTAAAAATAATGGTAATAATAAAGATTTATATTGTTAGAAAATATTTATATCACTTTTACCAATTCATCCTTGATGAATAAAAGTATTAATTTCTTTTTTTTTTAAAGAAAGAAAAAAATTACTGATCCCAAATTTGTTAATGGTAGTGTATATTGTTACAAAATATTTATATTTTAAATAACCACTGTTTTTTTTTTTTTTTTTACTTTTTATTCATCAAATGATCCTGAAACAAGTAATAAAAACTCAGTGAGTGTTTTAGCGCAATTTTCTCACCTCATGGGATCACAACACTAAGAGATAGTAAATCTTTTCCTGGATTTTTTTTGTGCGTTCCCGAGATTAGACCTTCCTTAACATAATGCCGAAAACCCGAAGTCTCTAGGTGGTCTGGTTGAGGAGTAGATAGAAGTGCAAGATCGGTGCGCACAGACGCACAGAACAGAAATCATGAGTTAACAATCGCCATTTGTCCGGTGGAAAATTGCGCTAAAAAGCACAACTGTTCCCAACATTGATAATAAATCAGCATATTAGAATGATTTCTGAAGGATCATGTGACACTGAAGACTGGAGTAATGATGCTGATGAAAATTCCGCTTCACATCACAGGAATAAATTGTATATAATATTTCACAATATTACTGTGTTTTCTGCATTTTTGATCAAATCAAATATGCTTGATGAGCATAAGAGATTTCTTTCAAAAACATTAATGTTTCCAAACTTTCGACCGGTTAAATTTTCGACATTTCGATTATACATAGATATTTTTTGAAGTTTTATTACTTTTTGTTCTTGAAACTATCCATTCTGCTGTGATGAGGATAATTGAAGATAAGGCATCTCAATCTTACACATACTGATGGTTTGATCCAGTTTTAAACAAAGATCGGGCTGTGATCTAATCCAATTTCAGATTTTTTTTCTTTTGAACAAGGCAAGGCAAGGCAAGGCAAGTTTATTTATATAGCACATTTCATACACAATGGCAATTCAAAGTGCTTTACATAGAAGAAATTAAAATAATAAAAGAAATAAGAATAATTAAAACAGTTTAGAAAAATAAAATAAAATACAGTACAAACAGTCGGACGAATATTGGCACAGTGCTCATTCAGTAAATGCATAGCTAAACAGATGTGTTTTGAGTCTAGATTTGAATGTGACTACTGTAGGAGCACGTCTGATCTCCTCCGGAAGCTGGTTCCAGCTGCGGCTGGCATAATAGCTAAAAGCGGACTCGCCATGCTTAGAGTGAACCCTTGGTATTTCTAGCTGATATGATCCTAGTAATCTGAGTGATCTGTTGGGTTTATATTCAGTGAGCATATCTGCAATGTATTGAGGTCCTAGACCATTGAATGAACAACCCATTTTCAAAGTTTGATCAAATCTTGAATCCTGAAATCCGTTCAGATTAAGTTTGAACAACTGGGCCCTGTGCATAAAATGAGTAATTATTGTACTTCAACAAAGATATAATTGAAAGCCAGGTCTAAACTTACTTATTATTAACAAATTTCAAGTGAATTGTTAAGTAAAACTAAAAAAAAAACCACAAAACCAATTCTAATAAATTAGGTGTGCCTTTATGGTGTTTCAATAATCTTTCAGCTCTCTGTTTGAAGAGAGTTCATGATAAACAAGTAATAATACTACCATTTCAAACATTTGATATCAATGTTTTGATGCGACGACAGATTCTCCCAATATGTAAAAGCATGCATAGTTACTTCCAAACTTACACCTGTCTTAGGGGGCTTTCACACTAGAGGTTTACTTTGAAACAGAGCATGATTTTAACGAAAGATTGCAGTGTCGAACCTGACACACCTGTAGGAAATGTGTTCGGAAATCTGGCTGCACTCGGGTCTGCACTAAATTAACGTGATGATGTTTTAGCTGATGATGACATCAATAAAAAAATAAAAAAATAATAAATAAAAAATGTAGAGGATGAAAGTGCAGATTATTTACCTTGAATACGAGTGAGATTAATTGTGCAGTGTAATCATGCACAGTGCATGCAAACAGAGTGCTATCGCATTAATTAATTTAAATGTTAGTACACAGTAGTTAAAGACAATTTATATAAAGAAATGTCATTCAAAATACACATTTGTATTGTTATCGTGAGACAGGCAATTTCAATGGTCTGACAGAGTCCGAAACAGGAGAATACACGAGGAACACTCCTGTCATCCGAGGATTTCACTGCAGAGCACAGTGGAGTTCACAATTCAGATATAGAAAGAGATTGGGTAGCATTTAGAAAATTGAGAAACAAATGTACAGCTCTTATACGTAGATCAAAATCTGATTATCATCTAAATGAAACCTCACAAAATCTAAATAATCCAATTAAATTTCGGAAAACCATCAAATCACTTTCTCCCTCCACGTTATCTAATGATTTTCCTGCTCAAATTTTAGTAAAAGATAGTCTTATTACTAATAGGACGAATATGGTAAATAGCTTTAATAAGCATTTCATTTCTTCAGGTTCTATTTTTAATGAAATTTCAGTGAGTGATATACCAAATCCATCTCCTCTTCTGAGAGAAGATAGCCCTACTTTTAGCTTTTCTCCAATCTTAAGAAATTAAGTTTTAAAGGCCTTAAAAAACCTGGACATTAAGAAGTCTGCAGGGCCTGATGAAGTTGAGCCATATTTTTTGAAAGTAGCTGCTGAGATCATTGCTGGCCCACTAGCTTATATTTTCAATTTATCATTAGAACAGAATGTTGTCCCTGATGTCTGGAAATCTGCTCTGGTTGTACCCCTGTTGAAAGGTGGTGATCCAACCAACTTAAAAAATTATAGACCGATTTCTAAGCTATCAATTATAGCCAAAATTTTAGAATCTATTGTCAGTGAACAGCTAAAAGAATTTATGGTTAGTAACAGCAATTTGCCTAGGTTTCAGTCTGGTTTCAGAAAGAATCATAGTACGGTAACTGCCACTATGAAAGTTCTAAATGACATTACCTGCGCCCTAGATAATGGAAGATCATGTGTTGCAGTGTTTATTGATTTAACTAAAGCTTTCGATACTGTCAATCATGGTATTCTTCTATCGCGTCTACACAGTATCTGTCTTTCTGAAACCGCATTAGGTTGGATTAGGAACTACTTAAAGGGGGGGTACAATGGTGTTTCATGTATTCAGAGTTGTTTACAGTGTTAAAGAGATGGATTCTCATGCTAAACATGGGCAAAGTTTAAAAAATATATTTTGGACGAATAACGGAGAATTTCTGTGCCGAAAATCTTACTTCCGGGTTGGTACAAGTTTCGGCTGGTTTTTTTCGATTGTGGATCTAATGACGTAGATGAGAGTGGAACTCCTTATATGAGCATTTCTCCCGGAAAAGCGCGCCCGCGCACACGTCGAACAGAGGAGAGCGAGACCGCGCACATCAACGCGCTTCAACAGGAAATCATCGGCGCCCGCGCTGCATAGGATTTGTTCAAGAATGTCTCCAAAAAAGTGTGTTTTTGGATGTGAGGGAAAGCTTACCGTGTTCAGCTTTCCAAAGAACCCAGTGTTACAGGAACAGTGGATGCAGTTTGTTTTTCCGGGGCAGCAACGGAGTGCACCAAGTGCGGTTGTGTGTTCTGGCCATTTCAGTGACGAATGTTTTATTAACAAGGCCCAGGTCGACGCTGGATTTGCAAATCGTTTGCTATTAAAACGTGGAGCGGTCCCAGTGATAAAAGACCCCATTCATGTAAGTACAATTGGATCAGATTTCTGTATTTTGCTGGAAATCAAGCACTATGACTCTATAGCTCCGCCTCCAGGACCTCGGCTTTTTCCGGAGAGAATCGGAAAGCTGTATTTTTCTTTAATAAATATAATAGAACTAAACACTTTTTGGAGATATTAAAGATGCACTACTACTCCAGTGTTTCCCCTAAAAAAATTTCCAGCAGCGGTGCTGTTACGTTTTGTTACGCGGGCATGCACCTCCGGAAGATTTTTAGCGCAATTTTCCACCGGACAAAATTGCGATTGTTAACTCATGATTTCTGTTCTGTCTGTGCGCACCAATCTTGCACTTCTATCTACTCCTCAACCAGACCACCTAGAGACTTCGGGTTTTCGGCATTATGTTAAGGAAGGTCTAATCTCGGGAACGCACAAAAAAAATACAGGAAAAGATTTACTATCTCTTAGTGTTGTGATCCCATGACGTGAGAAAATTGCGCTAAAACACTCACTGAGTTTTTATTACTTGTTTTTAAATAACCCCTTAAACCATGACTTCTGGCAAGTTTTGTGGATAGAAATGGACATTTTGAGACATACAAATATACCATCAACAGATTCAAGGCATGATTATTGCAGCACGTACCTTGAACTGGTCACAAACAGAAACCGTAATTTTATAATTCATGTTAACAGGATTATTCATGTTTTTCTTTTGTGTTAATTTTCAGCTATAAGGTAGAAATTGATAGGGGAAAAATGAAACAGAACAACCCAGAGAAAGATTATTTACAATTTATTGAAAATTTGATCTTAATGGCAAAGGCCACACCCAATCTGTGAGCACTTAATTTTTCTGGGCTTTTCATAGAAGATCTCTAAGGCTCTTTGGTAATTGAATACTATTGTGGGGGGGGCATTAATGGTGACACGCATGCACGTGGCCATGCTGTCCTTGTAGCCTATTCCTCAGGTCTGTCTTCACCTAGAAATAACTTAAAGGTGAATATTTTTTCAGTGATTTTTTTTTTTCACTGAAATTTTTTAATATTCGGTAAAAATTAGGGGTGGAACGGTACACAGAAGTCACGGTTCGGTTCAGACATCACGGTTCGGTACGAGTTCGGTACAATGGAGGGAAAAGCAAAACAAAAATGCAGAAGGCTTGTGCATGTCTCAGGCTGTACCACCAAAGGAAAATAAATTACTTAAGCCTTGTATTTTTTAAATAAGTTTTATTAATAAAGTAAAGGCATAGAACCAGTTTATTTGTAGTGCACTGACAATAGTTTTATATAATTAGTTTATTAATAAAATTAATAAAAGACCTTGAGATATGTTTGGTAATTGTACCTGAATGAATTGAAAATTAATTTGTTACATTTCAGATTAATATATTTGTTTTCCTTAAAATTTTAATTAGCAGTAACTTAAAACTTTGCAGTTTGAATGATGTCCTGTATAAACAAAATGACGGGAGTATGTTTTTATTTTTCACTGTTCGATCGCGCCCGCGCCACACACACACACACACACACACACACACACACACATATAAGTAAACACTTTACACGCCTCTCTCTCTCGTGGCGTCTGTCGTTGCTATGCAAACGTGAACAGAGAGGCGCGCCTGGAAAAACGAGCGCGCCGCGTCTACATTTTAAATTTGCACGCACAAAAAACGCGCTATGTGAACGGCCTCTTATGGCAACGTGACATTAGCCTAATCGAAAATATTTCCATATGTGGCTCTTTCCTCTTTTCTTGTCAACAAGTGGATTCAGAGCCACCGCATTAGCAGCGCCGCCGGTCGTCATATCTCAGTGTTTTTAGGTGTGTAAGTGAATGAAGTGAATGCCGTGATATTACTGATCATGTGAAGATTTTGCAGCGGCGCTGAAAATCCAGTGGCGGCGCTGCGCCGCTGCTGAATACATTGTAGGGGAAACACTGTACTCTATAGATACTCAAGGTACTTAACATGAGATTAGGTGAAACTGTGCATGTTATGTACCCTTTAAAGAATAGGTGCCAAAGGGTGCAAATTAAGGGGTCTCTTTCTGATAGGCTCAGTATTGAATCTGGTGTGCCACAGGGGTCCATTTTGGGTCCCCTGTTATTTCCACTATATATTAACAATCTTGGTGATAACAAGTAGATAACATCAGATGCAAGTATTCATTTATATGCAGACGACACCATCATTTATTGTTTTGCATCCTCCATTGATAGTTGCATTTCAAAGTTGCAGGAAGCATTTGTAATAGTTCAGTGCAACCTCCTCTCTTTAAAACTAGTTCTGAATGATAAGAAAACAAAATGCATGGTCTTTTCTAGGAAACATAAGCGTGAATCTTCTCCACCACCTCTTTACACTCTGCAGGGTAAATCTATAGAACTGGTCTCCTCCTACAGATACCTAGGCTTTGTGTTGGAGGAGGACTTATCATTCAAGTTACATGTTAAACAATTGCTATCCAAGTTAAGGTTAAAGCTGGGGTTTTATTTTCGGAATAGTGCCTGCTTTTCACAGTCAGCCAAGAGAAAGTTGGTGGAAGCTACCTTCTTACCTGTCTTACAATATGGAGATGTTTTTTTACAGAAATACCACTAAGGCTCTTTTACAATCATTAGACTCTGTTTATCACTCTGCTCTAAGATTTATAACTCGTACAAATTATTATACTCATCACTGTGCACTGTATGAAATGGTTGGTTGGCCTTCACTTCACTTAAGAAGGTACAAGCTTTGGCTTATACTTGTGTACAAGGCCATAGTTGGCCAGCTTCCTCTGTATATGATTAGTCTATTAACTGTCAATAGTCAAGGGTATAATCTGCGTTCAAGTAGATATATTCTTTTAAATGTTCCCTTAATGAAGAAGTTTGGAAGAACTGCTTTTATTTATAGTGCACCAACTGCTTGGAATGAGATTCAAAGATCATTGAAACTTACTGTATTTATTTCAATCAATGAGTTTAAGTTATATCTCAACCAAACATTCCAAACTGTTTGTACCTGTTCTTAACTTTTAATTTTGTTTTATTGTTGTGTGTGTGAGAGTGTATGTGTGTGGTTGTGAGTGTGTGTGTGTGAGTGAGTGTGTTAGTGTATGTTGTGATTATTGTTTTATGTACTTAATTTTATTTTGTTTGTTTTATTATGTTCACTGTGTGCTGCTACCTTGGCCAGGGCTCACTTGTAAATGAGATATCTATCTCAATGTGATTTTCTTCCCTGGTTAAATAAAGGAATAATAAAAAATGCACTGATACACCAATAAAAAAAAGAGAAGGTAGATACGCCTCAGCGGTTCTTACTTTAGACCGTTCCAAAACAGGAGAATACAGCCGGACTCAACATGAAGGGCCTAACACGCACCAAGTGTTGTAACCATGACATTGTGCTCGTGTGAAGCCAAGCACTACTTTCCACACTTCAAAGCATTGTTGCACGAATGAGAATCTATAGTTGAAACGTTCCACATGATGTAACTGACAGAATCATCAATGGAGTGAAAAAAATAATGACCCAAGTTGAAAGAGATTGGATCGCAAGTTTCCCGGACTTGTATACAACTCCTCACAGCACTGCGGTCATGAGCACCACTCCCATGCTTCACGGGCACCACTGCGTGCAGCATGAGCAAACTGCTGAAAAATCTAGATTCAAAACATAGTTGAACTGTTGTCATCTGAAACACAGCATGTGGTGGAAATGACAAAGCAGAATCAATCATGGCCAGGCTGATCACATGTCCACCAAAGCGTTTTTAGCCTAGCTGTGGGCGCTTGAGAGCGTTTAGGCACGTTGAGACACTTTGCTTGCTAGTGTTACTAGTATCTCATTTCACAGATAGTTTGTTTCTGTATTGTTTCTATATAAAAAAATTGATACAATGTAAAAGTATTTGCTCTGGCTCTTGTTTTTAATTTTTCTGTTCTGTTATTATGCTTGTTGTTGTCCTCTGTTGAGGTGTACAAGCAGAATGTGGCGATTGGTCGGTGTGGTATTTGTCCCACCCCTCCTCATCTGTGATTGGACGACTGGGTAAAAAAGTGACAGTGATGAGCGCTGCGTTTTACCCAGAGTTGAACATTCTTCAACTCTCGGCGACCGTTAAAAAACGCAGAGGTAAAATTAGGTCAAATTCTTCTTTAGCTGTTGCTAAAGTCAATGTCACAATGCATACCTGCTATGCAAAATGCGTACAGGTTGGCAGGTCTGCATTATGTATTAAAACAAATGCCTGCAGGGTGCCAATGGTCTGGTGTCTAATAATGCAATTCATGAATTCTCATCAGTGGAATGCGCAACTTGCGGTATTTTGCTGGTTATTCCACACGGGTAAACTTCAATTGAGGATTTATTTTAAGCGAGTACTCGAATTTAATCGAGGAATCGTGACAGCCCTAATTCAAGTCATCTGGTGAAATTAATTTCATATCAGAAAAACTAAATATTGCAATGTCAGTTGTTCCCAATATAGAGCAGCCCTACAGACACAAACATATTCAAACACGGGGAAACAGAGAAATGAGAACAGGCAGATCATCCGAGTTTTGATGGCACAAGCATGTTCTTTTGAGAAATCAGAGGAACAGTGTTTTGGTGGGTGGTGCCAGCGCCATCAGCCAACAAACTGCCATGATTCTTTACGGGCTTCAGACAATTGTCACACTTGAAGGGTTTGCTCCATAGAGTCAGCTAATTATGCAGCGATGAGTTAACCTATGAAAGGGAACTTTAATTTGATAATCCACAAATTCAATACTAAAATATTTAAATGGACAGTTCACCGAAAAATTAAATTTATGTCATCATTTAGGCCGCATTGACTCTGCATGTTTCAAGTGAACCAATTCCGATTTCTTCCGGATCGGATATGACCCATGAACATGTAAGCACAAAAAAGCACATGGATTCCGATATTCTCAGATCGGTTTCAGGCCTCATTCATATGTGGAAATAAATCTGATAAGATTCGGATATGTGCATTTGTTGCGCCTGCCATGTAAGCGGACAGATCGGATATTCCCGTCAATGTGAGTCGCACGTCAATGAAAAAAGTGACTTTTTGAAATATTTCGCGGTACAGATATATCTAACACAACTTAAACATCTCTAGTTGACTAGCAGAGTATTTATTTTGTGCGTTTGTGTTAAATAAGTGGCGATCTGCCACTGAAATGTGTTGCTTTTGAAATCATCCTGAGTGTATAATCAAGGTATTAATCAATATATTTCCTTCTAAATATCAAATGAGTTGAATGACTTCTCAGGAGATTTTACTTTGTTATAGAAGTTACCAGTGTGATCACTGAAATGTTCTTTTCATGTATTCTTTAATGTCAGTATTTGATATCTGAATGCAGTAACAGTGCTTGCTCATTTAGCCCGGCTTCCAGAAATGAAATAGGGACTTGTTTTGTGTTTGAGAAAGGTCTTCAACGTGTTAAAACATATAGGGGAAGCCAATTGTTTAAGGGACCATTTCTTTGTTAAAGCCTTACTTTCCAGTTAGACTAAAGTGTAGCTCTCCTTGAGAAAGAATGCATTATCCTGATGTTTTGAGAGGACTCTCCTGTTTATAGTGTTAGAGCCTGGCCAAACCCAACCTTGGAAAAGATGTGTGTCGGTGTGTGTGTTAGTGGTGTGTGTGTGTCTTGGTTACAGGTTAAGGAACCACTGGCATTATTGGAGATTGACTGAGTTGTTGTTCTGGACATGCTGGCACCCAGCAACCCAAATCTGCGACCTGGAAGGTCACGACGTGCCTAACTTCAGGGTCCAAGTGTCAGCTGCATAATCTATGGAGATATGCCTCAGTCTATCTGTATATGTGTGGAAAATTACTACGTTTATCTATTTCTTAGCCAATCAGAAACTGCAACCTGAAGCAACTGCTGTGTGTGTGTGTGTGTGTGTGTGTGTGTGTGTGTGTGTGTGTGTGTGTGTGTGTGTGTGTGTGTGTGTGTGTGTGTGTGTGTGTGTGTGTGTGTGTGTGTGTGTGTGTGTGTGTGTGTGTGTGTGTGTGTGTGTGTGTGTGTGTGTGTGTGTGTGTGTGGTGTATAAGTGCTGTGATCTTTGTAACTGTAAGCGGGGCGGCCTACGAACTCCTGTGTGAGTTTTCAGACTTAGGCTAATGAAACTGCAAACTATCTTCAGTAAAACTTTTCTTCAATTTATTACAATTCTGACTCCGGGTCTTCTTTCAAACATCTGGTCCTTGGGTCCTAAACTGTTAAGCCCTAACAATTCGTTCCAGTGAAATCACAAAATAAAATGCACACAAACATGTTCCTGCTCTTGATATACAATCTCTGATGAACACATGTGGTTTTAATGAGGAAAAAAAAAAAAAAACACATATGAGGGCGAAGTCGAACCTCTAACATGCTTAACAAATGTTCTACCACGAGGCCATTAGTACACACTAACTTTTAGTTCGGATCTGTGTACATAATTACTGTCTTGAAGAATTTGTACTATATAATGATTTTGATACAAGGATGAAACTATTGTATTGAAAATGTTTCTATGAATTCCATGTCAATAAATTAAACTCAATGTACTATTGAAATTGATTTCTTGATATCATAATGTTATTTTTTGTTTGTTTCGCCAAGTGTAGTGTAAATGCAGATATGGGTCACTTTTAAAAGAAGATTGGGTTGTCAAAAAAAAAAAAAAGTCTGGATATTGTCAAAAAATCGGAATTAGGCATCAAAACCTGCAGTGTAAATGCGGCCTTATTCACCTTCATGTTGTTCCAAACCTCTATTATCATATTATCTATTATTATATTAACCTCTCTCTGTTATCCTTCAGAAAAACACCTTCAGAGTGCCTGTGCTCTCACTGCTGTACTCCAGCAAGAGGTGTTTTGACATGAAAATGCAGTAAGCAATTGCAATATAATAATACTTCCTTTTTCCCTACAAGCAATGTAAGTATTTTTTCCTGATTTCCATCACACTGGTTTGTGTTCGGTTTCAATAATACTTAATAGCTCACACATAAATTACGAATTTGGTTAAGAATACTATGTTACAGGTACTGAGACTTTTTGTTTGACTTTATCATTACTGATTTTATCATTTTAAGGTCTGTGTTGCATTATTTAGGCTTATAGATGAGCAAGCACTTTTTGTGCTCAACTATTCTGTGTGGTGAATCATGCATTGGTAGCATTCTTTATTCTTGAGTCGCCAACTTCTGATTTCAACCAACGTCCCCGAAGCAAACTAAAAACCACTAAAGAAAAAGTTTTTGTTTTTTTTTACTGTACAAATGAAGCCTTCCTCTGCATGAAAGCAAGTTCTACTTTTACTACTTTTCATATTACTTTTTCCTTTTTTTTTCACATACATTTGCTGAGAAACTACCTTCACAAACTTTACAAAACGTGTCATGAGTGCAGTACCTCAAACGTGGATTTCTCTCGGTTGTTGAAAAGCATGAGGATTGTCATCTGGAATGTGGAAACCTGCAGAATGTGTTTCCTAGTATTAGAGCCTGTAACCTGAGCCCCACCGACCATATCTGAGCCATCCTCCTGCAGGGAGATGTAAATGGGGCTGGGAGTTAGAAAGTTAAGATCTGTAAGTTCTTTGACTGTCTGTGATTGTTTGTTAGTGGTGTATGAACCTTTTTTATTGGCCCATGAAAGGTGGCATTGAGGTCTGCTGAACCCATGTGATGCTGCAATGTGAGCTGCCTACCACTGTGCTTGGCCAAATAAAACCTGCAATGAAAAAGTCAAGAGTCACTGTGAACACACACAAAACCCCACGATTGACTTCGAAAATTAGAGTTCTTCACAAATGAGCTTCCTAAAAAGGTAAACTACAAAAAGGAACTAAACTATTGCAAAATACAATAATAAACACCTTCTAAAGACCTCGAAAGCATGTCTTGGTGAAGGTGGGATGTTACATTTGGGAGTTGCGGACTGTGTTGGCCAGTACCCTGTCGTCAGAACCCTCACTGTGAGGTCAACACCACCTAAAGACACCTGAGAAGAAACAAAGACATTTCAAAAGGTCCATTCAAATCACTACACATTCTACTGGTAATGGCATGCAGTAAGCGGACGTAAACATTAGCAAAATCAAATGCATGTGCACTAGGGGTGGGGGAAAAATCGATTCTTCGATGCATTGCGATGCGGACGTGGACGATTCTAAATCGATTCACAAATGTCAAAAAATCGATTTTCTAAAAAAAAATATATATATATTTTTTTTTCTAATAACGTAATATTGACGGAACGCAAAAGGTGGAACTATAAGCGGACGTGCAGTGCGCGGACAGTCTGTGGCGTGCACATAACAGAGACGCGCACATACATAACAGACTCATGATGGCTGAGCGCCAAATTCGAACGGCACCTTCTTCGTTAAAAGCTAACGTATGTAAAATTGGCAATTTCATTGTTACCTATTTAGTATTTTTGTATGAGAGCTGCTTTCTGTATTGTTTAGTTTTCACATCAGTACACTGTGTAAACCGATCTGTTATACGTACGTTATAGCCTACTGCAATATGTGCAATTTCAGTCACAAAAAGTTACATTTTGACTGTGCTCTCTGCAGATGTTCATTCACTTTTTTTGTATAAGCTGTTTTTGATTGTAGTATACAGCAAACATTTCAAGTCATAACTCTTTATTATTTAGTTGTGTATAAAAGTGGCTTTGTATGTTACTAATTGAAGCTACAGTAAGTTGTTCAAAAATGTTCATTTTGTCTTCTTAATGATTAAATTGGACAATTTTCTTCTAGAAAGACAAGGTGTTCAGGTGGAGAAAAAACTTTTTCTTTACCTTGACATGTTTCGACTGCAACCTGCAGTCTTCCTCCACCTGAACACCCTGTCTTTCTAGAAGAAAATTGTCCAATTTCTACAGTATGTTGGTTCTGATCTACTTCCTAAAGGAAATAAGCCTTTCATTTATTTGTTATTGTTTAGTTCAACTTGATGAGTGACAACACAATGTGATGTATTCATTTCTGTGTTCTACAGAACATAAGCTACACAAATAATTCTGAAGTTATAACTACACGACACAGAAAGTGCTTTGAGTTGTTGTTACTCAATAAAAGAGTTAAGTAATTCAGCAGCTGACTTTTTTTAATACTGCAATCACTTTGTAGTGTATTTTCGTTTACTGTTGTGAAATGGAGAATCAATAATCGCTAATCGAGAATCGTTAATAATCGAAAATTGACTGTAATCGAATCGGGACTTCAATAATCGTAATCGAATCGAATCGGGAAATCAGACAGATTAACCACCCCTAATGTGTACAGTATCAGTGTTCTAGATCTGTGCATTTGCCTTTAAGTGACAGCAGCCTAATATTCCTGCTGCTGTCGGTGTGTTTAATCAAACAAAAAAAGACAAACAATCACTCACTGCTCTTGACTGAATAACTTTTATAACTTTAAATAGGGATTCATTTAAGATTTAATTTATACAGTAAAGACTATGCAGTTTAATATGTTCCATTTGATAACTTTATTCAATTTCTCTTCCTGAAACTACTGTTAGACCTGCCTGAAAAACCTGAATGGCACTGATTATTTCATTGGTATTTTGTTCTATTTGGACTATTGCTTGTAATTTGATTATTTGGTCTTATTTTATCGCTGGCTGTTTTCTTGTCTTTAATAATATTTAAAATGTATATTAGTTAGGCTAGTATGTATTTGCTGTGGTATCTAAATTGGAATAGAGAATTAATCTCAAATCAATATCTCTTATCCCCATAATTATTTATGTGAAAAAATGCTGTGGTATGACTGTACCCTTAAATGTCCATCTAGTTTGAACTCGCCACTTGCTATCAACTGCTTTCTCTGTGGAAGCCTTGCATTTAAAGACCTAATAAAATATTTAAACTCAAGTCAATATTTCGGGTCTAATTATTTACTTATGTGGCAGATAGATAGACAATTAATATAGATGGGTTGTGCAATTTGTGCGGATGCCACAACGACATA
This sequence comes from Scardinius erythrophthalmus, assembly GCF_964197995.2. Classification (NCBI taxonomy): domain Eukaryota; kingdom Metazoa; phylum Chordata; class Actinopteri; order Cypriniformes; family Leuciscidae; genus Scardinius; species Scardinius erythrophthalmus. The sequence goes on along the minus strand of NC_138227.1, from coordinate 39,282,511 downwards.
TACAGCCGGTATAATATGCAGTTGCATCCCTGAACCGCTTCGCTTCCGAAGAGAGAAATGAGGGCTGTCAAGCGTGGGAATATATAAGTGTTAAAAAGAGAATAAATAACGAATAACCTATGTATGTGCACAACCTATTGAAAAGTAAATTTCAAAAGAAATTCTTGCAAATATGAAACAATGATGTCACAAGATGAACAAAGCATACTAATCCATATTTTAGAAATCTAGGCTACCACTCTTAATGCTGCCATGCAGAGTAATCCACCTTTCCAATCATTTTTATTTTATGGAAAGGAGAATATAATCGTGAAAATGCGCTTTGACACATTTGTCTATGTCATAACTTGTCATAAGCCTATGGTTATGGCACAGTCAACAGGAGTAAATGCATTTGCCGCAGAAACGGCAGCAGTAACCGCGACTTATTCTGGTTGAGTACCATTTGTATCTCACCCCTGTTGAAGTAAGGTGCTGCCGAAACTCATCCATGGTTGTGTTTGAGATGCTCATGTCCCTGAACATGCCTTCCAGTTTAGATGTGAACTGACAGCCACACTCCGTCTGTGGAACGAGAGACAAATCAAATAAGACTTATACAGTATTATATGCACACTGACCTTCTACTCTGTTCAGCAGCAGATCTTGCCTTTAGCTTTGAGATCATGTTTTTTTCTGAGTCATCAGAGACACTCTTGTTGGTGAGGAGTCTTCTGGCCAGGTGCTGCTTGTAGTAGCGCTCAAACACATCCTTCTCCTGCATAAACCTGAACAGCACCATGGCTTTGTCCAAGATAGACTCCACCTCCTGCTCTGTCAGCTGAAGGAGGGACAAACAACACATTCACCTTAAATTAACTACTATTAATATACACACACACAAAAAAAAAAACAGATTACTCTAACGGTCAAAGGTTTTAAAATGCCTACATTTTAGTTCTCCTCTTCAAATCTGATTGATCAATAGTTGTGGTTTACTCTGAACAACCCATCATAGTCACCAAGTCAATTTCTCATCATCTTTCCATTACTTTGAATACCGGTCTGTCCACGCACATGTATGCATGTCACACGCTCGTCAAAAACTCTTATATATTTAGATGGCCACCAGTGTTGGGGTAGTTACTCAAAAAAAGCAATTAGTTACTAGTTACTTCTGTAAATTGTAATGAGATTACTTTACTAGTTACTGCATTTGAAAAGTAACTTCACTACTTATTACTTTACTTTCCCATTTCTTAATTTACCCTGTAGATACATGGACAAACATCATAGCCCTATCATCACTTAGCCTGTCCGCATAGTGTTTATAAATGTAGCCTATACAAAATGGCATGTAAAACCATATGAAAGAACAATATCCATGTCTGCACAAAGAAATATGCCTCACTGTAAAATCCACAAACAGGATAAAGGACAAATGTCCGCGGTGGTAGACACATAATCAGGGCTGGACTGGGACAAAAAAATCGGCCCTGGCATTTTGGCCATAATAATAATAGCACACTAATAGACATATATTGTAAAACAAATGCACTGAAAAATAAAGGAAACTTTCATAATTAGTTTTGTACTAATTTCTATAATTGAAAGAGATATAAGCATGTGATCTTTTATTTTGACGGAAACTGCATCAAGCTTTTATTTTGGTGGAAAACATGGTTTACAAACGCGTCTCATTAAATTTTTAGTAAATTACGGTAATCGTCAACTATGCAGATGTGGAAATAATGCGTTACTGGGTAATGGGTTCCTACACTCATGACATAGCCTAAGTGTTTTGAAAGTAACTGTTAGTTCTGCTTACCGCAGGCTCTACACTTTCTCATCTCTGTCCTGATCCTCCTCACTATCCTCATCATCAGCCACGGGAGCTGATGAAGGTCCTGCTGCTGCAGAAAACATTTTGACACATTTTACAGCGTCTGCTTGAAGGGCCTGTGTCTATTTTTCACGCTATTTCTCTGCACATTCCTTGCGTTTCTTCTCCATCTCTCAGACTATTTTGACAGATACACACTGACACACTGCACGCTCGCTCAAAGCCCAAAGGGGGAGGTGTTTAAAGATGTGATTGGACCAGCCCAGTGTCAATCAAGAAAAGATCCAATGGGCCAAGGTGTTTCATGGGCCGGTCAGCTATCAGAAAAAAAAAACTGACGCAAACTTTTTTTAACTAATGCATTACACTGGCACGCACTTACTTAACCCAGCGCCGCCAATTAAGCAAAACGAATGGGCCACCGATGAACGTGTTTTATGGTCCGTTAAGACAAAAAAACAGAAAAAGAAAAAAAGTATGAGATGTCGGCCCAAAAGGCACGTCAGCCCACTGGGAATCTCCCGGTAGTCCCGATGGCAAGTACTTGCTGCCTGGGCATAGAGTGCATTTAAATATTTTTGTCCTTTCGAGCAATAAACTGAAAGTAATGTGAATATCGCCACTGGCCGAAACCCCCTGTCTCTGTCTCTGTCTCTGTCTCCATTTCCCGCTCCCCTTCGCACCAGCAGCTACGTCACTCAAATCGATCTCTATGACAACGGTGCAAGCACACACACACAGGCATGCACGCACCACTTAAACAGATCAGAGCTTTATACACAGGCAAACACGGCTTGGGTAACGCAGGAAAGCGCGTTCCTATAGTCTAGTAAAGTAGTGTAGTTACCGATATTTGTAGTGTAATGCGTTACTTTACTTCGTTACCCAAAAAAGTAATATCGTTACTGTAATTCGTTACTTTGTAACTCGTAACCCCCAACACTGATGGCCACATAAGCAACTTTAACCAGCAGAAACAAAGGTATGTTAAATTGCTGTTTTATAACCCCTTAAATCAAGGTTGTCCAATCCTGCTCCCAGAGTTCATCTTCAATCCTAATTAAACACACCTGGACCAGGATTGGAAACCCCTGCCTTAAATGGTGTAAGGAAAACAGCATACACATTTACACAGTTTCATATCACTGTTTTCAGCAAAGAGCTGGAAGGTGTCCACTAATCAAGTGACTAGAGAAAATGACTCACTCCTTTCACTCCTTTTTTCAGCTTATCGTCAATGAAGAGCGAGAGATACTCCGGTGAACGAGAGTTCAGGTTCAAGAAATACTCAAAGTCCCCTGCAATGGTCTGCTTGAATAAACGGTCGTTGTTGAAAGACTCTTGCAAGAAGCGATCAAACCGTGACTTCAGATCGAGAAGGCCCTACAGAAAGGAAGCAGAAAGAAGAGGGAGGTTTTGACATAAATCTTTTGTGTTCTTCTAGTTAGGTATGGTTCTATTTCTTATCTTGGTACCTGGATGTAGTCAACAGGGTTCTTGCCTTCTCCTTCCTCAGACACCAGAGCTTTGCCCTGCTCCCTCAGATATGAGCTCATACATTCGCACATGGTCTTCAGGCCATTTGGCACCCTACTGAACAACTTGTACATGCAGGCCAGATCTGTGCACACACACACACACACAAATATTCTCTTAATATTCTCATAGAAAAGATCCCAAACCATTGAAGTCAATATCCTATTAATTTTCTATTTAATGTTAATTTAATATGTAATTCATGCTCATTAAATGTTTCATTTTGAACTTAGGAACAAAATGTAATCTTTAATTCATCAAATTCTTTTATCCCAAGCAAGGGGTCATGTCATGATCAACATTTCTTGATTTGTGGACACCGCAAGGTGAAAAAATTACATAAGTGGACCTCAGGAAAAATCTCCTGATCCATTTTTCAAGTCTCAAGAAATAATCATTCTGAAGTTTGAATGCACAACCTTCTCATCAACCACTAAGCTATACTGCCGACGTTAAAACAACTGTAATGATAAATGACAATGATGAGACAGCGCACCTTCTGTCTTTCCATTCTTGAGCATGTGTACCAGGCCAGAGTTCTCCATCTCTACAATGGTCTTCATGTGTTTGGAGATAAGCTCTCTCTCCACCACCTTTACGATCGGCTCCTCCGTCGTTTTATCCAGACAGTGTATCACTCGCTCAATCTCCTCGTTTATCCGTGCCTCCACTTTCTTTATGTACACACTTGCACTGTTCTCGGCTAAAAACTTTTGACTTTCCATCTGAAAAAGATTCATATATACAAAAAATATAACAAATAAATAGGTTTAAACCAAAAGGAAAAAAAAAAAAAAACTTCATACTTCAGTACATCTTTATGCACAAATAAAAAAAATCTGTCATTATTTACAGTTGTGCTGCTTAATATTTTTTGGGAACCTGTGATACTTTTCTCAGGATTCATTGATGAATAAAAAGTTAAAAAGAACAGTTATTTAAAATATAAATCTTTTCTAAAAATATAAAAATATATTAACACTTTTTACCAATTTAACTCATCCTTGCTGAATAATGAGTATTCATTTCTTTAAAAAAAAGAAAGAAAAAAATTACTGACCACAAACTTTTGAATGGTAGTTTTAAATACACGCAGTTTAAAAAATAAATAAATTAATTAATTAATCAAAGACTCACAGGTTTTAAAAAAATATTAAGCAGCACAACTGTTTCCAACATTGATAATAAATCAACAGAGTGATTTCTGAAGGATCATGCGACACTGAAGACTGGAGTAATGATGCTGATGAAAATTCAGCTTTGATTCACAGAAATAAATCATATTTTAAAGTATATTAAAATAGAAAAACATTATTTTAAATTGTAATAATATTTCACAATATTACAGTATTTTCGATCAAATAAATGCAGGCTTGATGACTTCTTTTAAAAACATTAAAAACATTTTTTTTATGTGATCCTTATATGTCATTTATTCCAACTAATAGATAAATACTACTGCAATAAAGTGTAATCTAGCTTTACAAACCTGAAAGAATTCAGCAGACATTTCTAAGAATGGGGCCTCAAAATCCTCCTCATAAACAGAACGTCCTTCCAATCCCAAAATCATTAACATTTGACAAGCGTTACGAATGGCCCCCCTGAATGAAGACAAACATTTATTTACAATTTATATAAGAAAAACCTACGGTTAGATAACTTTTCCTGTTACATTTAATACATTCTGTCTGTCTGATGGTTGTGGAAAGCAGCAAATCATATCATCTGTTCATGCTAAAACTAAAGAACGGGTGGAGCTCCAGTTGTCTTCTGCATTGCAATGGCAAAAATTTTATTTGCCTGCTCCGTGCTGTCTAACATTAAACATGCTGTTTGCAATGAGGACTTATGTGCGAGTACCGAATGGTTTAAAATTGCTTGAAAGTTTAAATTGGCAAAACTTGACAATTACAAAAAAGTGACAATTCTGTCAACTGTCCGGAAGCGAGAGAGAAAGTCTTATGTCGCAGTGTGCAGATGGGGGGGGGGGGGGGGGAGAGAGAGAGAGAGAGAGAGAGAGAGAGAGAGAGATCGTAAATTCAGGCCCTGATTAAACATATATTCTATTATACAGATATTTGTGGAACAAATGTCCAGAACTTCTCCAAAACTTTCTGGATTTATTTAACTATTGCAGATCTGGAAATTGCTATTTTCCAGGTTTTTCACGACCATACGAACCCTGGTGTTTAAAAAAATGTGTGCAGTTTAACATCAGAAACATGAATACGGATTGAACTTTTAACAAATGCTGCAAAATTGTTTGTGCATTCAATAACTTTTTTTTTTTACTTTTTTTATAGTATTTACATTGTCACAAGCAGGAGAATCCATTCTCAGACCTTTACACCATTTTTATAAACATGCACTAAAAACACCAAAAAATAAAAAAATAAAAAAATCAACGGTGTCATAATTAAAAAGTTTTTTTTTTTTTTTTACATTGCGAGAACAAAAGACAAACACGAGCTTCTTCAAAGGGTGATGGTGCAATAATTAGCAACGGACTTTGAATAACTATTGAAAAACATCACACAAAAACGTTGCTTGTGTGATTATCACGTTTACTACAAAACACTCATGTTTATTATGAACAAAGGGGATTACGTACTGAAGATTGACACCCATTCCTGGGGTGCAAAGTACTTGAAGTACAAACAGGGGAATCTTTAGTTCACTGGACTACTTTCACTGGACTACTAGGGATGTACCGATATGAACATTTTTACAGATATTTGAAAACCGATAACCGCTATGTTGGCTGATAAATCTAAATCCAAGTTTTTTTTTTTTTTATAATTTTTGAGAGCCTGATTACAAAAACAAAAGTCTCATCATTAAAAGCCATGACCTAAACACACAATTATGATGTTCTCATGATCATTTTATGTAGCCGATATGACAGATTTGCGCTGCACATGTTGCACTGAACTGTATTTTCCTTTTTGAAGTGTTTCCAATCATATTTGAAGCAATTTAAAACCATCATGTTGAACAGTGCACATCTGAAGCATCTCAGCTCAAGGAAATAATACATTATTTCTCGGCTTTAATATATCGGCCAAATTTTCTTATCAGGCCGATAACGATATTGGCCAATACCGATATGGTGGCCGATATATCGTGCATCCCTACTTATGACTACAGGTACCATGACCAGAACCATCATCAGTCGGTGAGTTGGTCACCAGACAGTTAACAGCTTAGCAGTACCGTAAGGCCATTTCTTTTTTTTTGTATGATATACTTTCAAGAAAATAAAAAAAATAAGGATAGGGATTTGAGAGGCTTGAAACATTTTTGAAATAAAGATAATAGTAAATGTTTGACCAAGTTCTGATTTTAGGATGATTCTGACAAAACTTTATTTTTCTGCAAGCTTTTTTTCCCACAGTAAATGTAGGTCTTTCCAAAAAGTTAATTTGGAGATTCCAAAAGGACATCTGATATCCAAATGATATAGAGTTAATTTAATTGTAAAACATTCCAGAACATAACTTTCTATTTTAATTAATTCAATTTAAAAATAAAAAACTGGAAATAAATGTTACATTTGTTTAGAGCTTTTTTATACAAGTCAAAATCAGTAGTGATTTTTCACTATTATTTACAACAGAATCTGCATTTTCATGGGTTTAAATTAGGGCTGTCACGATTCCTCGTTTAATCCTCGGAAAAATAATTTATAAACCTACACCAACACAAGAGAATGCATCAATATGTTTCTAAAATCGCATCAGAATTTGGTGCAAACAACATGAAAGTATGTTTCCGTCCTGCCTTGTATCAGCGGTTCAGGCTAGTGGTGGTGTAATGGTGTGGAGGATATTTTATTGACACTAATTGAGCATGGTTTAAAATCCACAGCTGACCTGAGTATTGTAGCTGATCATGTCCATCTCTTTATAACCACAGTGTACCATCTTCTGATGGCTAATGATGGGTGATGCTATCTAAAAATTTGGGATCTGTAAAATTTATTTTTTAATGTTTAAAAAGAAGTATCTTATGCTCACCAAGGCTGTATTTATTTAATTAAAAATACAACAACAAAAAAACAGTACTATTGTAAAATATTATGACAATCTATCAAGATTAAGATCAAAGCTGACTTTTCAGCATCATTACTCCAGTCTTCAGTGTCACATGATCCTTCACAATATGCTAATTTGATGCTCAAAATACTTCCATTATTATGATCAATCTTGAAAACAGCGGTGTAAAAAAAATATTCTGGATTCTTTGATAAATAGAAAGTTCCATTTCATTTATTTGAAATAGAATCTTTTGTAACATTATAAATGGCTTTGCTGTAACTTTTAATCAATCAAAATGCATCCTCACTGAATAAAGTATTGATTTTTGTATTGAATTATTGTGAATTAAAGTATTGAATTCTTACTGACCCCAAACTTTTGAACGGTAGTGTATAATGTTACAAAAGCTTTCTATTTCAGATAAATGCTGTTCTTTTGAACTTTCTATTCATCAAAGAATCCTGGAAAAATTGTACACAACTGTTTTCAACATTGATAATAATAATAAACTTTTCTTGAGCATCAAATCATCATATTAGAATGATTTCTGAAGGATCATGTGACACTGAAGACTGGAGTAATGATGCTGAAAATTCAGCTTTGATCACAGGAATAAATTACTAATAAATAGAAAACAGCTGTTTTAAATTGAAATAATATTTCACAATATTACTGTTTTTTTTTTGTTTTGATTTTTCTGGTATTTTTAATCAAATAAATGCAGCCTTTGTAGGAAGAAGAGACTTCTTTAAAAAACATTACAAATCTTACCGATCCCAAACTTTTAATTTACACTTAAAAGATTAGTTAAACTAAAATGAAGGACACGTGCAGTAGGGTGTCTGTAAGAATGCCTGTGTAGAAAGAGTAAAGAACTACACGTCTAACTGGATCCTTCACAGAAAAACGAATGAGCAAAAACTACATCAAAAACAACATATAGAAAAATCTAAACAACAATTTCTCGCTATTTACTGATATGCAGGATTTTTATTCACTAGAACAAGAAAATAGTCTGTTCAAACGTCACAGCAATCGTCCATGCAGTCTTACTTTTGTTTAAGATGCATAAACGATATTACTGTATACCGTGCAGGGCTCAAGTAAATTTTCACTAGCCCCACTAGGATTGGGCAATATGGCCCAAAAAATCATCACAATAAAAAATTTGTGCCACCATTTTAAATAAAAAAATATGGAATCTGCGTTTTTTCCCCTTCATGCAATACCATATTACATATCCAAATATCAGCTTTATATGAAAATTACTTTTGCTTCTAATGGCGATGGCGACTGCTAACCCTTTGCTCACGTCACATCAAAAATGGACAGAGAAAGAAAGCATTCTGTGGCATAGAACAGAAAAATGAAAATAAGAAAGATAGGAAACAATGTCCAAGTATATAAAGAAAGATTGGTAAAGCTTAACTTAAAATTGTATTGCTGAAATTCTAGAATAAAGACTTAGTTAACCAACATCTAACAAACTGATGAAGTTCAGGAGTAGGGCTGCACTATTCTAGAAAAAAGTGAATTAAATATGCAGTAACTCATTAAATAATGTGATATTCGATATTCAACACGATGATGCTTTAAGGATGTAAAATAAATTTACATTATACTTAAAAAAACAACTGGTAATTGATATAACCAACATGCATGTTCTGTGAGTGCTCACCAAGACAGGACTTTTGACATAAATGTGTGTATTTGGCCATATAAGCTGCAGAAATGAACTGAATTCTAAAACGTAGAGTTCCCGTAATCTTTTGAAGTATTAAAACCATTCAGTTATTGTAAGCCATTGCGCTATACATATCATTTGTACATTTGCGATATTTTGATTATTTCTATATGGTGCAGCCCTATTCAGGTGATATTAATATCCGTTCATTTTTGAGTATCTTTTATGTCTATGTGAAGCAACAAAAATTAAAACAATGCATTTTATTGTTTTAATGGACATTCAGTTGCTTTACATTAAGAGGATGAATATATCCCTATTATTGGGGCTCCTCCTCATATTTACCGATGCTAATGCTTTGTAAACTTGTCACAGTGTCATATTTTTCATACCAGTGTAACAGTTACCCTGTTACAAGGATGAAAGTGTTCATCCTGGCCTCAAGAGGGCAACAAAAGGAGGAAATGGTTTAAATATTGGGAGAGATAGAGGGAGAAATGAGGGAAGCATGGTGATGGTTTGGGGTTTGTTGGGGGGAAAAAGAGGTGGAAACCCATTGGGTTAAGGATGTTTGCAGAGAAGCTCACAGAGGACTCTGTAATGGAGCTTTAGAAGAGAAACAAGAGTTGTGATGAGATATACTTTTCCTGTGTTGGATTATGCTACCTGTGTTGGATTACACCAGTGGAATTATTTGAACTGATTGCCTATCTTGATTGCCTGCTGGGACATTGCAAAGACTGGGACTTTCTACCAACATTCAGATAAGAAGATTTGCGTTACAGACTGTATTTCTCTTCTCATACTGCAGTTACACCTTCCATACCTCATGTCGCCTGTTTTGTTTATTTGTGTTTTGGGTTTGAGTTTGATATGTTTATTTGTTTGTTTACAGTATTGAGCTTGGTTATATGAAATGTTGTTTTGGGTTCCATCAGTATGTCTATTGTTATCAGTAGCATTCATTTTTAATACATACTATTCATTTTCACTCCCTTATTGAGACTCGTATTTAATTTGAACACAACTATAAGCAAAAGTGAATCCCCCTTTTATGTAACTTATAGTCTATGAAATAAAAAGGCGAGATAGTTACATAGTGGTGGCCCGTACGGGGAATTGCATTTGAAGGTTGTTGTTTAATTAAAAAGTCACTTCTGCCATGGCTGACCTCTGTTCTGGTACAGAAGGGGAGTTTGAGATTAATCCAGATTTCACGGCCGGACCATTCGTAACCAGAAGAGAGCCGGTGAGAGAACTTATTACTACATTCAGTGGCCTCTATATAGATTCTGATGGAGAGCCTGAGGCAGAGAGTGATAAATGTGAAATCGACGATGATGATATCAACTTTCCTCTTCCACCGCCACCAGAACCTGAGATAAGTGACCAAGATATGGTGGAAAATCTTAGGAGAAGAGTCGTCTTCTTGGAAGAGCAGTTGACAAATTGTATACAGAAGGTGAATGAGAGGGTTACCAGTGACCAATTAGAATGTAGATGCAGAGCAGGAGAGGATAAAATGTCCTATCGTGTTGAAAGAGCATGTGAGAGGGTCAAGAAGGCGTTGGAGCTAGACATACAGGATCTGGGGAAATCAATGGTTGATTGTCTTGCTAGACGTGATATCCAGATGGATAGGAAGATCAACGCTTGTATACCCTCGACATCTACTCCAATACATCTAAACCCAAGTTCACTTTCTAATCCTGCAGTCTCTCGTATCTCCAATAAAACTTACAATGTGCAAAGAAGTCATCCTCCATTTTCATCTGCATCCATCTCACACCGTCCTCCTGTTGATATTGAGTTTCCTCGTTTTGGTGAAGATGAGGCTGATGATCCCATTTCCTATATTGAGAAATGTGAAGAATACTTAGCTCTACGACCTCTTTGTGAGGTAGAGTTGTTTGCTACCCTCTCTTCTGTGTTAAAAGGAACTGCAAAAGCCTGGTGGGCAGCCGAGAGGAGAAATGTGAGTTCCTGGAATCAATTCAAAGACGTTTTTCTGAAGTCGTTCCTAACTGAGGACTATGAGGCGGAAGCTGCGAGATTGCTGAGAGAAAGGAAACAAGGAGTACAAGAGAGTATCCGTGACTTTGCCTTCCAGTATCGTGCTTTGTGTCTCAGATATAGGAGGGACATGCCTGAAAAGGAAGTCATCCAAGCTATCCTAAGGAACTGCAACCCAAGGCTAGCCAGTTTGCTTCGAGGAACCGTGAAGAGTGTGAGTGAGCTGGTAAGGATTGGAACCCAGATTGAAAGGGACTTTGAGGAATCAAAAAAATATTGGAGCAGCATAAATTCTGAATCCCAAAGGAAGAAGAATCAGCACGTACAAAGTCCATCCATCCGGTCATCAATGGCTAGTACTAATACCATACAGTCTGAACCATTTGTTACCCAGCCCAGTAAACAAGAGATGAGGATGCTTACCCTGCCTATTCTTCTACGGGGCCGTTATTTCCATGCTATGCTCGACACTGGGAGTACATTTTCTTTGATCCAAGAGTCCTGTTGGAGGCAGTTGGAATCTAAGCAGAAGTGGAAATCCAGTGGAGGACAGACGTTTTTACTAGCAAATGGACAGGTTCAGACTGCGTTAGGACGTTCAGACTGGGAGTGTGAGGTGTTTGGACAAAAGTTTATAGTCACCTTATATGTGATGAAGGATTCTGATTTGACATTTCCTCTCATTTTAGGAATGGATTTTTTGATGTTTTCGGGGATCATTTTGGATTTTTCTAGATCTCAGTATATACTACCCACAGCTTCAAAGGAAAATGATCAAGTTCATCCATTTGTTACTAAAGAATCAGGTTGCCCACCTAATCTAAACTTTTACCTTGCTGTACCTATTCCTCCAGACACTGTAGATACTAACCAGTTGATCCATCAACTTGTGCAAGCAGCTGATACCACCAACGAGAGTAAGGTTTCATTGCAAGGGGTCCTGAGAGAATGGCCAACTGTATGCACTATTGCCATTGGCCATACTAAGATTGTGAAGCATTCCATCATTACACATAATGAAGTTCCCATCAGGAAAAGGCCATATCGGGTTTCAAGAGAGAGACAACAGATTATAGATCATGAAGTTCAAGACATGCTGACTAAAGGTATTATTCGTCCATCTGTCTCTCCTTGGGCCTCTCCTGTAGTGCTGGTACCAAAGAAAGATGGAAGTACAAGATTCTGTATCGATTACAGGGGTCTAAATGCAAAGACTTACCTGGACTGCTACCCCATGCCTCAAATCCTAGAGATCTTAGAATCACTGCATGGAGCCAAAGTATTCAGCACTTTGGATCTGAAAAGTGGATACTGGCAACTGGATATGGAGTCAGTCAGTATTCCCAAGACAGCATTTGTTACATCTTCAGGGCTTTATGAATTCCTCCGTCTTCCTTTTGGCCTGAAAAACTCTGCTGCCTCTTTCCAAAGGTTGATGGAGATTGTGCTGAAAGACTTAAAAGGGAAGTGTTGTTTCGTCTATATAGACGACATCGTTGTTTATTCTAAGGGTGAAGAGGAACATCTAGAACACCTCTCACAAGTTTTCAGATGTCTTCAGAAAGCAGGTTTAACACTTAACCTCAAGAAATGCAACCTGGTTCAGAAATCCCTTGTATTTTTGGGGCATGTGGTGTCCGCTGAAGGTGTGAAGACGGATCCAGAAAAGGTGAGAGCTGTGAGGGAGTTCCCAACCCCTCAGTCACTCAAAGATGTACAGAGATTTCTTGGCCTAGCTGGATGGTATCAGCGATTCATCCCTGGTTTCGCTGAGAGAGCCGCACCTTTGCATGCCTTGAAGCGAAAGGGCGCCATGTGGGTCTGGTCTGAAGAGTGTCAGAAATCTTTTGACGACATAAAGCAATCACTTACCATAGCTCCAGTGTTGAGTCCTCCAGAATTCTACAGACCATTCAGAGTTCAGACTGATGCTAGTCAAGTGGGTCTTGGAGCCGTGTTGACCCAGGAGTATGAAGGCGAGGAACATGTTGTAGCATATGCGTCCAGATTACTACATGGTGCTGAAAGAGCATACTCAGTCTCTGAGAAGGAGTGCCTCGCCGTAATCTGGGCCGTGGAAAAGTGGCGACCTTACCTTGAAGGACAACGCTTTGAGGTTATCACCGACCATGCAGCTCTATCTTGGGTTTTCAACCATCCAAAACCTTCCTCCAGACTAACACGATGGACCATTCGGCTTCAGAGTTTTGACTTTGAGGTAAAGTATCGGAAAGGGCAATGTAATATCGTACCTGATACCTTGTCCAGAAGTAAGGATGACATAACTTCTCCAGCAATGCTTGTTGTATGCAGAGCCCCGAAAGTGTCGGATAATTATGCAAGCCTTCAGATTGACTGGGATGGATTAGCTGAAGCACAACAGAAAGACCATGAAGTCAAAGAAATGATGGACAAAGTTACATCTCAAATTGACCGTGACCTTTCAAAAATACATTACACCAATGAAAATGGATATTTATTCCGTAGTGTGCCAAGTCAGCAGCAGGGACATAAGTTTCAGTTAGTCATTCCGACATCTTTCCGGGAGGAAATTTTGAAGTTTGCTCACGATAGTCCTTTGAGTGGGCATCTTGGAAGGATGAAAACTCTCCTACGGCTGCTAGAAGTGGTGTACTGGCCAAGTATACGCAAAGATGTCTGGAATTATTGTAGAGACTGCCAAGTATGCCAACAATACAAACCCTCAGTCACTAAATTGTCTGGGCAGTTACAGTCAACCCCAGTGGTGGAGCCTGGGCATATGCTGGGTGTAGATTTTATGGGACCATTTCCCAGAAGTACTAAACAACATGAATACCTGCTTGTGGTGGTGGACTACTGCTCCAAGTGGGTGGAAATGTTCCCAATGCGGAAAGCTAAAGCACCACAAGTGGCAAGAATCTTGGTTGAGGAGATCTTTACTCGCTGGGGTACCCCTGCCTACCTTGTGTCCGATCGAGGGGCTCAATTTACATCTCGTCTCCTCACCCTAGTATGTCAACAATGGGGAGTAGTTAAAAAGCTGACCACTGCTTACCACCCGCAGACCAATTTGACTGAGAGGATTAACCGTACTTTGAAAACGATGATGGCATCGTATGTAAAAGATCACCATCGACACTGGGACAGGTGGTTGCCAAATTTCAGATTTGCCATAAACTCCGCTTGGCAAGAAAGTACGGGGTTTACTCCAGCAGAGATTGCTCTTGGGCGTCCTCTCAAGGGACCTCTTGAAAGAGCTATACCAACACCACCTCAACCTGACAGCCCTACCTATGAGCTATTGGAGAAACAACGACAGCTTGTGGAAACTGTAAAGGAGAATGTTGAAAGAGCTCAGCATAAACAGAAGCGGAACTACAACAAAAGGAGGAAAGTGGAGGATTTTCAAGAAGGAGATCTGGTATGGGTTAGGGCTCACCCTTTGTCCAGGGCAGAGGAAGGTCATATGGCAAAATTGGCAGCAAGATGGAAGGGTCCAGCCAAAGTTTGTAAACGGTTGGGTCCTGTAAATTATTCAATTTCATTTCTGGATGCCCCTCTGGTTTTTGACAAATTTCACGTACAAAATTTAAAACCTTTTTATGGTATGGTAAACTCTTCCAGTGAGGGGGGAAGTATGTAACAGTTACCCTGTTACAAGGATGAAAGTGTTCATCCTGGCCTCAAGAGGGCAACAAAAGGAGGAAATGGTTTAAATATTGGGAGAGATAGAGGGAGAAATGAGGGAAGCATGGTGATGGTTTGGGGTTTGTTGGGGGGAAAAAGAGGTGGAAACCCATTGGGTTAAGGATGTTTGCAGAGAAGCTCACAGAGGACTCTGTAATGGAGCTTTAGAAGAGAAACAAGAGTTGTGATGAGATATACTTTTCCTGTGTTGGATTATGCTACCTGTGTTGGATTACACCAGTGGAATTATTTGAACTGATTGCCTATCTTGATTGCCTGCTGGGACATTGCAAAGACTGGGACTTTCTACCAACATTCAGATAAGAAGATTTGCGTTACAGACTGTATTTCTCTTCTCATACTGCAGTTACACCTTCCATACCTCATGTCGCCTGTTTTGTTTATTTGTGTTTTGGGTTTGAGTTTGATATGTTTATTTGTTTGTTTACAGTATTGAGCTTGGTTATATGAAATGTTGTTTTGGGTTCCATCAGTATGTCTATTGTTATCAGTAGCATTCATTTTTAATACATACTATTCATTTTCACTCCCTTATTGAGACTCGTATTTAATTTGAACACAACTATAAGCAAAAGTGAATCCCCCTTTTATGTAACTTATAGTCTATGAAATAAAAAGGCGAGATAGTTACACCATAAAGACATTTTGAAATTATAGTTCACCCAAAAATGAAAATTCTGTCGTATTTACTTACCCTTATTGTCGTTGCGAACCTCTATGACTTTCTTACTTCTGCGGAACACAAAATAAGATATTTTGAAGAATGTTGGTAATCCAACAGTTTTTTACCATTAACTTCCACTGTATGGACAAAAAACACCAAGACATTTCTCAAAATATCTTATTTCGTGTTTCACAGAAGAAAGTAAGTCATACAGATTTGGAACGACCTGACTCTCTGTAAATGATGACAGAAATGTAATTTTTTTTGGTGAACTATCCCTTTAATGAAACAAACCCCTCTACTTCTTGATTTAATTAAAGATTAAAGAGTCCATTAAAAAATACATAATAAATAGAAAATAGTAGGGCTGACTTCTAATAGTCGAGGATTCGACGATTCGATTCGGAGAGGTCTGATTCGACTATGAACCTCATAGTCGAATACATGGGCGTCAGTTTGGTTTGAAATGTGCTCGGGACAGAGACGCATTCGCATTTTCAGAAGGGCTGGGTACCATTTTTATTTTATTTTTTCGCTTTCGCGCAGGTCATGTTTTGAAAGACGATGTCCTGTAGCTTACTAATGTAAATAAATAATTCAAAAATCTGCTTCACATTTTCAGCAGGGCTGCGGAGCGGCTGTGAGTTGACTCCACGCGGTTCTCATGGGCGTGAAAAAGCTTTACGTGGTTTAATGTAGGCTACCTAAACCACGATTACCAAATTTCTCTCTCATATTGCTCCTCATGTTTATGAAATGTTATGATATATGTGTGATATATATGTGTTTTTTAGCTCTTTTGTTTGAAATAGAAAAAATCTAGCTGCTATCTAAAAAAAAAAGAAAAAAAAAAAAAGGTTTGACTATCAGTCGACTACGGCAAAATCTAACGAATCAGATTCGACTATGAAAATCCTTAGTCGAAAACAGCCCTAGAAAATAGAATTAAGTACAATAAATTGTGGAATTTCTTTTTTGTCCTCACTCAAGTGTTATGGCAAGTTTGACTTTTAATATTTCAATATATAATTCTGCATATTACCTATTTTATGTTAAATTTCTCAGTACTTTTTACACCCCAGTCCATTCGAGGGTTTAAACTCAGACCTTCCAAGCCAGGGGCTCATGCTTTGATGTTGTGTGTGAACAAAAAGGGAACAGCAAAGAGAGCACATATGGGGCTCACATCAGGATGTATAAAATCTACTTGGCGAAGAACTTTGCAAATGTAGGGTTTGATCAATAAAAAAAAAAAATATATATATATATATATAGTGTACCGACATATTGCTATGATGAATTACACACAGATTTCTGCATGGTCTATATCTGCCATGCAAGCACACATCATGTGTAGAGTAGACCAAAACAAGAAGACACCCACCTGTCCACCACCTCTCCTTTTCTCTCACGGGCAATCATGTCTAGTAAGGTCTGCCTTAGATGGTCCCGAATGCAACCATATCGAACCACCTGGTCTCTGAAGATGATGAGACCTAGATTATAGACGTTCTCTACATTATTCTGCTGAACATACACCCGGTCCTATACAAAGACAGAAGGGGAGACAGAGAGAGAGGGATAAAGCTAATAAAGGAGATAAAGCTCTTCTCCAAGCAACAGTCAAATTAGTTGGAAACATGCACAACCACCCAGTAGGAGAAACTAAAATACATCTGCAGTTCCTGGAAGAAATTCAAGTGCTTGCGAGGCAGCAAAAGAAGAGCTACTGTGAAGTTGATCAGGAATTTTTGTTCTGCTTTTATTAATCATGATTTCTCAAAATGGTGCGCTTGTGTGCTTTTCCTAGACGTCAAGTCACCTTTATTTATATAGCGCTTGTACAGATTGCATCAAAGCAGCTTCACAGTGATAACAAGAAAATAATACAACAAAGTTTGTTTCTAGAAGAAAATTGCATCATCGTCCACCTTAAGTAAGGCAGATCAATAATATTGTTGAATATTAAATGTCCCCAACTAAGCAAGCCAAAAGCCAAGGCAACAGGCGTGAGGGCGCTAACCGCTGCTCTCATAAACTCTTATGAATACGCACAGGAGAAAAATGGCTAAGATTATCATTATTATTATATATTTAGATAAAAGTAAATAACATTTCAGTTTGTTTTTCACCAAACCATATCATGTCTTCACTTGGAACACAAGGCACAAGTCGCACGTGATTATTGTATGATACTTTTGCATCTTTTTTTAAGGGATAGTTCACCCGGTAATGACAGTTCTGTCATCATTTACTTACCCTCATGTTAATCCAAACATGCATGACCTTATTTCTTGAGAAACACAAAGGATATTTTGAAAAATGTCTCATTAGTTTTTGTCCACACAATGAAAGTCAACGGTGTCCAATCTTGTTTGGCCTCAACCCCTCTTGTGTTCTGGAGAAGGTTTATGTGAACTCCAGAAAAAATTGTGGTTACAAAAATTCCATGTATAATCGCGTATGAAACGTGGCTTTGCATTTGCTAAAGAAAAGATGAGTTCTTCAGGAGCGCATTCATCCCTGCCACAGTCACAAGATCCCAACTCGCCAACTGAACGATTTTATCAAATGGAACAGAAGTTGATTTCTAGTCATTATCTTAGGAGGGAGTTGCATTGCTGCAGTTGTATAAGGTACAGTTCACCCAAAAATTACAATTCTGTAATCATTTACTCACTCCAAAAAATGTCACTACTAAAGCATGAAGGTTGAATGAGTAAATGAATCCACACAGATAAACGGATCAAAAACACATGCAAATGGCTTCAGATCACCACAAGCTTTCACTCACATTTATAATCAATGAAGCAGTCTACATTGCTCAGCGCACAGCTGTAGATGTAGTTTTGGCACACCACTCGCTCAATACAACTTTGACATGAAAAACAAGGCACGTAATATTTACAATGTTTGTAAGCTTTAAGCAGAAAGTACTCTTCGTTTTTTTATGCATATGCGCAAAGTGGAACGCACAGCCTTGCAAAGTATACTTCTTTTGACTCATACTTGTACACAGACATTCGATCTCAAGAGCAATCTCTCACCACGAGTTGCAACCCATGTAAATATCTTTGTATTCTTTCATGCTAGAGTTGTACAAATGAGGGTACTTTCTAACCTCTTCAGTCTTCACACAATCTCTTGTCAATGTAAGCCTCCATTGACGCTGTAGCTTGCATGCGTTATGGTCTGGTCTTTTCATGCAGTTTTAATTCGACTACCTTGTGAATCGACACCCCCAGGGCACGGTTGGCACCTTGTGGATAAACTAATCACCGCAAAAAAAATGTATGCGCATGTGCGACCTGCAGGTTCATGTAAAAATTTACTTATTTTTTTTACAGCATCCAGGCAGAGGCGAGCACATGTGTCACAAGTAATTGATCCCCAGTCTGAAAGACTAATTTTCATGTTTGTTTTTTTCTCTCTTTCGGTTTTTAACCATCGCTTCCAAATCCTTACGGTTTAATATGCTCATTTTAATTGCGGTTAATCCTGAAATTGGATAATCACGACATCCTGATTCCCTAGTCATGATCGCAGTCTGTGGTTTTTCAAATGTCAGCTGAGCGGCACCTATTCACTTGCATTATTTAATATTCAACAATATTATTCAACAATATATTGATCTGCCTGCATTGACACCATAATACAAGAACTGAACTGAGATGGACGATGACATCACGGTTTACTACAGAGCACTATATATATAAATGAACTAAATTAATAACTTTTTTACAACAAAAATTAAACATCACTGAACTTACTTAAGCTGGACTGTGATGCTATTTTCTTCTGGAAACAAACATTTTTGCATTATTTTCCTGTTATCACTGTAAAGCTGCTTTGAAACAATCTGTATTGTAAAAAGCGCTATATAAATAATAATAATAATAATAATGTGACGACATTATATATGGCCTCAAACAGACATATTAATTTCCAAAAAAAATGTGTTTGTGCTTATCTGGAGAAAGAAAGTCATAAACATTGGGGATGGCATGAGTGCGAGATAATGATGAGATAATTTAAATTTTTAGGTGAACAATCACTTTTAGTTACCTTTGTCATCAATTATTTTTGCCTAATTTATTAAGTGTTCTGTTATGCATTACAGCAACGTCCGTAGTAACCATTTCACTCCAAAAAAAAATAAGAGTGTGTTCACAAATGTAGTTCGGTTCGTCTTGGTCCGTAACAAAAAAAATAATAATAATTTAGTCCTGGTCTGCTTAGTGTTCAATTTAAATACATTCACAACCTGATTGGTCGGCTTTTATGACGTATTGCCTATTTTGAGACGGAACTAGGGGTGAAACGGTACATGTATTCGTATTGAACCGAAAACGGTACGGGCGTCACGGTTCGGTGCATAAATTTATAGGGCTGGGTAAAAAATATCGATTTCTCGATTTTAATCGATTCTCATTTTTATGAAACAATATCGATTCTTAAATCCCAAGAATTGATTAGTCATCCTGTTTTCAGTTGATGAATGAATGGATCATTGTTGCGCACATCCCATCCAATAAATCTCAATAATCTTTGTGCTTTGTTATTATTGATATGAAACAAAGTCTCAGATTTCAAATTACGTCCATTTTCTTCCGAAATTCAAAAACATAATTACCGTTTTGGCGCTGTGGCGTGAGATCGTTCCGACGCAGCTCAGCTCAAGAGAAGCAACGGAAGCAACTCTTCCGCCTTAATAACACCAGTTACAGAGCGAAATAAACATGAATGAGCATCTGAAAGTGTGTTAAAAGATAGAGTACAACTTATCGAAGTCCGTATCATGTCTCATGGAATCGCTCAATCAGTGTTTCAACCGTGCAAAGACGTTAGTAAACAATGTCATGTAACGTCACATTTACCTCAGAAAAAACATATCCAGTGACCATAACGTTAGTCAGCTAGAAAAGTTAACTCTAGAGAGGAGCATTTTGTTAAATATATGCACCATATTATATATTCATTATAATTTTTAATGTTCTTCAATATTTAATGCATGTTTGAATAAATCTGGAAAGTTTTTTTATGACAGCCATCATTTAAAATTTTATATAATTTCATATAACTTTATTATTATAAAAATAAAAAGTGTATTTTAAGTGTTTGTATACAAATCAGTTAATTTTTAACTTCAATATTATAGTAGGCTATAATGAAGCCTATACAGGCTACAACTGACTCCCATGGTTTACAGCATTAGTTAAGAGATTTGTTTTCCTTGAGAAAATTTGCCATATATTGAACCTGATATCCAAAGTAATCGATATTGAATTGAATCGAATCGAATCGTAATCGAAATCGAATCGAATTGCAAGCTTGTGAATCGAAATCGAATCGAATTGTGAAATTTGTGTCAATAGTTACCCAGCCCTATAAATTTACACGGAGAATACACGGTATAAAAATAAAACTCGCGTGCAAATTAATTAATGTAATGCGTAACTAATGTTAGAAACGCGGGTTCTTTAGGGACACCTAATCTGTAGCGCCGCCTTAGCTCTGAAGCAGGCTGCGATGTAAAGATTGCAATGCTGGAGTATCTACTTATATTTGTGTGCGTGTGTGTGTGTGTGTGTGTATGTGTGTGTGTGTGGCGCGCGATCGAACAGTGGAAACATAAAAACACACTCCGTCATTTTGTTTATACAGGACATCATTCAAACTGCAAAGTGTTTAAGTTACTGTTAATTAAAATTTTAAGTAAAACAAATATATTTATCTGAAATATAGCAAATTAATTTTCAATTCATTCAGGTACAATTACCAAATAAGGTCTTTTTGTCTTTTTATTAATTTAATTAATAAACTAATTATATAAAACTATTGTCAGTGCACTACAAATAAACTGGTTCTATGCCTTTACTTTATTAATAAAATTTATTTTAAAAAATACAAGGCTTAAGTAATTTATTTTCCATTGGTGGTACAGCCTGAGACATGCACAAGCCTTCTGCATTTTCGTTTTGCTTTTCCCTCCATTGTACCAAACCGTGATGTCTGAACCGAGGTATGAACCGAACCGTGACTTCTGTGTACCGTTCCACCCCTAGAACTTACTGAGCATCCAAAACAATGCTGTGTGCTGTGTGACTAAATGCTCTCGCTGTATGTGCGTAGTCTGCATGTGATGGTATTTTGACCAGCTGAGCACTCGTGAAGAGCTTAAAAAATGTGTAAAAGAGTTAAAACAGCGTCAGGAATCCCTCCGTCACACAGACACAAAAGATCTGCCTGTACCGAACTGATGGCAACATCACGACTATGACGAGAAAAAACGACATGCGTGAGCATTGTGTCCTTTTTAAAGTCTCATCTTCCTGTTTTTGGTTGATTTACATGAACCACATGCAGCAGAGTTTGTTTTAATCGAAAATTAAATCAAAGGTAATTAAATTCATGAGGAACATACTGTGTAATTCTACAGAGCCAGAGTGGAAAAAAATCAAGGAAGGTTAAATTCTGTGTTCTTTTCGAAGAATGTCTTTTTTGTTCCTGGTCCAGTTTGGTTCATGTTTCTTGTTTACAGTCGCACACAAAGTGCCGTGACAAGGGGCATCTCAAGAGGTTTCGAACGAAATGAGAATTACAACTAGAAAATGATGCACCTAACCAGAATTTTTGAGGAATTATCAATACAGTGATGCCTTGCAAACCCTGTAATAAGCTAACATTCACACAGACAAGTACCAAGACAAAAATCAAACAACACACAATGAAAGGTTGCCATGAGGACCCACCATGTACATCAAGATGTCTCTGATCATCACCATGGCCGTCTGGTGGTCATTCCAGGCTTGATTCAGTGTTTGCAGAAAGTTGTTATTCAGGGATTTTAACACATCATCGCGTACCTTTTAAAGGACAAACAAAAAATTATATAAGGAAAGGATAAACAACCTGCTAATTCATATCAACCCAGCAAGCAGAAACCCAACTTGGTGCAGGGCTCTAGAGTGCGACCAATTTGGTCGCATATGCGACCAAATTTTGTAAGTGTGCGACTAACATTTTTCCTAGGTCGCACCGGTGCACCTAACGTCCTCGCATCCGCTGCCTCTCCACGAACGTTTGTTGGCGTTTGTTCTCCTTTGACGGAACTCACACTCTTCTCTCACGCGATGCCTCAGCTCGCACAACACGACAGCCCTGCTTAATGAGTGACGACGGAGGACAGAATTAAACATTCAAACGTAGCCTGGTTACACTTAAGGTCTGTTATATTAGTCTGATTTTATTTTAAATTCCGGCTTCCAAAGATTATAAAAAATAACATATTGAGGTAAAACCATTAAAAACTATCTAACTACGCGCAACTTCTTCCCTTCGCAGCATTACGCTGTCATTTCTCCCTAACACTCAGAATCAGAATCAGCACGATCGGTGATTGTTGTAAATGCAGTCTAGCTACTGTTGCTAAATTGCGGGACGCGTTTAATAATTGAAAGAGCTATTAAAAACACACAAATCTGCGCAAGAGATGTTGTTTGCATGGCGGCGCGCGCTCCGAAACAGACCGAGACAAGCAAATTATACTTTCGGTTTCATGTGCAGATTGTGCGCGTCTAAACGATCAATTGTACACAAAAGCGTGTCAAAATTACCGGCTTTGAGATTCACTAAAAACAGTTTATGTCTTAAATGGACGTAGTTATGGAAATAGTTGGAATATGAGAATATGGTGCATCAGTAGCCTATTAGATCTGCACCCGGTCTTAAAGGGGCCGCAGTCTAATAAACATGCTGACGATTGCGCCATTACTGCAAATCAAACAACAAGAGAAAAATCACTCACAGCTCTTGAAAGAATAACTTCAGCTTTAATAAGCATTAATCTATTTATGATAAATTTTACAGTGTTTTACATTTTATTACTTTATTAGATTTCTTTTTAGACCATGCCTGAACAGTAGTAGGTCTTCCTGAAATTAAAGCACTGTGTAGGCCTATATAAAGTGTATCTTTGTTTAATTGTTTATCTTTTGTTTATCTATTGTTTATCTTTGTTTATTATATATAAAACAAAAAGAACCATAAGAATACAGTTAAAGTACTGTATCGATAAGCAGTATCGGTAAGAGTAGGAATACCGTTAATAATTGTGCTTCAAAAAAATAAATAAAAGTTTTTACCTACACCTTCTTGTTTAAATTCATTTACATAATATATATGAATGTGTATAGAGCGTGATAAAAAAGGTGACCTTAAAATTGTGGCGTTAAAGGTGATACAGCCGAGGAAAAATTTGGGTGCACCCAAATTTTGTGCTGGTGCACCTAAATAAAAAAGTTAGGCGCACCAGTGCAACCAAGGCAAAAAGTTAGTCTGGAACCCTGTGGTGCAATTCATTAATGAAGCACTGTTCTTTCTTTTTCAACTTAAACACGACATACATTAAAAATCACACCTCAAACCCACTTAAGAGAGTCGTTCTTATTTCATTAATCCAATAATGCCTGTTCACACCAAGACAAATGTTCAGAGTCAAAACATTTTCATTTGAGTGAATGTCTGTTAACGTATCTGCAGACCAACACACACATTCACCGCCAATGTGACAGATTATCTTTATTCTAATTTCTAATTATTTTTGCGAAAGGACAATGAATAGCAGAAGAAAAATACGGAACCAGTTCTCTTGTCTCTGTGAAATCTGAACGGCTGCTGGAGAACACGTTAATAATGTTTGACCTAATTTCTTCAGAAGAGTGTCAGAAACAGAAAGTTGCGCACCACTGGACTTTTCCATCAGCTTTTCCATAAATCTACGCTAACTTGAAGCTATCCTAACTGATGCAATACTATGCGTGGTAGCTCGTACCAAGGGAGGGCGTGGTGAGCTGGAACCTGCTAACGTCACGTAGTACCGCTTACGTCACGCAGCACCGTGTACAAAAACGTAAATTATAGTTTTTTATTTGTGTATTTATTTCATTTGTATTATTTCTTCCCCAAGCTCATAAAATAAATTTGGGTCGCACATAAATTGACAGGGTCGGTCGGAAACCGGAACCAAACTAATTTTTTTTTTTATGCCTTAGCAACACCAAGGCCATATGATAACATTGCATGTAAATGCATGAACTTTGGACGAAAGCATCTGCTAAATGCATAAATGTACATGTATCAGTTCTTGTGCCAGATCCAGGACTCGGCCAGGGGATCTACGAACTGTGAAAATGCACAGAACGGTACCAGATCAGACACCAGCACCCTCATGGTGGAAAAGAGGAAAGATAGAGACATATGGCTCTTACTTTGTTGATGAGATGTTCTGTGACCACCTCCCTCAAGCCTGTATAGAGCTTCTCTCCGTGTTTGTGAAGGACCATGGTGTAGGCGTTCCTGTAGAGCTCCTCGAAGCTCAGCCCACTGTTGTTTTTCCTCTGGATCTCCTGAATGGCATTTTTCAGGAGATCCCAGATGTTGTTGACATATTTCTCATCCATGGTCATCTGTAATCAGGTGGAGATAAAATAAGTGGGGAAAAAACATTAAGAGAGAAAAGGTGATACAAGTTGCTCAACTTTTGAAAGTAATGTGATAATTAAGGTTGCCCGATTCAAAATATAAAGCATCAATTCATAAGGCTTACAGAAGCAGTACCTTCCTCTTGCGATGACTCAGCATAACCTTGAATTGGCTACAGATTATGAATCTAAGCTAAATTAGACATTAAATGAATACACAATGTAAACAAATGTGTGAATGTGCTTGCATTACATAAAACAACAACAGACAAAGCGCTTTTTTTCCATAAAGAAAGAAAACACAAACACCCTTGTCACGCAGTACATTTCACGAAATGACAAAATTACTGTGCCATTGCATTTTCTGGTTGTCATGATGAAAATGGCCATAGTTAATATGATACACTATGAGTAACATATGGTTACTCTACTTTAGGCGATGGCTCAGAGAAGTTAGTTCTAAGAAAATATACAATATCAATGTATTTGTTTGATTGGACAAAACTTGATTGATCATACATTGTAGCTTGACCATATCCATAGTCTACTGAGGCAGTGCAGAAGTCTTGGCCAACAGGTGATAAAGGGGAGTCGTCTCAATGTTTGAGTATCTTAAAACCTGAATATTCAGCTCAAACAGTTGTGAACAAATCAATAGATGTGATTCAGAACAAGAATGCTCGTCAGGATCGGTTTATTTTGGGTTTACAGTATTGACTCTTTAGACCAGGCCAACTGTAAACATCACAAACACTCTTGCAGCATTAGTGCTAGTGAACTTGTTTCTTCGCTAGCAATAACTCAACGCTCTCTAAAAGCGTGTCACATCACAGATGCATTTGCGCTGGTCATGTGTGACATACACAAGTAAACGATACATCATGGAAAAAGTTATCATAGACAAATCAACCTGCCAAAAACAACATTACTAGAGCAAATCTTTTAGATTAGTGTTAACTCAAAGTGACCGGTGATTGTATATGCTCACTGAAGGAACCTCTGCAGTAAAAGCATTGTATTTGGGTCATCGCGCATTTATTTATGATTATCTAACTTACTGCTGTTAAACAGGTTAGCCAGCTAACAGGCTCGTTGGGCTGTGTCATTATGACCAAAAACAAAAAACAACGCAAGAGATTCTAAACCTAGATCAATCTGACACTCCTCTCATGATGGTCATTTGATTATTTGTGGGATTTGGGAAAACATCGAGGCAGTGTGAAGGGATTTGTTCACATAGGCCTGTCTGCTTGCATCCCCGGAGCTCGAGTGAATGTCCCGCCGGCTCTGAACGCTCATACTCACAGGAAAGGCTCGTATCCTCATCTTGGTGTCTTTTTTAGTGCCCCCTTTGCTGAGATTTGACATGTCTGGTTTATTCCCCGCCGTTGTCTCCTTTCACATGAAAGTCTTCTCTGACAAAAGACGGGGAACACGTATACTGAGGTAGCGCTGAGCCCCCACTTGACCTTCTTTACGAGTCTCACTCTTCGGACTTGTTGACAACCGCTACGCGTTCAGCTACTTTCGGGCTCTAGTGATGGCGGACGCGCAACTCTCACAGATTCTCAACACTGAGGTGAACTCACGCGAGATCTTATACTTGACATTTGAAGATTCTTTAACATAATATGACATAGCCCATTAAATATAGGTAGCCCTCAATATTTTCGAAACTTGTACTTAATTAATAACTGTATTTCGGATTAAGTAAATGTTATTGGCTAAAAACTGTGCCCTATAAGTTAGGATTTTTTAAATTGGGGTCTGCTGACCCCCAGGGGACTGCAAGGGAGTGACAAGGCTAGAGAGAAAAATGACAAAAAATATATAATAATAATAATAAATAAATAAATAAATAAATGCGTAAAACAATGAATTAGTTCTAAATAAATGCATAAATAAATACTTTTATTAAAATAATAATGGTGAGTTCGTTGTTTATCTATTAAATAGATTAAATTAGATTAAAATAAATGAAATAAAATATAATATTTTATATATTAATATAAATAAATACTAATTTGACTAATATTAAATCATCAAAAAATAATTTTAGATGTAATTTTATAATATTAAGTTTTAATGTGTATAAAAACTGGATGTTTATAAAAGACAGATGCCTTGTACATTTTAGGGTGGGGGTCCCTCACACGGGGATGATCATATTTGGGGGTCCGTGGATTGCAAACCCCTGCAGTAACAAAGTTGCATTCCTCAAGGAGGCGCTTGACCGCCCAGAAATGCTCCTTTTTGAGTCATATTCTCGTCATTTTGTCTAATTCGAGGGGTTGGTGCACACCTAGGCTAACATTTACAAAGATTAGTAGCTGCTACAAATGGAAATCTGTCCCAACAATTGCTATAAATAGCATGTCTTAATTTATCCATTAAACACAAACAACTGTAATTGGTCCATTTGGACAGGCACTGGGAAAAGTAAGTATCACGTGACAACGCTGTCTTCAGCAACGATAATAATTTACTCCAAATAATGCAATACTAATCAACAGCACACACTGAAATTCATGGCGTTTTCAACACAACTTCTGCTCACGAATTTAAAGGCTTCTATTGGATCTTTCAAACGACCCAATAGAAGCCTTCAGATTCAGTGGGTGGCGCTGTCGCCTCACAGCGAGAAGGGCCCGATTCCAGGAGGCCTTTCTGGCTGGAGTTTCTGCCTGTGTCTGTATGGGTTTCTCCCACAATCCAAAAACATGCATATGTTAATTGGAGACGCTTGGAGTCTGTGTGTAACCTATATGTGCATGCATTTTGGGCGACCAAAATGCATGCTTGTGACGAGAGATGGCCCATGCAATATTGTCACGATACCAAAATTATGACTTCGATACGATAAGCTACCAGACCAAAATACCTCGATACCAATACTGAATCGATACCATGGCAAAAAAAAAACTAAAACAGTAAAAGTAATTGAAAAATATGACAGAACTTACAAATCATTGTTTTATAAATTAATTTTAAAAAGCTAAACACTCAAATGACCAGCATGTTCCTGCCCTGCTTTATGACCATTCCCTCCCCTTTATTAAAAATAATAATAGTAATAATAATAATTACATGTCAGTGTGAACGTCCTTACCGAGATGTTTGCAACAATCACATTATTATCAATCATGCTAACATTTAAAACCTTTCACAACTCTGAACAGGTTGGGATGACCAAAATCTTATTTCATGATACGAGTCATTTAATATTTTTAAAAATGTAATTTTATAATTATAATATAGATATTTAATTTAATTGTATCTTTGTTATTAAAAATAAGCAAAAAAGCAAATTATAAACAATATGACAAATACTATAAGAGACAAATAAAATAAACAGTGCTTAATTTCTTTTTTGAAAGCTAAATAGACCTTCTGTAGCTGAAAAAATAATGTCTTCACTCTATAAATTAGCTATAGACTGATTCTTAATAAATAGATTAAATGTATTCAGTCAAGCATTGGGTGACTGTCTATTTTCTTTTGTTGTTGGATTAACATTAATCACACAGAATATTACGCTGCCGGTCCGGCCCTTTAAGACCTGCACGTATCCAATAGGCTACATTGGAACATGTACGATTTCTTTTTACAAACGGTTTACGTTCACTAAAGACATAGCCGACTGTGTTTACGTGAGTACTCGCCAGGACGTGCATTTTTACATATCATTTTGACTATTCAAACCTAATAATCCGCGAAAGAGAACTGAAGTCGCGATCGTATGCTGTCTGAACGGCGTGTGCGCGCGCGCTTCAGGTCTGAGCACGTCCTGCGCTTTATTTTCTCATGCATGCAAGTTTCTTTGTCAAGTGCTGCGCGTAGGCCTATATTTTTTATTTTTTTTTTGTTCTGCTTCCGTTGTTTAGTGAATGTACACGTCCTGACTCCTGCTGTCACACAGCTACGCAAATTAAGAAATACTGCTCTTATTATTTTAGCCTACGTCACTCTTAAAGTACCGGTAGGCCTACTAATAAAAGTTAACATTGTATAAAGAATGTACTTTTTTATTGCTATTTTTTTATTGCAATTTTAACAAACAACAGATACAAACAATAACACACAAACAGTCTTTCAAATGTTAAACAAGTTATGGCATAGAGAAATTATTTAAAAGTAGCCTAATTAAGATATTGTAAATGTTTTCTAAGAAATGGAAAAGAGAAAGAAAAGAAAGAGAGAGAAAAAAAGAAAGATAAAGAAGAACAATAGGCCACAAAATGAGGATGAAAGCATATTAAGAAATAATATTAACCATGGCACAAATTATAGATGTTTTTATAGCTTATACACTTATTAGACACTGAGATTGTGTGTTTAAATACAAATTCAGTTGTTGTTTGAAGATGTTAAAGCGGGGGTTACTTTTTGTGTATTTGCATTTATAATACTTCCCAATAAAAAGAAGGTTTATACAAAAACCTGCTTTGATTAGATTCTTGTCATTCATATAAAACCCAAAATTGTTATGTCTATAAGATAAGGAAAAATCACAAAACACTTTTTGGATGACCTACAGTTTCAGATGAAACCTCACAAAAAGAGCAGGATGTGTCAATGTAACTTCTACATTTCTGCAACAAAATGCTTGACAGGATAAAATCTGTGAGCAATTGTAAAAGATATTTCTTTAACTTTATTATTTATTATTTGTTAAGAAAAATGTCTGAGATTCAACAGATTGAACAGTGCTGCTATAATTAATAAAGTAAACCTAAATTGGTAAATTAGGTTCCCAAGTAAATTGGGATCTATATGAGTTCAGTGATTCAGGTTTAAATGATTGTGAAATAATGATTATGTTAAAACACAACCAACACCATCAGATCACCTTTTCTCTTTGTTCATCTGGCTGTTATAACTCAGGTACAGCAGCCAAACAAAATCTAAAGTCAATGATTAAAGGGTCAAGAGGCCAACTAAAACAAACACCGATCACCATAATGGTGACTTAAAATCACGGTTTTCTCCTTCAGTGATTCTGCTTGTTAACACCAGGTGTCTTCAATGTTGGCAAAAAAAAAAATTGTTTAAAAAAAATTGTTGTACATTTTACTCATTTTAAATGGTTAACTTTTAAGGAATTAATTTGATTAATTATTACTCAATTGTAATTTGTTACATTTAATTAATAATATTGCTTGTAATCTGTTGCCACAATTTTATTGATTAGATAGCGTATTCATTTTTACCTGGAGAAAACCTTGATGTCATCGTCCAGCTCAGTTCAGTTCTCATATAATGGTGTCAATGCAGGCAGATCAATAATATTGTTGCAAATTAAGTGTCCCCAACTAAGCAAGCCAAAAGCCAATGGCGACAGTGGCAGAAACTCCATCAGTGACAGAATGGAGAAAAAAACCTTGGGAGAAACCAGACTCAGTCAGTGGCTCATGCAGTTGTCCTCTGGCCAACGAACGAACAGTGTATGATTATGATCCAGGCAGCATTATAGGTCAGAAAATAAGATGTGCTGTGTTTGACAGAAACCTGGCTAAAAACCAGACGATTACATTACTTTAAATGAGTCTAACATAAACGTGAGCCTCATCTGGAAGGCAAAGGGGGAGGATTTAGTACTGAGTACATAGTACTGAGACTGCTCAGTGAGTTGCAAAATATTTGCTCTTATAACTCGAACTCTCTATTAGTGTTACTGTATCTTAGTGCTGCATTGGATACTATCGGAAAATTATGTTGGCATTAGTGGAATTGCATTGGCATGGTTCAAATCATGAGAGGAGAAGAAAGAAGACTCACTGAGATTAAAATCTCTTTTACAGGAGTGTCCTGGCCAAGATAGGCAGCTGAGTTTGCATATACAGTTATACATCAAAGTTACGACATACAAAACAAAAGAAAAAAAAAACTCATTACATATAAACATAAACCATGCAACTGGTTAAAAAAACATTTACACACCCTTAATTTACTCTGAAGATTACTTAATACAATTTTAAATTGACTACAAGACACCACATTTTTTGCTTCATCTCAGTCTGGAGAAGATTTCAATCAGAGGTTGCGGCATGTTTAAAAAAGGTTTTACCAAGCTCGGTTCTGGCAAAAGGCACACACAGGTTGTAATTTGATTCAGAACGTAATGAGTAATTGCCAGGCAGTTTCCATTCAATAAAACAACAAAGAAAAAAAGGGCAGATAACCCAATATAGCTTTATATATCAACAAATACCAGTGCATTTTTCTTTGAATATTCAAAGAAGGCCAACCAACCCTTTTTTATAGATCACAATGGTGTGTTGAAAATTTACAATCAGTTATAAATCTCAGAGCACCA
Source organism: Scardinius erythrophthalmus (assembly GCF_964197995.2). Classification (NCBI taxonomy): domain Eukaryota; kingdom Metazoa; phylum Chordata; class Actinopteri; order Cypriniformes; family Leuciscidae; genus Scardinius; species Scardinius erythrophthalmus. Next base: position 39,251,264 of record NC_138227.1, on the reverse strand, counting down.
TGGTACAAAGCATCCAAAGAGACAAGTAGATAAGAGGGAGCGTGCTGATAGACTTCACCCCATAGTCAAAAACTGGTAAAAAGTAGCAGAAACTAGTTTCTTCTTCGCATTAAATGAGAAGCATGACTTGTTTCTAAAATAAAATTTTTTCTTGAGTTTTTGCCTCAAATATTTGATATGTGAACTAAACCGTGATGTTATTGTAAATGTAATGTTCATTATCGATAATAATACTGAGGTATTTTTACTCTGATACTGATGTAATCAGACTCCCCTGAGAAGTCCAAAGACAGACTGTATTTTCAGAAGAAATTTATGAGTTTGAAATGTAGTTTTTTTATCATTTAAGACCAGCTTCAAGGCGCAAAACTTATTTTGGATGATATTGAAAGCAGATTGTAAAAAAGCCACAGATTGCTGCTTATAGGGAGCTGAACAATAAATAATAGTATCATCTGAATAAAAATGAAACCTTGTATTATCAATATTAAAATCCAGACAATCTATATCTACTGTATACATATATATATAGGGTGGGCCATTTATATGGATACACCGTAATAACATGGGAATGGTTGGTGATATTAAAGTCCTGTTTGTGGCACATTAGTATATGTCATGGTCACCACCCATCTTGAGGAGTTTGCCCCCTCACATATACTAATGTGCCACAAACAGGACTTTAATATCACCAACCATTCCCATGTTATTACGGTGTATCCATATAAATGGCCCACCCTGTATATATATCTATATATATCTATATCTATATCTATATCTATATCTATATATATATATATATATATATATATATATATATGTGTGTGTGTGTGTGCTGAATAATAGTGGCCCCAACACAGATCCTTGAGGGACTTCCTTAACAACCTCCAGTGGATCTGACTGAATACCTTCCACCTGTACACATTGGGTTCTTCCCTATAAATAAGCAGTGAACCATTAAATTACATTTTCTGATAGTCATACTGATCGAAGCCTTTTTAATAACATATCATGATCCACAGTGTCAAAGGCCTTTGATAAATCAATAAAAAGACACGCACAGTGTTTCTTGTCATCTAAGGACTCCACTATGTCATTCAAGACTTTTAAAACGGCTGTAGACGTACTGTACCCTTTACAGAATCCAGATTGGTTAATAGACAAAATATTATGACTATTTAAATACCGTGTCAATTGCTAACTAATTTTTCCAAAAGTTTAGAGAGAATACAAAGTTTAGATATGGGTCTATGTTGTAACGTATGCCGTTAGGGACCAAGGGAGGTGATAGGAAGCCATAGGCGTGTGGTGGCAAACAAAATTATATCACTGAATAAGAAACAAACATTTCCAATTGTCTTTGATGAGGTTTATTTTCTTGCAAGAAAAGGCCAGCAGTTGTTTGTACAGTCACACAGAGTGGCTGCAGAATGTGACAGTGAAGGGAGGGTATCCTTTCTCCTTTATAGTCTTGACTCCCAGAATGTCATCTTTCTAGGCCAATGATGGTATTTTCGACCATATGTGGAACATTCTTAGACTTGTTCATCATATTTTATCCTTGAGTGGAGGCCCTCCTGTCACCTACCAACACTCTTTACCATTCCAATACAATTCCATATTACAATAAGCTTTGTGTGTGCTCTTTTACTGTCATATGATGGTCACACACATCTTAAAGATACAATTTCTTCCACAAGTGTAAACCAGAATAATCCAAAGAGAGTGAATTTTAATAAAAAATTGGGGTACAACTTACAAGTCTGTGAATACGAAAAAAAAAAAAAAAACAATCAATTAAAGGGGAAAAAAATTATATTTAAAAACGCTTTACTCAGTGCACACTTTTTCTTACAAAGAACAAAGTAAATTTGCTTTAAACAGCACAAACACAACCTCAGCTTAACTCACTGACCCCCTTCCTCCCCAAAGGCTGAGAAGGTCTGGCTTAAATACTCTAAATTCCCACCAGAATAGTAACTGGACTGTAGTTGGTTTAAACTCTGTATCCAGATAGTGTGAGAGAAAAACAAAAACAAAAAAAACAATCATCTCTTAATTACAGAAGAACTGGACATCTGTGGTAACAGAAAATGACAAATGCTGAATATGCAATCATTAAATATTCTTTGAAATATTTTCTTAAACAATACATTTGTAAAAGGAAAATAACCTTTTGGTACTACATTTGGTACTTTCCATATATTTAAATACGTGACCCTGGAAGCGCCCACCCATTTGAGAAATCCACGATCTAACCCGGAATTAAACATCAGCATCAAACCCATATGGCAGCTGACAAAGGAGATTGTCTCCATTCATCAAACTTTCCAATAAATGGTAGAGTTAAAAACAAACATGTAATGTCGTTATATCATGAAAACTAAAAACCGAATTGGCAAATGTGCCAAGTGTGTTGCCTTTCTGATTGCCACAGTGCATTTATTTCGAAGTTGCCTAAAGTGCAGCCTGTCAGAATTTAGATTTGTTTGTCTAGCCTTAGCCCATGCAGCATCCCGCTCTTGAAGGAGATCACATAAGGCGGTCGAAAACCACGGATTATCACGGCATTTAACTCCTATATTTTCTCATGGGTGCGTGCTTATTGATAATTAACATAAAACCATCATAAAAGTATTGCCATGCCCAATCAAGATCGTATTAATTTGATGTTGTATTAAAATAATTTTATCCCAATCAATTTGAGCAAGATCGTATAAGAATGCTTGTTCATTAAAATATTTCATAAAACGCCTAGTAATCATTTTTTTATTTTGCTGAGGTAGTCATATTTTTAACTACTGTCACAACACTGATATAATTTGCGAATACAGAAACTGAAGAGGATTTATGTGGGACATTTGTAATGACAAGATCTATTAGAGTAGATTTTTCCAGAGATTTCGAGTTAGGCCTAGTAGGTGAGTCTACCAATTGAAAAAGATTTAGATTATCACAAAGCATTTTAAAATGATCGGATATTGTATGCATCCAATTCAGATTAAATTGGATGCAGACACAGAGACTTATCTGGCCACTATCAATTTGTAGTAGTAAACGAAGAGATGTCATATCGAGTTCAGTATGGAATACTGCAAGGCTCAGTAATAGGACCGTTGCTTTTCACCCTGTACATGCTACCCTTGAGAGATATCATTTTTGAAGCATGGGATTTGTTTTCACTGGTGTGCTGATGATATTCAGCTGTATATTTCTTCACGCCCTGATCAATTCACTAAAATTCACAGAATGCATAGTTAATATAAAAATGGGATGACTTGTAATTTCCTACTACATAATTCAGAAAAAACTGATATTTTAATTATTAGACCAAAAACCTCTGCACGTAATAACCTAACACGTCTTGATGGCTGCTCTGTCAAGTCTTCGTTGTCAGTTAGGAACCTTGGTGTGTTCTTTCATTTGAAAGCCATATTTCTAGCATCTGTAAAACTGCATTTTTCCATCTTAGGTCATGTCACGTGTTCATGACCTCAAGGCTAGATTATTGTAATGTTCTTATGTGTGGTTGCCCTGCACGCTTAATAAATGAACTCCAGCTGGTCCAAAACGCAGCAGCCAGAGTTCTTACTAGAACCAGAAAGTATGACCATATCAGCCCGGTTCGGTCAACACTGCATTGGCTCCCTAGTCTATTTTCAGGTAGACTATCTGTAGCTTCGAAGCTATCAGTCATCAGTTGGAAACAGGCACCTTAACCCCTGTGATGTGTGGCAGCAGCAGCACGAGATCTCGGGAGAATGATCAAGCAGACACAGTGACAATGCAGAACCATAACATTCTCAAGTTTATTAAGGAAGAAGGGTCATATTTATACATAACATAAAGCAGAATCATCCACAATTATCCATTCATACATTTTTTAAATCTGGCTAATTACTTACAAAGCACTAAATGGTTTATCTCCTCAGAACTTGAGCGAGCTCTTGATGCATTATAGTCCTTCACATCTATTGCGATCTCAAAATTCTGGCCAGTTGATAATCATCCATCAAAAATCAATCGCAGGCAGTAGATCGTTTTCCTATTTAGTGCCCAAATTCTGGAATAGTCTTCCTAGCCTTGTTTGGGAAGCAGACACACTCTGTCGACAGTCAACGGCACTGATCCTCAACAAAGACCACAAGAACCAGACAGGCCTCCAGACAGACCCCTACGGACAGCTTCATTTCCATACTGGCGTGATGAATCGATCTTCAACCAAAAGGAACTGGATGAATATTTGAATGCTACCAATCCCCATCTGAATTCTGACTTATGATGCTGCCTGAATTATAATCACACCATGTTCGTTCTTTGGCCAGAGGAGAACTGGCCCCCGACTGAGCCTGGTTTCTCCCAAGGTTTTTTTCTCCATTCTGTCACTGATGGAGTTTTGGTTCCTTGCCACTGTTGCCTTTGGCTTTTGGCTTGCTTAGTTGGGGACATTTAATATTCAACAATATTACTGATTTGCCTACATTGACACCATTATATGAGAACTGAACTGAGCTGCTGTATAGATAAATGAACTAAATTAATAACTTTTTTTACAACAAAAATGAACCCATCACTGAACTTACTCATGCTGGAGTATGACGCTACTTTCCTTTAGATCTGCTGTACAGCCGAAGCAAACTTTGTTGCTTTATTTTCTTGTTATCACTGTAAAGCTGCTTTGAAACAATCTGTATTGTAAAAAGCGCTATATAAATAAAGATGACTTGACTTGACTTGACTTGACCTTCTCTAAATGCTGTCGGACCCCCCATGGCCCATTCCTCTGAGGAAGGACCTCCTATCTTCAGCGAACGGTTCAGTCTGGCACCCCATGCTGAGGTTGTGGGACTTGCATGTCTGGCCACTCAATGAAGTTCGCCAGCTTCAGTCTCATTGACCCAGCAGGTGATTAAAACGATTTCTGAGGTGAGGGCCCAGTCCAACTGCTCGATCTTATTCATTTTGTCCTTTCTGCAAAAACGCTTGCATGATACGCTAAAAGTATATGTAGCTGCTATATCAGCTTTTCATAATGGTTTTGATGTATAGTCAGTGGGAAAGAGTGATCTGGTATTAAAGTTTTTACACGGCGCAAGACGGTTGAACCCTCCTTGCCTGACCACAATTCCCACTTGGGACCTATCTCTAGTCTTAAGTGCCCTGGCATGCTCCCCTTTCCAGCCACTTCAATTTGTTTCGCTCAAAGTTCTCTCTCTCTCTCAAGACAGTGCTTTTACTGCACTCGCTTCTGTTAAGCGAATAGGTGACATGCACACTTTGTCAGTCAACTAATCCTGCTTAAGCTTTAGTTTTAATGACTGTTACGTCGTTCTGAAACCAAGGAAGGGTTATGTGCTTAAAGTGCTTTCAATGCCGTTCAGAAATCATGTGATAACCCTCTCTCCTTACACTCAGAGCGGGTCTACGGTCGCGGAAAACCCCTCTCCGCAGCCGTTTTGTCCTGTACTCGCTCTACACATCAATGTTGAACGCACCAAGCAAATCAGACTCTCTGAATAGCTTTTTGTATGTTATGCCAGTCGCATTAAAGGTGTAATGGTGTCAAAACAGAGGCAATCCCATTGGGTTGTGGATGCGATATCCCCTTGCTTATGATTCACAGAATGCAACTTGCTCCATTAGTGTGCAAGCCAACTCCAGGAGGGGATGGCTTCCTCTTAGACGTGCGAGGGGTGTACCTATTGGGGATATTTGTTCAGCAGCAGGATGGGCTTCACAGAACACTTTTGCCAAATTCTATAATTTGTCTCTTCTAAAGTCTCTTCGCTAACTTCTCAGGTCCTTTACTGTACTGATGGTGCCGTCTCAGTCAGTTCTATGATCTGTACCACGGTTTGCAGGGAGGATAGAGCCTGTAAATGTTTATTCTCTATTGAGCGCAGAGCTCAATGCTCGCTTTATAACTTCTGTGGTTCCCTGTCCCCTGAACTCTATGTTGTTTCGTTAGCTATAGGCCTTGCGCTTCGAGGATTCGAGCCTTACGCCTGCGCTGCGCGAGACTCCACGTGACTTTCGCGGCTCGCGGGTGTCCTCTGCCTTCGCTGCTTTCGATCGCATGGTGATCATGGTCTGTATGTTCCCCGTCACTATCGTGGCACGGTCATGCAGTACTGTGTGTCGCCTGCGCCTTCGATGCAGTGCTGTCCCGGGAGTTCTGTCGAACCGGCCGCAGTGGAACGCTAGTCCTTCCCTGGCCAACCCTGGCAGAACGCGGAAAATTTTAACCACGCCCCTATGCTGGGACGCTATGCCTCCCATGCCCGGCCTGGTTGTTCCGCCACGCACACTACTGACCTCGCTCTCGGGCGACATCGGTACCTGCGTGATCCCGGGTCAGGTGATGTCCACTATGTGGTCCAGACATGGGCTTAGCCAGGTTGATGTGGTAGGGTCTGAGAATTAATTTTCTCAGCTCCCCCATGTCCCAGGCTGAGCTCTTTGGCGGTGTGGCTTCGGCCACCTGAAGCAGACTCAGGTTCTGTACCGATGGTCATCCATCCGTGCGGTCTCCTTAGTCTTCTTCCCGCCAAGGCCCCCTCAATGCGGCTGCTCCCCTCGGGCCTTCACCAGCTCTGAGTAGGAGGAAGTCGCAGGAGGGTGGCGCTGCCCGTCTCCGCCCCTTAGACTGCCACGTCAGTCTAAGCAGCACCCTTGAGGCGGGCAGCCTGGTCGGCGGTGTGGTTGAGGACTGCGCCCAACAGTCTTCGATCACTCCAGAAGCGGACTGAGGCTATGCACTGACGGTCATCCGTTGGTGTGGTCTGCTTAGTCCGCTTCCCGCCGACGCTACCTCCATGCGGCTCCTTCCCTCGAGCCTTCACCGGTCCGAGCACGAGGAGGTCGCTGGAGGCTGGCACCGCCTGTCTCTGCCCCTTAGCCGGCTAACACCTGGCTAAGCAGCACTCCTGAGATGGGCAGCTTGGAGTTAGGGCTCAGTTCTTCGGGGAGTTGGGAGCAGGACCACTCCTTCCCCCAGTGGAGGGCTGGGGGAGAATCTTGTTCTAAAGAACTGATGCTCTTTCTCTGAGCTTTAAGAGGCAGTGGATGACAGCACGCGCCGCCCACGGGCCACGCTCCTCTCATCCCCCCTCTGTCGCCAGACCCCTGCCAGAGCACGCCCCCGTGGGACGCGCGCCCTCCCCTGGCCTCCTCTGGCAGGATGCGGTTTATGACCGTGCCCCCGCACAGGGCCGCTATGCCACCCTCGCCGGTGCCGGTCATTCCGCCTCGCTGCCCCACCGACGGTACGTCTGTGGTTCGTATGACCCCGCTGGTGCACTTTCTGGAGGCCTGGTTAGAGCTTCCCAGACTGTCCCGCTGGGTCGCGAGAACCATTAGATTCGGCTACGCGATTCAGTTCGCGATATCTCCTCCCCGCTTCAGGGGAGTCCGCTTCACTATGGTCGGGGGCAATGCCCCTGTCATGAGAGCGGAGGTCGCCACCCTACTGGCGAAGGGTGCGATCGAGATTGTCCCTCCAGCCGAGATGAAGTCCGGCTTCTACAGCCCCTACTTCATTGTACCGAAGAAGTCCGGTGGGTTACGGCCAATCCTCGACCTGCGCGTCTTGAACCGCTCCCTTCACAGGCTGCCGTTCAAGATGTTAACGGCCAAACACATCCTCCAGTGTGTACGGCCGCAGGATTGGTTTGCAGCGATCGACCTGAAGGACGCCTACTTCCTTGTCTCCATTTTACCTCGACACAGACCGTTTCTACGGTTTGCTTTCGAGGGGCAGGCATACCAGTACGCGGTTCTCCCTTTCGGGCTAGCCCTGTCTCCTCGCGTCTTTACGAAGGTCGTCGAGGCAGCCCTTGTTCCCCTCCGGGAACACGGGGTTCGCATCCTGAACTATCTCGACGACTGGCTAATCCTAGCTCACTCTCGAGGCCAGGTTTGCGAACACAGGGACCTAGTGCTCCGGCACTTAGCTCGTCTGGGCCTTCGGGTCAACTGGGAGAAGAGCAAACTCTGCCCCGTGCAGAGGATCTCTTTTCTCGGTATGGAGATCGACTCGGTCGCCATGTGCTCTGCTGACTTGTCTTCGCCAATTCGAGGGCAAGAGTGCGGTTCCACTGAAACTATTTCAGAGGCTCCTGGGGCATATGGCATCCGCAGCCGCAGTAACGCCGCTGGGATTGCTTCATATGAGACCGCTTCAGCTTTGGCTTCGCGATCGAGTCCTGAGGTGGGCATGGCAACACGGCACGCTCCAAGTCCCAGTGACTCCAGCCTGCCGTCAGACCTTCACCCCGTGGACGAACCTCAATTTTCTACGGGCCGGAGTGCCCTTAGAGCGAGTTTCCCGGCATGTTGTTGTATCAACAGATGCCTCCACCACGGGCTGGGGCGCCATGTGCAATGGTCATGCTGCCGCGGGCTCCTGGACAGGACCCCAGCGCCTTTGGCATGTCAATTGTCTCGAGTTGCTGGCTGTACGTCTCGCCCTGCACCGCTTCCATGCGCTGCTCAGGGGTCAGCACGTACTAGTCCGATCAGACAATACCGCAACAGTAGCGTACATCAACCAACAAGGTGGTCTACGCTCCCGCCGTATGTCGCAACTCGCTCGCCACCTCCTCATATGGAGTCAGAAGCATCTGAGGTCGCTTCGAGCCATTTATATCCCGGGACACCTGAACCAGGCGGCCGACGAGCTGTCTCGAGTTCGGCCTCTCGCTGGAGAATGGCGGCTCCATCCCCAGACGGTCCAGCTGATTTGGGATCAGTTCGGCGACGCACAGGTAGACCTGTTTGCCTCCCACGACTCGTCCCATTGCGACCTGTTTTATTCCCTGACCGAGGGCACGCTCGGCACGGATGCACTGGCGCACAGCTGACCGCGGGGCCTACGCAAGTATGCGTTTCCCCCAGTGAGCCTCCTTGCGCAGACCTTGCGCAAGATCAGGGAGGACGAGGAGCAGGTCATTTTGGTTGCCCCGTATTGGCACAACCGGACCTGGTTCTCCGAACTAGTACTCCTCGCGACAGCACCTCCCTGGCCAATTCCTCTGAGGAAGGACCTCCTTTCTCAGGGACGGGGCACCTTATGGCACCCTCGTCCCGATCTTTGGAACCTCCACGTGTGGCTCCTGGACGGGACGAGGCAGGTTTGAGTACCCTACCACCTGCGGTGGTGGCTACCATCACTTCCGCTAGAGCATCGTCCACGAGACATGCCTATGCGTTGAAGTGGAACCTCTTCGTCAACTGGTGTTCTTCTAAACATCAAGAACCCACGAAATGCCCGATCAGTGTCGTGCTTTCCTTCCTGCAAGAAGGGTTGGAGCGAAGGCTGTCTCCCTCCACCCTGAAAGTGTATGTTGCCGCCATTGCCGCACATCACGAAGCAGTCGATGGTAAGTCTTTGGGGAAGCACGATCTGATCGTCAGGTTCCTGAGGGGAGCGAGGAGACTAAATCCTCCTCGTCCTCCCCTCGTACCCTCTTGGGACCTCTCAGTGGTTCTAACTGCCCTGCAGAGTGCTCCATTTGAGCCTTTGCAATCAGTGGAGCTTAAGTTCCTGTCTATGTAGACAGCGCTCCTGGTTGCATTGGCCTCCAGCAAGAGGGTAGGGGACCTGCAGGCATTTTCGGTTGACGAAGCGTGCCTGGAATTCGGGCCGGCTAACTCTCACGTGATCCTGAGACCCCGGCTTGGATACGTGCCCAAGGTTCCTACCACACCCTTTCGAGAACAGGTAGTGAACCTGCAAGCGCTGCCCTTGGAGGAGGCAGACCCAGCCTTGGCACTGCTCTGTCCAGTACGCGCCCTTCGTGCTTACGTAGACAGAACGCGGTGTTTCAGGACCTCAGACCAGCTCTTTGTCTGTTATGGTGGGAAGCTGAAGGGAAAGGCTCTCTCAAAGCAAAGGTTATCTCACTGGATAGTGGATACCATTGCTTTGGCATACCAGCAGCAAGGTCGTCAATGCCCCCTTGGTGTGAAAGCCCACTCCACTCGTAGTGTGGCTTCTTCTTGGGCTCTAGCGCATGGCACCTCGCTAACAGACATTTGTAGAGCTGCAGGCTGGGCGACACCCAACACATTCGAGAGATTCTATAATCTCCGAGTAGAGCCAGTTTCTTCTCATGTACTCGCTTCAACCAGCCGGTACTAGATTCTGCTCAGGTGTCTTCGCTTGCTCGCCATTCCTCTCCACGGACGGGATACGTGCGATCATCTTCTCAGGTGAGTCTGATAAGCTCTGAGTTCCTCCAGCACTGGTTACGTCAACGCCTGATTTATGCCAATCTGCCATAACACAGCTCTTGCGCTTGACTAGGTGCCTCCATGTGCATGGTCCCCCCTTTGGGCGACCCCCACATGTGTATTCCACTGTAAGTCTCTTTTGAGCGTGTGTCTTTCCCTTGGCAAGCCACCTTGCCACCCCTGGGGTTTAAATATTCCACCTGCGGCTGGACACCTCAGTGATACCCCATATGCATCCCTCTGGGTCATATGTGTCTCTCAAGTCCCCCCCTTAATGGTTGGGCATAATTGCATATTTCTCCTGAGATATGCTTCCCAGTGTACCTTGGTATTCCTGTGTTAAGTAGGACTCTTTCGTTCGTGCTATTCTCACAACAGGGAGCTCAGACTTACGCAGGGCACTGGATGACAGCCGAGGTGGCGTGATTAGACTGGAACCCCAATCGTCGTCATCCGACGTAACTCGGAGTGACCACGAAAGGGAACGTCTCGGTTACGGATGTAACCCTCGTTCCCTGAGTAGGGAACGGAGACGTTACGTCTTCCTGCCACTTCCGCTGTATCGCTGAAAAACGCCTGAGTTCAGTCTCGGCTCCTCAGCGAAGACATATCTGCATATTGCAGCGTACTTCCTTATATACCCCCTGCGGTGGGCGGAGATACGCTATGCAAATTCCGCAGACCCATGGCATTTCATTGCCATTGGCTCGTTTTATACACTCGAAGGTGAGAGGCTTTCTAAGCGAAACCCCAATCGTCGTCATCCGACGTAACGTCTCCGTTCCCTACTCAGGGAACGAGGGTTACATCCGTAACCGAGACGTTCCCTGAGAAGGGAACGATTCAGACGAAAGATTCTTAGATAATGCCGATTTGCGCTGCGTTATGATCACACGCTTGAGCGTCATAGGCCATTGCAATGGCGTTAAGCGAATCAGGCTTCAGTATTCTAATGAGGAGAAAGGTGTTTACCCAATGCGTCTGCATAAGCTGTATACAACGTCTCGTTCCCTTCTCAGTTGCGTTCAGTAAGAGACGTTTTCAGTTGATGCGTGACCAAATCTTCATTAAACATTATTTGTAGCGCTTGACATCCAAAAACCACAATAAACAATTTTTTTTTCTTTTAATATGAAACAATGTCTCAGCTTTCAAATTCTGTTGATTGTATCATGAAATTAAAACAATAAATGTTTCTGCCGCTTAATTCAAGTGGCACGTGAACCTATATCATATCTTTTTCTTAAGTTATAGCAGGAAATAAACATGAATAAACATTAGAAGGTATATGTTGAAAGATACAGTACAAATTACTGAAATGTATCATCTGATGTAATTGCTCAATCAGTGTTTCAAACGCAGAAAAACATCAATAAAACAGCTTATGAACAATCCACTAATGTCAGTTTACCTCAGCAAAGCTATTCAATGACCATAACTCTTTAGTTATCTAGAAAAATAAAGACATGTATGAAATTACATATTCATTATTTTTTACTTAACCTTTTCATTATATTTTTACTTGACATAATGATTTCTTCATTATAGGTTATGTTTAAGTAAATCTGTCATGGAAACAAGTTAGGCGTTTTTTTTAAATGGTTATATTTCACCAACAAATTGGAGTAATTCTATTACTAAAAAGTTAATATAGAAACTGCACTATGTGTAATTTAAATGTTTGTACAACTGTGTATTATTTGAGTTTTGATTATTAAATACATTTGATTAATTAATTGATTATTAAATAAATGTTAATTTCCTTTTAGGTTTGGGTTTTTGGCAGAGTGGATCCTGAATTTTCCCTTCGATGCATAGTATAAATGTATTTACACAGGAATTACAAGCGCAAGAAACAGTGAATATATGTGCTTTATGTAAGAACATCTAAACTAACAGGTTTCATGCAAGTAAAACATTTAATTTGATCTGCATATCAACTTGACAAATTACATCCAATAAATTCATTTAATTTTGTGGGTCAGATAAAGAAGAAGTAATTTTTGTGGGTTATATAAAGTAGGAATAGATCTTGAAATTACAAATGAAGGTAAGATTTTTTTTCAGGGTACATTTTAGTGTGCCACCCTAGGTGTTTTACTGTCCCCCTCTGGCCACCCCATTAAACATGTCCTGGAGGCGCCTCTGGCAAGACATCAGAGGGTCTTCAATCTCTCATTTGGGTCATGCTTTCTCATTCATGTTGTCATGTGGGCTCGTGCTGGATCTCCTGCTGCGGACATTTCAGGTTGTGCATGTTTGGGACTCCTGATAAATAATTTTGTAAATAGTTGATGAAGAAAAATTCTCATTTATTGCTGGATTGAACTGTAGCCTGGTATTATTTTTTTAATCTTGATGGACATGAAGGTGGATGTTTGATCCATGGAATATAAAAGAAATTGAGTAATTCAACTGTAAGCTTTCATATGCCCAAGGAAAACAACCTGATAGAGAAATGGTAAGGATATTGCAATTTTATTTTACTTGCAGCAAATGTTCTGTATATGCTATACATTTTGCTTTATTGCGTTTTTATTGATGTGTGTATAGTATATGCAGTTGAGTGCATAAATACCTTTATAAATATACCTTTATCAGTTTATAAATCTCTTGCAGAATTTGTACAAATATAAGAGATATGATATTTAATTGTTTAATTACCCTTCAGAATTACTGCATAACAAATGTTGGGCTATATGTAATATAAAATTATAGGGCTATATAAAATAATAACAATCGTTACTGTTAAATAACAATCGTTAAAAATAATAACACCGATCATCCTCACTGTAAAATACAAATCCGTAGAAGGTACTGGTAATTGTCTGTCAGGACATTTTCTGTTAAGTTTACGGACATTTCCTTTAACCCTTAAACAATAACACAATATAATGCGTAATTCAAAATATGAAGGAAAATCCCTTTTTTAGGGTGCTGTCTACAAAAGTTTGCATCCATTTTAGAAATGTTAAATGCATGGTCATATACTGTAGCTATTAAGAGCTCAAAATGCTGGAAAGTTGTGCGGTGGGATTTTTCTTAAAATGGTGGGCAGCTTCACTCAGGACGAAACAGGGAATATCACAAAACATATAAACAGTCTATGATCACTGACAAAGCTACGTACTAAAAACATAGCTGGGATCTATACTTTGAACATGATAATTTGTAAATACAGTTATTATTTTGTAATGTGGAGCAGTAAGTATCTGTAATGTGAATCAGGGCAGTACTAAATAACAAAACAAAATGCTCTTTTATATGATCCATGTTATTTTTAAAATTATAGAAATACCTGTATTGCAGATTCTGCCAAGGGTACGCAAACTTATGCCTGCATACAAAAATAAAATACTTGCCCCAGCCTGAGTCTACCTTCATTAGTTTACTCTTGCCTGAATATGATTAGTTTCGGAGGATGAATTATTCTAATTTAGGAGAGTTTTTTATTTTTTTTTTTACATTTTTGAAACCAACATACAAATCCACTTGTAGAGAAAGCAAACATTGTGCAGTGCAATAGATTGTTTGACGTAAAACCTTTTAGTAACTAGCCTTGGTCTTCTCTGTGTATTATTATTACAAACTAAGTGAATTTGATCTTCAGTATTGTCTCTACAAAACATGTCAAATGGCTATGTGTTTAACTCTCATGTCCAGTATGGATTCATCAACACATGTTTGAAGTCTCTAGTGATTGACAGATTTGGAGAAGAGACATGGGACAAACTAAGGTGAGCATCCATAACGCTCCTACAAATTACTTGATTTTACACAGAAAAATACTGATTTTGATTGGATTTTTGCAGGGATGAGGCAAGGGTTCAAGACACCTTTATGACTTATGAAGTGTACACAGATGACATCACCATGCAATTAGTGACAGAGGCCTGCAAGATGCTTGGTAAAGCACTTTCACTTCTTTCTTAAGACTGAGTTTGATTTTCAGAGCACCCAGCAGTATTTATTAGAAAGAGCGTGTTTGTTCTTTGTCGTTAATGCACACTTTATAAAACGGATAGTTCCAGTACTTGATTCTGATTGGTTGAGCCACGTTCAAAGCCGTTGTAAATTACTCAACAAACATACACCTGTGACTGTATTACATTAGTATTACTGCGCATTACATTAGTATTACTAAGGGGGTTTTAGGCTAACAACGCCCCTTAGCTGTTCTAAATCCACTGTACACCACGGCTTCGCTGGGCTTATTGCTCAATTCTGTGTTTATCCAAAGACCTTGATCAAAGTGTGTTGCTGAGGCAGTTTGGAGAATACTTCTTTGAATTCTGCAAAAGGTCTGGATATGATCATATGTTGCGCACCCTTGGAGGAAATCTATTTGAGTTTATGGAGAATCTGGATTCACTGCACAGCTATCTCTCTCTTTCCTACAAGGTAAAGTGAGCAGGACATTATTATTCCCATAAACATCTTGAGGAGAATTTCGATCAAAGACACTGTTTCATAATTTATTTGTTAATCCAGAATTAATAGCCCACTTTTGATGTGCCAAAATAGGACCTTTCATTCTCACTCAATATTACTTTTTCTGAGTTAGTGATTTATTTATTCATGCATTCAGAATCATTTATAAATATTTATTCTTGTGATAAGAACTACAAAAACATATGGTGTGATCTTTCATGTGCAAAATTTCTATAGCAGATTTGTGTTATCTTTATTTTATTTTAGGAAATGAACGCACCATCATTCCGTGTAGAAAAAAACAATGATGGCACCTTGCTGTTGCATTACTACTCGGACCGACGAGGTCTTTGTCATATTGTCCCTGGTAAACTATCTATCTATCTATCTATCTATCTATCTATCTATCTATCTATCTATCTATCTATCTATCTATCTATCTATCTATCTATCTATCTATCTATCTATCTATCTATCTATCTATCTATCTATCTATCAATCTATCTATCTATCTATCTATGCAAGCTATATGTGCGTAAGGAAGTAATGAAATTTTCTGGTTGACTGGTCAATTTCTGATGCTGAAGGTATCATTGGAGCTGTGGCCAAAGACTTCTTCAACAGCACAATAAAGATGGAAATAGTGAACCAGATAGAGGAAGTTGAGAGGATGGGGAAAAAGGAGCATATTGTTTTCCTCATCACACCAGTGTTCTTAGACAAAGTATGCACTGAAAATGCTTTCTCACCAACTCTACACAATTTATTTTTGATGTTCTAGATATATGTTGTAACATATATTAATAATATTGCATTATTTCACAGTTATATACAACATTATGTACAGTATACTATTGGGGATTATGGTTTTGCTTGGGCATATACAGTAACACACACCTTCACTGTTTTCTTTCCAGGACTTTTCTAAAAGGTCCCTCCTGAAGAAGTCTCAAAATCCTGTGCAGAAAAACCACTGGGGCACAGTCAGAAGCTTGATACATCCAGAAAAGGGTAAAGATAGAATACAATTATTTGTTCTAGGCAGACCATGATGTATATGAGATGCAACAAAATTGACAAGTATTATTTTAATTCTGTTATGTATACCTCTTAACTGAGCCTCATTTTTAGTCAATCACAAAATGATTTTCTGATGATGGTCTGTATGCTTTGTAATCAGCAACATTCTTATATTACAAATTTTCTAAACAAATTACCATGTTTTCCTGAGATTAATTGTAGAGTAAACTTTGTATTTATGAGTGATTGTATTAATTTGATTTTTCTTTCCACATCAGATAAAACTTTAAGTGGATTTGAGCCTGTGTACCCAGATAGTCTCTGCATCGATCTGAAGACATTTTGCAATGCCTTCCCTTTCCACATTGTGTTTGATGAAGAAGTAAGTGATGGTTGAGGATTTACATTTATTTATTTAATAGACAAGTTTATCTGAAGCAACTTACAAATAAGGTAATGTGTATCAGATTAGTACTGTACACAAGCTAGAGCAGAAATAAAATGCAGAAATCAAAGGCAGAAAATAGTGGGAAAACATTTAAATATACAGTATATTATCATTATAGGAAGTTTGTTTATGGTTGTGTATTAATTTTTACCCATTGAAAGCATTTGTTGAGTGATGAGCAAACATCCTATAGTAAAATCGCACTAATATTTATAAGCTAATCTGTTAAATGTCAACACTACTGTAAAGCCGACATAAGGATATAAAGGTCATGCACAACTGAACATGCCACAGAAATCCAGCAGCTAAGTGTCATGTGATGTCACCGGATGCATCACAACTTCCACCAGCAAGTAACAGTGGCATAATATAAGATCTGGAAAAATATAAGATGCCAGTGTTGTGCAAAGAATACTGCACATGACAGCAACAGCTCACTGCATGAGGCAGTGGTTGTAAAGCTGTGTCATCTTCTTAGTCAGAGTTAAGTGCACATTGTTGGTCATTATTTGTGTGAAATTGAAAATAATCTCAGAATGTTATTTCAGAATGTAGAACAGAATTAAAAGCAGAATTAACTTGAGCTAAGCAATCTTCACCGGGAAATGCCATGGAAAAAAGTGTTCCGGTGTGCAGATATTTTACACAAGTTAGCATTTATCCTAATATACTATATGCATGTGAATTTGTATGTGCACAAATTTCTATATTAATTTTGTACTTATGCAACATTTATACATCAGGTGGTTTATAGGCAGCAGACCTGTCCAGTGGGAGTTCACTCTTGTCCGCAGCAGAGTTTTAGACAGAACTCTTTTAAGGGCTTTAGACCGTGAAAGGAAAGAGATTGGTCTGTAATTTCGACTGCTGTGGTTCCGTGTTCTTTCTTTGAGCCTTCTTAAATGTGGAAAGTTGCCATGTTGTTACAGATGTGTTGATAAAGTGACTGTGAGGGCTAAAGTTTGAAAGCATTCTGTTTAACATTTTCTGCATTGCTTAGTGCCTAATATTTTATTAAGTCATTGATATTTTCTTCTACTCAATGCATCCATTCAGCTACAGGTTAGACAGGCAGGGGTGACTATTCAGAGAATTGTGCCAGAGTTACAGACCAGGTGTGGCCAGCTGGATCAATATTTCACCATCCAGAATCCAAAGGTGACTTTCAACATCTGCAGCATCCGCAAGTTCATTAATAGCCATTTTATTTTGCGGACAAAAAGAGAAATAATGTCTATGGCTTGGAAAGAGAGACCCATGCTAGAACTGAGAGGTGAGAATTCTCAGACATTTATTCCTGATTGTTTCTGCTGTTCTGTCAAAAAAAATTAAAACATTAATCTGTAATATGAGCTGTATGTATATTAATTGAAATGAAAGTGGTGTGGGGAACACTATGTGTCTCTTTGTCTGTGGTTTTCTCACCTGTTCCTGAAGACATCCATGAATGTCTCCTTTGTCTGACACACCCATTTCAGGTCTTGGAGTCTCTACCAATAATGTCCTGAATCAAGTGTGTTTAATTAAGGAGACATACTAAATGTGCACTGCTAGGAGAGCTCCAGGAACAGAGTTAAGAAAGTCTCAGGTTACCTATGTAACCCGGTTCCCTGAGAGGGAACGAGACACTGCTTCATGGCATTGGCAAATAGGTGCCTGAGAAACACTCCATCAGATTCTATTGTCTGAAGGAAGGCACTTTCAGGCTTGCCCCAAGGTGTGGCGACGCAGCGTCTCGTTCCCTCTCAGGGAACCAGGTTACCTACAGTATGTAACCTGAGATGTTCCCTTTTGAATAGAAACTTTGAATCTGCTTAATGGAGTTGACGTTATGGGAACAACAATTCCAACATCAACAAACCAAGGGGAAATCAGAATCAGAATGAGCATTATTTGCCAAGTATGTTTACACACACAAGGAATTTGTCTTGGTGACAGGAGCTTCCAGTGCAGAAAAAAGTACAGACATGATGCAGACATACATAGGAATTACATAGTAGAAATAAAATATAACAATAATATAAGAAACACAAATTTAAATAATGCGATATATACAGCCGTAGAAAGAAAAAAAAATAAGAAAAAATATATAAATATATATTAATGAATGTACAGATATGTTATTTAAGTGAATCGTTTATGATGTAATTTACAGATGTAAAATTGTAGATGTTATGTACAAATGTACAGTTATGGTAGACCATGTACAGTTATGAGAGTTTTAATTGTTCAGGCTGAATGTAGCCTGTGGAAAAAAAACTGTTCTTGTGCCTGGCTGTTCTGATGCTTGGTGCTCTGTAACGCTGGCCAGAGGGCAACAGTTCAAAGAGAGACTGGGATGGGTGTGTGGGGTCCAAAGGGATTTTCTTAGCCCTTTTTCCCACTCTGCAGGTGTAAAGATCTTGGAGGGTGGGAAGGGGGGAACCAATAATCTTTTCAGCCGTCCTGACTGTCCGTTGTAGTCTCCTGGGGTCTGATTTGGTAGCTGAACCAAACCAGACAGTTATTAATGAGCACAGGACAGACTCGTTTATGGCCGAGTAGAACTGTTTCAGCAGCTCCTGTGGCAGGTTGAACTTCCTCAGCTGGTGAAGGAAGTACAACCTCTGCATGTGAGTGTCCCACTTCAGGTCCTGGGAGATGGGGGTGCCCAAGAACCTGAATGACTCCACTACTCCCACAGTGCTGTTCATGATGGTGAGTTGGGGGAGTTCAGGGGGATTTCTCCTGAAGTCCACTATCATCTCAGCATGTTCAGCTCAACGTTGCACCAGACAGCCAGATGTTCAACCTCCAGTCTATAAGCAGACTCGTCATCGTTTTGGATGAGGCCGATGACTGTTGTGTCATTGCAAATTTCAGGAGCTTGACAGATGGGTCTTTGGAGGTGCAGTCATTTGTGTACAGGGTGAAGAGCAGTGGGGAGAGGATGCAACCCTCAGGAGCACCAGTGCTAATAGCGAAGGTCCTGGATGCAGCCTCCTTACTGCGCCCACCAAAGCAAACCAAGAGTTGGGTGGATTCATGCCACTGGCCTAAGCAGTGGACGTAAATCCTAAGGGCCCAGGTTGGACATAAAAAATGCAGTCTTTCTTGCTCCAGCGACTCATGCGGCGGAGGAAAGAAAGCCTGAAGGATGACTGGCCCTTGGCCAGTCGCAGAAGGCACCTTTGGGACGTAATCCAGGGTGTAACCAGGGGAAAAGTCTAAACAGGAGGAGGCTACTGACAGTGCCTGAAAATCTCCTACTCTTTTAAGCAAAGTCAGTATTAACAAAAGAGACACTTTTGTCAGTAACTTTTGAGGCTAACTGTAGGGGCTCAAATGAATCCAAGTCAAGTCAGGTCACCTTTATTTATATAGCGCTTTATACAATACAGATTGTTTCAAAGCAGCTTTACAGTGATAACAGGAAAATAATGCATTTCTTCTATTGTTCAGCTGAAGCCAGTTCAGTGTTGATTTAGTTCCATTGTAAATATCATCAATTATTAAATTAGTTCATTTCATCTATAACGCAGTCCTGTAAAAAAAATTATGTCCCAGGAAGGGACTTGCGGCCTGCAGATAGGCTTCAGCCGACTGCCGCACTGCGCTAAAAAGCTGGAGACTAGGGGATGTCTCCCAATAGAAGCTCCATCAATAGGTATATGAATAGCCGAGAGCTTCCACTTCATAGCATACAGCTTCCTCATGGAGGGAGCTCTAGAACTTAAAATAATCTCAACAATCTCAATTGAAAGACCAGAATCTATGAGCTGGTACCCCTCAGGGACCAGACCCAAAGTTTCCAGATCTCTGGTTGGGGGGAGATATATTGACCCCTGCACTTGCGAAAGAAGGTCCCTTAATCCAAAACTGAACCCTTGCTAGAACTCCCGGAAGCAGATCTATTGAAGGAAAGGCAAACATGAGAAACTTCCTGTGTTCTGGCAATATCTCAATGTGGAATATGTGTCCTTCAAATCTATCTTCATAGACCAATCCTTGGTTAGAATTTGTGACACGATAAGTTTCAGTGTTAACATCTTGAACCTGTATGTCCACGGAGTAGGGATCAAGCAACTCAGATCTAGAATGGGACGCAACCCCCCTTCTTCTTAGGAACCAGGAATTAGCAAATGTAAAAGCCTGATTCTCTGTCGGGAAGAGGTATGATGTTCGATGGCCCCTTTGGCCAAGAGAGACTGAAGTTCCAAGGACATAATATCTGTTTGATCCGAGTACACTACAGTGGGCTGGACACCAGTAAAACAAGGTGTACATGAGGCAAACTGGATCCTGTAACTCTTTTCTTTTGAGAACCCATTGAGATACATTCGGCAGAAGTCAACACGCTGCCAAATGATCTAAAAGCGGTATCATCTTTTCGATAACCGGAAGAGATGTGGTCTGTTCGCTTTCCTGTAACAGCCTGCTGGGAGGGAGCAATCCAACAGGTAGCACTGACTCTTTTTCTCTTTTGGCACATGATGGCATGGTGTGGACCAACTCGCCTCAGGGAAGAGAAGTGACTTCCTCAAGACAAAGAAGCTTTTGGCGTGTTTCTCAGGCATCTATAGACCCCTTCACGGTCGACGTCACAGGAAAATTCTAAGTTCGCAGTGCGCATGTCGGGGTCAGAAAGTTCATTCCATCCCATTGAATTGTGTGTTAACCAGAGAATTTCTCGTCAAGAAAAAATGCCTACTTGTTGCGTCGTGGACTGTGAAAATCACACCAGTTGTGGAGTCAAGTTTTTCAAGATTCCTGCAGGATCTCATCCGTTTTTAAAAAAAAAATAGACGACATTTGTTCAGATCTATTTTTTTTACAGTCTATGGTTCAGATAGATACTGCTATCTGCTAAGTAGCATAACACAGGTCACAATTAATTCCAGATATCGAACTTCACCTAACTATTAAACCAGTCTACAGTTTACAGAAAACATTTGTTTACTTACCAGGGCTTAACTAACGTTATACCGTTGTTGTCACAATAACTGTCATAACACAATAACACTACAAACACGAGCATCTTTAATCGTAGCATTGTCCCAGTCTGCCCGTTTATTATATAAAAAAAATACACATACTTAACAGTGTTAAATTTGAAAAAATACTGTTCGAAAGAGCTGCTTGGTTTGTTTCCACAGTTATCTGCGTGGTTCCTCGGCGATGAAGTTCCACATTTACGGCTGTCCAACACGAAAATGCAGCAAAGCCGTTCACAATATTTTCTTCAGATAACTCCAAATTTCTCCCACACACTGGACTTGATTTTTGATGACTGTCAACAACTTTACAATCTTCACTAGCTATTCTTTTCTTCAACTCCTCAGCATCCATCTCGACGACTGCACGCAGATCGCGCGCGCGGTTATGATGCATTTTTAAAAGTGAAAGATCCTGGGAGGGCGTGGCGCGTGGGCAAATAAACTGATGTGGATTTTAAATAATTTTATCAACTTCAAATACAGGCATAATTTTGTAGACGTGTTCCTAAAAATATGAATGTATTTTTACGTTTGCATGTGATTGTTTTAAACCCGTGTTTAGACCCGTGTTTCCCCCGTTTCCGACACGACACAGTTGTTTGAGCAAAATTTGCGGGTCACCCGTCCAAACCCGTGCAGGACTCTAATCAGGCAGACAATCGCCATTAGCTAAAACAAGTTTATTATGGTTCTGCTCCCGTTCCTGTGATGGCAAAGACAGTGCATAATATGCCGGTCTATAATAGCCGCACCATTTTTCTGACCCCATGCTGCGCGCGCACCCAACCTAGGCGTTCGATGTTTACAAACATTGAAGGGGTCTATACATAGTCTCGGTGACATGCTACTCAGACACCAGCTTCAGAGACCGGCTCACACAGAACCAATCCCATAATGTCAACGCCATGACGCAGTGTCAAAGTTCCTATTCGAAACTTATAATAATAGCATAGATGTATTTTTGACCAAATCTGTATACTTGATTATTGTATCTTATATTTAGATTTATTTTCCAGGCTTATATAACTTTGACAAATGTTAATTAATAGAATTATTAGAATTAATTTCTGCATTCATTCAGATTTTCCCTTTTCATCTCCTGTCCACCTCACAACCTTTTGTACCTTTAGGGAATATCAAATTAACCTCTCTAATGACTGTGGTTTTGTAACTTAATCACACTAAAATGTGGTGTATCATCTGTAACTTAAGACTGTAACTAGCCCCATATTTAACATTCTCTGCATCCCTTAATGCATTTGCCTCTATACCTCTTTCCTAATATTTTTCTTACTTCCTTCTCCCAGGACAAATGATATGGATGCCTCTGTTGCGTTGCATGCTGTACCTAGCTTCGCCCTTACTTCGCAGCTTGCAGGAGCTGGAGGAGCACTGCATGCACCTCTCTGATATTGCTCCACATGACGCTACACGTGATTTGATCCTGCTTAACCAGCAGCGTCTAGCGGAGATGGAGCTCTCCAACCAGCTAGAACGGAAAAAGGAAGAGCTGCATCATCTCTCAAAACACCTTGAGGAAGAAAGGCAGAAGACAGAAAATCTACTCTATGCCATGCTGCCTAAACATGTTGCCAACCAGCTGAAAGAGGGCAAGAGAGTGGAGGCAGGTGAATCAAATGGAGGGATGGATGGTTAGGCAAGCAGAGAATGCAATGAGTAAGGTTTCAGTAGAAGTGGTGAGAGAATAGAAGTGTGTCCCACAATGTACCTTTTTAGTATTTTCAGTTAAAGCTAGGCAGTCATTCCATTTAAATTCTCAGTTGTAAAGTGCTAGGTTCTCATTTGATTCATTAATTTATCATTCAGTAATTTAAATTCCATTCAGTAATTACACAACCACCTCTCAAATTGTCCAAAATTAACTCCCTGCATAGACTGTCAGAGTAAAAAGTACAAATGCACAGTGAGTTTCAACATCTGTGTCTGAAAGTGCAACTGGGTGACAAGAGAAAGAGGGGAACAGGATCAGGAAAGGATCTCGAGCTGTGACTTGTTGCGCTGCTGTGCCATATGTCAGATGAACTTATTGTTCATTGAGATTTTATTATATATGATAGAATAAGTTTGTACAATTTTGGTAACATTGTTATAACATTTAATTATTGCAGATTTGTAATTAGTGTTTTTTTTTTTTTTTTACCAGTAAAAAGCAGTATAATTAAACACGGTTGACAAGAAACTGTTGACCAGCAAAATAATATTATGACGTTATAAAAAAAAAAAAAAAATTGACAACCATCATAATTTCTGTTTAATATGTTTAACAAAGCTAAATCTAAATGTACCCTCATATATTTATTTAACTACCCCTTACGGTAATCACACCCCTGGGTGGCAGTCACTGCTCTAGGACATCTTTGGATCAGGATTGATTCTACTATATACTTTTACTGGTACTAATTCAGGTCATGTTGGACAGAATGCCTCAGGAGGACTTCAGATATCTGTCTATGACATGTTATAAAATAATCATTACTCTACTGTTGGGGACCAGGATGCAGAGATCAGAAACTCCATCTACAGGGGCACTATGAACTTACTTATGGTGTCTGCTGAGATCACTTATGTGTCACAGTACAGTCTAGAGTGAGTAGTTTATTTGTTACCAAGTGACTGTCGAATGCGCATGCGTCGCGTCTGAACGCGTTGTTGTCTTTGGAGCTCTATCGATTTGATTTATAATTCTTGATTTTACTCTTTAAACTTACTTACAACAAACATTTTCTACTTTGCCTCACTGAGAAGCACTACTGCTCAAACCTCATAGTTACAACGCTGGCTGTTGAGCAGACGTGTCTCAAGCCTGTTAGTGATCCAACGCTGGATACTCTTATAGGTTACTCCCGGGGATCACGGCTGAACGCGTCTTCTCAACACTCACTTACAAACATTTTTCACC
Source organism: Scardinius erythrophthalmus (assembly GCF_964197995.2). Classification (NCBI taxonomy): domain Eukaryota; kingdom Metazoa; phylum Chordata; class Actinopteri; order Cypriniformes; family Leuciscidae; genus Scardinius; species Scardinius erythrophthalmus. Next base: position 39,227,236 of record NC_138227.1, on the reverse strand, counting down.
TATCGTGCGTCTACTCTACACCCGTACCACTAAAAAGACGGATTATATCTAAGACGTTTGACAGAAATTAGTATTAATTGATAGCATCACTGGTTGTGTCGTTGCTAACTTACTGTCCATCTGTTAAAATGGCGAATATATCAGATGTATGTAGTCTACCTTTTGGTGCAGGTGAGGACACATTTGAGCTGCACGCGGTACAGTCTGAGCTGGAAGCTGTTGAGAAACAGATCCACGACCTTTTAGTGAGACAGGCCGAGCTGAGAGACCGGCGTTTGGCTCTTGAAACATCACGCGCCGATGCTCACAAATCAGAGATTAATGTTACTAACCCGCTGACTCCGACCTCGTCTACTCCGTGCGTTACTCGGCATCGGTCCCGAGCGCCAAGGTCGCGATCAGCCATGGTCTCGTTCACTCCGGCTCCAACACGCCACCACGAAGCCTGGATATTTCCGCAGCGGAAGACGCGAGTCAGGTCTAGACCAAGACCCTCTCCGACCCTCCCGGTTTTCGAGTTATCCACACAAAACCGCTTCTCCGCTCTTCGCGAAACAGAACGCGATGCTGTGATCATCGGTGATTCCATTGTTCGGCACGTCCATGCTACATCAGGTAAAAATAAGGTGCACAGTCACTGCTTTCCTGGTGCTCGTGTTTCTGAAATCGCTGCTCGCGTTCCCGATATTCTGAACGATAACGAGCGCGTCGGAACTTTGGTATTGCACGCGGGAGTGAACGACATCAGGCTGCGCCAGACGGAAGTTCTGAAGAAAGACTTCAGGAATCTGATCGATACGGTACGCAGCACATCGCCTGATATAACGATCATTGTGTCAGGACCGCTTCCCACGTACCGTCTAGGACATGACAAGTTTAGTAGATTATTCGTGCTAAATGAATGGTTAACGTCATGATGCAATGAGCAGAAACTGCTCTTTGTAAATAATTGGAATCTGTTTTGGGAGCGTCCTAGGCTTTACCGTGCTGATGGCTTACACCCAAACAGATTCGGATCGGATCTTCTGTCAGATAACATCTCCAAAATGTTAAATACCTTTTGACTAGTAACCAAAAGTCCAAATCATAGTCTCTGCTGCACCAAATTAACTGATATAAATACTAGTGTAGAACATTGCATAGAAACTGTGTCTATTCCTCGTTTAGTGCGATCAAATAATAAATCTACTGCAGGATCTAGGAAAAATCTAATTGTTATTAAAACAGAAAATGTTGCTATTAGTAAACAAAAACAATTTCTAAAGCTAGGTCTTTTAAACATTAGATCACTCACACCTAAGGCAGTTATTGTAAATGAAATAGTCACAGATAATAGCATCGATGTACTTTGCCTTACTGAAACCTGGCTTAAACCAAATGATTATTTCGGTCTAAATGAGTCTACTCCATCAGGATACTCCTATAAGCACGAGCCCCGTCTGATTGGTCGTGGTGGCGGTATTGCAACTATCTATAGAGATATTCTCAATGTTACTCAGAAAACGGGTTATAAGTTTATTTCATTTGAAGTACTTGTACTAAATGTTACGCTCTTAGATGATAGAAAAACATCCCTATTATCTTTAGCCTTGGCTACCGTATATAGACCATCAGGGCCTTACGCTGATTTCCTAAAAGAATTTGCAAATTTTCTCTCAGATCTATTGGTCAATGTCGATAAAATATTAATTGTTGGAGATTTTAACATACACGTAGATAATCAAAATGATACGTTAGGGGCTGCGTTTATAGACTTATTAAACTCCTTTGGGGTCAAGCAAAACGTTACCGGACCAACTCATCGTTTTAATCATACACTCGATTTAATTATATCACATGGAACCGATCCAACCGATATAGATATCATTCCGCAAAGTGATGATGTAACTGACCATTACATGGTAACTTGCATATTACGTACCCCGGTAATATATCATGCTGCGCCGCGTTATCGATTAGGCAGAACAATCCTTCCATCCACCATAGATCATTTTTCAAATTGCTTATCGGATCTGTCTCAGCTGCTGCCTGAACCTAAACAAACAGATGAACTAGACGAACTAACCAGCACTATGAGCACCATTCTCTCTGGAAAATTGGATATTGTTGCACCTATGAGACTAAAAAAGGTCAGAGAGAATATTAAAGCACCATGGTACAACAATACTACTCGTGTTCTAAAGGGAGAAACCCGTAATTTAGAGCGTAAATGGAAACAAACTAATTTAGAGGCTTTTAGAATCGCTTGGAAAGACAGTACGTCACGCTATAAAAAGGCCCTAAAAGCGGCCAGGGCTGAGCACCTCCGCAAACTAATAGAAAATAACCAAAACAATCCTAGGTTCTTATTTAACACCGTGGCTAGACTAACAAATAAACAAGCGTCACCTGAACAAAATATCCCGTTACAGTTTAGTAGTAATGATTTCATGAATTTTTTCACTGAGAAAATAGAAAACATCAGATCCACAATTGTAAACGTTCAATCTTCAATCGTGCCTTATAATTCAGCCTCGATTATCACCCCGCAAGAACAATTACAGTGCTTTACAACTATAGAACAAAAAGAGTTAAATAAACTTATCATTTCCTCTAAAACAACAACGTTTATTAGATCCCATACCAACTAAACTATTGAAAGAAGTGTTACCTATAGTGGAAGAGCCTCTCCTCAATATTATTAACTTGTCTTTATCTTTGGGTCATGTTCCAAGAACATTTAAATTGGCAGTTATAAAACCTCTCATTAAGAAACCACAATTAGACCCAAATAACCTAGCAAATTATAGACCCATTTCAAATCTTCCTTTTATGTTCAAAATATTAGAAAAAGTTGTGTCTGCCCAACTGGGCTCTTTCTTGCAAGAAAATGACACCTATGAAAAGTTTCAGTCTGGATTCAGGCCGCAACTGAAACTGCGCTTGTTAAAATCACAAATGATTTACTCTTAGCTTCTGACCAAGGCTGTATCTCAATGCTAGTTTTACTTGATCTTAGTGCTGCGTTCGATACTATAGATCACACAATACTCTTAGATCGACTACAAAACTATACCGGTGTTCAAGGACAAGCATTAAGCTGGTTCAGATCATACCTATCTGACCGCTACCATTTTGTCTATTTAAACGGAGAAAAATCGATCATAACTCCAGTAAACTATGGAGTGCCGCAAGGATCTGTGTTAGGCCCTCTATTATTCTCAATATATATGCTGCCACTTGGAAATATTATAAGGAAACATGGAATTAGTTTCCATTGTTATGCTGATGACACTCAACTATATATTTCATCACGGCCGGATGAAAACGCTAAATTATCCAAATTGACAGAGTGTGTTAAAGATATAAAAGATTGGATGACGCACAATTTTCTTTTATTAAATCCAGATAAGACAGAGGTAATACTTATCGGTTCAAAAAAACGCCCACAAAACCTCTTACAATACAACTTTAACATAGTAGGGTGTCCTGTTACTTTATCCTCTACAGTAAAAGACCTGGGTGTTATATTAGATTGTAACTTGTCTTTTGAAAATCATATTTCATATGTTACAAAAACAGCCTTTTTTCACCTTAGAAATATTGCTAAGTTACGTAACATGCTATCAGTTTCTGATGCAGAAAAGTTAGTTCATGCATTCATGACCTCGAGACTAGATTACTGTAATTCTTTATTAGCTGGTTGTCCTGCATCCTCAATAAACAAGCTACAGTTAGTCCAAAATGCCGCCGCTAGAGTTCTTACTAGATCAAGAAAATATGATCATATAACACCAATTTTATCATCACTACATTGGTTACCTATAAAGTTCCGTATTAATTACAAGGTATTGCTACTGACTTATAAAGCCCTAAACGGCTTAGCTCCAGTTTATTTAACGGATCTTCTATCGCCCTATAATCCATCGCGCTCTTTAAGATCACTAAACTCGAGGCTTTTGGTCATACCTAGGATATCCAGATCCACCAAAGGAGGGAGAGCATTTTCACATTTAGCTCCTAAACTCTGGAATAGTCTTCCTGATACTGTTCGTTGCTCAGACTCGCTCTCCCAGTTTAAAACTAGATTAAAGACGCATCTCTTCAGCCAGGCATTCATATAATATTTTAATCTTACAGTTTAATCCGGTCTCTACTTCATAAACGCCAGAGGAGAACTGGCCCCCGACTGAGCCTGGGTTCTCCCAAGGTTTTTTTTTTTCTCCATTAGGTCACCTGATGGAGTTTTTCGGTTCCTTGCCACTGTTGCCTTTGGCTTGCTCAGTTGGGGATACTTAATTTGATTAATCGATTCAACAGTGCTATTGATCAGCATTACCAAACGTGGATGTTTTACACCAGAAACAAACACTGATATACTATTTTATTTAATACTGTGAAGCTGCTTTGATACAATCTGTATTGTGAAAAGTGCTATATAAATAAAGTTGACTTGACTTGACTTGACTTAGTTGAGGCATGGGTCTACTTACAGCTTTTATTGAGATGGGACGATAATCTAGGAATAAAAGAATTAAACAACCCAATGGGGAAATCGCAAACATGACAGCAATATGTTTTGTATTGTTGTGAATTGTTCTTAGTTCCTTGTCCCACTGTGCAACAAGAAACAGAAATAAAAATTATTTATGTACTGACAGATTTTTATGAAAAATATACAGAACTGGACTCTGTATACAGAGTTCACCTGGTGCAATTTGTGTATGTGTTCTGTGAGGTAGGGCTCTCTCAATTGTCCTCATTCATCAGCTGGTGTAGATACTCCTTAGTCTCTCTTTGTTGGTTCTCTGGATCTGGTAGCACTTCCCTGATAGGAGCACTGAAAGTCTTCAATAATTTTCCTGGCCCTAGTTCTGCATCGCTGAGTGTATATGTCTGTGATGCAGGGAAGAGAAGTCTTGATGTCCTTCTCTGTTGTCCTTATCACTCTGGATAGTGCCTTTTGGTTCTGCAATAACCCCCCTTTGGGTAAACAGAACAGAACTAACGTGAATTTATTGCAGATTTCATTCATTCAAGATTTTAAAGTATAATATAATTTGATAATTTATTCAAATTAAAAGGGCACTCAGATAGCCAAATCCTGACTGCACGAGAGGAGGAGCTGGGGATGGAGGAGGGTAATTAGCTCCTGAGAAACGCAACAGCTGCTGATAATACTGGAGGAGCTTATATATGAATACAGTGATAGGTGTCATATTCCTATAGGTAGACGTGGCTTGTTTCAGCGTGTTGTTACTGGAACAGCACATCCACAACTGGAGTAAAACTTTCTAGCTAGCACATAATCTTTTTTTTATTTCTATTTCTAAATGCTCATCCCCAGTTTATATACATATAGGGTAATAGACTAACAAGACACACCTTAACACAATCAGAGAACTAATCATCAAGGAAAAACTGCACAGGACTTCAACAATAAACAGGAAAAATCAACAGGAAACAGTCCTATGAGCTGTTGTTCATTTGTATTTAGACTTTTCCTTCCAAAATGTTTGTTTGCAGCGGAAAGAAAACGGATTTGTTCTACAACATGGAGTAACATCCGTGAATGTCAGAAATCACTCAGAAACATTACTAGGCAAACAGTAGTGGGAACGCCCACTAGCGACCTCACCGCCAGCCACTGGCGACATGCAGCAACAAAGTCGCTTGTAGTGTGAACGCAGCTTACGTCATTCATTATAATTTGCATTTTTGCCTTACCAGGACTATAGTCAAATCTTGACTCTACAGTGCTTTTCTTTTAGGTGAGTTTGAAGAGTGCACCATCCTCTTCAGTGATGTGGTGACCTTCACAAATATCTGCTCTGAGTGTGAACCCATCCAGATTGTTTCCATGCTCAATTCTATGTACCTGAAGTTTGACCGTCTTACCTCTGTACACAATGTTTACAAGGTGAGCCTTAGTCATGATGATTTTTTTTAAATGTAAGACTACATTTATTAATTTTGATTTGATGTTACAAAATGTGTTCGACAGGTTGAGACAATTGGAGATGCTTACATGGTTGTTGGTGGTGTGCCAATCCTGATGTCAAGTCACACTGAGCGTGTTGCCAACTTCGCCCTAGGCATGATCATAGCTGCAAAAGAAGTTACTAACCCTGTGACTGGTTGCCCTATTCAGGTGATGGGGGTTATCTTTGATTAATACTTTAGACTTGAGATTCAGTGTTTCAGTCTGTAATGTCAAGCCATACCTGCTTCAAATATTCACATTTCCATGAGAAAGATTACAAATCTTCAGAGGGTTTAGGAAAGAGTTTGGATTGATTTTTGTGAAAAAATATAATTTTCTCTTATTCATATCTTATTTATACTCTCTGTTTTTAAATTGACTTCTATTAAAGTGGTGTTTTGTGTCCCAGATTCGAGTGGGCTTGCACAGTGGACCAGTGTTGGCAGGGGTGGTTGGTGAGAAGATGCCTCGCTACTGTTTATTTGGAGATACAGTTAACACGGCGTCCCGAATGGAGAGTCATGGCCTGCCTGACAAAATCCACATTAGTCCCAGTGTTTATCAGTGAGAAGCATGAAAATATGTCCTCTGTCTCACAGTTACTTCAAATAATCTCTATTTGGCACTGTAAATATACAGTATATATATATATATATATAAACCTTAATGTAGATTAATACTTATTTGGCTGATTTCTTGTTAACAGTGCTCTAAGAAATAAAGGCTATCAGATGGAGGAGCGTGGAGAGATAGAGGTAAAAGGTAAAGGAAGAATGCAAACCTACTTCCCAGCAAACACAGAACGTTCCCCTAACGTTCCCGTTTGGTTCCCATTTGGTTATTTTTTTGGGAACCAAACAAGAACGTTCTGGGAACGTTCCCTGTATGTTATTTTTAGGATCTATGTTTATAACATTAAGGGAACGTTCCCAGAACGTTCCCTGTAGGTTATTTTTAGGTCTAAATTTATAACCTAAAGAGAACGTTCTGGGAACGTTCCCTGCAGGTTGTTATTTAATAACCTAAAGAGAACCTTCCCAGAACGTTCCCTGCAGGTTATTTTTAGGTTTAATTTTTATAACCTAAAGAGAACCTTCCCAGAACGTTCCCTGTAGGTTATTTTTAGGTTTATTTTTTATAACCTAAAGAGAACCTTCCCAGAACGTTCCCTGTAGGTTATTTTTAGGTTTAATTTTTATAACCTAAAGAGAACCTTCCCAGAACGTTCCCTGTAGGTTATCTTAAGGTTTAATTTTTATAACCTAAAGAGAACCTTCCCAGAACGTTTCCTTGCAGGTTTTAGGTTTTATTTTTATAACCTAAAGAGAACGTTCTGAGAACGTTCTCTGCAGGTTATTATTTTAATATCACTTACTATTAACAGGCAGATTCAACTGACAACGTCGTCAGTACGGTCCCCTAAGGTTATAAGATAACCAACAACGTTCAGATCTATTCGCAATAACTTTTTATTAATGATATTTTAAATTATGTTATATATTTTAATTCTATATGTTAAATGCTGCGTGACTTTGAAGTGTTTTAATGCGCATGCGCGTGATCAAACACTGGAGCACGTGCGCTGCGCGAGAGCAGATGGAAACGTCATCGACAACTGACAAACAACAAAACTCCCGTCTCTCGCTGTTGGTTACACTGCTTTCAGGTAAGTTTAGACAACAAAATCTCACAAATAATACACACAAACGCCCCTGACACATTTCTTACGTGTAATTGACACGCTTCTGTTAAATATTTATTTTAAAAAAATGGTTTTATGTCTTTGAAAAAGTCCGTTAGCATCTACGCTAGCTAACCGTTTTCAAAAGACAACGTTAGGCCTAAGTTACGTTAAGTTGAGGTCTTATTTATGAAAGTTTGGGTTTTTAAACACATATTTAGTGTAGATAACAGTTTTTGATAGTTTTGCTGGTAATTTGTCAATGGGAAGTAAGCTAATTTATTTAGGCTAACCTAAAAGAATGCACTGTATTGTTAACTTAATCAGTGACGTCACTTACCAATATTGCTAAAATGTGATTTCAGAATAGCGAGAGAAAAAATAAAACTCTACAACAAGGGGTGAGTTATTGTTTAATCATGATGATAATTCCATATGCATTTATTTCACAATATATTATCTTAAGATTTGTATATATTTATCTTTTATGCATTTCACCTCTGTTCTAGCTTGGTTCCTTGTAATAAACCTATCACATGTAATATTTTTGGCTCTGTGACAAACAGCATGTTATGTTCCTAGATCATCATGCTGTGATGGCCTGCTGCACTCCCTGTCCAAGAAAATCTCTATGAACCATATGACTAGTAAGCAAAACCACCTCAAACATGCAGTGCACTGCTGTTCAAAGGTTTGGGGTCTGTAAGATTTATGCTTTTGAAATAAGTCTCACGTTTTAAAATCATTAACCCCAAGTTTTTTCAGTGAGATTGTCCTTGAGAAGCCTGTAAGCTAAATAATCAGCTAAATAATAGGCGACAAATACAATATTATAATGGTCATAGTTATAATAATTCATTTAACTATTATGATAACATGATATCCTGATGATTACTATATTTTATTTTATTTCTTTAGGTCTGTTTTGAATTATGTTGGCCAATGAGACTGACACCATACTGTCCAACTCAAAGGTATTTATGTATTTTTTTTATTGATCAATACTGAAATTCTTTGTACTTTTAAATGCGGTTCAGGGGGTCGACAACTTTAGGCAGTTATTTTTCACAGATTTATTTATTTAATGTTTATTTGACAGGGACAAATGCATAGAACATTGCTTTATAAAAAATACAAAGTAGATGCCATGCATACAGGTTTATAGCCATGACTAATTTGCAACCCCTTGATATCTTGGGCAGCTGTGGCTCATACTCTTAGCCTTTAAAAATGTTTGAATTGATATCCCCAATGCAATATCAGGGGGTAAATATATCAGTAGAGTTCTTAAAGTTATGGCTTTGCTCTTGTTACCAGATGGGATAAAATCCCTATTGTTTGGCCCTGTATTCTTCAGGACAAGACCTTGATGCCATCCACAGTCAGTAAATGAAGAAGGTGAGTTTAGCCGAATTCAGTTCTCTTTCACTTTTTTTTTACAGACACGTGCACGCAAAATGAAGTCAAAATGGCGAGTTTCCTCTTGTCTTGTGTTTTAAACAGAAAGAAAACGGATGCGTGTCATTTATATTAGTTCTGCGCATTCGTCTTAAAGGGACAGCAGCCTAACGTACCAGCAGCTGTTTGTGTTGCCAATGGTGATCAAACATCAAAAGAGAAAATGACTTGTAGCTTTAGCAAAGATACATTAATTTTATAGTTATTTTATTTTTACACTGAAGACTTATTTTACATTTTGATAAATCAATTTCTGTACCTTATAAGTTAGATTTAACTCAAAAACATAATGCACTGCTTATTTCAACTGTGTTTTTCTTCTATTGTATTTATCTATGCTTGTTATCTATTGTAATTTTCTATGCAGGTTCACTCCTCTACAAAATCCCCCCAATAGGGGTTATGAGGAGCGCCCAGCGGTTGAACCGGAAATAGGTCTAAGCATTTCCGCTTTTCACTTCCGTACACATCTGCAGCGGTAGGTGATCTCTGAGTTTACTGTTAATTTTTGCTTATTACACTAAAATTCTTACTTCTGTTTTAATTAAAATGTCACGAAGGCTAAAATATCAGAAAAGGGAACATCCGAACAGCAGTTTTTGTTGTGTGCCGGTCTGCTCTATGTCGGGGAAAATGAGTAGTACAAATAGGTTCTGTACTCATAAAGTGACGTCAACATCAGCAGTAGCATTCGCCGTCAGGCAAGTGTTATTTAAATAAACTCCTGATGTACTTACAAACTTTCCAATGCCTCGTTTAATGAGTACAGAACCTATTTGTACTACTGTAGTAGTTTGGTACCATTCTGGGCATTATTAATTTACCAGATACAAACCTGGAGCCGTTAGCGCATGCACTAAACCATACGGCTGATATCTCTAAATAAACTCTAAATTTTTCAATATCGTGCAGCACTAATATTGAGCATATCTTAAAGTGAACCTGGAATGATAATTTGTGATACCAGATGAGATGTATGTATGATAGATTTTGAACTGTACTATTTTTTTTATTTCAGGTTCCAGCGGAAGGCATCAAGGCATCAGACGTTGGCCTGGACAGATGTACCTGTAAACTACACCGACCTTTGCTTTTGCATGGATGGCTGATTATTACCATGTTCTGTGAGGGTTTCATTATAGCAAAACTGAGCACCTGTGACAGTGGAATTTGTAGGTGTAAAGTCACAGATTAAAAAAAAAATTGATAGCAGTTTCAAACTTTTTTTCACTTTCTTTCTCATAAACAACACAGCAGTTACAGGTTTTCAAATTCTTCATTGGAGGTGAGACTTATACATAAAAGGTAGAGCGAATTCGCAGGTCAGAGTTCACTAGACTTAAATATTTTCTCTGTTTTTTATTTGACTTCAGAGAGAGAGGCTTAATGGGTATCCTTACCCCTATATAAAACATTCCTTTTTTGATTTGTAGTCTGAAATAATAAATAGTGCAATATAAATAAATGCAATGTAGTGTTTTGAAATATATACATTTTTCTATACACATTGATGCTGAAATATCTGAATAAATACATGATACCAGCAGCGCTCGTGCTCTCATATCTCCTACAGCTTGTGACACACAATCCCACCTCACTCTTTTCATTTGCTCCAGATGAATATTACTGCCATTACAGGGCTTGAATTTTGGCATGGGATTGTGTGTCCATGTAACACGTTGTCTTTTTATTTTCTTGTTAAATTTGCAGATGGTGTTGGGAGTTTAAATGTTTTGAGCGGTGTGAAGGTTGGCACATTCATGTATATTGTATATAAATAAATACTTTTTTCAACTTTTTAGCCAAAGTTATAGGCTACAGTTTGCAAAAGATAGTTTTAATTAAAATGTTTGTGCAGTTTTATTTATTGAAATATATTCATGTTTGAAATATTAAATGTAAATTACTGTTCCTGAATACATTTTGCTAACACTGTTTTTAATGACTTATTTTAGGTTGATAATTAAACAATGAATCAACAAAAACATGGATTGTGTGCTGATTTATTTATTTAATACAAACTGATTGATTTACTTATTAATGATAGTTTCTGTAAATTCAATTTATTGTAATAATATATTCATAGGATTCTTAAGTGTTTGAACAATAAACAATGTAGAATATGTTTGTAGACCTATAATTTGTGTACAGGCATATCAGGATGTGTAGACGTTAGGAGAACGTTCCGGGAACGTTCTGGGAACCTTTCGGCAACGTTCCGGGAACGTTCCCCTAACCTTCCGGGAACGTTACGAGAACCTTGCGGGAACCTTTCGGGAACGTTCTGGGAACCTTTCGGCAACGTTCCGGGAACGTTCCCCTAACCTATAGGGAACGTTCTATTAACGTAAAGAAAACTTTCCTGGCTAACCAATAGGGAACGTTCTTAGGAACGTTCCCAGAACGTTCTGGGAACCAAAAACTAACGTTCCCAGAACGTTCCCAGAACGTTAAATTGTTAGCTGGGTTCCTACAGAGGAACCTAAAAGTCACAGAGAGTGAGATCATGGGGCTTTTGGTGCACAACACTGACTCAGTCAGGAAGATGACTCATTCTGGAAGAGACTGTGGTTCACAGCTTCCTCACTATAGGGCGACATTAAAAGGTCTGTTGAATATCTGTTTATCATTGTTGGCCCAATAAGGCCAAAAATCCCATTCTTTATCGGGAGAACTACAGATATGTTAGATAAACTGTTTTATATTGTATTAGATATATTACTGTACATTACTTTTATATTATTAGCCAATTTATAATTGCATTAAAATTTTTTTTGCATGAATAGTAGTTTGGAACACATCACCTGTCCCCAAGATTTGGTATCAGTTGCAAAATGATTTAGCAAAAATTGCATAGTGAATATAAAATAAACATAAAATTAAACAGCGCATATAATATTTATTTTTATTGCATTCTTTTTCACTGACCTTTTTTAAGAAAAAAGAAAAGAAAAAACAAACAAATTGGTAAATTTTTATGACCTATTTTGTACTCTACAGTGAATACTGTATATGCTTGCAATAAAAAAAGAGAAACAGATTTTATTGGTCCATTCCATATAAAATTATAGTTTTATTAATAATAAATAATTATGAATTAATTAATGTGCAGAAAACATCAATTATGTTACTGTTTTCTATATGTCATTGTCTTCTGTTTTCTTCATTTTTATCTCTTCCTCTGTTAAAGCTACCCAGAGACTGCAGAAAGGAGACAGTTGTCCATTGATACCAATGAGATATGGAGATAGTCCAACAGAGAGCAAACCTCCCGCACAGTTTATTGACCCTCAGAAAAGCAGTATAACAGGTATCACCATACAGTACAGCAGAAAATAAAACTATAATAAATGGGGAAGTTTGATAAATGTAATTTTGAGAGATAAAGGGATAATGTCCACTTTACATTAAAACAATTTTTTTTTTTTTAAGTTACATTTATTTATAACAAATGGGTGCACTGGCATTGCTTATATCATTGACTGTTATGTTCACTAACAGGTAAACCACGAGATTCTGAGAGTTATGGGAGTCTTTACAGTGAGAAAAGCTCATTGGACGAGGTGACAAAGGAGAGCACACCCAACAAGACTGACAATAAGAAACCTTCAATTGATAAACGGAGAAAACATGTTCACACTAGGTTCTGTTTGTTATTCTGATCTGTTTCATGAGCCCAGATGTGTCCAATATGTTATACTCTGTTATATGTTACTCTTTAGATTTTAATGTAATGGTAATATGGAAAATGGCTGTCTGAGACAAGATAATAGTCATGTACTAAATTATTTGTAGTATTGTCTACACTGCAAACAATCATTTCAACTTGTTTAGCCTTTAGATGTAATTTTTTCCCTTTTTACTATTTTCTCAAATGAGGGTCCCCTAGGCAATACTTGATATCAGGAGCGTGACCCCAAAAAGATTTTGGAAAAAAGATACTCATCCCGTTGCATCCTCAAAGCCTCTGGACTGTCAATGGCCCTGATATCTTATGCAGATTTTAAAGGGCCAGATCTTAAAGGGGCTATAAGCAGAATTCAGAAACACTTGTTATTAGTGACACCGGTGGCCATTAAGTGAACTGCAGCCAGCAACTTATAGCTTATGCTCGCACTCTTGCACACACAACGCACAAGAAACTGAACAAGATCCAATGCCCAAAAGCCCCATATAGTCATTTTGACGAAGTTTTTTTTTGTTCTTTGCTTAGAATTAAAAAGAAATTAGAATACCTTTGCAATGATATACTGTTAACGAACATTCCGGTGCTTTCCACGCTGCTGAGAGTGGCGAGATGAATATATAAATATGTGCTGCATGCTTTTAACGCAATAACCAAATAAACACACAGCACAAATGACAGCGATTTTTACACCAGCTCTGCAATTACCAGCCTCATGTAATTAAAATTACACTGTTATGATTGTTTGATTATAAAGTATATTTGAGACTATGGTAACACTTTACAATAAGGTTCTTTAGTTAACATTAATGTATTAACTAACATGAACAAACAATAAGCAATACATTTGTTACAATATTTATTAATCGTTGTTAATGTTAGTTAATAAAAATACAGCTGTTCATTGTTTGTGCATGTAAGTTCACAGTGCATTAACTAATGTTAACAAATACAACCTTTGATTTTAATAATGTATTAGTGAAGGTTGAAATTAAAATTAACTAAGAATAATAAATTCTTTAGAAGTATTGTTCATTCTTAGTTCATGCTAACTAAGGTAGGTAATGTTAACTAATGAAGCTTATAGTAAAGTGTTACAGAGACAATAGACTGTAAAGATCTGGCTATACGAGACTATAGTCCATCCATCCATCCATCCATCCATTTTCTACCGCTTATCCGGGGCCGGGTCGCGGGGGCAGCAGTCTAAGCAGGGATGCCCAGACTTCCCTCTCCCTAGACACTTCCTCCAGCTCTTCCGGTGGGACACCGAGGCGTTCCCAGGCCAGCCGGGAGACATAGTCTCTCCAGCGTGTCCTAGGTCTTCCCCGGGGTCTCCTCCCGGTGGGACATGCCCGGAACACCTTCCCGGGAAGGCGTCCAGGAGGCATCCGGAAAAGATGCCCGAGCCACCTCAACTGACCCCTCTCGATGTGGAGGAGCAGCGGCTCTACTCTGAGCTCCTCCCGAGTGACCGAGCTTCTCACCCTATCTCTAAGGGATCGCCCAGCCACCCTGCGGAGAAAGCTCATTTCGGCCGCTTGTATCCGGGATCTTGTCCTTTCGGTCATGACCCACAGCTCATGACCATAGGTGAGAGTAGGAACGTAGATTGACTGGTAAATCGAGAGCTTCGCCTTGCGGCTCAGCTCCTTCTTTACCACGACAGACCGGTACAGGGACCGCATTACTGCAGAAGCTGCACCGATCCGCCTGTCAATCTGAACAAGTGAACAAGACCCCAAGATACTTGAACTCCTCCACTTGAGGCAGGAGCTCTCCACCAACCTGAAGCAAGCAAGCCACCCTTTTCCGACTGAGAACCATGGCCTCGGACTTGAAGGTGCTGATTTTCATCCCAGCCGCTTCACACTCGGCTGCAAACCGTCCCAGTGCATGCTGGAGGTCCTGGTCTGATGAGGCCAACACGACAACATCATCCGCAAAGAGCAGAGATGAAATCGTGTGGTCCCCAAACCCGACCCCCTCCGGCCCCTGGCTGCGCCTAGAAATTCTGTCCATAAAAATTATGAACAGAACCGGCGACAAAGGGCAGCCCTGCCGGAGTCCAACACGCACCGGGAACAAGTCTGACTTACTGCTGGCAATACGAACCAAGCTCCTGCTCCGGTCATACAGGGACCGGATAGCCCTTAGCAAAGGGCCCCGGACCCCATACTCCCGGAGCACCCTCCACAGGCCGCCGCGAGGGACACAGTCGAATGCCTTCTCCAAATCCACAAAGCACATATAGATTGGTTGGGCAAACTCCCATGAGCCCTCCAGCACCCTGTAGAGGGTATAGAGCTGGTCCAGTGTTCCACGACCGGGACGAAAACCACACTGTTCCTCCTGAATCCGAGGTTCTACTATCGGCCGGATTCTCCTCTCCAGTACCCTGGCATAGACTTTCCCAGGGAGGCTGAGAAGTGTGATCCCCCTATAGTTGGAGCACACCCTCCGATCCCCCTTCTTGAAAAGAGGGACCACCACCCCGGTCTGCCAGTCCAAAGGTACTGTCCCCAACCGCCACGCGATGTTGCAGAGGCGTGTCAGCCAAGACAGCCCCACAACATCCAGAGACTTGAGGTACTCAGGGCGGATCTCATCCACCCCCGGTGCCTTGCCACCGAGGAGTTTCTTGACTGCCTCGGTGACTTCAGCTTGGGTGATGGACGAGTCCGCCTCCGAGCCCTCAGCCTCTGCTTCCTCAATGGAAGACGTGACGGCGGGATTGAGGAGATCCTCGAAGTATTCCTTCCACCGTCCGGTGATATCCCCAGTCGAGGTCAACAGCTGCCCACCTCCACTGTAAACAGCGTTGGTAGGGCACTGCTTCCCCCTCCTGAGGCGCCGGACGGTTTGCCAGAATCTCTTCGAGGCCGACCGATAGTCCTTCTCCATGGCCTCACCGAACTCCTCCCAGGCCCGAGTTTTTTCCTCCACAACCACCCGGGCTGCAGTCCGCTTGGCCTGCCGGTACCCATCAGCTGCCTCAGGAGTCCCACAAGCCAGCCAGGCCCGATAGGACTCCTTCTTCAGCTTGACGGCATCCCTTACTTCCGGTGTCCACCACCGGGTTCGGGGATTGCTGCCTCGACAGGCACCGGAGACCTTACGGCCACAGCTCCGAGTGGCCGCGTTGACAATGGAGGTGGAGAACATGGTCCACTCGGACTCAATATCTCCAGACTCCCTCGGGATCTGGTCGAAGCTCTGCCGGAGGTGGGAGTTGAAGATCTCTCTGACAGGAGATTCGGCCAAACGTTCCCAACAGACCCTCACAGTACGTTTGGGTCTGCCGAGTCTGTCCAGCTTCCTCCCCCGCCATTGGATCCAACTCACCACCAGGTGGTGATCAGTTGACAGCTCCGCCCCTCTCTTCGCCCGAGTGTCCAAGACATACGGCCGGAGGTCGGATGATGGCACCAGGACACCCTAGGCCGGAGGTCGATGATCGACTTTGTGGAGACTATAGTTTGAATTAATAATTTTGTTTGCATGACACATTGACATTACAGTGCAGAAAGCTCTTTCTGTATTATCCTGAACATTACATAAGCATTCATTTTATGTGTCATAGAATGGAAGAGAGGCTCTCGGGAGCACAACCTTTTGATTTTCCCAGCAAAAATGTCCAGGCACCTTCACATACAAATCATTCTACAGGCTTTCATAGACAATAGGTAGTCGGCGGAAAGTGTCATTTTTTTTTTTTAAGTTTCGTAACAAGCAGTTCACACATTGGCAACAAAAAAGCTATTAACACATGAACATTCTTACATATAGCCCCATTAACTCACTAATAATAATAATAATAATAATAAAGTGTAAACCTTCCTTTGGCTTCATTCTCTTTCATGTAGCAAATGAGTCACAGCTTTAATATATTTTAGTATGAAGATTGCATGCACAAGTTTTTAGTGAAACATGTTCAGAAGTAAACTATGTTATGTTACAATTAGACAAGCTAAGATTTCAGGGAGAAATAAAAGCAAAATGACTCAAACAAGTAAAGTTCGTCATTCAAAGCGCTCTGCACTAACAATTTCAGCAAACTCGTAGTAGTGGGCAGGAAGTGCATGTCTCCAGTGGCACTTCACACGATCAGACTGTGTGTACAGACACCTGATCCAAACGCCACAGCGAGATTGCCAGGTCTTCAGACGAGACCATGAGATGACTTGAGTTTCTTCAGCTCGATTCATTTGAGAAACCAAATCTGTAACAGGAGTCAAAGTGTTGAGGTCAGGTGTAGGTATTAATTCACCACAGGACTCACCTACGACGTCTTAAATGAGTTAGGACAGAGTTTGACCACATTACTGAACCTCCTCTTTGTCAGATTCACAAACATTCCTTTCACAGGCGTTTCTGTATTTCCTGCTATTAGTTTGGACCTCACGAGTCTGTTTCAGCTATTGTTTTGAGTTCACAGGTGCTCCTTTCAGGCAGGTGCTCGGCCAGTACAGGTCGATTGGTATAAATATCATCCACAGGCAACAGGAAAGTTACTGTCTTGACTTTGGCTCTAAAATGTTAAGTAAAATGATTAGCATACAAATTAGTAAATCAATATTTCAAACAAAGCTACTCACTAAAGCCTAACTCACCTGTTTTTGTTGACAAACTCCTGAAGGGAATGCCTGTTGGTTAATTTCTCAATGTCTGGTTTTGAATAGGCAATAGAAGGAAGCCCAAGTGAGCCATCATGTAATTTTGTCCATTTATTGTTGTTTACAGTCTCCTCATATAGCCTTGGCTTGTGCAAAATCTCATTCTTTCGAGAGCCGTTCATGAAATTTGAGGATATGGAGTATCTCCGCACAGTCATAATAATGTTTTCTATAGAAAGAAATCAGAAAAGCATGTACATGATATTTTTGATCAATTATAACCAATACTTGACTAAAAATACATTTCTTGTTTGGAAAGAGATAATGTATTCACTTCTGTATCATTCTCTGTATCATTTTCATCAATACATTAGTCATGAATGATAGCTCTGGCCCTTGAGGTCCACTGTCCAACCCTGTTCAAGCACACCTCAAAAGTCTTCAGGATTACTTTAAAATTACATGTTGGTGTTTTTGATTAGGTTCAGGGGACTGATCAGGGAGTCGTCACTTTAAGGTCTTAATTGCAAGATGCTTCCAGTGGACTGAAACGTTCACTACCTAAAAAAGTCCCACAATGCACCTTGAAAACCAGGGAGCGTCGACGTTCCCTTTTAAAGGGACACTTCACCCATTTGCATTGAATGGTCGTACATTATTCCCTCATTTTCCCCTGAGACGGGAGAAATACGGATTTCAGTGTTGCAGTTCCTGCTTATAATGATGTTAAAATCATCATTTTGCGTCATTCTAAGCAGGAAGTCCCATATCTTTGTAGAGGGGTTGAGACTACAAACACTCGTTCCTCATTTTTCTAGGGGGTGGGACCCACTCACACTACAGACCTTTTACAGATCAGTTGGGTGGGACTTCACTTGCAGAAACTAAAAGCAATAGATAGAGGAACAGGAGGCGGCTGCTGCGACTTCTGCAGCCGAGCCTGTCACAGACGAGGAGCCCGAACTGGCTCGAGCTGGGGCGGACTGGTGGTGCCTGTGCTCTCACTGTGTGCCTACGGACACAGAGATTGAGTCCGTCTGCTGCAAAGAATTTCAACGATGCCAATTTCTCCTGGACAAAAACTCTGAATCAGACGAGGACACAGACGTTTGTGTTGTGAACTGGATTAGTGGGAGTTGCTTGCGGAGCTGTGCAATGTGGTCCATTGTGGGCTGACGCGGATTAATGCACAGCCTTGCATAGGCTGCAGCCTAGGGGCCCCACGTGTGCAGGGGCCTTGGATTGGCCAGACATTTTTATTTTATTTGAAATTTACTTAAGCGCGAACCAGGCACTGCGCCAGGATTCCAGTTTTGGATGGGCCAGGCCAATTGTGGGTGGGCCATTAAAAATGCTAAATTAAAAACGTTATCCAATCACTGTTTAACCTAATAAAAATGACTGACTAATATACTGTTATATTATCTGTGCGTATACATAATATAGCTTGATACTCTTTAAATATTTTGTTGCATTGTAAAAAGTTTCAGTGCATAGGACAGACCTATCCGCGATCGCTCTCCATGGTTCTGACCAAAGAAGAGCGCTTTGGAATCTCCATTACGCATCATACGCATCATACCTGGGCTGCGTTTCCCGATAACGTTGTCTCTTAGCACGCTACGAAGACTCTTAAGGTATAACTTAACTAAAGGTATACTACCACTAAAAGTATACGATTGCTAGGCGTCTTCAGGGCTATCATCCACTCGCGAGGCAGAGGCGCTGAGAGGCAGAGGCGCTGGCGCCCTCCTAGCAATGGCGCTGGTCGCGCTAACTGCACTAGCCGCGCTATCATCCTGGGGTGGCAGAGACGAAGATGTGCTGTGGTGATGTGGATCTCAGCTCTCTTCATCTCCTGTTTGCAGCGATGACTCCGAGACTGTACGTGCGCGTTTAAGGTACCTAAATAACGACAGTTGCAACAGGGCTGAGGGCTGGGTTGGAAAATATGTGACGTCATTATGTTTTTTTAATTTATTCAATGTTTATTATGAAAATGACATGCAGCATGAGAAAAATATGATACATTTTGAGATGCGCAATATATCTTGGAGACATGGAGTGGGTCCATGACCACTTTTTGACCACTTCATTGAGTTTTGTTTTGTAGAAAGTCTCTTTTTAAAAGATTTTCGTTTTGTATAAATTGTATCTTAATTTTGATCAATGTTTTATCAACCAATTGCCTGTATTTAATAAATTGTGGGAGTTGTTGTCTTCCATACAAATGCGTCCTAAAGTTACTTTCTGTCTTCTGTCTTTCTAAGTCACGTGTCTAGTATCTGTAAAACTGCATTTTTCCATCTTAAAAATATATCTAAATTACGCCATATGCTCTCATTGACAAATGAGGAACAATTAGTTCATGCGTTCATGACCTCAAGGCTAGATTATTGTAATGCCCTACTGGGTGGTTGCCCTGCATGCTTAATAAACAAACTACAGCTGGTTCAAAACGCAACAGCTCGAGTTCTTACCAGAACCAGGAAGTATGACCATATTAGCCCGGTTCTGTCAAAACTGCATTGGCTCCCTATTAAACATCGCATAAATTTTAAAATATTGCTGATCACTTACAAAGCACTAAATGGTTTAGCTCCGCAGTACTTGAGCGAGCTCTTAATGCATTATAGTCCGTCACGTCTATTGCAATCTCAAAATTCCGGCCAGTTACTAATACCTAGAATATCAAAATCGACTGCTGGCGGTAGATCCTTTTCCTATTTAGCACCAAAACTCTGGAACAGTCTTCCTACCATTGTCCGGGAAGCAGACACACTCTGTCAGTTCAAAGCTAGACTAAAAACACATCTCTTTGACCTAAATTTCACATAATACATTATAGACTTCTATAATTTAATGTTAGGCTGCATAGATTAGGTCAGCCGGAACCGGGAACACTTCCCATAAATCCTGATGTACTCATTACATCATGAGAAGAATGGCATCTACGCTAATTTTAGTGTCTGTGTTTATCCCGAGGTTTTCCTGCAGCCTGCCGGATCCAGGCCGTATCCAGATCTGACGAAGGACCTTCGCCTGGACCGATGACAACGCAGTGCTGAAGTGCCAACTAGTCTCTCCCTATGGAGGATCCCTCTAGCACTATACAGATAAGGCGTTGTCGGGAAAATTCGTTTCGCGTTCCTACCCCAAAGCAACAAAATAATATAAAATTATTTATCAAAATTTATAAGGAAAGACAAGTACTTTGTTTAGGCTTCGCTTGTAGGGAATTCCAAACCTGTGTATATTCTAACGCACATAACTATAGAACCCATTCTAAATGTGCATGTGAACACCATCAGCGTTTCTCACAGGTTCGCGTTTAAAGTCTGTGTAGAGGGAATGGTGTCGTCTTAGCGGCCCCTAATTTAATAACAAATGATCGTTGCGACGGAAGCAAATCAATTAAAACTAACTTTAGATGGAAAATAACTTAACTCGGCTATAAAGCCAAAACAATCTCTGATACCTTAAATTATACGCTTATCTCTGTAAAGCTGCTTTGAAACAACCTACATTGTTAAAAGTGCTATATAAATGAAGATGACTTGACTTGACTTGACTCTTTCCTCGGTCAAGACAGCACCAAATTCGAAATTTATGTTACATTTCGACTACATATATGACCCACTTTCAATAAAGATTAATGTTCCCACAGGTGAAATGCTCCTTTAAACAAAAGGGTTAAACTTCAGCTTCTGAAGTGCGAAACATAATCATGTGAGCCAACACAAAACACATCATGACATGCAAAAGATTTTTCCTGAGGCTCGGTTCGAGCTCCGAGTTAAACCCCCCATAACGGAACTGCGCATAGGAGGAGATAGAGAATTAGATGAGGAGACGAGGAGGAGGGCTGGCGGAACAATTTGTCCATGGAATCACGCGGTGTCTGCTGCTTATAATGCTTGTAATGATGATTGACGGGACTGAATGTTTTAGGCTCCTCCTCGAGGTTAATAGTAAACTAACTTTGCCTGCTGTCCTTGGAGGAGGCTGGGACCCAAGGCTCGGCTCGAGCTCCGAGTTAAAACCCCCAAAAAGTAGGCTATTGCAGAGACAGCAAGCTGGGCAGTAAACTGCGAATGGATTGGTGAGATAGGTAGTAAAGATATAAGAAATTTAGAATGTCTAAAGTAGACTATTGAAATAAAGTGTAACCGAATATTTAGCTGAATCCGCTTTGGGAAAATACAGGGTGGATTGTAGGGTAAAACTTGAAACTTGAAAAGCTGGCGTGAGAGAGGTGGCCGAAATCACTGTTACGGCAGTGAAAAATGAAGTTTACTCAGAATGCTGGTGTTAGGCCAGCAATTTTTATTTATTTATTTTTTTTTTTACTTTTTTTTTTTTATTAAAAGAAACTGATAGAGAGGTGTCTGACATCACTGCTGCGGCTGACAATTGCTAAAATATGAGTTTTAGGTGGGCGGGTAGAGTTTGTTAAAGGGGTCATATAATGCTATTTTTGTACAAGCTAATATGATTCTTTACGGTCTAAATTAAAAGTTTGTAATATACTTTAATTAAAAATTCATATTAGTATTGTAAGAAAACACACATTTTACCTGGTCAAAAACAGCTCTGTTTTCAGCACGCCGTTTAAGTGCATGTGTCTTTAAATGATAATGAGCTTTGCTCACCCCCGCCCCTCTGTTCTGTGCGTACACCGTTTGTAGCACAATAACACAATAACCAGAAATTGTTGTTCATTGTAAATGTGGGATTATGATTATGGATTATGAATTCTTCTTCTGGAGGTGCAGCAGGAACACGAATAGTTGGTACCGATCCTTTTTTCAGGAGCAGCTTCTTAGCAAAACCAGCTTTATACTGACCCTCGTTTGTAAAGCAGTCTGGTGTGTGAAATGATTCGCGCAAACATGAAAGCATTGACGTTGATCGTGGGGAATATTCCCTTCGAAAACAAAACTCAGCCACTGCGTCTTCAGCGGTTCGGATTTAGGAACATCAAAATGACTGCTGTGTTCCTTATTACACCCAAAAACAGAACACCACAATCGCTTAGACGCCATTCTGCTCATAGACAGTGCTCCAGCGTATCAACAATGACACGCGGACTATGATGATTGACAGCTCGCTCAAGATGAGGGTGGGTCTGTGTTGAAACGCTGCTGTCAATCAACAATCGTGGGAGGGGCGATCAAATCAACGGCTTGATTTCAGAGAGGGGAAAACATATAAGGAGATTTAAAAAAAAACACTGGATGGATTTTTATCATTTTATGATGATTGTGTACAGGCACTGCCAACACACATTTCAGTACAATCAACTTGTAAAAGTGCATGTACCATTATATGACCCCTTTAATTAATATCGAACAGGTGCGCAAAGACTAGATTATTGAATAGGTAGTTAATGGGCTTGTCTGTGGGAAAGGTTTGTTCTGATATATGATTGAAAAGCATTTGAAGACCATCGGCCTAAAGTTTTAATTTGGAGTTTGGGGATTCTGAAGTTGCATGTGGAAAGAATGGCTGGAGTATTGGTTTGCTGGGATGCCTGATCTGACTAGAATGGATTTGTGGTGTTTTTGAAACCAGGAATGAGGCGGTTCCTGTTTGCAAAGGAAACTTCATGCTGGAGACCACTCCGGGGATGGTTGGAAAGGAAGCAGGAGGGAAATTGGAAGGAACAAGGAATGGCGAGTTATGGGCGAGGCTGAGCAAATCTGAGGTGGGTGGCAGGTGGGGCTGTTTCGGGGGAGCAATGTTGTAAACAGAGGTAGCTGAGGGTGCTAGGAAGGTGTGGATTTGTTTGGCTAAGTTTGTTGGTAGAAGTATGGGGCTTGTCATAGGTAAAGAGCTGTACTTCGTATTTGTCAATGGGATGACGCGATGTCTGCTGCTTATATAGTACGCTCATAATGATGATTGACGGGACTGAATGTTTTAGGCTCCTCCCAGACCTACGTTTGGAACTTAATTTAAAAAACAAACCGTTGTATAATTATGTTTCAACATAAACATACATAGCTAGACAGGTAATGAACAAAATCTAGCAAACATTTATTATTAATTTACAAATTAAATGTTGCAGGGATATGTAGAATCAAAGTATTTATCATAATGTACTTTTAAATAAAAACCAAATAATGTCAGAAAGACTGCAGTTGTGCTGCAGTTGTTCATAAATATAGCAGTAGTGACATTGTACAATGAGGACGTTGCCATGTCGCCAGAAATAGAGCCATCAGTGTCCCAATGTGTAGTGAGTCAGGGTCCATACCAGTGTCTGAATTTTTGTACACAATATACTGATTCACAAGCTAGGGAGCTGAATGAGATTCACCCTAGGCCAGAGCAGCCCACCCCTGCCTTAGGGTCTACTATGGTTTAATATGCACAGTGCATATACAGTATATACACATTATGGCATGCCGTTCAGGAAATTATTGTATTTATAATATGAAGTTTGAATATATGGAATATGGGACTCTGAATATATGGAATGAAATGTTGAATATTTGGAATAAAACTCTGAATATATGGAATGAACTTCAATATATGAAATGGAACTTGAATATATAGAATGGAACTGGCAAAGTAGCAGCAATCCTAAGTAATGATGAGCTACAGTAATGCATGTACTGGGAAAAACACTGGTAACTTTATTCAGTACAGTTCTACTAATGAAGAAATTCATTCACTATTTCATCCCAGAAGACTGAATGCCGTGAACCTCACAGGCCTGGAAGTTCCTGCTTATCAGGCAAACATAAATACAGAAAGAAACATGCATTCCACCTCACAGGGAGCGCCCACAGAAGCCCCTATCTACAACTGATGCAGAATGTGCACTCCAAATGTGCATAACATGCACTTGTATATCAGCTTCTACCTGGAGTGCTATTTCAGCCAACATCTCCCTAAGAGATTCATAAATTTCTTCGATAATGATGCATAATGTTTTCAGCAACATTCTGATGAACACGATTACTCATAATCATTATGAATGTTGCAATAATGAAAATATGATCCTCAAGATGACGGGATGTAGACTCCAAACTGTCTGTGATGTTTGGAGTATGACCAGCTATTTCAAAAAAGTTTTCTAGTTCAAAAAAGTTTTGGAACATTTCTGGGAATGACATTTTTAAAGTCATGGAATTCAGAAGTCATGGAATATCACTCTGATAACAAGGATATATCTAGCTATACATTATTCATTAATTCATTCACAAATTTGCACTTTCATTCCATATAATCAGTTTCATCCCATATATTCACACTTCTATTCTCTCTCTCTCTCTCTCTCTCTCTCTCTCTCTATATATATATATATATATATATATATATTCAAGTTTCATTCCATACGTTTCATTCCATATATTCACACTATCATTCCATATATTCAAGTTTCATTTCATATATTTAGTTTCATTCCATATATTTAGTTTCATTCCATATATTCAAGTTTCATTCCATGTATTCAGAGTTGCATTCCATATATTCAGAGTTTCATTCCATATATTCAGAGTTCCATTCCATATATCCAGTTTCATTCCATATATTCAAGTTTCATTCCATATATTTAAGTTTCATTCCATTTATTCAAGTTTCATTCCATTTATTCAGAGTTCCAGTCCATATATTCAGTTATATTCCATATCCTCAAATTTCATATTATAAATACAATCATTTCCTGAACGTCATGCCATAATATATATAGTTCAATGTGTGTAAATATAAAATAAGGTAATATCTAAGTTAACTAGTTTCATTTCAAAACTATTTTATTGTTGGTCAAAAGTATGATGTTTAGTCAGCTTTACGTTTTTACAGTCAAGTTACTTATTTGCATTGGAATTAGAATGCGTTATAATTAAGATGTGGCACATGCTTATTAAAGTTTGAGTAACACCAGATATTTACCTTTGAACTGTCCTTCAAGTTCTGGTGCAGACACGTTCCGTCTCAGGTTGGCGTGGGTCAAGCTTTCCTGTGACCCGTCCTTCTGCTGAGTAGATAATGCACATGGCTTCATTGAGTCCGAAGCCGATGTTGGTCGGCCGAGCTGCCCACGGAGTGTTTGGTTTTCATTCTCTAGCTTTCTGATCTCATTCTGCATTTCTGAGATCACCTTCACCAAGCTCCGTCCACTCTCCATGCTTCCAGACTATCCGTCTCACCTGCCGCGGCTGCCCATTCAAGTGCAGAATAAAGAGTCCTATTTCCACTCCCTTATATTGGACCTCTCCCACAGTGCCTTTCAATCTCAGTCCAAATCTTGTCCCGGGGAGATTATGTCGCCTTTCACCACTTATACAGCTGAAAGCGTTCAGGTGTTTGGCCTTTTGGGCCTCGGTACAATGTTTTATTAATCACAGACAGAGTGTTGAGTTTCGGTTGTTGACTCTGCCTGTAATAGTGCACACAGAGGAAAAATACTCATACAGATAAACAAAATAGACATAGAACACTTGGCTATAAGAACATCCTGATTAAATTTCTTTCTCTAAGAGGACAAAGGCAATTAATTTGTCATCAGACAGAGATGAAGATCTGCGATAGATTCAGAGGTAACTGATGCGCCTCCCTTGGAGCTTAAAATATTCATCAGGTCAGTCAACAAGTAGCAACAAATCTAGGATGGAAAAGTTACCCAAAAGCATGTCCTTATTACATGTCCCCTTTACGTCTTTCTGAAGAGTAGAGGTAACAATTGCCATTTGAATGTTCATTTAACTAAAAAATATTTTGATGGTCTTAATATTTATATTCTCGCTTTCCATACATGCTGGTGTCGTCGTATATGATCCTTTTCACTGGTCACGTCAAAAGATGTCTTCCCATTGTTGTTAAAGGTTACAGTAGTGTTATGCATATATATTTTGTGGCTGTATCATTTAGAACAACCACTGTAGTTATGCATTTATTAGAACTAAAACAGTCACCACCTAAATATGTTGATTCATTCAGTTTATTTATTTACGTGTCTCTTCTTCATATACATTCTTACTCATTTTGTTCTCAGTGCTAAGATAGATAATTTATCACTTTCTTTCATGGCAGGAGTACTTCCTATAATTAATATGGTCCAAGTCTGCATTCAAGTATATTTGGGATTTATTGCTATTGAAATAATTTTTCATGTTGAGACTTGCCAATATTAATACAAATATAATAAAAAAATATTTAGCAACAGAAATTATAGACGTAAACATGTTGTTTTTGTCTGAAAAGAGAGGAAGAGGTGATCAATAGAAACCAACCTCAACCATGGCTAATTAACGGTAATTAGCACCCTTAAAGAAATTGTGTGTTATTCATACACAATTATCCAGTGTCATTATGAGGTCCAATGAATATGCATTTGGCAAAGCAGCATAAAACAGAGGTTAAAGATATTGCCCTTTAGTTATAGCACAAGCATAAAAATAAAGAATACTGTGTTTGAGTCTAACAAAGAATTCATTCTAACGAATACACATCAAATAAAAGGTTGCAAAGGAACATACAATGGGGAAAATTACAGAAAATTGCCCTAATATACATAAGCACAAAATGGCTAAGATCAGTATGCAGTTGTTGCTGCTTTAATGTTTTTTTTCCCCTTCACACTACTGTGATCACAATTTAATCAAAGACAGCACACGGTAGTTTGAAAAATGACCAAATTTGACAAACAAGAAATGCTATACTTATTTCTCTTTTCTTTTTTTGCACACAAGTAAATGTTGGGTTTCCATGTTTAATGGGTACTTTCCATAGACATAATGGTTTTTATACTTTACAAACTGTATATTCTCTCCCCTAACCTCTATCCCCTTAACCTACCCATCACAGATAACTTTCTGCATTTTTACATTTTCAAAAAAACACTTCACTTAGTATAAAGTGGTTTTCCTTATGGGTGACCAAAACATTTTCCCACAGGGACAAGGATTTTGTATATATTGACATCTTTGTGGGGACATTTTATTCCCATAATGTAGGATAATTTTATTCCCATAATGTAAAACTCACTCACACACACAATATTGAATACCAAAACACTATGTTGTTAACAAGAGATATCTGATTCTCTAGTGTGAATGCTAGATTCTGAATCTTGCATGAGGCTGTCTGTGTGGGAGAGAAACCCTATCACCCAAACACTAGCCTTGCTATCCATGGCTTGAAAATTGTGCCAGTGTGTGTGTGTGCATGGTTGTGATGACAACAGCAGATTATTGTGAGGCAACCATTGTAAATACATTATATAAATGTCCTATACAAAATCTTTCACCAACCAAATGTAGTGTGACATTTTATTTTGTCTCATTGTATTACATTATTTATATACTGATGTATGTGGTTGCCAAGGCAATTCCACATGGTTGCTAAGGTGTTCTGAGTGTTTCAGTGTGTTTAGGGTTTTCTGGTTTCTAGATGGTTGCTTCCTGGCCCAAAAAAAAAACAAAAACATTGTTATATATATATATATATATATATATATATATATATATATATTCAAACTTTTGATCTGTTGGTCTACTGAAAATATAAACCAGTTGATTCATTTTTTATTTATTTTTTAGTAGGCCTAAAACTAGAGGAGAAGGTAAAACAATAACATCAATAATAGAACTAACTTGTAAACAACTCTGTAAAATACAATTAAACATATTACAGTTTTTCTCAATTGTTTACACACAAATACTGGTACTTGAGACACAATGACCACAACATGTAACTCATTCACCAACCCCCTGAACCAATTCTGCTAAACTACAAGCACAATTCCTGCTTTACACTCAAATTGCAGATCTAAAACACACCTTTTTCGAAACACTACACACAATTCTCTGCTTTTGGCACAATTTTCATGCAGAAAATCTCTTGTTTTCACAACAAAAAATCTCTTTGTTTTCATAAGTCATTATGATGATGGAGAAGAAGTGTTTTCCATTCATCATAGTGTTTTACATTGAGCATATCAGTGTTCAACTGGTTCTTATAAATGTCTATTCATGTGATGGTTTGTGTGTGTCATTTGAAAACAAAATACCATTTTGAGAAGAAATAACATTGTTTTGAATGTAAAGTTTCATTTTGCAGGAGAATTGAGGGGTTTTGCCCATTGTGTGTGTTTTTTTGGATTTGTGTGTAGAGTTCTGAGAATATGAGGCATGCTTTCAGAAAATGTGTGTAAACAATCGAGAAAAACTGTATACAAAAGGACGATATATATGTACACAAGTATTTCATCTCGTGCATTATACATAATACTGTAAATGGCATGAAAGGTGACATGTATTTTATCACCAGATGTGAACCTTAGGCAAAGTGCCTCCTGGTGAAATCACAAAAACATTACAATAAATAAAAACATTTACTGTAAAAGGGTCATGAATTGAGACACTTTTATGTGTACACAGAAGAAAACTCTTTCTAGGCTCTGCCCCCGTACAGTTTGTGTCAAGCCATTTATTAGTCTGGCTGTTTGATGAGAAAGAGATTAAGGGCCCTATTTTAACGATCTGAAACGCAAGTATCAAACGCGAAACGCAAGTAACTTTTGTGGGCGGATCTCGGGCGCTGTTGCTATTATACTGGCAGGATAAATGACTCTTGCGCCCGATGCAAATCTAAAATGGGTTGGTCTGAAGTAGTTACATTACTCATAGGTGTGGTTTGGGCGTATCGTGAAATAAACCAATCAGAGCGTCATCTCACATTCCCTTCAAGAGCAGGCGCGCTTGTTCAATGGCGGATTGCTATTATAACGGCGGATTTGCCAGGCGCACGCCAGGAGCGGTTCACAGCCGAGGAGAGCGACGTTCTCGCCAGGGCCGTAAAAGACAGAGAAATGATATTGTATGGGGATGGGAGAAACCCACCCAAATTAGCTTCTGTTAAACAGGTGTATAATAATTTGGGTAAATGTGTAAACTATTTGTGTCTATTTTTTCACATTTTCATGGACACCACAATGATTTCCCTTGTGTGGTAATATTTTTCCTTGTAATTAATTATGTATGGTTTGCAAAAATGTGAACTGCTGCGTCTGTGTAGATGAGAGAAGCAAAGTGTATGCACGTTGTGCACATTATGGACATTATGTATATTATGGCCAAGCATGCACCCTTAAAATAGCTTCTGAGTGTGCCATTGAAAGCGCGCCACTGACTTTAGACTAGGTTTTTCCTGGTCTGTGGCATAATTGTTTTCTGAAACTGTAAAATAGCACCATGGAACGTTTGCGGCAGAACACGCCTCCTCTTTTCGTTGAATCGCCCCCGGGAGCGCAAGTTCATTCCCTAATTTACCGAAGTGCGTCTGTGGATTGAAAAGTCCGCTGTGCGTCGGGTGCAAAATAGGAATGATACATGTGTACAAAGTCGCAGTGTACAAATTCAATTGCGCTGGGAGCAAGATAGGGCCCTAAATGTAGTTACAATAAACTAATTTGTACAACTGTATCAGATGACTATTTTTCTGTTGCGCGGAGCTGAGTAAGAACTGATGACAGCACGGCTTGATCTTTGGTTGACCAATCAGCAGAAAAGGGCGTTTTATTCATGCGCATGTAGAGATCGAATATTCAAGCTGTTTATCAATTTTGGTTTATTGTGTTTCCATTTGGCAGATTAGAACAAAGTGTGATGAAAAAAAAATAAAACTTTGAAAAAACGATGCGAGATTTGTTTATTTATGTTCATGAAAAGGGTTGAATATGTGATAAATTAACAGTTTCTACAGAAGGTCCGTGTACCTTTAGATAATTTGTTTTCTCGTTTTTGTCTTCTTGACAGAAAACAAGAAAACTAATGATCCGAAGTTACACAGACCTACTGTACATTCATTCATAATTTGTTGTTGTTTTGTTGTTACACAAAAAAGCATTAGTTATCCTGTCAACTATGTCAAGTCAAGTCAAGTCACATTTATTTATATTGCGCTTTTTACAATACAGATTGTTTCAAAGCAGCTTTACAGAGATAACAGGGAAAATAATGCAACAAAGTTTATTTCCAGAAAAAAATAGCGTCATAGTCCAGCTCAAGTAAGTTCAGAGATGTTTCATTTTTGTTGTAAAAAAGTTATTAATTTAGTTTTTTATATATATATAGCCACTCCGGAGTAAACCGTGATGTCATCGTCCAGCTCAGTTCGGTTCTCATATAATGGTGTCAATGCAAGCAGATCAATATTATTGTTGAATATTAAATTAAATGTTAAATTTAATGTCCCCAACTAAGCAAGCCAAAAGCCAAAGGCGACAGTGGCAAGGGACCAAAACTCCATCAGTGACAGAATGGAGAAATAAACCTTGGGAGAAACCAGACTCAGTCGCTCAGTTCTCCTCTGGCCAACGAACGAATAGTGTATGATTATGATTCAAGCTGCATTATAGTCAGATTGGATTGGAACAATCAGAATATTATCCAGGTCCATCTGGTTGAAGATCGGAGTCATGCCGGTATGGAGACGGGTTTGTTGAGGATCAGTGCCGATGGCTGTCGTGTCGATGAAGCCTTCACAGGGGAGATACTGTTAACTTAAATTGTATTTGTCACAACCGAGACATATAAAGCATAATACACATAAATGTTTCACAATTGGCAAATGTTTCATCTATGTAGCAAGGTAAACACCTTTCCGTAGTGTCTTTGTTTAAACGCTAATATAATGTTATAATTACTCAAAAATACATGATCAAATATAAATAAAAAT
The DNA here is from genome assembly GCF_964197995.2 of Scardinius erythrophthalmus. Lineage (NCBI taxonomy): Eukaryota > Metazoa > Chordata > Actinopteri > Cypriniformes > Leuciscidae > Scardinius > Scardinius erythrophthalmus. The sequence goes on along the minus strand of NC_138227.1, from coordinate 39,196,142 downwards.
GATTAATTACCCTACTGTTGCAGACTGGATTATCCTCTGGCTTGGAAAAAATGACCAAAACTGAGGTAAAACTCAAACAGGTAGGTTTATTTGCAGATATGGCAGGGACACAATGCATAAACAAGTAAGTGATGATGATACTTGAGATTGTTAGCAGATGAGATCGAATTTTTTATTGTTAACTTTGAGTCTTTGTCTTACAGAATCGTTTGAGCACACACACACAAGGGAACAACGCTGAGGCAACGGATGACTTGGATGATGTGAGGACTGGAAGATGACTTGGATGACTGGAGATTGCCTTGGATCAGGTTACAGCAGTATATTGAGATAGTCAGGAACATACAGCAAGTAAGTGGACTTGGAGCCTGTAGCATCAGACAAGGTCAGACCATGAGGGCTAGATAAGTTCCAGATGTGCGTGGTTAGGCACCAGGGAGGATGATGGGAAAAGGTGTCTGTGACATTACTCCACGGTGAAGCCGAGGGAACATTGAGCCAAGGTCGAGTCTATGGGTCCGATGGTTGAGGTGGAATCTTGGGCTCGGAGGCTAGAGGTGGAGCTGAGGGATCCACACACCAAGGGTAGCATGGAGGAACCACTGGACTAGGTGAGGGGCTGAAGGGAGACAGCGAGGCCGAAGAACTGGCAGCGTAGGAGGGAGAGGGAGGCCGAGCGGGACCATCCAAGATAAAGGAGACTTGGGGCTGGGCAATGGAGACTTGGAACTGGGTTTAGCCAGGAGCTGGTTAACGACTTGGAGCTGGACTTGACCAGCAACGACTTGGATGACTTGGATGACTCATCGCCAATGTCAACAAAGACGACTTGGGACTGGACGAAAACAAACAGTGGTGACAATGGCTGGAATGTAGAGGGGAATCAGGGTATCAAAGAGATCACATGAGGAGGTACAGACTTAAAAGGCATGAGGATGAGTGGAGCTCTGCTCCACGATGTCAAACCACCAGCACTCCCTCTTAAGGCCAGACTTGGCAGGCTTCGGCTCTGGGTCCTTGGTGGGCTTCGGCTCTGGGTCCTTGGTGGGCTTTGGCAGTGGCTCTGGGTTCGTGGCAGGCTTGAGGAGCGAGGATAGGGAGAGGAGAAGATCTTCAGGGGAGTGACAGAAAAATCCTACTGTGCTCATCTTGTTGGGTCTGACCTTCTGTCACGCTCAGTCTTGGTATTTTAGGTGTAGGTTTGTTGTTTTCTGATATGGGATTAGACTCTGGCTCAAACATGTATGGCTGAATTTCACTGGTTGCCATTTTTCAACATCGGATGTTTTCAAAACAATTCTACATGTCTAATTTGATGTAACAAAAACTTGCTGAAATTATAAGTGGACCTCAACGAACATTCTACATTTTTTTAAATAAACATCGGCCATGAACAGGCAAGAGTAAATCACCAGACTGATATGAAAATATATGAAAAGAATAAATCATGCTCAAACAGCAGGCTACATGACATGGACGATACAACCTTTCAGAAACAGCAGAGGCGAAAAGGATTGCAAAGAAAATAGATGAGATCAGAGATAGGTAGAAGTAAACAGCCCAAAATGGCCTTTGACAACTCTGGTGCGAATTCTAAAAATACATGGCACACATGTATAGATAAATGTTCCACCATATTAACACTGACATAGACTATGATATTCAAGGTATATGTGAACAGTGGTCTCAAATGCAGAGTTCATGAACAGAGTTTATCAGAATACTTTAGGAAAAGAACCTCCAAAGTGAAGTGACACACGTGGGAAAAAATGTAAAGGATAGTATGGGAGCTCCAAAGCTGTCCGTACAACCATCGTACATCCATTAAACAAATATAAGATTGGGAAGGAGGGCTAGAGTGGTTACTAATAGACCAAGATTGGGGCATTGTGCATTTAATAATAGGCTGACAATGGTTGGAAAGCCTCCAGATGGCAGTGGCATGTGTGGAGAAGCAGAAACTGTGTGCCACAAAATGGAATGTGTCATCCATCGTACAGAAAGAAATCTCATGTATTCAGAATTATTGGAATCTGGAGTGACAAATTATTCATTCAAATCAATTCTTAGTACTAAGAACTATGAGACACTAAAAGTTGTGATTTCACTTTATTTTGATGGTCCCTTTAACACATTCTGTTGACTATAAGTAATGTCGCACCTTCATGTCTACTAACTCTCATTAGAGTATCAGTAGACTGTTAGGGTAAGGGTTAGAATGTAGAAGACATGTTAGAAGTTGACATGTAGTTGCAAAGTTACTTATAGTCAGTAGAGTGTCTGTTGAGGACCATCACAATAAAGTGATAGCAGATATTAAGCAGACAGTCTATTAATACTCTAATGAGAGTTAGTTGACATGTAGTTGCAGAGTTACTTATAGTCAACAGAAGGTCAAAAGGGACAATCAAAATAAAGTGTTACCAAAGTTGTTATAATCGAATTGGACTTTATATAAGGATATAACCTATAAAGTGTAGTTCCTCAGATGAACTGAGGAGGGCAGCAATACGCCACTAATGAGTCTAGACTGCTGCAAATATCAGAAGAAGAAGAAGAATGTTTACATGAAAGAAAGAGATTGGTTACACTTTTGTTACAGTGTAATTATATATTTAAGTACTGAGTAATATTAATTAACTACATGTACTTACTATGGGGTTAGGGTAGGATTAAGATTTGTTTAAAGGTTAGTTGCATGTAATTATGCATAATTTACTGTTATTACTATGGTAAGTACATGTAACGTGTAACAAGGACACTGTAAAATAAAGTGTTACCAAAATTTGAATGAATCGACCAATTTTGTGTAGATCTGATCACAGGGTGATCATAAAGAAGAAGAAGAAAAATTCAAAATGTCAGTTGTCAAACACTGAATCATCAACCAGAGCAGAGTTGTCTTTGTCTAACATTAAATATAAAACCAACAAGTGTTCACAAGTTCTTAGATACACAGTATACTTATTCAGTCCGTTAATAAAGTCATCCGGTAAGGGGGCTTTGTATAAATGTAGTACTTTGAATGGTGTGGAGTGGATACTGAACCCCTGGCTCTGAAGTTTGCGCTTGTCTTTCATCCTGTCTCTGCTTCTGGACTGCTCTACAGCAAATAATGCTTAGCACTCCTCCACCCACCTCAAGCAACACTATTCCCATCCAGCCAGTGAAGATCGCAGCTCCCCTTTCCAGTGTTAATAAGACATTGGCATTCGAATCTGTTAAATGTGTAGTCCAGGAGATCACCACCAGTAAAGGCAGCCCGCTTACAACAAACGATGGCCCGGAGGCAGCTTTAAACAATATATTCTTAGGATAACGTATCCACCCAATACCGTAAACTGCCATGGCAATAGATCCAATTCCTATAGATATGATGACGAGGATTTTCCAGGTGGTAAAATGTTCCGTCAGAGACAGCAGAGACTGATAGAAGGTGCAGTGAAGTCTGCCAGTTGTGTGGTGTTGCCAGTTTAACCACACTCCATCCCAGTACAATGGAAGTGTTGTTGTGGTGTTCTCCACCGTTCCACTTACTTTCCACATTGGTAGAAATCTTGTAAGGATAGTGCAAAACCAGCCTGCACTAGTCAGCCCGAAACTAGCAAATTCAATTTTTATATCCATGTCTGTGTTGATTCAGGACCGTGGAGCAGAACTATTTTCCATATCACGGAAACCAGCTGTACTGCATTCCAGCTGTGGGCGGAGAGACACTCTGTGGTTGAAACGTGGAGGATTCTTTTGTGTTTTTGCCATGGTTTCATAACAAATCCCTCTATTTCCTCTCATGATGAGACATGAATAGGGAGCTATGGAGATTGTATGCTTACACATCAATACTGCATGGTTTAGTTCTCTAGTGCAAAACAACCCCAGAACCTTACTAACAAAAGTTTTGGTCAAAACCTTTTTAGGAAAATATTGTCCATGAAAAAGTCTGTGGTGTTCGGTAGCTAACAAAACATAGGCATAGGATGGCAGAGGGGGAGAACAGGGATGGTTCTAACACAGGTCAGTGGTAACACTTCCAATTACTGCAATCAGGAACAAGTTACAAATCACCTATATCACTTCACCTGATCAACTTATCTTTTTTGAGTACTGTGAATTTGGACATACTTCTTTTGTCACAAACTGTTTTTCGCCTGCTATATAGTAGGGAAGTATGCGATTTCGGATGCAGCCAGTAGATTTTAGAGAGGAAAAACTCATTTTGAGGTAAGAAAGTAACTTTTTTGCTTCATTTATATTTGTGATGACAATGTCTGCTTTAAAACTCATCAAAGTTATATTGTTTTTTGTGTCTGTGTGGATATTTTTGTCTTAATGTGGACGTATGTCGGATGTATCCATCGGATGTATCCTTCGCAGCCTTAAATCACCCACAATCCTTTGCACATATCAAAATTCCCTGGACAAGGAAGAACACAGCATCAGTAGGATGCAGACTTCTGTTTGAGAAGCACCCTACATGCACAGCATTCTCTCTCTTCTCTCCTCTCACTTTGCACATATATCTAAGTCAAGAAGCTTGAGTGCTCTCTAGTGGTGCATTAATGTAATGACATCACATTTTTTAATGCAAGTTGCTAGTGCTAATGTTTTGGCTGTTAGCTGTAAGGTGTTAGCTTGTTCATGGCTACAAGACTGTAGCTTAGTTGTAACGTCAATTAAACATGTTACAACTTACCCCAAGCACATTTTTTTGTTGTATTTAAAAGTTTTCTTTGAATTTTAGTATGCCTAGGTCTTGGAAGAAAAAGAGTAATGTAAAATACCACGGAGAGTCAATGAGATCTGTGGCAAAATTGTATGGTATTTGCCATGTATCCTTGTACAGATTCTGTATAAAAGAAAGAAATGGTGGAATAGAAGGACATTGAAAATACTGACATTTTTGTGTTCACAATTAAATTTTATGGCCAATTACTATGACTAACACACACACACACACACGCATGCGCGCACACACACACACACACACACACACACACACACACACACACACACACACACACACACACACACATTATGTTGAAAAGTCAGTGTGGAATAAAAAGCTGTCATAATCCATTATTACCCTGGTGGATATCATGATGTTACAGTACATCTCACCCTAGGGTAGGCCTATGTTACAACTATCCTGGACTATGGGGTGAATTGTAACATTTCACTCCTTGTGTTTGAAACTAAACCATGTTTTGTTTTGTTTTTTTTATGCTGCAAAGATGCAAAGAACAGCTACATTTAAAGCTACAATAGGTCTACACTATCACACTAAACTGCATTTGAGTTTGTTGATAGTTATAATGTTATTCTATGTGTTAGTTTGTTTGCTTTAATGAGACAAGCAGTAAGCTAGATCAACATTAGAATACATACTGATCATATATTATAACATTTCATCATGTTGAGCTATATAACATAGTTTTATGTACATTTGCTCACCTGTCTAATAAAGTGCATGCAGGAGCGGCATCTTTGTCAAGTTGAAGGTAGTCGCGGACGCTAGTTCTCAGCGTCTCGAAAACGCCACGCTGATATTGATCCTTGAAGTCTGCTTGCCATGGTCCATTATGTTTAAACGAAACAACAACAGCGTGAGCGTGCCGCTAGACGTTACGCAGTTGTCCACGTCTGTCGCCACGGTTACTATGGCAGAACGAGCGGAAACCAGGGATAAAGCGGATATTACATCATTGACAGGAGACAATGACCAGGGACCAGCCATTATTTAAAATTGGAATTTCTGTGAAATTAAAAATCTTTGGGAACTTTTGGGATATTGTAAGTACACAACTGCAGGAAATATATCACACTGTGCAAGTGATTTTTGGATATTTTATTACAAAAATCTTACATATTATACTGTAGCTTTAATAGCAGACACACTGTAAAATGTAATACGTTGACTTTACTTAGAAAAAGTGAGGAAACCGATTGCCTTAAAATGTCCAAGTAAAGTAGTGTATTAATGTTTAGTTGGCACAACATAATAACATAGAACACTTGTTAATCAAGTATACTCAAGCACTCTTGAATCAAAATCATTATTTGTGTTAACTTCTCATTAGAGTTCACATTACTAGGAAAATATCAGGAAACCGATTGCTCTAAAAAAAGCAAGTAAAGTGAAATAGGAATAGTATGTGGTACTGACAAATGCTTAGTTAGTATAGTTCACTTACACAAGAGTTCCAGTAACTAAAAAATAACTGTAGAGAGTACTTGATAATTTACTTTAAATGAAATGTATTTGTCACCATGGTTGTGTTTTGCATGCTGAATGATGAAGTCTGTGTGAGTCAAGCATGATCAATTACAAGATTTTCACAAATATAGAGGGATTATATAAACCCAATTAACTGTTTCAGAAGGTGAGGCAAAATAGTAGCAACAAAATTATAAAAGATCACTAATTGACACAAGTTACATTATACACCATTCATATTTTCTCTCTCACACACAAATATATATATATATGAGTGTGTGTATAGTATTACACAGCAAAATCCCCAGTGTTAAATTAACACTGAAAAGTGTGAATTATATAAACTCTGAGCAGAGTGTTAAATGAACACTGAAGCAGTGTTAAATTTAAATTTAATGAGCTAATTAAGTGATTAATTGAGTTATGATTGACCATTATTGAAGACACCTGATGTTAACAAACAGAATCACTGAAGGAGAAAATCACACATTGTAAGTTACCACTATGGTGATGGGTGTTTGCTTTAGTTGGGCTCTTGACCCTTACATGTTTACTTTAGATTTTGCTTGGCTGCTGTTAGTGAATTATAACAGCCAGATGAACAAAGAAAAAAAAAAAGTGATCTGATGATTATGTTATGGCAATCATCATTTGAACTTGATTAGCTTCACTGAACTCATTGAGACCCTTATTTCTGACTTAGATTTATGTTGTTGATTACAGCATAACCGAGATTCTACATATCTAGAATTTTAGATATAGTACAAAGGATTACTGTTTGAAAAAAAAAAATCTTTCTTTTAGGCACACACAGACATCAAGATTCAGTATATGCATCTCAACAATGGTGACGAGCAGAATATACAATTAGGAAAAGGAAATTACTAAAATAATTCAGTTCATAATTTATTCATACTGCAATGCATGATGGGAGCCATTAATGAGTTGTGATTGGTGGCAGCCAGAGGAAAAGTTATTGTTACCATTGTTGAGATTCACAGGCTGATTATTGATGTCTGTGTTTCTAAATAAATTTATTTGAAAGTCTTTGGATCAGAACATTGTTTATTAAATATTTTGGATTATATTAAAAATACCGCAAATCATAGGTTGAAGAATCACAAAGCTGCTGTAATTATCAAGTTAAACCACATTTCTCAATAAGTTTGATTTTTCAGATCACAACATGATTATGTCTAAAAAATAACCAATACCATCAGATCACATTGTCTCTTTGTTCATCTGACTGTTATAAAGCAATAACAGCAGACAAACAAAATTTAAAGAAAACATATAATGGTCTAGAGCCCAACTAAAGCAAACACCCATCACCACAATGGTAACTTACAATTTGTGATTTTCTCCTTCAGTGATTCTGCTTGTTAACATCAGGTGTCTTCAATAATGCTCAATCATAACTCAATTAATCACTTAATTATCTCATTAACTTTAACACTGCTTCAGTGTTCGTTTAACACTCTGCTCAGAGTTTATATAATTCACACTTTTCGGTGTTAATTTAACACTGGGGATTTTGCTGTGTCCTTCTCTTTCTTTGACACTAAACAACTGATTTATTGTTGCATCACTGCATCAACAGAAAGAGAATCATAATAAAGAAAATATAGTTCCAAGTGCCCAACCAAAGGGATCACTAATCACCATAAATATAAATATTTTAGGAAAATCAAAATCAATTTATGAAGTCAACTTATGTTATGTTCTCACAAATTTTTCTGTTGTATTGACAATTCAACATTCAAGATTACTTTGGGAAATGAGTGAATGCAAACAAAGACAAATAACTGCAGAAGTGGAGGAAATGAGTGAAAGGTCCATTAAGAATTTCCCTGCCTCAAAAACCACACTCAAACCAATCAATTAATCTTAACTTGGGTTTTCTGAGTAAATAAAACATAGTATGTGAATAGTACAGATTACTAGATTTTTACAATTAAGTTAAGACATTAAGTAAAGTTAACTAAAAAAGCTTTAGTAAGAACCAATGTTGGATTTTACAGTGCACTTGTAACTAGTTTGAATCACATTTTGAATGCACTCGCTTAAAAGAACTTCAAGATTACAGACAGAAATGTCAAAAATGTTACAACCATCCCCAGTCACCCCCTATTATTCAAACTTGAACTTGAACTCTCATCTTCACTCTCTCTGCATCACCAATATTATTTTTAAGCATCAACAGATCCGCTAGGGACCTCTAGTGGTTCAGTTCCAGCAAAGTCCATAACTTTAGAGAACAGTTATTATTCAGTCTTGAAAGATGTCTTTGTTTGGCACACTAAATGACAGATTCCGGAAGGAGGGGAAAAAAACTTGAGAGGTCAAATAGAAGAACTTGTTGGTTAGATAACATTCCTGCAATTGTTTCAGAAGCACAGTAAACAAACTCTCCAGGACTGTGGCCCTCCAGGAGCAGCATCGGACAGCCCTACTTTATTTTAATGTGTCCTTGTTACATGTGTTGCGTGCATTAATAGTTGAATCTTCAAATTATGCATTATTACAAGTAACTAACCCTAACCCTAAACCCATGTAAGAACATGTTGTTAATAATATTACTCATATACTCATAATTATATTACTTGAGAACTTGTGTAATTACACTGCAACAAGGTAACATTAAAATAAATTGTGATCAAACAATTTATGATATACACCAGGGTTCTTCAACTCAATATCAGGGCCAGTGTCCTGTAGACTTTAGTACCAATCCCATGATTTAACCCACCCTTCTGTAATTTGCAAGTAATTGTGAACTTCTGGATTAGCTTGTTCATACACTTGCCCTCCAGGACTGAAGCTGAGAGCCCTAAACGCTATCACTCAAAAGTTTAGACATCTTGACTGATGATTAAATTATGTTATGTTACATTATGATTCAATCTTCAACATTCCCTTCTGGTACAAATTGACAAAGTTTACGGGTAAAATAAGTGGCACCGAAAGCCAATTTTATTCACTCAAATCTGGATGACGCTAAAGGATTAACAAATAAAGTTAAAATATATAAATTAATAAAGTATCTTCTGCTCACCAAGGCTGCACTTATTTGATAAAAAATACCGTAAAAACATTGATATTGTGAAATATTACAGTTTTTGCCCGTTGCTTGAACACTATAGACCCATGCTTAGACTAAAGTAACACAACTTGAAGCTTTTGTTACCATACCTCAAACACATGTACCCATACCTTAAACAAAAGCGCTGCTTTGCACTCTAGTTGCAATTCTGCAACACACTTACTCCTTTATGCAACACACTTGGTCCTGCATACTACACTCTATTTCATACATAAGACACTTCGTTCAAAAATGAAATCTCAGGGTGCCATTTGGAAAACACATGTATCCAAAATACAAAACACATCGGGTAATTGCAACCACTCAAATACACACATGAAGACACTTACTTGCAAAACTGAACACCAATCAGCCAGCTACAAAAAGCCCTCAGTTTAGCCATTTCAAGAACTTTGCAAGCATGGATGGAGGGAGAGCAAGAGGAAGAGGAAGATGTGGAGGATGAGGAGGACGAGGATGATGAGGAGGATGAGAAGGACGAGGAGGATGAGGAGGATGAGGAGGATGAGGAGGACGAGGATGATGAGGAGGATGAGAAGGACGAGGAGGATGAGGAGGATGAGGAGGACGAGGAGGTTTAGGAGGGCGAGGAGGATGAGGAGGACGTGGAGGACGTGGAGGACGAAGAGGACAAGGTCAAGGTCAAAGAGGCCATGCACCCACCTATTTCTGATGATATAAGAGCAACTTTGGTGGACCATGTTATCAACCATGGCCTGACTATGAGGGAAGCTGGGCAGAGAGTCCACCCACATCTAAGCCGCTTCACAGTGGCATCTGTAAGAACATTCTGACTAGAAAACTATGTCTTCACCTCTCTACCTTCTACTCTACTCAGATGGTATTTACAGCACTGTACTACAGTATATCACATTACCACATCATGTAAAACAACAGGGTATTGCAGGGTGCTAATGCTCCTTTTGCAGCCAAAGTGGTAGTTTTTGTGAAACATACCATGATTACTTATATTGAGATGTTTCAGTACAGTGGATGATACAGTATATACAGTAAAGTACTGTAAGAAAAAGAAGCAAACCGAGGACAATTTGTGGTTGTATTTCTCTAGAATGACTAAAAGACCTTCTGGGGGAGGACGCCAACGCCTGTTCACACAACAGCAGGAACTTGCCGTTGTGGACCTATAGTGAGGGCAGACAATGCCATCCGTCTCCACCAGCTACTACAGAAAATACTTGCAGACAGGCAAGTGTTCAACAACATAAACCATGTGAGCATCACCACCATCAGACGCATCTTGGGAAAACACAACATCACCATGAAGCAGCTCTACAGGTTCCCATTTGAGAGGAACCGTGTCAGGGTCAAAGGACTTCGAGCTGAATATGTACGGGTAAGTGTAACTGTCCTTTACATTTACAATACAGTATTGGTGAAATCCAGTAGCAGCTGAATATGTACCACATCAGTACCACATGGATCCATTCGGAGAGCTACACGCCACGGGTACCTGTGTGATGGGGTGAGGGTTCTGTATGTGTAGCACTGTAGTACAGTAATATGTTTTTTTTTTTTTTGTTACAGAGAATCTTGGCCATGGATGGAGCTGCACAGCCTCAAGAATTCATTTTCATTGATGAAGCTGAATTCGACCTGAGCAAAACAAGACGAAGGGGTCGTAATGTAATTGGCCAAAGGGCAAATGTGGACAATTTTTTTTTTTTTGCACAAGTTTGGGTTGTTTGAAAATGTGCCTCCTGAAAATATGCCTTCTGAATAAACAGTGAAAATCAAAGACTGCAGTGTTTTATATAAAGTAGACTAGTGTGTTCCCCCTGCTCTGAAAGTGTATGCATATGATGCAAGTATGTGTCATTTTGTCATCAGAGTTACATTTTGACAAATGAATGTTAGGTTTTGATAGCAGAGTTTAGGTTTTGATAGTAGAGTTTCAATTTGACACAGATGTGAATGGTATATTTCCCAGTGTTGTGTCATGTTTACTTGTGTGTAGAGTTTTGGCACAATGAGCGAAGTTTTGCAAAATGTATTCAAGCAACGGGCAAAAACTGTATTACTTATTTATTTATTTGTTTATTTAACAGGGACAGTGTATGGCACTCAGCCATACCAGAATTAGCTACAAGCTAAATTTCATCTGTAGTCCCTGGGCAGGACGAGGTAACATACGATTTACAATCACATATAAATATACCATAAAACGTCATCATGCAAGTAGCCTTTCAGACAACAAAGTTTCACATTCTTAAAAACCCAATAAAACAAAACAACAGAACAAAATATATAGAGCAATATTAATAGACACAACAATACAATGTTAGGATACGACAAAAAATGAGTTTTTTGAATTTATGATAAATGGGTGCATGATTGTATCGATTTTAGCCATAATTTTATTTTATATTTAAAACAAGTAAATGTACTGATGTCTCTAATCTCATTTGGGACTGAGTTCCAGTACTTACAGGCTCTGATAGAGAAGGCTGATCTGCCGAACTCAGTACGTCTGTGCTGTACGGCACAGTGACCTCTACTGGTTGCCCTGGTTGTTCTCCGACTATCTGAGAGCAATAATATGAACTCCTTTAATGGGGGCGCAGCCAGATTATTAATTACTCTGTAAACTAAACAAACATTAGCAAAGCACATCAAATTTTCAAAAGTCAAGAGTTTGTGCTTTTGGATGATATTGCAGTAGTGATAACCTGATGGCTTTTTATCTAATACTTTGAGAGTTTGTTTATATAGCGTTTGTAGTGGAGCAAGTATTGTTTTTCCGGTTTGTGACCAACTTGTGATACAGTATGTAAAATGTGAGAAAATCATTGAGTGCATATACAATTTGGCAGCATCTAAAGGTAACTGATTACGAATGTGTCTAAAATTTCTTAAATTAAATTTAACAGTATTACAAACCTGCTTTATATGTTTCTTAAAAGACAACTGTGAATCAAGAGTAACTCCCAGATATTTCAAATGTGACACAATCTGGATTTTTTCCCCATTTACAACAACATCGGGCTGATTTTCATTTTTCCTTATATAAAAATACATACACGCAGTTTTACTGACGTTTAGCGCCATGCAAGACTCAGAGAGCCAGGTGGCAATTTTTGCCATTGCTGCTGTTAATTTGGTTGCCACTTCATTTCTGTCTCTTCCATGTGCCAGAATGACCGTGTCATCTGCATACATTTGGGTGTCAACTTGAGGACATGCTAGTGGTAGTTCGTTAACATATAAACTGAATAAAAAAGGGCCTAAGACTGAGCCTTGCGGGATGCCAACAGAACAGTTACTGAATGATGACATTTTATTCCCAACTCTGGTGCTTTGTCTTCTCATGGTGAGATAGGACTCCATCCATTTCATAGCATCATCAGAAAAATTAAAGTTTGACAACTTAGAAAGGAGAACATTATGATTTACTGTATCGAAAGCTTTTTTGAAATCCAGAAAAACTGCTCCTACAGCACTCCCACTGTCTAGTTTTGATTTGATTTTTTCAACAAAATAGCAAGTAGCCATTTCGGTCGAGTAATTTTTCCTAAAACCAAATTGCATTGGATGAAGTATTTGTCCAGAATTTAGAAAGTCGGTTAACTGCTCAGTTACCACTTTTTCTGCAATCTTTGATACCACCGGCAAAATGCTGATAGGTCTATAGTTAGCTACATCAGTAGGTTCCCCTGCCTTGAAAATCGGAACTAACACATTTTTCCAGGCAGTTGGGAAAATTGATTGCTTTATCTATAAATTGACTAGGTGTGTAATGGGGGTGCTGAGGGAGTGAATATTGTTCTTTAAAATTGTTGAATCCCACTTGAATGTGTCCTTTGCCTTTGAGAACTTTAAAGTGCTTATTGTCTTACAAATTTTATTTTCAGGAACTTCAGTTATCTTAAAAATGGTCTTCTTATAATCTGGTGTTGCTATATTTTTAATTCTTGCACCAAAAGTGTCAGATAAATTCTGCACTGATGCGGTAAAATAAGTATTAAATACAGAAGCTATTTCACTGGGGTCATTATTTAAAATTCCATTAATTTTCAGCTCATGTCCGTTTCTCTGATTTTGCTTCTTGCCTTTCTTTGTTAGTTTATTTATGTTGCTCCATATCAATTTACTATTTCCTTTTCCGTCTTTAATAATATCTATAAAGAACTTTGCCTTTGCTTTCCTTAGTTCATTGACTACTTCATTACGAAGGTTTGTAAAAATTTGTCTGTCAGTAATTAATTTAGACTTCAGTGCTACTTTCAAGGCAAAGTCACGTTTTTTCATCAGGTCCCACAAATGTTCATTAAACCATGGTAGGTTGCTGGTTTGACACCATCGACCACAACGTTCTTTTAAATAGATTAGAACATTATGTTGGCATTACAGGAAATGCACTAGCATGGTTTAAATCATACTTATCTGACCGTTATCAGTTTGTAGCAGTAAATGATGAGATGTCTCATCGATCACAGGTTAAGTATGGCGTACCACAAGGCTCAGTATTAGGACCGCTGCTGTTCACTCTGTACATGCTACCATTAGGAGATATCATTAGGAAACATGGAATTAGCTTTCACTGTTATGCTGACGATACTCAGCTCTATATTTCTTCAAAACCTAACGAAACTTATCAATTCACAAAATTAACGGAATGCATAGCGGATATAAAAAATTGGATGACTTGTAATTTCCTACTTCTAAATTCTGAAAAAACAGAGTTTCTAATTATTGGACAAAAAACTTCCTCACGTAATAATCTAGAATACTGTCTAACACTTGATGGCTGCTCTGTTAAGTCTTCGTCGTTGGTTAGGAACCTGGGTGTGCTCTTTGATACCAATCTTTCATTTGAAAGTCACGTGTCTAGTATCTGTAAAACTGCATTTTTCCATCTTAAAAATATATCTAAATTACGTCATATGCTCTCATTGACAAATGCGGAACAATTAGTTCATGCGTTCGTGACCTCAAGGCTAGATTATTGTAATGCTCTACTGGGTGGTTGCCCTGCACGCTTAATAAACAAACTACAGCTGGTCCAAAACGCAGCAGCTCGAGTTCTTACCAGAACCAGGAAGTATGACCATATTAGCCCAGTTCTGTCAAAACTGCACTGGCTCCCTATTAAACATCGCATAAATTTTAAAATATTGCTGATTACTTACAAAGCACTGAATGGTTTAGCTCCGCAGTACTTGAGCGAGCTCTTAACGCATTATAGTCCGTCACGTCTATTACGATCTCAAAATTCCGGCCAGTTGATTATACCTAGAATATCAAAATCCACTGCTGGCGGTAGATCCTTTTCCTATTTAGCACCAAAACTCTGGAACAGTCTTCCTACCATTGTCCGGGAAGCAGACACGCTCTGTCAGTTCAAAGCCAGATTAAAGACACATCTCTTTGACCTAGCTTTCACATAATACATTATAGACTTCTATAATTTAATGTTATGCTGCATAGATTAGGTCAGCCGGAACCGGGAACACTTCCCAAAAATCCTGATGTACTCGTTACATCATGAGAAGAATGGCATCTACGCTAATTTTAGTGTCTGTGTTTATCCCAAGGTTTTTCCTGCAGCCTGCCGGATCCAGGCCGTATCCAGATCTGACGAAGGACCTTCACCTGGACCGATGACAACGCAGTGCTGAAGTGCCAACTAGTCTCTCCCTATGGAGGATCCCACTACCACTCTACAGATAAGGCGTTGTCGGGAAAATTCGTCTTGCGGTCCTACCCCAAAGCAACAAATAAAATAAAATTCCTTATCAAAATTTATAAGGAAAGACAAGTATTTTGTTTAGGCTTGGCTTGTAGGGAATTCCAAACCTGCGTATATTCTAACGCACATAACTATAGAACCCATTCTAAATGCGCATGTGACCGCCATCAGCGTTTCTCACAGGTTCGCGTTTAAAGTCTGTGTAGAGAGAATGGTGTCGTCTTAGCGGCCCCTAATTTAATAACAAATGATCATTGCGACGGAACCAAATCAATTAAAACTAACTTTAGATGGAAATAACTTAACTCTGCTGTAAAGCCGAAACAATCTCTGTTACCTTAAATTATACGCTTATCTCTGTAAAGCTGCTTTGAGACAATCTACATTGTTAAAAGCGCTATATAAATGAAGATGACTTGACTTGACTTACGCCGTCCATTTTTAAAAGTTTTTGTATATTTTTCTTTAAGTCTATTTATTGTACCAATGAAGGACTCACAGGAAGCATCTATATCATCTGTGAGTAAAACATCTCTCCAATCAGTTTGACTTAGTTCTTCCTTAAATGCATTCATCTCATGTTTCCCCATTCCATAGGAGTTTTTGATTATCTCTCGTTGGTAAATAATCCGTTTTTTTGTTAATTTCCTTGCAATAAGAGTCATGTTATGATCGGACAATCCAGTGAGAAGATTATAAGATTTTATAATTCTCTCTGGTTTGTTACTGAAAATAAGGTCAATTTGTGTTTTTGAGACGTTTGTTATTCGTGTGGGTCCATCTATTAATTGAGTCAGTTCGAACTTGTCTGTAAGTGCTTTTAACTTTTTTCTAGTTGCTTTTTCAGCCCAATTTAAATTAAAATCGCCCAGAACTATACATTCTTTCTTTGTATCCAATAATTTAAGCAGGTTCTTAAAATTTTCATAAAACGTGACATCATATGACGGTGGTCTATACACGCCAATCACATTAAATGACATCTGCTGAGAGAGAGTAATAGTAATGGCAATATATTCAAGTTCACTTACACATGTTAGATCAATTTGTTCGCATCTAATGTTATCTCTCACATACATAAGTAGTCCGCCGCCTCTTCCCTTGTTTCTGTCCTTTCTGAAAACCTTGTAGCCAGGCATTGTGAACGAGGCTACGGGTGACGATTTGGATAACCATGTTTCAGACAGACAGAGAAAGTCCAAATTTGAGTCGGTAAAAAGTTTTTCTAGTTGTTCCGTTTTTGCTCTTACGCTACGAATGTTAAGGTGACCTCCGATGAGGCCCCTCGGCTTTGCGCATGGGTCCCAAATAATTTTGGAGTGCTGAACAGTTTGGAAGAGACAGATGTTGAAATGTTTTGTAACCGCCGGGTTTTCCTTGTGAGTGTCTCTGTTGGTCGGCATTACCTGGAGTTACGAGCGTGCTCGCCCAGGGTAGATCTTGCACCGTGACGGGTCCTGGGTTCAGCTGGACATCACCAGCAAGGAGAAGTGTAGCGAACAGGTACGTGAGCAGCTTTCTGTAAGAGCGTAGACCTTTAGATCTATCACTCGCAGTGTTGGTTTGCTCGCATGGCGCTGTTGCTCTTCCATCCCGTAATATTGCCGTGTAGAGGGTGAATCGGCTCCATTCATTGTGTATAACAGGTTGTGTTGGTGGTAGTGCGGTGTCTCGTGAGATCACCTGATTGATCCCACAGCCGCGGACAGAAAGGATCAGCAACACTATAATATAGACCAAAAAGGCGGATCGCTGTATTAAGTCCTCAGTCCTCGGTACATACCAGTACTTGTTTTTTGTAGTATGGTTACGATCATAGCATTTTTCAGCCACTTTAGACGGTGCAGATGAAAACAGACATAAAAGTTTGGTGAGCACACCTGCGGCTCCTGCCAAGCCGCCGCCCGCCATTTCCAAGTTTTGTAATTCTATCAGTTATTTTACAATTTAAAATAACTGTTTTCTAGTTTAATATATTTTAAAATGTAGATTACTCCTGTGAAATCTGTTTCTCTCTTTCCCCCATTAGGAATAATAATAGTTGTGTTCGAGCTTTGTTTCGAAGGGATATTGTCTCCAGTCCTGCGATTATATCATTTTGGAATGGCTGTGTTTCCTCATAAATATTTAATCACAAATAAAATATGCACGCCTTCACAGTTTTACTCCTTGCGTCTCACCAAACTATATACTGCCATAGAGCACTTCAAAATCATTTACAGTTTTTTACGATTGTTTACACACTAAAATAAAAATTTCCACACAATTTGCAAAATTATACTTCAAGGAGCAAAACACCTCCACAGATTTGCACAACATTACACACAATGTCTGCTTCACCCTTTTTGCAAAACATTACACACAGTGATTTGTAAAACTCTACACACATTTTCACACCTTAGACACAGTTAAGGATTGTGAGGTTACTTCCTTGTCATTACAAAGCCCCGGATTGCCAATGACAACACTAATGAACGAATTGGATAAACACAACCACCAGGTGTGGAAACACACATGTGCTAATTTGAAAACGCAGCACTCAGGTGTGCTATAAAAGGCAGCAGGTGAGTTCACCTGTCTTCAACAAAGATGGAAGGAGCTAGAAGTAAAAGAAGAAGAAGGAGGTAGAGGAAGAGGAGAAGAAGGAGATAGAAGAAGAGGAGAAGAAGGAGATAGAGGAAGAGGCCTAGGTAGAGGAAGAGGAGAAGAAGGAGATAGAGGAAGAGGCCTAGGTAGAGGAAGAGGAGAAGGAGGTAGAGGAAGAGGCCTAGGTAGAGGAAGAGGAGAAGAAGGAGGTAGAGGAAGAGGCCTAGGTAGAGGAAGAGGTAGGGAAGGACTTATGCCATTGAAGACATAGCCTGTGATGTGGATGAAATCTTATGGCCTGATCCAGCCAGACGGAGAGATGATGAATAGTTACAGTATTCTTGTTGCTTTTACAGTAGTTTTTCTTCAGAATCAAAGTGTATGTACTTCATGCAGTAATTTTTATTTGTCTACAGATTTTATTTGTTTCATTGATTTCATTGTTGGTTGATTACTGTAACTGATTATGGTAAGAAATACTATGTAAGTATTGAAATAAGTACTTGAAATATTCAGTCTGCAGCATCAGTGTTGTGCAGTGCTTGGTAAGTTTATAGTAGGCCTATTTGTGTACATTCTCCCTATATCTCAAACTAATCATGAAGAATGTTGTGGGTATGTCACTATTTTTTTTTTTTTTTTTTTTTTTTGTCATCTAAATTATCCCTTACATAACAATGTCTGGCCAAAAATCCAGCAAATGCTATTTCCTAAAATTAGCTTTTTTACAAATGTGTTTTATATTTATCACAGTTGTGTGTAACTGGCTGCAATAGTGTCTGATCATTGAGGACTGTGTTGGTTAAATGAAAACTAATAGCATTTTCACAAATATGTGTATATGTTTTGACTGAAGTGTGTATGTTTTGACTGAAGTGTGTCATTTTGCAAACAATCTAGGAATTATGCAAATTGAGTGTGGTGTTTGGATAATTGTGATTCTGATTCTGTTTCAAAATTGCGTGTAAACAATTGAAAAAAACTGTAAAACACTTTTGTACTGCTTTAATTATATTTTAATTAAAATGTGCTTTATCGGCATGACATTGCAATGTATTGGCAGAGTATTTATAATGTTTATAGTGAATGTAGACAGATGAAAACAAATTATATATAGAAAAAAATTACTAAATAGATCAATAAACATTTTAGAATTCTATGAACAATTTAGAATTCTTTGTGCTCTCTCTCTCTCTCTCTCTCTCTCTGTGTGTGTGTGTGTGTGTGTGTGTGTGTGTGTGTGTGTGTGTGTGTGTGTGTGTGTGTGTGTGTTTAGGGTTAGGTTTAGTGGTTGCCATGGGATTAGTGGCTCGAAATATCTACTGTATATAATACTATATAATAAGTAAAAATATTGTCTGTAATTTTCTGCCTGTATTTTGTTGATAATGTTTAAAAGTGGTTATAAGTTTGGATTAAGATCTTTATTAAGATCTTTATTGTCACTGACTGTACATGTACAATGGAACTCTGGTGAAGCAACCTCCAGATGCCAATACACTATACAACATAATACAATACAATGCAACTCAATAAAATAAAAGCATTATGTGCAATAAAACAGAAAGTGACAAGCAAAGTGTCATTGCACTGTGATAAATAGGACATTACACAATAAAATATTTCACAGTGAAAACTTTATTGAGATACACTTTAGTTCAATAGAATAATTCATAGGTTATTGTTCATTAAATTTACTCCTTTGTTATTGTTCATTAATTATTTACTGATGGATAAAAATAGAGCATGACAGACAAGTTACAGCCCAATGGGTCAGTGTGAAAGATAGGGGTTATTTTTAGCACATTTGTTTCAGTCCTTACAAAAAAGAAAATATATGATTAACCACAGTAGTCTTTTCTCTCACTCTCTCTCTCTTTCACACACACTCACAAAGAAACACATTTCTTTGTGTATCTACATGGGAACTCTCCTGATTTCTATTGTTTTACTCCTATTCTACTATTCTGGATTTTTGCTGTCCTTGTAATGTACAGTATAGGTAAAACCTGAACACACATACTCACAAAATATTCAAACACACATGCTGAAATGTGTCATCTAATGTTTTGAATGTAACTTTTCTCTTTTTTTACAGAAGAAGAAACATGAACATCAAAAAAGGTTGAGAGAGAGAGAGAGAGAGAGAGAGAGAGAGAGAGAGAGAGAGAGAGAGAGAGAGAGAGAGAGAGAGAGAGAGAGAGAGAGAGAGAGAGAGAGATGTTTAATCACTTAAATATCCCACTTTTCTTAATTAGCTATTCTTTTGGATCTGATGAAGTGTTTTGTTTAACACCTATACATTATGACGTATTGCTTTTGCATTTGACCAGTGTGTCCGCTTTACTCAGTGGCATGTGCTGTATATCAGACGTAGTTCTGTATGGCGTAGCCACTGTGGATGTCAGATTTTGTTAAGGTGTATCTAGGTGAATAGTTGTCCCGGTCTGGCGGGCAGCTGGTGCAGAGAACGGCTCCACCAACGAACAGAAAGCCCGCTGTCACCCAGCCCACATACAGGGCTGCCCCCATCTCTCTCTTCAGTGCTTCATGCACTATGGGATTATGGAAGTCTCTTATAATGGAGTCGGCTGTCCAGGACACAGGCACCACAGTAGTCAGTCCAGAAAGCATAAAGGTAATCCCAGATACCACCACAATCCGCGCTTTGGCACGTGGGTTACTTAGGCAGTTGGTGCAATCAGCCCCAACCAGAAAAATGAGGAAAGCCAAGCAGGCCAAAGCCATGGCGGTCACCATTAGCCCACGTGATGCCTGTAGGGAAGGATCCAAATCCAGCAGGGCATCGTACAGTTTACACTGCATCTGCCCAATGCGCTCGTACACGCACGTCATCCATAATCCTTCCCAGAAGACCTGCGCCACCACGATGTTTGTGCCGATAAAGGCGGTTACCTTCCACATGGGCAGAGCACAGATGATGATGGTTCCTGCAAAGCCAATCATTGAAAGAGTGATTCCTAAGACCTGCAGAGCCATGGAGGGCGCTGGGGACGACATAAAACAGACAAACAGAGACAACCTTTAATTCTTGCTTTTATCAGTGTTTCTGTAACATAAATATTTTAATAATGAAACAGATGTGATTTAGTTGCAGCTCTAATAAAGTAGCATATAAATGATTTTCTCTCACTAGAGGGCAGTAGATTTCAAAACACAGGTGAGCATCAGTGGCGCTGTACTGAATTTGCCCAACTCAGACAGTTGTGTTTGGAGTTTGAATGAAACCGATACTAACCGAGAAATGTATTTCTCAACAGAGAGCTGCATGGTTTAGTGGTGGTTGTCATACTTTTATCTCTGTCTTTGACATCACTTGTTTACATTTCTAGGAACGTAATGCACGTGTTTGGACATAAAAGAATACCTATGGGTTTTATGTAAGAGAAAACCTGTCATTTCCCTGTAGTGGTTATCTGAAATAACACAGTGACTCTGTGAAAAGTTCTCTTTGTAAGGAAACTCAGGATGTTTGTGTACGTAAGCCTGAGAACCATGCAATATGAGCCCTGTATAAAAGGTTGTGGGAGAACTGGTTTTCTATTCAACTGAAACTCCTGAACTCAGTTTATATTAACTTGAATTCAAATGTGTCAAAAATAGAAAAAAGCACTCAAGTCAAATTGCTCATTCAAATTTATAATTCTTTGTTCAGAGTCTCTCAGAAGATGAAGAAACACACAATGCAAGTGAAATACAAATCAACTTTTCATAATTAATAAAGTTTGTCAAGCAGAACAAAAACAATAGCTATGCATCATCTTGTTCTCAGAGAACATGTGGTATGTTCAATTGACTAGTGGAAACTAGTGGGTGTTCCAGAACAGCAGGTTTTCCTAGTGTTGTGTAAAGTATGTTCTTCTGGCATGTACAAAAAACAGAATGAGAACAAAAGCCAAGAACGTTTAGCCAACAATATTTACTTCATATAAAACTGCACATAATTAGTGAAAAATTTGATTTTGCACTAGAGAATTCAACAGTTAAAAGTGCTCCAAGAATTTCACCTACACTATTTTGTCGTGTCAAAATACACTATAAAATATACAACTATATCTTTCTAATGAAACTGTGTGTAGGTCTTGGGAGGAGTTGGAGACCATGGGACTGGCACTGTGTGGCCGGGAAGAGCATCATACCCACTAGATGGCTTTACCATCCTTACAGGATTATATACGACAGATGCTGAGTTGTCGAATGAAGCCCTCATCTCAACCCAGCGACACCAACCACGATGGAAAAGACCCATCAGGACACAATCAGCCTGCAGATGGGGTGGTGTGGCGCAATGGATAAGACACATGCCTTTGGTATGAGAGACCCGGGTTCGAATCCACTGTGAGGCACCAATGTGTCCCTGAGCAAGACACTTAACCCCTAGTTGCTCCAGAGGCGTGCGACCTCTGACATATATAGCAATTGTAAGTTGCTATAAGTCCCTCATCGCCACGACAGCCATCGGCACTGATCCTCAACAAACTCGTCTCCATACCGGCATGACTCCGATCTTCAACCAGATGGACCTGGATAATATTCTGATTGTTCTGATCCAATCTGATTATAATGCAGCCTGAATCATAATCATACACTGTTCATTCGTTGGCCAGAGGAGAACTGAGCGACTGAGTCTGGTTTCTCCCAAGGTTTTTTTCTCCATTCTGTCACTGATGGAGTTTTGGTTCCTTGCCACTGTCGCCTTCGGCTTTTGGCTTGCTTAATTGGGCACACTTAATATTCAACAATATAATTGATCTCCCTGCATTGACACCGTTATATGAGAACTGAACTGAGCTGGACGATGACATCACGGTTTTCTACTGAGCAGCTGTATAGAAAAATGAACTAAATTAATAAATCTTTAAAACAAAAATTACACTGAACTTACTTAAGCTGGACTGTGACGCTATTTTCTTCTAGATCTGCTGTAGAGCCAAAACCAACTCTGTTGCATTATTTTCCTGTTATCTCTGTAAAGCTGCTTTGAAACAACCTGTATTGTAAAAAGTGCTATATAAATAAAGGTGACTTGACTTGACAGCTCATCCAGATTCCCTCCCAGACAATCTGAGAGGTCACTATGTTGGTACCAATGAAGTCTGTAACTCTACACATGGGTCACACAGAATTATTACTCCAATCCAATCAAACAGGGCCAGGATGCGACCCAGTAACTGCATGCCCTCTCAATATCACCTTCTGGGTTTTTTGGGGGATTTGCTTTCCAAAAACTAGACCAGTATGGAGGAGGTAAACACGCTGGGTTCAGGGAGGGAAAAAAAACATGCTATTCCAAATGTGAATCCGCACAAACTGAGGACATAGCTGGCTTGTGAGGTTGTGACAATAAAGGGTTTTAAATATATGAGATTGGTTTACGTTCCTTTTTTCACTTCCTATAAGGTAGGAATAATTATCTTGTTTGAATAAACATGTTTAGAAGCCTCATGTTAATTAAGAAAGCTTTGCTACAGAACTCAATGTTGCTTTCTTTATCCGTTCGATTAATCCATTTGAAATTTAGTACTTAATATTAAGACAGAATATTTTCCAAAAGTAACATCACCCACATCATGTTGTTAATATTCTGACAAATACCATTGCTAGTTGTCAAACCAGTTTGGGAGGACTTGAAACCAAAGCTTCAGAAAAACAACTTCTTGCTGTGCCAAACCTCATTTCTTGAAATGAGCTAATTTACTGAAATTTATGCACATGAATCTCAGGGATGCGATACGATGTTAGCATGCCTTGGACACAGAGGTCTCAAAAGGGTCCATCAACAACACATTTTCCATAGCAACCTGTTTATACTACTATGGCCTAGATCCATAATCAGAATTTGACCAAATTAATAACATAATATTGTTCGGCATGTAAACATGGCCATTGCCTTGCCTAGAAGAGCTGAGTCAACTTGTATTCAAGTCAAGTCAAGTCAACTTTATTTATATAGCGCTTTTCACAATACAGATTGTATCAAAGCAGCTTCACAGTATTAAATAAAATAGTACATCAGTGTTTGTTTCTAGTGTAAAACGTCCACGTTTGGTAATGCTGATCAATAGTATTGTTGATTGATTAATTAAATTAAGTATCCCCAACTGAGCAAGCCAAAGGCAACAGTGGCAAGGAACCAAAAAACTCCATCAGGTGACCTAATGGAGAAAAAAAATACCTTGGGAGAACCCGGGCTCAGTCGGGGGCCAGTTCTCCTCTGGCGTTTATGAACTAGAGACCGGATTTAACTGCAAGATTAAAAATATTATACGAATGCCTGGCTGAAGAGATGCGTCTTTAATCTAGTTTTAAACTGGGAGAGCGAGTCTGAGCAACGAACAGTATCAGGAAGGCTATTCCAGAGTTTTGGAGCTAAATGTGAAAATGATCTCCCTCCTTTGGTTGATCTGGATATCCTAGGTATGACCAAAAGCCTCGAATTTATTGATCTTAAAGAGCGCGATGGATTATAGGGCGATAGAAGATCCGTTGAATAAACTGGAGCTAAGCCGTTTAGGGCTTTATAAGTCAGTAGCAATACCTTGTAGTTAATACGGGACTTTATAGGTAACCAATGTAGTGATGATAAAATTGGTGTTATATGGTCATATTTTCTTGATCTAGTAAGAACTCTAGCGGCTGCATTTTGGACTAACTGTAGCTTGTTTATTGAGGATGCAGGACAACCAGCTAATAAAGCATTACAGTAATCTAATCTCGAGGTCATGAACGCATGAACTAACTTTTCTGCATCAGAAACAGATAGCATATTACGTAGCTTAGCAATGTTTCTAAGGTGGAAAAAGGCTGTTTTTGTAACATATGAAATATGATTTTCAAAAGACAGGTTGCTGTCTAATATAACACCCAGGTCTTTTACTGTATAGGATGAAGTAACAGGACATCCTACTATGTTAAAGTTGTATTGTGAGAGGTTTTGTGGGCGGTTTTTTGAACCGATGATTAGTACCTCTGTCTTGTCTGGATTTAATAAAAGAAAATTGCGCGTCATCCAATCTTTTATATCTTTAACACACTCTGTCAATTTGGATAATTTAGCGTTTTCATCCGGCTGCGATGAAATATATATTTGAGTGTCATCAGCATAACAATGGAAACTAATTCCATGTTTCCTTATAATATTTCCAAGTTGCATCATATATATTGAGAATAATAGAGGGCCTAACACAGATCCTTGCGGCACTCCATAGTTTACTGGAGTTATGATAGATTTTTCTCCATTTAAATAGACAAAATGGTATCCGTCAGATAGGTACAGTATGATCTGAACCAGCTTTATGCTTGTCCTTGAACACCAGTATAATTTTGTAGTCGATCTAAGAGTATTGTGTGATCTATAGTATCGAACGCAGCACTAAGATCAAGTAAAACTAGTATTGAGATACAGCCTTGGTCAGAAGCTAAGAGTAAATCATTTGTGATTTTAACAAGCGCAGTTTCAGTGCTATGGTGCGGCCTGAATCCAGACTGAAACTTTTCATAGATGTCATTTTCTTGTAAGAAAGAGCCTAGTAGGGCGGACACAACTTTTTCTAGTATTTTAGACATAAAAGGTAGATTTGAAATGGGTCTATAATTTGCTAGATTATGTGGATCTAATTGTGGTTTCTTAATGAGAGGTTTTATAACTGCCAGTTTAAATGTTCTTGGAACATAACCTAAAGATAAAGACGAGTTAATAATATTGAGGAGAGGCTCTTCCACTATAGGTAACACTTCTTTCAGTAGTTTAGTTGGTATGGGATCTAATAAACATGTTGTTGTTTTAGAGGAAGTGATAAGTTTATTTAACTCTATTTGTTCTATAGTTGTAAAGCACTGTAATTGTTCTTGCGGGGTGATAATCGAGGCTAAGTTATAAGGCGCGATTGAGGATTGAACGTATTTGGGATGGTTACCGATAAAAAATAAAATAGATCTAGTGATTTTACACTCATTTTATTTAGTAAGAAGTTTGCTGGCTAAAATTTTAAAATTATTTCCATCCACCACTGGGTGCTCTTTCTCCACTGAACAGCATCATTTTATTTTTGGCAGTCAATTCAATCTTACAAAAACAAATAAAAATCATATGCTAAAGTGTTAAAGTAGCTGTATTATTGCAATTGTAATAAATGTACTGTGAACGGCTGATTTGCTGGCGCAAATGCCAGCACTGTAAAACCTTGGTGTAAAAAATGGCAAAATTCTGAGAGTAACATACTAGTTTCAATTAATAAAGTAATATACCATAGAAAACAGTGCATTCTGGGTAATATTTGAAATTTTCAAGAAAGTAGCCTCAAAGTGTTCCAAATCACACCCTATACCCTCATTCACTATTCCCTAAATTAGTTCACTAATATAGTCCACTTAGAAGTGAGTTTATTCAGACACTGATAAACACCCAACAAGCAGAATCACTGAAGGACAGAGAAACAAGAACAGAAAAAAAGAGAAGACATAAGCAGAAACACGAGAACTACACTGACTTCCAGCCACACTGAGTGTGAAACCAGATTACAAACCAGTTTGTTTCATACTTGTATAGAAGTCATTGTTGTGATTTAACAGAGGTTTAGATGTTTTATTGAAAATAAAAAAGTTTTTAGTCACCATTAAGGGCTCTTTACCCTTGACTTTTTAACATTTTTTTTTTCTTTTTTTGGCTGCTGTAACTGTGTGTTTTAAAAGCACGGATGTCATGGCAAGAAAAAGCCAAGAGGAATTTGATCAGGTGTTTTTGGCTGTGTTGCGATGATGCCATAATCAACCATCATGAACTTGTCGGATCCCGTTCTGTGTCTTTTCATTTTATTACAAAAAGCAGGAAAATGCTGGGAGTGCTTCTTGGGTGTAAAAAAATGTTTTAAATACCTCCGGTGCTCTTCAGTGAAGGGATCCACATATAACTAAAGATAAAGGTCTGAGGCGCTCAGGAGGATGAAGATTAAAAAGCCTTTATTAATCCATGGCTAGTCTCATAAAATGCCTACGCGTTTCAGCCAACAAGGCTTTCTATATGCTTTTTCTCTGTAGTTAAATTCACCAGGATTTATTATTGTAAGCAATTTTTGTGACACTAGTCATTTAATCATGTGACTTCCCACCTGCTCAACCTAAGCAGCTGTTATTTATTACTGGTTTTAACAAGGAAGTGAACTTTTTGTCAAACACTTCAAGCCCTGACGAAAGCCTTGTTGGCTGAAACGCATAGGCATTTTATGAGACTAGCCATGGATTAATAAAGGCTTTTTAATCTTCATCTTCCTGAGTGCCTCAGACCTTTATCTTTTCTTTTAATTTTATATTTATGGATGATAGTAGCTATGTGATTCTATAGCTTTCGTTCAGTAATCAGTTATTTTTAAAATCATACAGAGCATAACACATTTTGAACTCCTGCATAACTTAGAAATACACAGACATCAACAATGAGCATATGAATCTCAACAATGGTGACAATCAAATGTTTTGTGTCGCAATGCATGCTGGGTGCCAGAATAGTACAAAATTGAACAAATTATGCCGCTTAATGGTCTTTTTATATGCCGATTTTTTTATTTCTGTGTGTGTCTAAATTATTATGTTTTGGTTTAAAAAATCCTTCAAAACAATTGTTGTTTTTTGTTTTATAATGCAACACTTTTAATAAAGGATTGAACACTGGATGAGATCAGTGAATCAAGAGACTTAATGATGGGTATGTCATCATCAATGCATAACAATCAGCATTCACTGATCATCATCACATTTTTTTTTTGCCATAAATGTGGCTAGCAAAACAGTTCAAGCAGCACAAAAAAAAATGGTTTTAAAATGTCAAGGGTCTAGAGCCCAATTAAGTAAACACTGATCACCATAATGGTAATCCAAACCAAACATTTTCAATAAAATATCAATTTCTAAACCTCTGTTAATTCTCAATACGAGATTTTGTAGATGTATAACAGAAATAAAGTCAAACTGGTTAGTAATAAGTGTAATAATGTGTAATGGCTGGAAGTCAGTTGTAGTTGTTTGTCTCTTTTTCTGTTCTTCTTCCTCTTTCCTTCAGTGATTCTGATTGTTAACAGCAGGTGTTCATCACTAATGCTCAACAATCCCTTACATATTCACTTAATTATCTCACTGCAACACTACTTCAGTGTGACTTTTACTCTTTGTATTGTGGACACTACAGTATGTTCCTGTAGGGTTGAAAGGGTTAAATGTGCAAGATTAAATGGCACATCCACAAAATATATTTTAACAGTAATAAACTGTTAAAAGAGGTTTGGGCCAACGCCAAATACACATAAAGCTTTACTTCATCTAATTATATGTAAGTGTGAACTCGTGAAACTGTAAAAAAGCCTGGTAAGGTCTAACAGCGTGGTGCACAACAAAGGGATTCAGCCATTTAAAATATTTTTTTCATTTAGTTAATGTTATGATAGAAACAATGATTTTTGCTTAGTAAGTCTAATTTTGACCAAATTTCTTTGATTGACGTGCAAACAGACTGAACATGCCTGTGTCATGCCTTTGGGTATCTGCGAGCAAGGGATTGTAGAAATCCCTGATGGTGTTAACTGACCAAGACTTACTTGTGACTTGCAAAACTATTACTTGGTCCCTCTGGAACAACTCAAAACTTACATTTTCTTGTAACCTAATAGTTTAAATTTTACGTGTCGCCCCACAACCTACATGTCCTAGCATAAATGCAAGCAACACAAGTGCCCAAGCAGCCTGCAAGTCCAAGAGTGAACACATTGAATTTGTCCTGCACTTTGTATCACACAGTCCATCCACAAGCCCTCCCAGATGGTCACAGTCACAATATTGGCTCCAATTACTGCTGTTGCCTTCCATATATAAGGGCACAAATCATAATAGCTCCCCAGACACCAATAATGGCTAGGGACATGGCTAGGATAAGTCAAAATATAGACACCATTTTTATTTATTTATTCTGTTTGTTTGTTTGGCTTTGTTTTCTTGGAAGTGTTTGCTCCTCTGTTAATTGTACAAATGACTAACCTGTTCTAAGTTTTTTCTCAGAAGGGAGCGGTCCAAGTCAGATGGATCTGAAACCTGGTTAAACCTGACCAGATTCCACAGCAGGGAATGTGGATACAGCTAGTTTCTGTGAGATGTGCATCAACGAGGAGCTATCGGTTGATGACTTGGTTCAAATACAAATGAACAAAAAAACTAAAAAAACAAAAATACAAAAAAACTTTTGGATATCAACCACAAGCCCTTTTAGGGATTTATTGATCTAGTGCTTTTACACTCATTTTATTTAATAAAAAAAATGTGTTTTTAGCTTACTGGCTAATATTACAAAATGATCATATTATCACATATTATAAGGATCACATTAAAGTTATTGTTATAAAATAATAATGTTTCAAAACACAATTCTAATAAATGCACTGTTCCAACAGTTTATTAAGACCACTTGCTGATTTGCTGGTGCAAATGCCTGGTGCACAACAAAGTGATAGAATATCATATCTATTCACCCAATAAAAAAAATATATTTTTCATCGAGTTCATGTTATGTAAGAAACAAATGAAGCAGAAACAGACTGAACATGCCTGATAGTTGTTTATTGTTTTCTTTTACAGTAAAATGTTTTTTACATCGAAATTGCACAAACTGTTTTACAGGAGATCTTTGCCAACATCTCTGTTGATTTTTTCAGCAGTTTAGTCACCATGTCAGAGGCCAGCATGATCTGATCTGTAATGTTTTCTTTGATGTGAGAATTTTCATTATTGTCAAACTATTATTATGAAATGGTCAATGCAATAAATTGTTTTACAGAACCGTTTATTTTAATAACAAAATAATAAGACACATTTAATGATCATTGTGCAAAAAAAGTTAATCTATGTAACCCAAAAAATAAAACTTGATAAGAAGATTAATGCACATTTTTATAAAACCATAGACATTGTTTTTTAACATTTAGATATATTTAATTTTCTGATTAATAAAACTATTCTTCTTGTCATATTAAACATAAATAGCAAGAATGGCTTGTTTATGAAAAACAGATCATTTCTTCCCTGAGTTGGATTCCTCTCATCACATTATACATGCACAATTTCCTCTTTCAGTGATCTGTATAACCACAGCACAAAACCACAGTATATAAACTATATGTCATATCAGACACTGTTCTTCTGCTGTTTCTCCTTGGAAAAAATATCCACAGCTGGGGATAAAGAGGTTTTACAGGAAAAAAAGAGAGTCTTTGCCAGTAAAAAGTCTTTGTGTGCTTGATCTCTTTCAGACGTAGGCTTTGCTGGTGGCAACGGACCGTGGCTGAGAGTACTTGACGCCGTAGTTTTCCTCCTCCTTAGGTGGGCAGGAGCTACACAGTATACCTCCTCCCAGGATCAGCAGTGCAGCTGCACCCCATCCAATATAGATAGAAGCTCCCATCTCCCTTCTTTGGGCATCTGTGAGCGAGGGGTTGTAGAAATCCCTGATGATGGTGTTAGCTGACCAACAGACGGGGACCAGAACCAGCACTCCAGCGATGATGAAGATTACACCACTAGCAATAGCCACTTTCACCTTTGTTCTTTCATCCTCAATAAAGCTGGTACATTTTCCACCAACAATTCCCAGGATGATCCCAAAGATGCACACAATAATGGCGACGATCACAAGTGCCCGAGCAGCCTGCAAGTCCTGAGGTAAGGCCAAGAGGGAGTCGTAGATTTTGCACTGCATTTGTCCTGTGCTTTGTACCACACAGTTCATCCACAAGCCTTCCCAGAAAACCTGTGCAGTCACAATATTGGCTCCAATGAATGCTGTCACCTTCCACATAGGAAGGGCACAAATCACAATAGCACCGATGAAACCAATCATGCCTAGGCAAATGCCCAGACTTTGTCGACACATAGACACCATTTTTCTCTTGTTTGCTTGGCTTTGTTGGCTTGAAAGTGTTTGCTCCTCTCTTAATCCAAGAAATTACTTATGTTCCTAACCTTCAGAATGTTCCAACCTTTAATATTTTCTCCAAAGGGAGGAGTTGAATGGACCTAAAACCAGGTTAAACCTGACTAGATTCCACAGCAGGAAATGTGGGACACAGTTCATTTCTATGAGACACGCATCAATGAGGATAACCCAACAACCACATATATCAACCATAAGCCTTTATAGTGATTTAGTGATCTAGTGCTTTTACACTCATTTTATTTAATAAGCAAATTGTGAATCTGTGAATGTAATAAACAAGATTTAGCTTCATGGCTAATATTATCAAATGATTTATATCCATCAGTATTTGCTCTTTCTCCACTGAGCAGTATAATTTTAGTTTTAGGCAGTCAGTTCAATCTCACAAAAACAAAACCAGCAAGGGGTCCCCCCTGTCACAGGGGGAAAAGGGCAATCAATAGCCAGGGCAAACTGTACAACTGGGTAAAAAGGGGGCTTGGCATCAGTGCTTTTTAACCAGGATGCACACTGTATATTAACTGGTCATACTCAGGTAAACAACACATAGCAGTGTTACATCACCAGTCTTTTCGTAAGTCGGGGCCGGTTTGTGTCAGGCTTCAGTTCGTTATTCGTGAAAGCAAACCATTTTGGTGGAAGAGCAGAAGCTGTGCTCATACATGTAAAAGGGTTATAGGTGACTGAATCTTTTTTAATTTAGATTAAGCTTGTGTGGTTGTTTAATTTGTAATTGTAATGAAGTTTGCTGTTATGGGAAGAAGGATGCGGGAACCGGCGAATATTTAACAACTTTAATAATAAAATAAACCAGTACAAAAATGAAAGTAAAGACAGCAGCCCCTCTCGGACGACTACTGTCACATACAACAAAACACAACATAAAATCCAGGCCTGACCTCTCTCGTCCTTCACTGTCGTCGCTCCTCGCTTTATGCTCCCGTAGCTCCTCCGTGAGAGATTCGAGACCGATGCGTTACGTGTCGCTCATTATCAATCACGCCACCGGCCTCGCGCCGTTCTCTCACGGCCCTCGGCCTCGTCCTGCTAGCCACATACCCCCATCGTCCCATGCAGGCTGGGGGGTACTCCCGGGACTGTGCTCTACCCCCCACCCCCATCTCCTTCTGGGGGACCAGGTACGGCAGCACCTGGGGGTATGGATAGACGAGGCGAGAGAAAAGGATATGGAAGCATGAGGAGCGAGAGAGTGGAGAGAGGGGAGAGAGGAAAGAAGAAAAAAAATCTTGATCCGGTTCCCAAAACGCACTGCCCTCTGGTCCTCCACCAGTTGGGTGATCTTCTCCGCGGTGCCTGGCGGTGGCGCTGGATAGCTCTCGGGGGACAGCTCGACACTCCTTCACCGCCTGGTGGACGGCGACAGCACCTCCGGGTTCGGGCAGTTGGCAGGAGTCACCCGTTCCCTGCTCCTCCCCATCATGCTTTCAAGATATCAAAAATCCTATTCCAATTTAGAGTCTTCAATGTCTTGGCATGATTTTACCTAAGTTTGATGGCAGTCACAAGAATCCCCCAGTAGGAGTATTTAAAACGCCACAGTATGGGTGCTTCTCAATTCTTATTTGTGCATCCTCGTTTCCTTTCCTCGCTTCCTTTCCTCGCGTCTCAGCTCCACCCCCTGTAGGATGCGAGGAGATGCTGCAAGGAAAAGACGCGAGGACGGAGGGATCGAATGAAAGCTTTTTTTATACATTGGAATACTTGATCACTCGAGCGTCACTTCACCGCGTCATCAGCAGCGCTCAGAGGATCTGCCCTTATGTTGTTGAAGTTTGGTTATTTAAGAAATTCATAATAAATAATAATAAAGCAAGATACCCAATTGAAATATGTGAGATGTGTGGCTTATATAAACTGCAAAGGTAAAGTATAAATCAAAATGATTGTGACCGATGTGAAGGGGGAGGAGAATTTATACGTGCGTCACGTTTTAGGCGATAAAACTCTTCCGTATAGGATACACCTGTGTATCCTCGCTCATGACTCCTCAGGAAGCCTCCTCACTCCTCGATCCTCGCCTCCTCGCGGTGCAATTAGAGAGTTGAGATGTCCTTCAAGATGGCTGTGCTCGATCGGTTTCCGGGTCATAGGATGGAGGACGGAGGAGCGAGGAGACAAGGAGGGATATTGAGAAGCACCCTAAGCCGTTAAAAAAAAATGGCTGACTTCCTGTTTGGCGGAGCTAATGTCTGTGGTGTGAAAGTTGTCCAGCTTGATGAGATCTATATATGTGCAAAGCTTGGTGACCGAAACTTACCGTAGCTGGTATTTGCTACAGAGTTCCCTGAACATGCCCATTTCTAGGTGGCGCTATAGAGCCCCCTCTACATGGGCATGAATGAACCTTTGCTAAGTCGTAATAGGAGATGACTTTGACGAGTGTGCAAAAGATCATGAAAATTAAAGCACGGCAAGTAGGCCTACCCTAAAAAAAAATTACTAAACATAAAAAGGATACAAATGTTTGATGTGTTGCCATGCTAACAATATTTAAGAAATCAAAAATTCCTTTAGAATTTGAAATATATAGTTTTTTTGCCATTATTATACAAACATCTGAAGCAATTTAGTGAAAGGAAAAAGGGAAATTGAAAAAAATTGTTGCAAATGTCCTACTTCCCTCTGCCAGTTGTAATGTTGAGGACAATAACTCCTTTCACACAGCAATCCTGGTAAATTACCGTTAAATTACCAGAATGACTTTACCGGTAAATACACAAATATGCTGCTCACGCAAGCAATGGTGTTCTGGCTTTTTACCGATAAGAGGCCATTCACACATAAGCTCCAAAATACTGGTAAATTCTGGGGTGTCAGTCATCGGAAGTGATCTTTATACGTCACGCCATTTTCTTCATCCTCCCGCATGAGAAGTGCTTTAGTTTCACTATCTGTTCAATTTGACAACATTTGTTGACGTCTCAGTGAAAGGCATAAGGGGATGATCAAACATTTTTGCTCTTCAAAACACGAGACGTGCATAATAGTATCCAACTGATATCTGATCCAATTTCTGATCCAATCTGACTTCTGACCTATAATGCTGCCTGAATCATAATCATACACTGTTCGTTCGTTGGCTAGAGGAGAACTGAGCGAGGTTTTTTCCCAAGGTTTTTTCTCCATTCTGTCACTGATGGAGTTTTGGTTCCTTGCCACTGTCGCCTTTGGCTTTTGGCTTGCTTAGTTGGGGACACTTAATATTTAACAACATTACTGATCTGCCTTCATTGATACCGTTATATGAGAACTGAACTGAGTTGGACGATGACATCATTATTTTCTCCAGAGCGGCTATATATAAATTAACTAAATTAATAACTTTTTTATAACAGAAATGAACCATCACTAAAGTTACTTAAGCTGGACTATGAAACTTCTTTCATCTAGATCTGCTGAGATCTCTAGATTTTTGTTTAGTTTAGTACTAATTCTTGCATATTCCAAAGGGACCAAAATGCAATTTCGAACTAGGGGGCGCTGTGGAGCCAATGAGGCATGGGTCTCCTGAATTGCAGTATCAAAACAAAAGATGTCCTGAGACAAATGTATCTGTTAACTGTCATGATATTTTAGCCATGGTAAGATCATCAAAACAGTGTGGGAAAATGTAAAAATCCCACATTCCATCCAAGATGGCTGACTTCCTGTTGGGCGGAGTCAGATAAAACCAAGTGAACATTGTCCTATATGATGTCATCAATAACCATACCAAATTTCGTGCACATTGGAGAAACTTTATCCTGACGACAGCCTGCACTTACATAAGTCCAAGCATTACATAACTTTTACATTTTTTTGCAGGTCTGATGTGTCTGCAAAGTTTCATGCATGGCAAAGGCCTCAAAAAATACATTATAATAATAGTGAAAAAATATTCCAAAAACTATAGGGCTTTAGTGCCTCTGGTTCAGGCCTCTTTACCTTTCACCTTCTGTGCTCAGGCCCTAATCATGTTAAAGTGTTAACATAGCTCTATTTTTCCATAAAATAATACAGTGCGTGCAGAATTATTAGGCATGTTGACTTTCTTATCATATTTTTTTTCCAGGCACATTTTACCAACACCAAACTACATTAATCGTAATAACTACTATTAATTTTGTATTTAATAATTTATAAGTTATATATAATTGTTCATGAAGGCTGGAAATAAAATAAAAAAACGCCTTAGGTGTTGGTAAAATGTGAATTGGAATTGGTAAAATGTGCCTGGAAAAAAAAATGATCAGAAAATCAACGCACCTAATAATTCTGCACGCACTGTAATGTTTCAAAACACAATTCTAATAAATGCACTGTTCCAACAGCTTATTAAGACCTCTTGCTGATTTGCTGGTGCAAATGCACAACAAAGTGATAGAATATCATAATATCTATTCACCCAATAAAAACAGATTTGTCATTGAGTTCATGTTACAGTATGTAAGAAACAATACATTTTGCTTCATCTCTTCCAATAAAGTGGAAACAGACTGAACATGTTGTTTATTGTTTTCTTTCACAGCAAAATTACGATTTTTTTACAGCAAAATTGCTCAAACTGTTTTACAGGAGATTTTTGCCAATATCTCTGTTGAGTTTCTCAGCAGTTTTATCTGAGGCATGATCTAATCTGTAATGTTTCGTGAGAATATATTGTCAAAGTATTATTATGAAATAATGTCAATACAGTATCAATAAGTTGTTTTACAGAACCATTTATTTTAATAACAAAATAATAAGACTAATTTAACGATCAAGATATAAGCTAATTTATGTAACTAAAAAAAAACTTGATTAGAAGGTTAATACACATTTTATAAAACCTTAGACAATGTATTTTATTAACAGTAAGATATCTTTAATTTTCTGATTAATAAAACTATTTCTATTGCCAGAATGGCTCGTTTATGAAAAACAGATCGTTTCTTCCCTGAGTTGGATTCCTCTCATCACATTATACATGCCTCTTTCAGTAATCTGTATAACCACAGCACAAAACCTCAGTATATAAACTGATATGTCATATCAGACACTGTTCTTCTCTGTTTCTCCTTGAAAAAAATAAAAATAATAAAAAAAATAATAAAAAAAAAAAAAAAAAATATATATATATATATATATATATATATATATATATATATATATATATATATATATATATATATATATATATATATATAGCTGGGAATAAAGAGGTTTTACGGGGATAAAGAGTCTTTGCAAGTAAAAAGTCTTTGTGTGCTTGATCTCTTTCAGACGTAGGCTTTGCTGGTGGCAACGGACCGTGGCTGAGAGTACTTGATGCCGTAGTTGTCCTCCTTAGGTGGGCAGGAGCCACACAGTATACCTCCTCCGAGGATCAGCAGTGCAGCTGCACCCCATCCAAAATAGAGAGAAGGTCCCATCTCCCTTCTTTGGGCATCTGTGAGCAAGGGGTTGTAGAAATCCCTGATGATGCTGTTAGCTGACCAACAGACGGGGACCAGAACCAGCACTCCAGCAATGATTAAGATTACACCACTAGCAATAGTCACTTTCACCTTTGTGCTTTCACCCTTGACAAAGCTGGTACATTCTCCACCAGCAATTCCCAGGATGATCCCAAAGAGGCACACAATGATGGCGATGACCACAAGTGCCCGAGCAGCCTGCAAGTCCTGAGGTAAGGCCAAGAGGGAGTCGTAGATTTTGCACTGCATTTGTCCTGTGCTTTGTACCACACAGTTCATCCACAAGCCTTCCCAGATGGTCTGTGCAAATGCCAAGGCATTGTCGACACATAGACACCATTTTTCTCTTGTTTGCTTGGCTTTGTTGGCTTGAAAGTGTTTGCTCCTCTCTTAATCCAAGAAATTACTTATGTTCCTAACCTTCAGAATGTTCCCACCGTTAAGATTTTCTCCAAAGGGAGGAGTCCAAGTTGAATGGACCTAAAACCAGGTCAAACCTGACTAGATTCCACAGCAGGAAATGTGAGACACACATTCTTTTTAACCAGGATGCACACTGTATATTTTTTAACTGGTTATACGAACACATTAGGTAAACAACACATAGCAGTGTTACATCACCATTCGTTTCTTAAGTCGGGGCCGGTTCGTGTCAGGCTACAGTTCGTTATTTGTGAAAGCAAACTATTCTGGTGGAAGAGCAGAAGCTGTGCTGGCAGGCTGGGGGGTACTCCCGAGACTTTGCTCTACCCCCCACCCCCACCTCCTTCGGGGGACCAGGCACGGCGGCCGCAGCACCTGGGGGTATGGATAGACGAGGCTAGAAAAAAGGATATGGAAGCATGAGGAGCGAGAGAGTGGAGAGAGGGGAGAGAGAGAAAAAAAATATTGGTACGGTTCCCAAAACGCACTGCCCTCTGGTCCTCCACCAGTTGGGTGATCTTCTCCGCGCTGCCTGGCGGTGGCGCTGGATAGCCCTCGGGGGACGGCTCGATACTCCTCCGCCACCTGGTGGTTCGGGCAGTCGGCAGGAGTCACCCGTTCCCTGCTTCTCCCCATCATGCTTTCAAGATATCAAAAATCCTTTTCCAATTTAGAGTCTTCAATGTCTTGGCATGATTTTACCTATGTCTGATGGCAGTCACAAGAATCCCCCAGTAGGAGTATTTAAAACGCCACAGTATGCCATTCAAAAAAATGTCTGACTTCCTGTTTGGCGGAGCTAATGTCTGTGCACTGAAAAAAGTGAAACATCAGTGCAATTCATTCAAAATATATATTTACATTGGTCCAATGGAAAATTGTGATTTTCAGTTTATACCTTCTGTTTTCACTTTGCCTCAAAGTGTTACGCCCTCTATCACTGAAAAAAAAATATACTTTGGATTAACTTAAAACAATTGATGTAATTTGTTACAGCTAATTTTTTTTTTTCTCAAATTGTATTTATGATTTAGTTAAAACCATAAATTTTGATTTAATGTCAAACCAAAATTTGAATTTTTTCCAACTCAACGTTTTACCTTAACCCAAAGTACACAGCAAAAACTCTAGTGTTAAATTAACACTCATATTTTATCACTTTACACTCTTGAGTGTGGACTCATATACACTCCCAGGAGTGTTAATTTAACACTGGAGTTTTTGCTGTGTACTTTGCTGTGGAGCCAATGAGGCATGGGTCTCCTGAATTGCAGTATCAAAACAAAAGATGAGCTGAGGCAAATGTATCTGTTAACTGTCATGATATTTTAGCCATGGTAAGATCATCAAAACAGTGTGGGAAAATGTAAAATCCCACATTCCATTCAAGATGGCTGACTTCCTGTTGGGTGGAGTCAGATAAAACCAAGTGAACATTGTCCTATATGATGTCATCAATAACCATACCAAATTTCGTGCACATTGGACAAACTTCATCCTGACGACAGCCTGCACTCGACCACACAAAAGTCCAAGGTCTGATGTGTCTGCAAAGTTTCATGCATGGCAAAGGCCTCAAAAAATATATTATAATAATAGTGAAAAAATATTACAAAAACTATAGGGCTTTAGTGCCTCTGGTTCAGGCCTCTATGCCCTTCACCTTCTGTGCTCAGACCCTAATCATGTTAAAGTGTTAACATAGCTCTATTATTGCCATAAAATAATAATGTTTCAAAACACAATTCTAATAAATGCACTGTTCCAACAGCTTATTAAGACCAATTGCTGATTTGCTGGTGCAAATGCCTGGTGCACAACAAAGTGATAGAATATCATAATATCTATTCACCCAATAAAAACAGATTTGTCATTGAGTTCATGTTACAGTATGTAAGAAACAATACATTTTGCTTCATCTCTTCCAATAAAGTGGAAACAGACTGAACATGTTGTTTATTGTTTTCTTTCACAGCAAAATTACGATTTTTTTACAGCAAAATTGCTCAAACTGTTTTACAGGAGATTTTTGCCAATATCTCTGTTGAGTTTCTCAGCAGTTTTATCTGAGGCATGATCTAATCTGTAATGTTTCGTGAGAATATATTGTCAAAGTATTATTATGAAATAATGTCAATACAGTATCAATAAGTTGTTTTACAGAACCATTTATTTTAATAACAAAATAATAAGACACATTTAATGATCAAGACATCTTTTTGCAAAAAAATGCTAATTTATGTAACTAAAAAAAAAAAAACTAAGAAGCTTAGATAAGAAGGTTAACACACATTTTTTAAAACCATAGACATTGTATTTTATTAACAGTTAGATATCTTTAATTTTCTGATTACTAAAACTATTACTATTGTCATATTAAACATAAATAGCAAGAATGGCTTGTTTATGAAAAACAGATCATTTCTTCCCTGAGTTGGATTCCTCTCATCACATTATACATGCACAATTTCCTCTTTCAGTAATCTGTATAACCACAGCACAAAACCTCAGTAAATAAACTAATATGTCACATCAGACACTGTTCTTCTGCTGTTTCTCCTTGGGAAAAAAATATCCACAGCTGGGAATAAAGAGGTTTTACGGGGAAAAAGAGTCTTTGCCAGTAAAAAGTCTTTGTGTGCTTGATCTCTTTCAGACGTAGGCTTTGCTGGTGGCAACGGACCGTGGCTGAGAGTACTTGACGCCGTAGTTGTCCTCTTTAGGTGGGCAGGAGCTACACAGTATACCTCCTCCTAGGATCAGCAGTGCAGCTGCACCCCATCCAATATAGATAGAAGCTCCCATCTCCCTTCTTTGGGCATCTGTGAGCAAGGGGTTGTAGAAATCCCTGATGATGGTGTTAGCTGACCAACAGACGGGGACCAGAACCAGCACTCCAGCGATGATGAAGATTACACCACTAGCAATAGCCACTTTCACCTTTGTGCTTTCATCCTCGATAAAGCTGGTACATTTTCCACCAACAATTCCCAGGATGATCCCAAAGAGGCACACAATGATGGCGATGACCACAAGTGCCCGAGCAGCCTGCAAGTCCTGAGGTAAGGCCAAGAGGGAGTCGTAGATTTTGCACTGCATTTGTCCTGTGCTTTGTACCACACAGTTCATCCACAAGCCTTCCCAGATGGTCTGTGCAGTCACAATATTGGCTCCAATGAATGCTGTCACCTTCCACATAGGAAGGGCACAAATCACAATAGCTCCGATGAAACCAATAATCGCTAGGGACATGCCCAGGATCTGTCGACACATAGACACCATTTTTTCTCGTTTGCTTGGCTTCGTTGGCTTGAAAGTGTTCGCTCCTCTCTTTATCGTAGAAATGACTTCTGTTCCTCCCTTCAGAGTTTTAAGATTTTCTCAGACGAAGGGAGGAGTCTAAGTTGGATGGACCTGAAACCAGGTTAAGGTAAATTTTCAAGCTTGACCAGATTCCTCAGAAGGGAATGTTGATACTGTGGCTAGTTTCGATGAGATGCGCATCGGCAAGGAACTGAACAATGGCCATGTCACGAATACAAATGAGCCAAGACATCAACCGAAAGGATTGGGTAGGTATTATTGGTATTAACCAAGCCTTGTTGAGACTCAAAACAAAAAAATATGAAGCTAAAAATAGAGCTAAGTGTTTTGATGACCGGATGAAATAAAGGCTTTTTGACATTATATTTTGGCTAGCTTTCTTTTCTCTCTACTGTTAAAAAGTAAACCAATGCTACACTGTCCATATACGTTTATTTCCTGTTTCGTGGCAGAATCCCTGGTACTTTCCAAGTAGAATTCACAATACAATTACATCAACGCTTTTCCAAAAATGTGGAATTTTAATCATATTTTCTCATTTTTAACTGGTTGGCAGATGA
Organism: Scardinius erythrophthalmus; assembly: GCF_964197995.2. Lineage (NCBI taxonomy): Eukaryota > Metazoa > Chordata > Actinopteri > Cypriniformes > Leuciscidae > Scardinius > Scardinius erythrophthalmus. The sequence goes on along the minus strand of NC_138227.1, from coordinate 39,155,778 downwards.
GCGAAAAAGGTTTATTGCTCAAGATTCAATTAATCAACTAACAAAGGATACATGTAGAAATGACAATAGAAAATCATTTGTAATATTTCAGAAATACATTTATTGACAAGATCATTTATAAAAATCCAAAGCTATATTTATTGTACAAATATTCCCCTTGGAGATGGAATCAGATTTATAGACTCTTAAAAAAAAAAAAAAAAACATCAGAAAATGCTTGATTTACAGAAAGTGAACAACACAATAGTACTCACAAATGTTACCTTCTGTGTGGAAACATACATGTATTCATTGCAAACACATTGCTTTACAAAATCTCTACCTCTAGATCAACTGGAATGAGTGGAGAAAGTGGACAAACAAGTTTTTCCAAATCATCATTCACAGGCTAGCAAAGAAGCCTTGCAAACAAGCCTTGTGACATTGCAAACAAGTTGCTAATTAGATTTGTTGTTGGATATATACATTTTATTCAATCAAACACTGAAAGTAAGTACAAGTTGCATTCAAAAACGTTGAGGAGCACAGTCTTAGAAGGTGTCAATCAAAGAAATGTTCCATTAGCTAAAGATATTGTCCCGGAACAGTTGTGTAACCTGGGGCTGGATAAGGTTTGTTAGGAACATAACTTCCAGTATATGCTACACTAGGTGCATATGTGTTGGCAGGCATGTAAGCTCCAGGAGGCCCATACATAGGTCCTTGGTAGGGATACATGCCTGGGTAATTTGGATACATATCTTCTCTCGGTGGACAGGAAGTACACAGAATGATCCCTCCAAACAGAAGACATGCTGAGGCGCCCCAGCCAATGTATATGGATGCCCCAAGCTCCCTCTTTTGTGTCGCGATTGTGAGAACATTCTGGAAATCTGAGATGGTGACAGCTGCCGACCAGCAGACCGGTATAAGACAGGCGACTCCAGCTACAATGCAGAGGATGCCACCCAGGATCAGCACTTTAGCCATGGAGGACTCCTTCTTCAGACAGCTACTGCACTGGCCACCCACAAACGTCAGTATCATTCCAATGGCGCCGATCACTATTGCGATGATGATCAGCGCACGTGCCGCTTGCAAGTCCTGGGTCAGACTCATTATTGAGTCTTGGATTCTACACTGCATCTGTCCAGTGCTCTGCATTACACAGTTCATCCACAAGCCGTCCCAGACAATCTGGGCCGTGGTAATGTTGGCACCAATGTACGAAGTGACACGCCACAATGGGATGCCACAACAGACACATATACCAACAAAACCAATGAAGCACAGGGTCTGGCCAGACACTTCTTTAGCAATCCTTCCCATGGTGTTGTCACAATCAAAAGCAGCTGTTGGTCTGGTCGTAATCCATGAGCGTCTGAGAAACAAGCAGGAAGTGATAGCCTGTTTGACACAGATCCTCATTTGGGAGGAGTTTTGCAGAGCTGTTTGTTTTCATCCTGCTGAACAAGATTCCAAAGCAAGATTCTTAAAATATGTGACTATTCCGTGAAGACGCATTCAGATCTGCTGTTGGTACAGTAGATGCTTTCAAAACCATATCAGTCTTGTCTCTCTTGTGTCAAAGATAAGTCAAAGATTTGAAGATTCTCTCAGATGAGTGGAAATTAATTACAAATGAACAAATAGTGTTTAAAACAAGATTTGAAATTAAATTTATATTTGAAAGAGGTGAAATGCTGTAAAAACTGTATATTATTACAATCTCACATTCAGTAGCATAAATGAACTAAATGAACAAAAAAAAAGTCTTGAGCTAAAGCAGTGTTTTACAGACAAGGTAACCGCTAGTTTTTGGAATGTTTACACTTAATTTTGGGTTACGAAGTTATAGCACAAGACTTATTTTAAGTGCCTTCTAAAGGATCTTAACAGAGTGTCTATAATTTGGACTAATAGACTAATGGCCTAACTCATACCAAGCCTTGGCTTTCCATCACTGAAAATTAGAATCTCACTAATAATATGCAGTTACAACTGTTTCAAAGAGCAATGACACTCCAATGAATGTGAAACATGATAATATTGTATATTAAAGAGTCCAGTGCATACATCCATATGCTAGTTACACAGAGCCAAGAGAGAAATATTCTGACGTTTTGATGATTAGGCTTCAGAATTTGCCATCAGATTTAAACTTTTTTAGAGAAAACATTGTTAAAGTATATTGGAAGTGTGTTGTTGCCCAAGAGTTTTGAAACTTGTATGAACTAGTGATATATGCTTTAATTAATACCATCACAGTCTGAAGACTTGGGATACAATGTTATTTATTGATGCTAGTACATTATGACAAAAATGCATAATACACATGACAAATTATCGAACAATACAAAAGGTATTATTGTAAGCATTTTAAATAAACCTATATTCCCATCCATAAAAGCTGTAATACATACATTTAAGCATTTGGCCAACACTTTTATCCAAAGGGACTTGCATTGCATTTAAAGTATACATTTTAGCAGTTCAAACATTCCCAGATGATCAAAGCCATGATGTTTCTTGTGCTTTGCTCTGCTGTTTCTGCTACTGGAATACCAACATATAAAAGAACATCATTTTACAGAATTATCTCTTTTCAGAATATATTGATTGCTAGGGAGATAGAAAATGTTACACTATTAAATGTAAAAAATGTCTCAAGTAATTCTACAAATGAATTGTTGACATACAGTAATTAGATCTGCAGTTACTAGAGTGCATTTTAAGGCCAGTCATATGGGTCTTGCATCTCAGACAAATTCTCTTGTTGAACTGGGCCTCACAGCGGAGAACTTAGGGTTGTAGATGCGTTCTTGCTTTGGCGGGCAGCTCCAACAAAGAATTCCTCCTCCTAGTAAGAGCAACCCAGCAGATCCCCAGCCGATATACAGAGCTGCACCCAACTCTCTCCTCTGGGCCTCCACCATCAACGGATTATAGAAGTTCTGTATGATCGTACTTGCTGACCATGAAACTGGGATCAGACAAAGAAGTCCAGAGACAATGAAGAAAATCCCTGCAATGATGCACGCCTTTGCTTTAGACCCTGGGTCCTCAATACAGTTGGTGCACTTCCCACCAGCCATAGAAATGATGATTCCAAAGAGTCCGGTCAAAATGGAGATGATGATCATGGCCCGGCCGGCTTGAAGGTCAGAACTGAGTGCCAGCATGGAGTCATAGATTTTACACTGCATTTGTCCAGTGCTCTGCACCACACAGTTCATCCACATGCCCTCCCAGATGATCTGTGCTGTAACAATGTTGGCTCCAATAAATGCAGACACCCTCCACTGGGGCAAAGCACACACGATAATGACCCCCAACCAACCCAGCATGGCTGTGACCATGCCCATAATCTGAAGTCCTTGGGAGACCATGTTTTTAAATCAAAGGCCTGCCTTTACAGTGATAAAGTAGCAAAAAGTGTGCAAACCAGACATGTTTGCTCTTTATAGGAAAAGTGTGAAAAGGCGGAGTTTGGTTGTCCTGAGTTGATGATTTATGGAGAGCCCCTATCATTTCTCATTTGGCTGCTTACACTATAAACACGAAACAAGAGGAACTGACAAAGCACAGCAACACTTTGAGGTCCTTCAAGGTCAGTTAAAAAATAACTTTTCAAAATGACCTTGCACTGACATAAAAGCTACTGTGAAAAGATATGGCCTTTAGATTATGGTTCATGGGGATTATGGTTAGAAATATTTAATGTTTTCTTCATAATTTTTATGACATAGGTAGATGATACAACAAACAAAATTGCAAGAAATTGCACGCTAATCATAAATTCCCTTACCCTAATCCTAAACCTAACCATGACTGTAACAGGGAAAAAAACTTTTTAAAATGATTTATGTACATGATAATAACTGCACTCTAAAAATGCAAGGTTGTTTCAACCCATGTGTGGCAAGCAGGGCGGGCCGGTGACGTGATGATTACTGATGAGCACCACCTGCGTGACGCACTGGTCATGGAGGAGCTTCGGAAGCATAAAAGGAGGAGCGACGACAGTGAAGGACGAGAGAGGACAAGGCCTGGATCTTCTTCCCATAACAACTAATCTTCGTTACACCATGTTTGGGCCAAATATGGACAAACCCAACCATTGGGTTTAAAAATTTTATAATAAAATGTAAATGGTTGGGTTTGGGTTTGACCCAAACATGGGTTGAAAAGACCCAGCATTTTTTAGAGTGAGGATATCCCACCGAGGATGCCATAACTATTTGGATATGTTGAAACAATTTTTTAGATTTTTATTCTTTTTCCTGGTTAGACACAGGAAACTGGGGTTAATTGCAACAACCTTTACTACATTTACTTCCCAGGGTAGGTTTATTTTTGAAAGTCAGTTTTCTGTGTAGGCATTCAATAGCTTAACAGCTACAAAACGCTATTATGACATTTCCATTTTTCCATTTTGTTAATTTCCAGACAAAATGATACCATTCTTAAAACTTCTGAAACTTCATTACAGTAAAAACACTTCTATAAGCTGAAACTTATACATCATAAATTTAATCAGACATTATACAACTATTATTTGTCATACAGTTTTTTTTTTATTGCTTAGACACTAAAAGTCTCCTTAAACTACAAGCACATTATGTGCTTTACACTCAGGTTGCAATTGTAAAACAAACTTTTTGCAAAACTCTAAACACAGTTCTCTACGTTAGACACTTCATTCAAAACTAACATCTCTTTTGTTTCATTTGGGAAACAATGCCATTTAAATTGTACAATAATTTCCCAATTACCTACACCCAGTGATCATGTGTGAAAACACTTATACATAAATTGTTCACTTATAAATTTAAACTCAGTGTTTTGAGAAGGAAAGAAAATATTTACCCCCTTGCATTTCTGTTTAGAGTGTAAATATATATGTATATGTATGTCACATTTTGGGTTTTGTTTCTTGTTCTTGTCAATAGGCTTGTTCGACTTGAACCGGCGATGCACAGTCCGATCGGTTTATGACATCAAAGTACCGCGAGAGTGATTGAAAAGCATACGGACACGTCAGCTCTCTAATCGCTCTCGTGGTACCTTGATGTTATTCACCGATCGGTCTGTGCAGCGCCGGTTCAAGTCGAACAAGCCTATTGTCATGTTTCTGTGTCTTGTCATGTGATTCCTTGTTTGTCATGTGATCCTGCCATGTGTCTTGTCATTGGTTTAAAAAAAATGTTTTACATAATATCCTGTTATCTTTGTAAAGCTGCTTTGAAACAATCTGTATTGTAAAAAGCGCTATATAAATAAATGGGACTTGACTTGACTATGTAGTGTATTCGTGCATTTGCATGTATGTGTTAGTGCTATGACAAACTCCTGTACACTCCACTGCACACTAAAAAGGCAAAAGACACAATATAGTGGTGTTTTATGTTTTAATATTTTACTTCCTAGTAGTTTTGAAACCTCACAAATAGCTTAAATATTACCCAATTATGTATCAGATAATTTATTGAGAACAGAACCGTCTTTCTAAACAAATAGTAAAAATTTAAATGGGTTTGCTAGATTCAGATTTTTATTATTTATAAATAATTGACATATATGCAAAAATCCACTTTTAACTGTGTGTAATGAGGCACACGACACTAATTTGAGTGTTTGTAAAGAATTTATTTGTTGCAATCCACATACTTGAAATGTTTTCTAGCTCAAATCTGTCACAATTTTAAAACACAATATGAATACATTTACATTTTCTATAAATCCTTAACAGTTTAAGCACATCCTCAGAGTGTGAAGCATGTCAGCAAAGTTAAGAAGAGATATTTACAGTTCCCGCTCCGTTTTCTTTGGCAGTAGATTTCTGTTCAGCACCGTGACACATTCACACTGATACATTCTTAGTATTTCACCATTCCTGTCATATCTTGGAGAGCTGAGGGCTAATTCAACCATTTGGTCAGTGATAGAGCGTTCGCATGCATGGTCAATTGTAACACCATAGGTCAAAAGCTGGTACAATGTTGGTACAACCAAGGTACAATGTTCACAAATTGGGCAGTCTGAATGTCACTATTAGCAGGGCTCTTTGGCTCCTCTTCACACATACCCTTTGGTTCCTCCAGGCCGAGCAGTGTACTTTGTGGTGTACTGTTCCCGGGGAGGGCAATTTGCACAAAGCAGTGAGCCGCCAATAACCAGCAGTGCCGAAGCAGCCCACCCAATGAACAACGAAGCTCCCAACTCTTTCTTTTGTGCACTGATGGTTAAAGGGTTGTAGAAGTCCCTTACAATTGTGTTGGCAGTCCAGCAGACTGGAATCAAACACAGAATACCAGAGACGATGAAGATGGCTCCTGAAATAATGCCAACTTTGGCCTTGGCTGTCTCATCTTCAATGCAGTTGGTGCATTTCCCTCCAGCAGCCGCTAGCAGGATCCCAACAACGCCCACCAGGATGGAGATAATACACAAGGCACGGGCAGCCTGTAGGTCTGAGCTGAGAGCCAGCATTGAGTCGTAGACTTTGCACTGCATCTGCCCAGTGCTCTGCACCACACAGCTCATCCAGATTCCTTCCCAGGTAATCTGCGCTGTGACGATATTCTGTCCGATGAAAGCCGTGACGAGCCACATAGGGAGAATGCAAACCACAATTACCCCTATCCAGCCAATGACAGCCAGGGCAATGCCCAGCATCTGTAACCCTGCTGATACCATGCTAGATGCTTCTTTGCTTGAGTGTTGAAGTCAAAGAGAGTGAAAGAATAAGTATGCTTCAGTCTGTAGAGCCAGTTTAGTGAAAATGGGAATAAAACGGGCTCTTTTATGTGTGGGGAACAAGGAGGGGCAGCAGGGAATCACTCACAGGCACATCGTCACCATGATTCGCCCCCTGGCCTGTGCTGTCATCGATCAAGCAAATCCTAGGGGCGAGTCTTAACTCATGCTCGCATTAGGGTGAATTTCTTTAGGGCATTTTATGAATCATTAGTTATTCATAGTTTTTGTGGAAAATAACATGATTCATGATTCAACAATAGGAGTAAACCATAAATGAAGATTAAAGAAGCAAGGCAGACACAAAAATATAATACACCCAAGGCGCGTGAAGGGTTTTGAAAGATTAAGTAACATAATTAACATACGTTTAAACTTTTAAAAGAGCACGAATTGTACAAAATATTGATTTAGCCTCTGAAACACACACCCAAAAGACTCTTAATTTTCATTCACCGTCTTTTGTCTTCACTAATTGTAGCTGAAGCTTTAGCTTAGACGGATGATTTTCCATAATGCAAAAGATACCACACATTTTATCTCTACTTAGAGATAATTATGTGACCATTATATGCAGACAGTTTTAATGAGTTTAATAAAATTAGTCATCTCGAGCAAAGCGTATTTCATGCCACCCTCTCACCAATACTTCTCTTACACATACTTTTTTTTAACTCACAAAAAGACATTCAATGGAAAAAGCAGTTGCTTAAATTAGATTAAAACAGCCACTACTTGAAGCTCCACAATCTTCCATTCTTTACATAGTTAATATTTGTTCTAAATAGTAGATTTTCGAAAGAAACAAGGGAAAAAGCAGTAGAATGCTGACCTGGTTTCCAATGTCCAGAGAAAGAGGTGGAATCTTTCCTAAAGCCACTGCTGCACTATATAGTTAAAAGAGCGAAAAAGTGTTCGCTGTCCAAGGGTTTGCAGGGAACAGACATTAGAGGCACATGGTGAAGGGATGAAAATCAATCTCAGGTGTTTGCTGTGTAGAAAATGAAGGGGGGAAAAAGAGGGACAGAGTAAGAGATACTGTTTGTTTCATGAATGAAAGAACACTCTGTTTGGTGGCCAGAAGGACAAGAATGGCTCTATTTTACATGGCAGCTCATTAAAATCCCCTTGGCAAGGAGAAAGTGGATACGGTTCCTCACAGGTAAGGAATGTCTGCAATTAAGGAATTGAGGAAAGATGGTCTGCCAAATTTTACCTTCTCAAATGAGTTATTTTGAATTTTATGAAATCCTATTTGAGGCTGTAGTATCAAACATTTCAATACAGACATCAGAATTTATTCAATTGGTATTAAAAGATTATGTCATTATAATCACATGACTGTAATTTAGTAAATAGGTAACAACGAATCACATTTGGTTAGTGTTCATTTGTTCAAACATCCAAGGGCACTAATTTAATTGGGTTTGTCCCGTATGGACACGTGAGTTAGAAGTTTCTACATGTTTAAGAACAGAATCTCAAAATCAGTGAGGCTCTTGAAATAAACAAACACTGAGAACTGTGAACTGAGAACACGGAGAACTGGCTGGTCTAGATGTTAGGCAAATGAATTTATTACACATGGGAAAATGAACGAGCAGCTCATACTATGAGATTTGTAATGTGAGAAGAAAATTTTCATAAAATAATGTAGTTAACAAATGAAACTTTATTGTAAAGTGTTACCAAACAATAAGATATAGCAAACATAAATAAATGTAATTTATGTAAGTATTAACAAATATTTCCACAGTGACAATGGGAAATGTTTTTACTTTGACTTTCAGCAGTGAGTTATTTGTCTCCACACTCTGTTTACAGTCGCCTGTGTAATTACTAATGAATCTTTTAATAGTTTCTTCCTCCCAGGTGACGGGGGAGGTTGTCTGACATCAGAGAGTTTCACCCCCGGGCTCATGAGACGCGTAGACATAGTTTCTATGGATGATCAAGCCTGTGATAGCGATCTAGAAGAATGAAGAGGCGGGTGACTCAGCGGTGCTTTCCAATGATCAAACAAAAACACAGGACACTGAGAACACTTGATGCGACCCAGCCAGATAATTAAAGACGGCTGAGTTTCTGAACAATTAACATAATAGACCAGACACAGAACAGTGGTCCACACATCCTGGTAAAGCTCATCAGAAAATAAAAGCTCAGATTTTTCTAGGATAATGAGAGAATTTTCTTCACTTTCAGAAGTTATATGTGATGTAATTAAGACCACACTGTAAAAAATTTGCTGTAGTTTTGCAGCTGTTTGCCAGTAACTTACTGTAGATTTAAATTTATGTTATTTACTGGCAACAGTTTGTTCAAAGTTAAATGAACATTAAACATTAACAAGTCTTTGTCTTTAAAGAATAAAATTATAAAATAACAATCTAATGCAAAGCATTCTGGGAACCAGAAATCTTCATCAACCTTTTTCTGTTTTTTTCCTTCAGATTTTGGTTCCCAGAATGCTTTGCATGAGGATGTTATTTTAGTTTTATTCTGTAAAGATAAAGACTTGTTAATGTTTAATGTTCATTTAATTTTGAACAAATTGTTGCCAGTAAATAACATCAATTTAAATCTACAGTAAGTTACTGGCAAGTAGCTGCCAGTAATACTGTAATTTCTACAGATTTTTCTAACAGTGCAGAGGACTGAAAATGTTTAAATTCAAATAAAATTCAAACACTGAGAAACAATGGACAAGTTTGATATATTGCAAAGGGAAAGTCATTGAATTAATCATTTAAAATTGAACAAAATCAAATACTTTATTCCTGGTAGTATCTGGTAGTTTCGATGTGGCTTGTAATAAATCACGTTAGTAGATAAATAAGCAAGCAAGCAAATAAACACATACACACACACACACACACACACACACACACACACACACACACACACACACACACATACATACAAAATAACTTATTTTTAAATTTTCTACCAAACCATTATATAGCAAATATAATTCAGTCAAGTCAAGTCCTTTATTTATATAGCGCTTTATACAATGCAGATTGTTTCAAAGCAGCTTTACAGAGATAACGGAAAATAATGCAGCAAAGTTTGTTTCTAGAAGAAAATAGCGTCATAGTCCAGCTTAAGTAAGTTCTGTGATGTTTCATTTTGTAGTAAAAAAGTTATTAATTTAGTTCATTTATATATATATATTAAATTTAATGTCCCCAACATTAACATTAACACCACTATATATATATATCATAAACAAAGATATATAATTATAACAATATATATATCATAAACAAAAAAACACAAATAGCCTATACTGGTATATAGGTATATAATTTATATATATATATATATAGGTCTGAGTATATATAGGCCTATACTGGTATATATCTTATACCAGTATAGGCTATTTGTGTTTTCTATCAAAAATTATATTTTTTCTGTATAAGATATTTCCCATAACAGAGTTGACCTACTGAGTTTCAGGCAAACATTTCCAGCAAAAGACTTTGCATTAAATTTGCATTATTTCAATATCCTGATAATTATATCAGGAGTATGCTAAAGCCTTAGCATACAAAATGATTTCCAAAAGTTGAGACACTATCTGGAAATGACAGGAAGACTGTTTAATTAAAAATTCAAAGTTTTTGGAATTTTCAGCTGGAAAACGCAAAGAAATGCATACATGCATGCAGATATTTAGGCAGAGTCACATTTTTCATATCGCCTCTAAAGTACATGTGCACCGTCTGACAAACTGGTGGAACAGGTTCACACTCCCACACAGAAATGCGGTGCTGACCTTACATGGTGGTTGCATACTATTGTAAACATAACAACCTGTAGTAAAAAAAAATGAATCTCAAGTCTTATGTCAATTGTTTATGACAGCAATACATTATTGTTCCAAAGGAGTTGGTTGAAGTTCTTGGTTGGTGCTTAACAAAAACACATTTTACACCACACTCTACTTTTAAATCCTTGCACTTTTATGCTCACATGGTCCTGAATTTTGTTCACATTTGTATAAGTATATATTATATTTTTATAGTAATTTTAAAGTAGAAAAATTCTAAAATATTTTAAGACATTTTTCAATGCTAAAGTTTGTTTGCATTGCTGTCAGGTTGTTCTCACAAAACCAAAACTGTTCAAGTGAAACGAGTTGTTATCTAGTAGCTCCCTCTATCAGCTAAATACAAGAACTAAAACACACAACACATGCTGTTCACTGTTGGCACGTACACAGGGCACAAAATAATTACTGTATGTATAAAAAAAAAAAAGTAAATGTCTTGAAAATGTATTTGCTGTTTATCAGTTTGATATTACTCAGAATCTGGCAGCAATAACCAGTGAACAGTGTTTTAGCCTTGAAAACAAAAGCGGATCTTTTGAAATACAGATGGATGCGCTGGGAGAACTGATCTAATCTCAGTCGATACAAAACCAGTCTACAGAATACAATCTCTCCCAAGTCTTAAATCTTGTGGATTAACCCGGAATCAATGATCCTTAACCTGCTGTCACACAATAGCTGATCTGTGTCGTGGAATGATTATTTACTGTATATCTTCAATTGATGGAATCCAGTTCTTTGAGGAAATCAAACATCTTCATGAAATTAAAATGGAATGTTTTGGTAATAAGAATAGTGTAATAAAGTATTTACAAATCATTTGTAAACTGTTAGTTTATAGTTAATTAATAATCAACTGTAGTTAATAGACTATATACAAATAGTGATTTCTTCATTCATTGTTACTGTAATTAACAAATTATTATTGTTTAATTAGATCATATGTAAAGAGTTAGATGATGCTTTGTTAAAAACTTATTACCGGTAAATAGTTTAGATTACTAAGAGTATGGAAAATGGGAAAATTACATTAATTTAGTGCTTTAAACCAACCTTGATAATTGCATTCATATTCAGTGTTCCTTAAAAGTTTACAAATACATTAAGAGCGCGCGCGCGCACACACTCACACACACACTTCAATTAGGACAAATTTTAAATAAAGCTTGGGTTTCATTTTAGAAACAAATTTTGTTTTACGTTTAATGTAAGAAAGATAAAGTTTCTGCTACCTTTCTACCTGTACTTGATTACGGTGATGTAGTTTATCAATTTGCTCCTTCTTCTCTCTGATTTATAAAACTATTATGGGATTGCTGCCTCCATACCTCTGTTGTCTCATTCAACAGAAAAGTGTTATTCCCTCCGTTCCCAAGATTGTTATACTCTTTCGGTTCCTTTTATCCGAACTGCACTGGGTAAAAGGGCTTAAAAAGGCTTTTATGTATGCAGCTCCATCTGACTGGAGTTTACTACAAACTTTGGTGTTTATGGAAAAAAATTTAATTTATTAGTCGGTCACTCGAAGATATGGAAGCTTGTTTCCGCCACAGAATGAAATATTTTAAAATACAATTGCAACATTTTTTCTCGCAATTGCAAGTTTGTATCTTGTAGTCCTGACTTTATAACAAGCAATTGTGACTATCATGCAATTCTGAGATGAAAAGTCAGAGTTGTGAGATTTATAACTTATAATTACTTTTTAAATGTTTTATTTTGTGGCAGAAACAAGCTTCCATATGAAGATGACTCTATGATGTGCAATTGTTTCTAAGTATTTTTATTGTTATTCTGTTTTGTTAACCTGTGGTTGCAACTGATTATACTGCTGTCTTGGCCAGGACACTCCTGTGAAAGAGATTTTTAATCTCAGAGAGATTATCCTGGTTAAATAATGGTAAAGTAAATAAATAAATAATTGACAGGTTTGTTTATTGATTTATTGATTTAGTTAGTTAGTTAGTTAGTTAGTTAGTTAGTATTTTTAAGTGGTTATATTTAGTTTTGGGTATAGGCTTAAAGTATTTGTAAACATTTAAATGAACTCTGAATAATAATGGAATTAATGTCCAGTCAGTTTAAAGCCCTTAATTTATGCAATTTTCCTTGACCCAATCTAAAGTGAGAACTATTTACAGTTAATATGTTGTTAACAAAGCATTATTTAACTTATGAGCTTACATATGAGCTAATTAACCAATAATAATTGGTTTATAATAATAAACGTACACACAGTTTTTGAAACTATGGCTCCATTTCTCTAAAATCTTCACACAAAACCACACATGATCTCAGGATCTCGACCATAGTGACCATTGGGTTCTTGGCCGTCACTAAGGCTCTTTACTCCTGATTTCTCAGTTTGGCCTGGTAGCCAGCTCTAAGGAAGAGTCTTGGTTGTATTACACTTCTTTCATTTCAGAATTATGGAGACTACAGTGCTCTTGGGAACCTTTAATACAGCAGAATATTTTGTAGCCTTCTCCAGTTTGTACCTTGACACAATCTTGTCTCTGAGCTCTGAATGCAGTTCCTTTGACCATATGACTTGGTTTTTGCTCTGGTATGCATTTTCAGCTGTTAGACCTTATATAGACACATCTTTGTCATTTTGGTGTATGAAGTGTAGATTTATTTATTTATTTAAGGATTTAGACATAAGGCAACATAACAAGAAGTAAAAAAAAATAAAGAGGTCTTAATATTCTTTAAATGCACTGTATGGACATGGATCTTTGTCATAAATGATTTCCAAATGATAGGCCTGCCATGAATTCCAACATTGATTTGCAAATTGTATTTTTCTATAATGTTTGAAAGTATCCACATCAATATGCAACCATATCTATGTATGGCATATACAGTTGGGCTTGGAAGTTTGTGAACCCTTTAGAAGTTTCTGTATTTCTGCATAAATATGACCCAAAACAGACATAGAGAACCCAATCAAATAAATGAGAAAAGAAAAAAAACATTTTCTCATTTATTTACTGAGAAAAATTATCCAAGATTGGCAATTTTTGTGTGAGTGGCAAAAGTATGTGAAACCTTTTCTTCTAGTATCTGGTGTGACCCGGGTCCTTATGCAGCAATAACTGCAACTAAATGATCCTGCTGATCTGACCTGCAGAATGACACATCTAGCCCATAGTGGGTTTCCTCACATGAATTACTTCAGATCCTTCCACAACATTTCAGTTGCATTAAGGTCAGGACTTTGCCTTAGCATTCCAAAACACTAGCTTTGCTCTTCATTAACCATTCTTTGTGTGTTGGAGGACCATCATAATAGTTAGCAGATATTAAGCAGACAGTCTGTTAACAGATTCATCCTACCATTCTTTGGTAGAATGACTTGTGTGCTTGGGGTCGTTGTCAAGTCAAGTCAAGTCATCTTCATTTATATAGCGCTTTTAACAATGTAGATTGTTCCAAAGCGGCTTTACATTGATAATAGGTTTGGCTATTGAAACATTGAAATGTAACATTTATACATTGAAATTGTTTTGGCTTTACATCAGCTCTAGAATAAAGTTATTGTCCAGCTAAAGTTAGTTTGATTGATTCACTTCCGTCGCAACAATCATTAGTTATTAAGTTAGGAGCCGCTAACACGACACCATTTAACAGAAAACTCTTAAGTTCTTTCTGCACAAAAAAAACGCGAACCAGTGAGAACGCTGATGGCGTGCACATGCGTATTACGAGTTCAGTCTATAGGTATGCGTGTTTGAATATGTGTGCGCAGGCGTGTAGTCCTTCCCTACAAACCAACCCTCAACAAACTACTTGTCTGGCCTTAAAATTTATAATACAGAATTTGTATCGCTTCCGTGTAGCCACGCGAACCGGAACTATCCCGACATCGCTTTATCTGTACAGAGGTAAAGGAAGGGAAGGAGGCCTTCACAGGGAAGAGCCTAGTTGACACTTCAGGACTGCGCTGTCGTCGCGTCCAGGCGCAAGTCCTTCATCAGATCTGGATATGGCCTGGATCCGACGGACTGCGGTAAACCTCGGGATAAACAGAGAGACTAATATTAGCGTAGACGCCACTCTTCTTATGATGTAACGAGTACATCAGGATTTATGGGAAGTGTTCCCGGTTCTGGCTGACCTAATCTATGCAGCCTAACATTGAATTATAGAAGTCTATAATGTGTTATGTGTATGCTAGGTCAAAGAGATGTGTTTTTAGTCTAGCTTTGAACTGACAGAGTGTGCTCCAAAGTTTTGGTGCTAAATAGGAAAAGGATACCACCAGCGGTCGATTTTGATAGTCTAGGTATTGTCAACTGCTCTTGAGATTCAGTTTACGGTCAGATGTCCTGACGTTTTTCTTTAGAATTCGCTGGTATAATTCAGAATTCATTGTTCCAACTTATGCTGGAATGTAGTGTTTTTATTTCTAATTTAAGCCAAAAAGTTATATTTTTGTCTTATCCGTCCACAAAGCATTTGGTAACACTTTAGTTTGATTGTCCCTTTTGAACATTCTGTTAACTATAAGTAACTTTGCAACTACATGTCACCTAGCTCTCATTAGAGTATTAGTAGACTGTCTGCTTAATATCTGCTAACTCTTTATTATGATGGTCCTCTAACAGACATTATACTGACTATAGGTAACATTGCAACTACATGTCAACTTATTCTAACCCTAACCTTGCCAGTCTACTAATACTCTACTAACACTCTAATGAGATTTAGTACAAGTGCAACATTACTTATAGTCAACAGAATGTGTTAAAGGGACCATCAAAATAAAGTGAAATCGCTAAATGCAAGATTTTGCCCAAAACAAAAAAGACATATAGCCTATATTGGTGGATTACAATATCAAAATCAACTGCTGGCGGTAGATTCTTTTCCTATTTAGCACCTAAACTTTGGAACAGTCTTCCTAACATTGTCCAGGAAGGAGACACACTCTGTCAGTTCAAATCTAGACTAAAAACACATCTCTTTGACCTAGCATACACAAAACACACTGACTTCTCGCGTCTACACCAATATTAGTCTTTCTGTTTATCCCGAGGTTTACCGCAGTCCGCCGGATCCAGATCTGATGAAGGACCTGCGCCTGGACACGACGACAACACAGTCCTGAAGTGTCAACTCTCCCCCCTGTGAAGGCCTCCTTCCCTTCCCTTTACCTCTGTACAGATAAAACGTTGTCAAAATGATTTCAGTTCACATGGAAGTGACAAAAATTCTGTATTATGAAGTAATTTGGTGAGGTCGATTTGTAAAGAAAGACTACATGCATGCACACATATATATTTAAATGCGCATACCTATAGACTAAACACGTAATACGCATGTGCACACAGTCAGCGTTTTCACAGATTCACGTTTTTGAAGTTTACGCGGAGATGATAACGATAGCGTTTTTATCACTGTAAAGCTGCTTTGAAACAATCTATATTGTAAAAAGCGCTATATAAATGAAGGTGACTTGACTTGACTTGGACACCCTTTTGCCTTTATTCATCGCGGCACAGATTCAACAAGGTGCTGGAAACATTCTTCAAAGATTTTGGTCCTATTGACATAATATCATCACGCAGTTGCTACAGTTCCCTTTCGTCAGCAGGGAACTCCGACGCCTCGTCGGGGGAGTTCCCCTGACGAATTGGGATCACGCCAGGGATCCAACCACCTTCGAGAGAGTTAACAACGAGCCAATGAAAGAGAAACTGAATTGGCATGCGAAATTTGCATTCCGCATCCCGCCTACTAGCGCGGGTATAAAGGCGGAAGTAAACATCGCATCATTGCTTATCGCCTCGGAGCCGAACAGGTTGCATTGTGCTGCTGTTTTCCGCCTGAGAAGAAAAAGAAAAAAAAAAGAAAAACAACGAGTCTCTCTTTGGGAAGAGTCCTCTCTGGTGCCGGTGTGACAGCCTCGTCAGCGATCGCCGCTTCTACCAGCTGTAAAAAAAAAAAAAGCCGTTTTCACGGCTGGTATTTGAGTGCTCACACGGGCTTGCAGTTTCCCCGTGTGTGGCCGCGGTGGGTCCCTGAGTGCTTCGGCACTGAAAGAGAGGTTCTCTCTCTTTCCTAAAAGAGCTTTGGGTGACCTGCATTTTTGTCTAAGTGACAAAGATGGCATCTCGCCCGTGTGTTTCTGGATGCGGTAGACTTCTGTCTCAGGGTGATGGTCACAAGTACTGCGTCTCGTGCTTGGGCTTAGCGCACGTTGAGGCAGCATTTGTGAATGAGTCATGTTCTCATTGTGGGAACATGACTCTGGCGACGCTCCGCTCAAGACTTAGAATCCTTCAGCAGAAAATTGCTGAAGGCGTATTTTAGACCCTTCAGTATAGACCCTTCAGTCTACACCCGGTCTAGTTCGTCTGTTGGTTCAGTTCAGCAGGCGACTACTTCGGCTGTGGCTGTTGGTGAGCGCATGAGGATCACAGTGCAGAGTACCTCGCCAGGTGTAAGACCCTCACGAGGCTCCCACTCCTCTGTAGCGTCGTTGCCATCAGTGCCCCCGTTGGAGCCACTGGACCCGCCCCGTGCGGTTCCGGTTGTTTCCTTCGGGGCGCCACCTGAAGATGCGATGTCTATCGCTGCATCGGAGGGAGAGCGGTCATCCTCGGGTGACGACTCGGCGGGTCTACCCCCTTCGGGTGTGGTGGCTGCGGCCGAGCCGGATCCTGAGATGGCCGCTATGCTTGCCCGGGCGGCCGCGAATGTCGGGCTCGTGTGGAACCCTCCACCGTGTCCCGAGCCTTCGCGGCTTGATGATTGGTGTATCGGAGCGGGTCGCGCTGGTTCTCAGCGTCCCGCTCCGGTCCCTTTCTTCCCGGAGGTGCATGAAGAGGTAACGAGGTCATGGATGGCACCCCTGGCTGCCAGACATAGATCGTCTTACCCCTCCTCCCTCACCACTTTGGATGGTGGAGCGGCCAAGGGATACGAGGGAATCCCCCCAGTGGAGCGGTCAGTAGCGATGCAGTTGTGTCCGAAGACCGCTTCCACTTGGGTGGGTGACCCTTCACTCCCCTCCCGCGCCTGTAGGTTCTCCTCTGGTTTGACCAAGAAGGCTTACACGGCGTGTGGAGAGGCCGCTTCCGCCCTGCATGCCATGGCGTTGCTCCAGGTCCACCAGGCCAAGGCGCTTCATGACATGCAGCAAGGTGGTCCCGACCCAGGGGTGCTGCAGGAGCTGCGTGTGGCGACGGACTTCGCCCTCCGGGCGACGAAGGTCACCGCACGTTCTCTGGGTCGGGCGATGTCCACTCTGGTGGTCCAGGAGCGCCACCTCTGGCTTACCCTCGCGGATATGCGGGATTCAGAGAAAGCCAAGTTTCTGAATACTCCCATATCCCGAGGGGGCCTTTTCGGCGACTCGGTGGGGGACTTCGCCCAAGAGTTCTCCACCGCTCAAAAGCAGTCTGAGGCGCTTCGGCATGTCCTGCCCAGGAAGCGGAGTGCTGCTGCTCCGTCTCCTGCGGCCGAAGAACCTCGGACTGCTCGTCGCCGAGGGCGCCCTCCTGCGGCCGCCTCTGCTCCTCCTTCTGGACAGCAGTCCAACTCCAGGAGGCGGGGCTCCGGTCGTAGGCGGGCTCCCCCGCCTGCTCAGCCGCCTCCGACCCCTAAGAAGGCTAAACAGAAGAGGCGGTCCTGAGACAGGCGACCCAGAGGACCGAAGAGCTGCTCCACGGGAGGGGGCCTCTGCTCCCCTCCTTCCCCCGGAGGAGGGCCGGGCGGAAAATCCTTTGTTTCGTTTTATTTCTGTTCCGCCACCGACCAGTCGGTCGGTGGTACCCAAAATTTCAATAAAAGAGCAGTTTCTTCCTCCTCTGGGTCATTCACGGATGAGACTACTGAACAAGCGGTCTCGTCCGTTAGAGAGTGGGACGGCAGTGCGCGCCGCCCCCGAGCCACGCCGCTCTCGTTCCCCTCTCCCCAGCTCTCAGATAGCAGTGGCGCCACCTCGGTCACGCCGCTCCTGTCTGTCGCTGGACCGGCACAGTGCTCAGATGACAGTGATGCCGCCTCGGCCTCATCGCTCTCATCTCCCACTGGCCAGGAAGGTGCGGATACTTGGACTCGATCCCCACGGGCGTCGTTCCTCGTCTCCCCTCCCTCCTTCGCCTCCGGGCAACGAACAGCTGAACGCCTCCGGGCCTTCCCTGTCGATTGCCCCCTCGTGGAAGCAGGTTGGTGTCGTATGCCACGCCCAGACTCCACTTCCGGCCGCCTCAGGGCCTCCGGAGTCGAGTCCCTGCCCTCCACCTCGCTGCCCCTCCGCGGGTACGCCGGTCGTGCGGGTGGGCTCGTTGCGCCGGTTTCTCGGAGCCTGGTTAGAGCTCCCGAGTCCGTCGCGCTGGCTCATCCGCACCATCCGGCTCGGCTATGCAATTCAATTTGCACGCCGGCCCCCCAAGTTCAGGGGCATCCACTTCACCCATGTGCGTCCAGTGGATGCTCCGGTCTTGCGGAAAGAGATCGATGTCCTGCTGGCGAAGGACGCGATCGAGCCGGTCCCTCCAGCCGATATGAGGTCAGGGTTTTACAGCCCTTACTTCATTGTACCCAAGAAAGGCGGTGGGTTACGGCCAATCCTGGATCTGCGAGTATTGAATCGGGCCCTGCACAAGCTCCCGTTCAAGATGCTCACGCAGAAACGCATTTTCGAATGCATCCGTCCCCAGGATTGGTTTGCAGCGATCGACCTGAAGGACGCGTACTTTCATGTCTCGATTCTTCCCCGACACAGACCATTTCTTCGGTTTGCTTTCGAGGGTCGAGCATATCAGTACAAGGTCCTACCCTTCGGGCTGGCCCTGTCGCCCCGTGTCTTCACGAAAGTCGCGGAGGCGGCCATTGTTCCCATGAGAGAGCAAGGCGTTCGCATTCTCAACTATCTCGACGACTGGCTCATTCTAGCTCACTCGCGAGATGTGTTGTGCGATCACAGGGACATGGTGCTCCGTCACCTCAGTCAGTTGGGGCTTCAGGTCAACTGGGAGAAGAGCAAACTCTGCCCCGTGCAGAGGATCTCTTATCTCGGTATGGAGCTGGACTCGGTCGCTCAGACTGCGCGCCTCACAGAGGAGCGCGTCCAGTCAGTGCTCACCTGTCTCAAGTCCTTTCGAGGCAGGACAGCGGTCCCACTGAAACAGTTTCAGAGGCTCCTGGGGCATATGGCAGCCGCAGCCGCAGTAACGCCGCTCGGCCTGTTGCATATGAGACCGCTCCAGCACTGGCTTCACGATCGAGTCCCGAGGTGGGCGTGGCAGAGCGGCACGTTCCGGGTCAAAGTCACCCCGAACTGTCGCCAAACCTTCAACCCTTGGTCGGATCCTGGGTTTCTACGGGCCGGAGTGCCCCTAGTCCAGGTTTCCAGGCATGCTGTGGTTTTCACAGATGCTTCTGCCAAGGGCTGGGGGGCCACGTACAAAGGGCATGCAGTCTCGGGTCTGTGGACGGGGCCCCAGCTGCATTGGCACATCAACTGCCTAGAGTTGCAAGCAGTACGCTTAGACTTGTGTCGCCTCAAGGGCCTTCTCAAACACAAGCACGTACTGGTCCGTACGGACAGCACTGCGACCGTTGCGTACATCAACCGACAAGGTGGTCTGTGCTCCCGTCGTATGTCGCGACTCGCCTCCCACCTCCTCCTATGGAGTCAGAAGCATCTGAGGTCGCTTCGTGCCGTTCATGTCCCTGGGGAGTTCAATCATGTGGCCGACGAGCTTTCACGTCAGCCTCCCCTTCCGGGAGAATGGCGACTCCATCCCCAGGTGGTCCAGCTGATTTGGCGAGTCTTCGGAGCCGCACAGGTAGACCTGTTTGCCTCTCCGGACACGACCCATTGCCAGTGGTATTACTCCCTGACCGAGGGAACTCTCGGTACGGATGCTCTGGCACACAGCTGGCCCCGGGACTTACGCAAATATGCGTTTCCCCCAGTGAGCCTTCTTGCACAGACTCTGTGCAAGGTCAGGGAGGACGAGGAGCAGGTCCTTTTGGTGGCCCCGTATTGGCCAACCCGGACTTGGTTCCCAGAACTCATGCTCCTCGCGACAGCCCCTCCTTGGCCCATTCCTCTGAGGAACGATCTACTTTCTCAGAGACGGGGCACTCTATGGCACCCGCGCCCAGACCTCTGGAAACTCCATGTCTGGTCCCTCGACGGGACGCGGAGGTTCTAGATGGCCTGCCACAGGCAGTGGTAGATACTATCTCTTCAGCTAGAGCCCCCTCTACGAGGCGCCTCTATGCTCTGAAGTGGAACCTGTTCGTCGGCTGGTGTTCTTCCCACGGGGAGAACCCACGAACTTGCCCGATCAGAGTCGTGCTCTCCTTCCTACAAGACGGGTTGGAGCGAAGGCTGTCTCCCTCCACCCTCAAAGTGTATGTTGCCGCAATAGCCGCACATCACGATGTAGTTGAAGGTAAGTCCGTGGGGAAGCACGACCTGGTCATCAGATTCCTCAAGGGTGCTAGGAGGCTAAATCCACCTCGCAATTTGCACCCTGTACCCTCTTGGGACCTAGCTTTAGTGCTTAGAGCACTCCAAGGTCCTCCTTTTGAGCCTTTGACGACAGTGGAGCTTAATATCCTGTCCATCAAGACAGCGCTCCTGTTAGCATTGGCTTCCTTCAAGAGGGTAGGGGATCTGCAGGCTTTTTCGGTCGACGAATCGTGCCTAGAGTTCGGGCCTGGCCTTTCTCATGTTATATTGAGACCCCGGCTCGGATATGTGCCCAAGGTTCCTACCACTCCTTTTGTGGACCAGGTAGTGAACCTGCAAGCGCTGCCCCAGGAGGAGGCAGACCCAGCCCTAGCTTTTCTCTGTCCCGTCCGGGCCCTCCGGGTTTATATAGACAGAACGCAAAGCTTTAGGACCTCAGATCAGCTCTTTGTTTGTTATGGAGGCCAGCAGAAGGGGAAGGCTGTCTCCAAGCAGAGGTTAGCCCACTGGCTAGTGGATGCTATCACCAGGGCTTATGAGTCCCAGGGTGAGCCCTGCCCACCCAGGTTGCGGGCTCACTCCACTAGGAGTGTTGCCGCTTCTTGGGCTCTGGCACAAGGCGCCTCGCTAACAGACATTTGTAGAGCTGCGGGCTGGGCGACACCGAACACGTTCGCTAGGTTTTATAGCCTACGTGTGGAACCGGTTTCCTCCTGAGTACTCGCTACGGCCAGTAATTAGAGGGAATAGGTGTGTCGGCTTGCGACGCCATTCCGTGAGCGGATACGTGCGTCTTTTTGCTCCGTTGGTTACCCAACAAACGGCTTACCTCGTGAGTTCCTCCATCACCCCTCCGGTGCCAGGCGTTGCGGACCGCCCGGCACCAGGTCTGCTACCTTCAGTAAGGAGTTGCTAGTGGACTGGGTGCTTTTTCCAGTGGTCCCTGCGGTGACCCATGATTGCCACGTGCAGTTCAGCCGTGTCTTCCCCTTGACAGACTCATTCTGTCGTCCCTGTTGAGTACGCTCCTCACTCCTCTGGACTGGGACTACCTTCAAGGACTGCCATATGTTTCACTACCCTACGTGGTTAGTACATGTGTGTATTTGAGGGCCTTCCTCTAGGCTGCCTCAGCTTCCGCAGCGTTCCCCCCCCATTATTTTTTCCTTGGGGATGGGCACGCTTTCCCAGTGTTATCCAATATCCACTGATTGGGTCTTGCGGAACAGCAGTGTGATTTCCTAGCTAGCTCCCGCAAAATTTTCTGGAAACTGCTGCAGGGTAGCTTAGCTGGGCGCTGGAAGGGGCCAGCACTATGGCGTTTTGGTAGGGATCCCAATTCGTCAGGGGAACTCCCCCGACGAGGCGTCGGAGTTCCCTGCTGACGAAAGGGAACGTCTCGGTTACGTATGGTAACCCTCGTTCCCTGAGTCCAGGGAACGGAGACGCCTCGTCCCGTCGCCATACTGCTGTACCTTCGCGGAGGACTGGACTCTGTTCGGCTCCTCAGCGAAAAGCAATGATGCGATGTTTACTTCCGCCTTTATACCCGCGCTAGTAGGCGGGATGCGGAATGCAAATTTCGCATGCCAATTCAGTTTCTCTTTCATTGGCTCGTTGTTAACTCTCTCGAAGGTGGTTGGATCCCTGGCGTGATCCCAATTCGTCAGGGGAACTCCCCCGACGAGGCGTCTCCGTTCCCTGGACTCAGGGAACGAGGGTTACCATACGTAACCGAGACGATTTGTCTTCTGCACATCCATGGTGAGAATCTCCCGTTCCAGCACATCCCAAAGCTGCTCTATTGGATTGAGATCTGGTGACTGTGGAGGCCGTTTGAGTTTAGTGAACTCACTGTCATGTCCAAGTAACTAGTTTGAGATGATTTGAGCTTTGTAATATGCTGCGATATCCTGCTGGAAGAAGCCATCTGAAAATGGTACACTGTGGTCGTAAATGGATGGACATGGTCAGCAACAATATGCAGGTATAGGCTGTGGCGTTTACAGTTTTTTTTGGATTGCTTACACACTAAAATTTAAAGTAGTACACTATTAGCAAAACCTTACACTCAAGAAGCAAAACATCAGCCCATATTTGCACAACTATAAGCACATTGTCAACCTCACACTTGTTGCAAAACTCTACACACAGTGATTTGCAAAACACTAAACACACTTACAGTTTTTTACGATTGTTTACACACTAAAATAAAAATTTCCACACAATTTGCAAAATTCTACTCCAAGGAGCAAAACACTTCCACAGATTTGCACAACATTACACACAGTGATTTGTAAAACTCTACACACATTTTCACACCTTAGACACAGTTAAGGATTGTGAGGTTACTTCCTTGTCATTACAAAGCCCCGGATTGCCAATGACAACACTAATGAACGAATTGGATAAACACAACCACCAGGTGTGGAAGCACACATGTGCTAATTTGAAAACGCAGCATTCAGGTGTGCTATAAAAGGCAGCAGGTGAGTTCACCTGTCTTCAACAAAAATGGAAGGAGCTAGAAGAAAAAGAAGAAGAGTGAGAATGAGAGGGGGAGCTCAAAGAGGAGATGAAGGAGGTAGAGGAAGAGGAGAAGGAGGTAGAGGAAGAGGCCCAGGTAGAGGAAGAGGAGAAGAAGGAGATAGAGGAAGAGGAGAAGAAGGAGATAGAGGAAGAGGCCTAGGTAGAGGAAGAGGAGAAGGAGATAGAGGAAGAGGCCTAGGTAGAGGAAGAGGAGAAGAAGGAGGTAGAGGAAGAGGCCTAGGTAGAGGAAGAGGTAGGGAAGGACTTATGCCATTGAAGACATAGCCTGTGATGTGGATGAAATCTTATGGCCTGATCCAGCCAGACGGAGAGATGATGAATAGTTACAGTATTCTTGCTTTTACAGTAGTTTTTCTTCAGAGTCAAAGTGTATGTACTTCATGCAGTAATTTTTATTTGTCTACAGATTTTATTTGTTTCATTGATTTCATTGTTGGTTGATTACTGTAACTGATTATGGTAAGAAATACTGTGTAAGTATTGAAATAAATACTTGAAATATTCAGTCTGCAGCATCAGTGTTGTGCAGTGCTTTGTATAGTTTATAGCCTATTTGTGTACATTCTCCCTATATCTCAAACTAATCATGAAGAATGTTGTGGGTATGTCACTATTTTTTTTTTTTTTTGTCATCTAAATTATCCCTTACATAACAATGTCTGGCCAAAAATCTAGCACATGCTATTTCCTAAAACTTGTTTTTTTACAAATGTGTTTTATATTTATCACAGCTGTGTGTAACTGGCTGCAATAGTGTCTGATCATTGAGGACTGTGTTGGTTAAATGAAAACTAATAGCATTTTCACAAATATGTGTATATGTTTTGACTGAAGTGTGAATGTTTTGACTGAAGTGTGTCATTTTGCAAACAATCTAGGAATTATGCAAATTGAGTGTGGTGTTTGGATAATTGTGATTCTGTTTTGAAAAAAAGAACCCGGTTTTCAAAATTGCGTGTAAACAATTGAAAAAAACTGTAACATACATTACACACAAAAATCTATCATGAAGTCACATCCTTGCAATACCAAAGCACTGACTGTCAAATTACAGCACCGTCCAACCAATTGGTTCAACACAGTCATCAGGAGCAAACACTTGTTTGCTTAATTGTAGACACACCAATCAGGTGTATAAGCACTATAAAAAGCAACAGGTGAGTTCATCGGTCTTCAAGCACAATGGAAAGAGTCAGTGAAAGAGTAAGACGAGGAGGAGAACAAGGAGGAGGACAAGGAGGAGGACAAGGAGGAGGAGGAAGGGGAGGAAGAGGAATCAACAGAGGAGGAATCAACAGAGGAAGAGGAAGAGATGGAGGCCATGCTGGAGGTAGAGGTAGAGGTAGAGGTAGAGGTAAAGGTAGAGGTAGAGGAAGAGGAAGAGGAAGAGGAAGACAAGAAGGTGCTAAAAGAGGACCGAATCTGACAAATGAGATCCGCGCAACACTGGTTGACCACGTTGTCAACCACGGCCTGACGCTGAGGGAGGCTGGACTGCGAGTACAGCCAAATCTAAGCCGATACACAGTGGCAAGTGTGATAAGAACATTTCGACTGGAAAATAGGTATTGTAAAAATATCATATCCAAAACATCTGCACGGTTTCAGTAACTGCTTACAGTACTGTATTCTATGCACTATCAGCACTTCTGTTATCTTTTCCTGTGAAATTACTGTACTGTTGTATACTGTTTTTTTTTTCTACATAGGATTGAGGGTCAGGAACGACAAGGGGGAAGGCCTCCTATGTTCACAGAACAGCAAGAGAGGGAGATAGTAAACATGGTTTTGGCCAACAATGCTATAACACTCAATCAGCTCCAAGCTAATGTGACCGAAGCAGTATTTTTGTAATATAACTCAATTCAGATAGCCTGACTACGCCACCTTGGGAATTGCACCCAAGGAAATATAAAAAAGGAACCCAGGTTCGGTGGTGCAGAGAAAAGTCAGAGTCGTGTAATTCAGCAAACAAATAAATAATTTTATTTGTGAGGAAAATACTCTACTGGCATCATTTATTCATAGTGTAAATCACTGACAAGTTTATTATAAGAATAGGATATATCAGTTGTTAGAAGAGCATTCCTCTCCACATAACTGATTCAAACAC
This sequence comes from Scardinius erythrophthalmus, assembly GCF_964197995.2. Taxonomy (NCBI): domain Eukaryota; kingdom Metazoa; phylum Chordata; class Actinopteri; order Cypriniformes; family Leuciscidae; genus Scardinius; species Scardinius erythrophthalmus. The sequence continues at coordinate 39,130,101 of NC_138227.1, read as the reverse complement.
GGAGTCACATTAAACAAACATCACAAAAGAAATTCCCCACAAAATAAAACAAAAAAATAATTAATACAAAAAGAATATAAACGACAAGGCTAAAGTTTACTTTAGGGGTGGCAAGCTAGCTGTAAACTATTGTGCTCTCAACCATTTATGTGTGCACGGCAAACCAAATAGGAAGAGGTGCTCAAACCCTGGTACTCCAACCTCACAACAAATGTGTTCACCCAGGTGACTAGCCTCCCCCTCGGTACACTCAGCCTTGACTCAAACCAAAAGAAAAAAGAAAGATTACTGGGTGCGATACATATACAACAATCACAATCACATCAGACACAAATATGATGGACCAAATCAGTTGGTGCACGGATAATAAACGGTACCTCGTCGAGGACCACGAAATACTCAACAGGTGTTAGATAGACACTACACGCTGATATACAATTGCACCACACGGCCACTATGGCCCAAATCACACTGGTCAAACCAACGTCATTAACAAAATAACCCAAACCATAAAATGAAAACAAAACAACACACAGAAACTGATATCTAGTCACAAAAAAACAAAGAAAATAACCTAATCATGAAAAACAGCAGCACGACCTGAGTTAATCACGTGGTATGCGGGAGACACACGAGAATCACACACACCCACACATCACGAACCACCATATCACGATGTCAGGATGCACTCGCGAATGTTCAGCTTAAAACCCTCAATGAGCGCTTGACGCAACTCCCAGGGAACGCCGCCGAGACGGCAACAGCCATCACTCAACTAACGTGACACCAGTAACAAGAAGAGGGGCGGGTATGACAAAGCCTACGTGCTAGGGCTTCCTGTTTACACACTTAAATACACCGGCCCTAATTACCTCATCCACCCATTACCATATAAGGGTAATGACGCAAAGAAAAGGAAAGGGGAAATCCCCTACTGCTACACTAACATTGTCAATAACCACGCCAGTTTCAACGATATCCATCAGGTCTCAACATCAACACTGGCACGCATCCTAAAAAAAAAACATATTCAAATGAAGCAAATTCGAGTGCCTTTCGAGCGCAATTCCGAAAGGGTGAAACGACTGCGGCATGATTATGCAGAGGTATGTATTCACTTTAGCAGTGTGATCTTGCATACTGTCTCATAATATTTTACTGTACTGTAATATGTATCCTAGATCTACACTGAACTACACAATTTTGCCTGACACTGTTCTTCAGAGAGTTTTACGAATGGATGGAGAGGAGATCCAGCATGAGTTCATTTACGTAGATGAGGCTGGGTTCCACCTGACGAGAACACGAAGGAGGGGAAGAAACATCATTGGCCACAGGGCTATAGTCAATGTCCCAGGGCAACGTGGGGGTAATATAACACTCTGTGCAGCCATTACACAGAATGGGGTCCTCCACCGCCATGCCCATATGGGCCCTTACAACACAGCACTCATACTTACATTCTTGGACCAATTGCACAACATAACAGCAGCAAATCAAATCGATCATATGCAATACATTGTTGTCTGGGACAATGTGTCTTTCCACCGCTCTGCTCTGGTTCAGAACTGGTTTCAGCAACATCCACATTCACCGTCCTATATCTTCCACCATACTCTCCATTCCTCAACCCTATAGAAGAGTTTTTCTTGGCATGGCGGTGGAAGGTATATGATCTCCATCTCCAGGCTGAGGTATCCCTCATCCAAGCCATGGAGGAGGCCTGTGACCAGATGGAGGTAGCAGCAATGCAAGGATGGATTCGTCATTCAAGACGTTTCTTTCCAAGGTGTCTTGCTAATGACAACATTGCCTGCGATGTTGATGAAATTCTCTGGCCAGATCCAGCTAGGCGAAGAGACAATGTCTAGTTTTTTATTTCTTTTTTACAGTAAACTTACAGTACAATATGTAAAGTGACATTTTGTTACAGTATTATGAATCTTCATGTCAACATTTTGGGCGTGTTGAGAAATAAATGAGTTTCTTCAGTCTGCAACATTGGTCTTGTGTAGTGTTTGGTGAATTTACATTATATTTGTACATTGTTGATGGTAGCCTACTCTAATCATAGGGAAGTAGAAGTGCTAAAAGTGTTTTAGGTTTATCACAGCAGAGTGTAACTCGTGCAAACAGAGTATAGTAATGTGAAACATGTGTGTTTCATATGGTAACAAAGTGTGGTTTTTAAACAGAAGTGTATAGTTTTTACAAGAGTGTTTACAGTTTTTTTCAATTGCTTACACACAAAATAAAAAATTTGGCTCATTGTGTCAAAACTCAACACACAAGATTTCTTGACACAGCACTTGGAGATCAACATCTAACTGCCAATGCAAAATAACATTCTGCAATCAAAACGTAACACTCTAACTTGAAAAGGCCCTCTTCGGATCGATAGGAAACACACATGCACATGCAATATAAACAGTCAAAGCAATCACAACACACAGGTCAACTGTACTCAAGACACTGCCTACATTTGTAGTCTGTAAATCGTGTTTATTTCCACAACCAAAACTCAGTGTACAGGTGCAGAACTACTATAAGTATTGAACATCTGGTGTAGGTGTTTCTATTGCAGGTCCATGTCAGGGATCTCGTCGTCGATTGGGGTCGGGCCACAGCACCTCGTCCACATCACAGGCAATGTCTTCCCTTGCCAGGCAACGGGGAAAATATCTCCGTGTGTGGCGTATCCACCCATGGATCGACCCCACCTCGATGTCCCCGCATGCCTCCTCCATCGCTCGCAGGAGCGGCACGCGTACATGTGGTAGGCAGTCATAGACCTTCCACCGCCATGCCGAAAAGAATTCCTCGATCGGATTTAGGAACGGGGAATAAGGGGGCAGGTGCAACACTATGAAATGGTCGTGGTTGGCAAACCAGTCCCGGACCAGAGCAGCCCGGTGGAAACTGACATTATCCCAGATGACAACAAACATGGGCTGCCCTGGTCTGTCCTGTGTGACCACAGCATGTAGTGCATCGAGAAATGCCAGTAGGTGTGCAGTGTTGTAGGGTCCTAGGGTGGCATGGTGATGGAGGACCCCTTGACCACTAATGGCGGCACACATGGTGATGTTGCCCCCGCGCTGCCCGGGGATGTTCACGATGGCCCTTTGGCCGATGATGTTCCGGCCCCGACGTCTGGTTTTTGCCAGATTGAACCCAGCTTCATCTATGTAGATGTACTCATGTTGCTGCGCTTCCGCATCGAAGGCCAGGACAGTCTGTAACAGAACATGCATATACCAAAATGTCACTATTGTGTTCCTGAATACAGCGGTACTGCCTCTACAATGTCGCACAATGACTGTGGATTGGGTTGGACACATTCGGATATCACCAAAATGTTGGCAGTGTCCCTCCAACCAATGGAAGGGGGGCGACTGCAAGGTATATATCCATGTAAACACACAACTGCCATTGTAGTGGTACTGTGGCACTCACCTGCACATAGTCATAGCGAAGGTTCTTGACTGCAACACTGTTCCTCTCAAATGGAACCTTGTAAAGTTGTTTCATGCTGACGTGGTGTTCCCGCAGGACCCGGGCGAGTGTCGTTGTACTGACACTGTGCACATTGTGGAAAATTGCCTGGTCTTCGAGGATGCGCTCACGCAATTGGCGCAGGGTGATGGTGTTGTTTGCCACCACAAGGTTAACAACGGCCAGTTCCTGGGCATGGGTGAACACTCGTTGCCTCCCTCCCACGGCAGGTCGCCTGGCAGTTCTGCAAACAATGCATGATTAGTGTCGATGGTTAGGTTCTGTTCCCCATCCCATACTGTCATACTGTACGTGGTGAAATACTGTATAACCAGATTCAGCCAGAACGCTGATGCACAGCAAATTTGAAAACGCAAATTTAACACTCTCAGAGTTACAGTCAAATTATGTAACACTCCCCCAGGGTTTATATGTAAACCACTGTAAAAGTGTTAAATTACTGTAACACTGGAAAATCTACACTAACACTAGACAATTTGCTGTGTGGGTACTGTGCAGTCCTTTGGCGTTAATTCAGGACATACCTGTTTTCTTGTCGGTATGTCCGAATGATGCTGGCTACCGTGAAGCAGCTGAGGTTGGGCCGGACCCTCTGCCCGGCCTCCCTCATAGTCAGGCCATGGTTGATGACATGGTCCACCACAGTGGCCCTGATGTCGTCAGTGATAGTTGTGCGTCTGCCTGGTTCCCATTCAGGTTGGTGCCATTCTCCTCTCCCTCTTCCCACGTCTCTTCCTCGTTCTCCTCTCCCTCTTCCCCCATCTCGTTCTCCTCTCCCTCTTCCCCCATCTCGTTCTCCTCTCCCTCTTCCTCCATCTCTTCCTCGTTCTCCTCTCCCTCTTCCTCCATCTCTTCCTCGTTCTCCTCTCCCTCTTCCCCTGTCTCTTCCTCGTTCTCCTCTCCCTCTTCCCCCATCTCGTTCTCCTCTCCCTCTTCCTCCATCTCTTCCTCGTTCTCCTCTGCCTCTTCCCCTGTCTCTTCCTCGTTCTCCTCTCCCTCTTCCTCCATCTCTTCCTCGTTCTCCTCTCCCTCTTCCCCCGTCTCTTCCTCGTCTTCTCCTTCCCCTTGGTCCTTCGGCCTCCATATTCACAATTGTATCACGACAGGTGCGCTTACCTGAGTTCTATTTATAGTGCTACAGCTGTGACTGATTGGTGTTCAATTACCGGTTAAGTGTTTTACTGTGTGTGCGGGGGTGTTGCTATTGTTGCATTTGTTTTTATTATTGAATGGATGTGCTGTATGCAAAGTGTTTCCTCATTTTCCAACGTGTGTAACATACAACACTGTGTGTGTGGTGTTTTGCACCGTGTGTTGCACAATTGTTTGCAGTGCAATGTCTACAATGTGTTTATTCATTTGGTGCCTGTGTGTAAGACATGCATGCAAACGGTACGGTTTTGACGCTTTGATCTGGGCATTCACTTTTTGTGTTTTAGCAATTGGGAAAAACTGTAATTATGCAAAGGATCTGTAGTGTTTTGCTAATTGGGTGTGTGGTTGTGCTAATTGTGTGTAGTGTTTTAAAAACACGGGCCCTGTTTTGAAAATCATGCTTAAGCAATCCAAAAAAACTGTAAATGATGCTCAATTGGTACTAAGGGGCCCAAAATGTGCCAGGAAAATATGCCAGACCTGATAATACTGTCACCTCTGGCTTGCTTAGTTGGGGACACTTTATATTTGGTGATATTATTGATCTGATTGTACTGACGCTTCTGTATGAGGACTGAACTGAGCTGGGTGATGACATCACTGTTTTCTCCAGAGCTGCTTTATAGATGAAATAAACTCATTTCATAATTGATGAACTTCACACAGTTATTGAACTGAACTGAATCAACACTGAACTGACTTTACACAGCAAAATCCCCAGGGTTAAATTAACTCTGCTCAGAGAACATTTGGTCCCACTCTAAAGAATGTTAAAGTAACTCTGAATCAAAGTTAAAGTTAATGAGATAATTCAGTGATTAAGTAATGATTGAACACCTGCTGGTTACAAGCAGAATCACTGAAGGAAAGACAAACACAAGAACTACAACTGACTTCCAGCCACAGCCTAAGATGAAATCAACTGAAGAGACAAGAAGACATTAAATCTGTGAAGATCTCAGCAGAGGATGATTAAACAACTCCACAAACAGCATTACCAGCTTCACTTATTACTAACCAGACTGACTTTATTTCTGTCAAGTTCTTATTGAGAATTAACAGAGGTTTAGATGTTGACGTTTTATTGAAAATTTTGGTCAGCGTGTCATTTAATTGGGCAGTTTGACTCTTGGCTTTTTATGTGAGTTTTGTGGTCTTTGTAACAGTGTTTACCAAAACACATAATTTGTTGCAAAGAAAGCCGGAAACAAAGATGATCAGGTGATATAGTTTTCATCATCGAAAGGTAGAATTCTAATATTTTTCCTGACCTGACAAATAAAAGTGGCTATTTGTTATTAATAGATTTTATTCACCAACAATATTTTCTTGCAACAGATCACACACTCTGCAGTTGCTGTTGTTGTTGTTTTTTGGCGTATACCTTCCAGCGTAACGCCATTGCCATAGAAACCAATGCAGATATTCTGGAAAATATCGGCTTGGACACACAAATCATATCTGAACATTTGTGAACATGTCAATTATTTTAGATCAGATTCCAATCGGATACACAAATAATATGATCTGGACTGACAGTTTGAACGGATAAAGGTGACTTGACGACGTCTCTAAGTTATATTATTTATTTATAAAGTGATATTTTTGTCAGGGACATAGCCTTGTTGACAGTGTGCAGACATATAGTGCACTAGTGCTGTGGGCGACCTACGTTCCAGTTCTGGCTTGTGGTCTTTACCTGATCCCACTCCTCTATTGCTTCTCTCATTGTCTCTTCTCTCAAAATTGTATATGCTGTCAATATATGTTAATAATGTATTTTTTCATGTCTAAGTAATGTATGAAAAATGTAAGTGTGTTAGAACCTCATGTACAGTATGAATGCCTATGATTACTGCAGAGATCCCATTGGATTATGTCTTACTCCTGAAGACAAAGAGATGAATTGTCCCTTCTCAAAGAGCAGTGATTCAGCAGATCTCAAGGTTATCTGGAGAAGTGGACACATGAGACACTAGTGGAGTTTTATTTTAATGTGGGACAAAAATATATTATTTTATATAATGCCAAGGTATGCAGGTATAGAAAGAACAGAACAGAGATCTGAACCATATAATTACTGGGACTGAAGGAAGAAAGAAATATGTTATGTCATGTCTTTTTAATGCATTGTGTGTGTGTGTGTGTGTGTGTGTGTGTGTGTGTGTGTGTGTGTGTGTGTGTGTGTGTGTGTGTGTGTGTGTGTGTGTGTGTGTGTGTGTGTGTGTGTGTGTGTGTGTGTGTGGTCCTGGTAAACCTATACGTTATGGGAATAAAATGTCCCCAGAAAGATGGCAATATCCAAAATAGTTGGCCTTGTGGGGACATTTTTTGGTCCCAATGAGGAAAATAATTTATAAAAAAAAAATCAGTGATGGGCAGGTTTATGGGTATTTCTAATTTTCTAATTTATTTCTAATAACCTTGAAATATTATTACTCCAATACTTCTTTCTTATGCCTTTAACTGAATGCATTTCAAACACTTTTTTCACTAACGACATGTATGATACATGATACTATTTTTCCCTATTTTCTTATGTCATTAAAGACTAAAGAATTACATAATAGGAATAAAAATATTTAACAATCCAGATATGAAGCATTTGAGAGGATCATTTGAATAATTCCACCCTGTTACAAGAAAAATGCTTAAAAAAGCCCCGGTCTCTCTTGGACCACACAAAACATGATGCCGTCTAAGACTCCACCTTCCATCTTCTCTTAGCAGTATAATGAAGGTAGAAACTTTATATCTCTCTCTCCCTCCCTCTCTCTCTCTCTCTCTCTCTCTCTCTCTCTCTCGCTCTCTCTCTCTCTCTCTCTTTCACCGTTTATTCATTTAAGCAAGTCTTCAAGTCTGAGGACAGCTCTAATATCAGAGCTAATTTTCAGCGCTTGATCCTGGATACCGAGCACCACGGCCTGTGAAACTGCACATAGCAGAGAAGCACAATGGCTTCAGCTGGCCTGGAGATCCTGGGGATGATCCTGACTGTGGCGGGGTGGCTCGGTGTGATGGTCGCCTGCTGTTTGCCCATGTGGAGAGTAGCGGCGTACATAGGCCAGAACATTGTCATCACACAGATAGTGTGGGAAGGTTTATGGATGAGCTGCGTGGTGCAAAGCACAGGACAGATGCACTGCCGAGTGTACGACTCCATGCTGGGGCTTCCGGACGAGCTGCAGGCTGGCCGTGCTCTCACCGTCGTAAGCACTCTGCTCGGGGTGGTGGGCATGGCTCTGGCAGTGGCTGGGGCAAAGTGCACCAACTGCACCTCAGATGCAGCCAGCAAGCCACGCATCATGATGGCAGCTGGGGGCACGTTCATAACCTGTGGACTGCTGCTGTTAGTGGCCGTCTGTTGGACAGCTAACGGCATCGTCATGGATTTTCACAACCCGCTTCTAGAGGAGACGCAAAAGAGGGAGTTTGGGAACTCGCTGTACTTCGGATGGGGTGCCTCCTGCCTGCTGATCCTAGGTGGAGCCATTTTGTCTTGTTCCTGCTCCTCAAAAGCACAGAACAATGCCGTGCCGACAAGAGTGGACTACTCAGGGGTCAAATCCCTCTCTGTGAATGGATATGACAGGAGAGACTATGTTTGAGGGCGCTAAATCTTTGCACATGAAGGACCTCCTTGAGAGAAAAGCCAACAAGTCTGCTAAATGACAAGCATTCAAATGTCAACAACAAATTAACGATTGATGCTGAATCTTGAATACCAACATGGCAGATATAAAATTAGTATTGTTTTTGTTTTCATTTGAATGTATTCATTAATGTTGCAAGAATTAAGTTTAATTGAAATTTTGTCTTTTTACCCAGACGCTAATAGGTGAATAATCAGTAGCTCTTTGACTCACTGAAATTATTATAATAGATGCTTTTCCATTCAAACTGCAAGATTAATTAAATGATCAATGAACATGATTTTATTGAAACAGACATTTGTCTGTTTATTAATAAGTATTTTGCCAATTTTGCTAAATGGGTATTAGTAGACCATCTGCTTAATATCTGCTAACTCTTTATTGTGATGGTCCTCCAACAGACATTATACTGACTATGAGTAACTTTGCAACTACATGTCAATTTATTCTATCCCTAACCCTGCAGTCTACTAATACTCAACTAACACTCTAATGAGAGTTAGTAGACATGAAGGGGCAACGTTACTTATAGTCAACAGAATGTGTTAAAGGGACCATCAAAATAAAGTGAAATCGCTAAAGATTTTGTCCAAAACAAAAAATACATATAGCCTATATTGGTGGATTACAAACTAAAAGTGTACATCTGAAAGTAATGCATTTATTTGAAGGATAACATCAATACATGTTGTTTTCGACTTATTCACCTTTTCCCCTCAAAGTCTATCAAAGTTTCTAACAATAAATCATGGAGGAGCTATGGGAACAAAGTACTTGGAAAACTCCAAAACTAGAGTGAAGCAAAGAGTGCACTTTATCATCATTTGAAATCAATCCTACTCTTAAAGGTCTACCACAAATATAAATGATACTCTCACAGTTGTGAATGGAGACAATGCGCTCGTTGTTCTGGTAAATCTCTAAACCTCTTTGTGCCTGATTCTTTAGTCAGGAGAGCGTAACTGAGACTACCATGGACAGATAAACGCACCTGCCTTATTGCTTAGAGGATGCCTAGATAATTACTCTTTTTACTCTAGTGTTCGGTAGTTAGGAAAATATGTAAAGCTTTAGTGGGTTATTATGCTAACCTTCTTTTGCAGCTCATTAAATATTATCATTCGAGGTACTGTAACGGTATTTTGTTTACTGCTCATTTAAGTTGAAATATTGGCAGATGATATAAAACAAATGTGTCTGAATAAATTATTGTTTCATGCAACAAAACAGCAATTTTAGTGCACATTTGATGCAATAGAATTGAACATACTTTTGCACACAGAAAAGATGCCCATTCCACTTGTTCCTTAGTAACATGCTCCTAAATAAATAACCACTGCAAAGGTTAAAGCAAGGTCACAAGACTCTGCATACCTACGCATGACTGATTAGAGTGTGAGTGTGTGTATAATGTGTGTGAGAGAGAGAGAGAGAGCTGAATATGCCTATTTGTGATGCTGTTTAGATTAGATTGACTCTGTTATTGTGTGGCCTTGTGGAGCTGATAACAGCTAAAGACATGCTCTCATGCATGGACTTTATTGCTCCTTCAAGTGAATCCTGAAGAATCAGCTTAAGTTGAATGATCAATTTCAAACGAATCTCTGCTCAGAGTATCCAAACAAAATGATGAAACCTTATGCTTGTGGTATACTTGCTTACACGTTTCAAGCATGCATTCTAATCTCATACCGTTGGAATTTTTGTTCAGAAGTGTGGTCTTGTCAGTTATCCTTTAACCAGTCCCCGCTGGGCTTTTGTTATCTATCCACTATTTGGTCTCAGAGTGGGAAATACCAGATGAAGAGAGCTAAATCATTAAACAAACTCGTTTCCTAGCCAAGGTTAAGCTCACTCAAAAACCAGCAAAGTTTAGCCAATCCCCCGAGACTTTTTCCAACATAACTCCACCTTCCTCACCGTTGCCATTATAAAGCTTTCATTGTGCTGAGAGCCTTTCCTTAGCGAATGCAACCTGTGAGTTTATATCCTAGCACGTTCTTCCAGCCTAAGTGATCAGAATGGCAGCTCTGGGGTTAGAGATACTAGGGGTCACCCTGGCTGTGTTAGGTTGGATTGTGGGCATTGTGTCTTGTGCTTTACCCATGTGGAGGGTTACGGCTTTCATCGGGGTGAACATTGTAACGGCGCAGACCATATGGGAAGGAATCTGGATGAGCTGTGTGGTGCAGAGCACTGGCCAGATGCAGTGCAAGGTCTACGACTCAATGCTGGCTCTCAGCTCAGACCTGCAGGCGGCCCGGGCACTGTGTGTAATTGCCATCGTGACGGGAGTACTGGCGCTCCTGCTCTCTATTTTGGGGGCCAAGTGCACTAAATGCCTAGATGAGGAGCGTGCCAAAGCCAGAGTTATGATCGGCGCTGGAGTCACCTTCATCTGTGCTGCGGTCATGCACTTGATCCCTGTGTGTTGGTCTGCTCACAGTATCATCAGAGCCTTCTACAATCCCATAATCATTGAGGCACAGAAAAGGGAGATAGGTGCGTCTCTTTACCTGGGATGGGCATCTAGTGCCCTTCTGCTCCTCGGCGGGGGCCTTCTCTGCTGCAGCTGCCCCCCACAGGAGGAGAATAGGTACGGTCCGCCCAGCAGGATGGTTTACTCTGTTGCACGTTCCGTACCACCCAGTGGCTTTGACAAACAGAATTATGTGTGAACAAACATACTCTTTTTGAACAGAAAATGTGATGACACAGTACAAGACAATGTGCAGTGAGTTCTGTTGGTTTGCCATTCAAATGTATTTCCTAATTTGCTGTGCTCTCTTTTGTTTGGTGGTGTTACCCAGTTTATTCAACCAGTTTTGAAGAATTGCAAGTATTACATTATTACTAATGAGCACATCTATATATATATGTTCATAACCGTGCGTGTAAATTGATAATGATGATGTAATTATTAGTATTGTGTTTTTACTAATAATTCAAAATTCTCTTCAGTGTTTCAATATATTTTTGCAAACATTTCAGTACATGTGTTTACATGATGTATGAGCTCATGTTCTCTTAAGACTTATTTTCTAAGTGTGCCACTCTGTGTTGTTTGCTGCAGGGTGTTTTTTATTAACCAAAAAAAAAAAAAACATAAAAATAGTTGTTAAAAATATAAATGAATTTTTATCTATATTCCATGTTTTTTTTTCTGGTTCTAACTAAAATGCACTGAACAAACTTACTGTGCCATCTTTGTTGAGTCGTCTAGTATGAAACACAGACAGTTACAGAACCTTTCATAGCCTCAATAATGAGGTGATGAGTTGAATCGGCTGTCACTACCTTGTTATTCACCTGTTTTCAAGATCTAATCGCTCTCTGCACAAGAATCTTGTCTTTGTCAGGGCCCTAATCTAACTGTTCAAGCGATTCCCAGACAATGGGCCTGTTTCAGGGATTAAGATGAGGCGCTGGGTCATGGAATGTAACAAAAATCTCTTTGTGCTTTGTACATTTAATAATGGACCTTAGAGAACATCTATGCAGCTTAAAGATCAAGGATTCTAACATTAAGAGTCCACAGTTGAGTATTATGCCATCCATAAAGTATAAGACAGAGCTTCCAGTTGACATATCAATATTTAAACACTTAAAGGCATGCCTCTACACTTGTTTGTCAAAGCAAATTTCAAATTAGTCATCAAAAGGCAACTGCATGAAAGTAAACAGACATGGTCTCCATCCATATTCGTTCCCTATTTCCCACTATATGCATGAGCCATTTTGTAGTGCTGTCCGAATTCCAAGGGAACAGATTTATTCCCTATATTTGTGCACTCTGATTTATGGTGTGCAACCTATATAGACTTGCCAGTGATCATCTAATGCAAAGAGGACTGACAAGTTTTAAAAGAAATGCATGCCTCTTTATTTCACACTGACAGTCTTTCACTTGATAACTGGTTATTATTATTGGTAAGGTAATGTATTATTGTTATCGGAGGAAATATTATTGTGTGGATGATTTAAATATTCAGTTATTTCCTATAGGTAACATATTTGTCTAATCATTGAATGCTGTTATGTTATGTCACTTTATAAGTACTTCATGGTTTGATGTTCTCTGATCATATGCTACACTTGTTTCTTGATATTAACATAATAAATTCAGTTATTCAAATGTGTTGTTTTTTTATTAATTTATCATATATTAATTATTATATTATCATATCAAACATGACAAACGGAACAAACATTTAGAGTCCTCTCTGGTGCACAATAATTACGTCGACATCTAAAAATCTGTAAAAATGAAAAGATAGTCAGATAGTTGCACCTTTTGGAATTCTAATTTTGGACAATATGGCGTTTAATATATAAGAAATATTGATTTAGGGAACCATCTATTGTCAAGATGTTCAGATGTTGTTAAAACCAAACATCAGATTTAGAAATAGAATATTATTCAAGTGAATTTATCTTGGAATGATTATTTCCTGGAATTGTCATGCACAGTAGTCTGTGAAAAACACAATAACTAACAAACCATATACAGTGAGCTCCACTTCTGTGGATGAAAATGCCTTGTTAATGAGAGACGTCTGAAGTTATAGAAGAAAGGGCTGATTTTTTAGCCAATTTCCAGCTGTTGGCCTCATTTCACTGTAGAATCAGAGGAAGTTGGTAGATGTGCATGCGTCTTTCCTGCATGAGTAAATGTCTTTTTTCTTTTAAATATCAGAGCCAGTGGTGAGGTGAGGTCTCATGGCTGTTTCATTGACCAACTGAGAAACCACTATCCTTCTGAACCAAACACTTCGCATAAAAAATGCAAAGGCACATTGCAACCATTAGTTCAGAACAAGTTTTTTAAAAAGGTTTTTGCTCCCTGAATCTTCACTGACATATTATACAGCAAATGAACATCACAAACATCCACAGTGTAATGTTATGAACTGCATCCTAATTCACCCCATTACTACAGTTTATTATGTTCCCTTTCCTTATGCTTTTGTTGTTATTTTGGAAAGTTTTTTTGCATGTGTAGTCAAAAAAATCTGCAGTAATTGTGTGATGTTTATCATAGTCCAGAATGTAAGGAATCTTTCCAGTGTCTTGTTGAATACATGCCCCCCCCCCCCCCCCAAAAAATCAGGCTGATACCCAGTATCAGAAAGATGTGCCTAATAAAGTGCCCATTGAGTGTAGGCCACCTGACTCAATACCACCAGGGCATTGGTCTGCCTCAAGAATGTGAGGAACGATGGCAACTTTACAAAATATTTCTTGTGTGTTTTGAATTGTTGATGCTTGGACAGTTTGAATAGAATTTTATTTTTCTTGTTTTGAAATTATTTTGAAAAACATGATCTTGTTCTCCTTTAAAAACTCTATTTAAATGCTGAAAACACAGAAGCAGAGATACAGAAAGATGGCAGGCAGATATATGGAAATCATGTTATCTTTGTTTAACAAAATTTAACCTAGTTTAACAAAGATAAGAATGTCTTTTAGTGTTACATGGCAGCATAATTCAAAAGCTCTGCGTTGGTTTAGCAAGAGATCACACCTTTAAAACATTCTGCAATGATAGTTCCACAGATTACAGAAACATCAATGCAGACCTTGCTGGAGTTCTACATCTTAAATCCACAGGAGCAAGTAATCAATTTACACAAAAATCAATATATACGTATATATTTACAGTATTTCACAATTGCTAAAACACTAAACCCCATTCTCTGAACCCAATGCTCAGTGGCCTAAACCCATTTGTCGAATCAGTCACTCTGTAGGCAAAACCTTAAACAAGTTCAGGTAGTTAAGACACTGTTTGCAAATCTCATCCACTCTTTTTGCAAAACTCTATTCTCACTCACTAAAACACATTTTGCACTGTGTTGCAAAATGGTAAATACATGTGGCAAAAGTTAAACACAACTACAACACCGCTGTCATCGTTTACACACAACAACTCAAAATTGTTCACACTTGTTTCTAATGATGTGATCAAATCAGTTGTCTAGAATATAAGCCAGTTCAGAGTACACAGGGGCCCAGGTACGTTGAATGTTGATTCCAACAATGGATGGAAACAATGTGAGAGGCAGAGGAGGAAGAGTTCGTGTAAGATGTGGTGGACGAGGAGGAAGAGTACAAGGACAACGAAGAGCAAGACCAAGAATAGTCATTTCAGATCAAATTCGGGCAACTGTGATAGGTTCATGTTCTTGTTCATGGAATGACATTGAGGGAAGCAGGACAAAGAGTACAACCCAATTTGAGCAGATTCTCTGTGGCCACCAATCAGGACATTCAGAGAAGAGAACAGGTAAATGTATTGTTTTTCTAATTTGTGTGACTGAAAGTTTAATGTATACATTTGATACAGTACATCAGTTTGTCAGGGGACTGGGGAAAAAAGAAAAAAAGATTTACAATACATTTTACATATGAATGTGATGTCCATTACTATTGTTACTGTATGTATAGATTTGTAAGAGCATTTTCACTTTTGTAGAATTGCAAGACTACCAAATGAGGGTGGAAGGACTCCTTTGTTCTCCCATTAGCAAGAGGCTCTCATTGACTTTGATTTTGCAATTGCACAATATTTTGTGTAATACGCTTTTCATTTAGAGTTGTCTTTCTTCTTTGGGCTTACTTTATTTTTATACTGAAAATACAGACATTCAATACTGTATTACTTGCAGTACTTACAGTATGCAATATATTTGCTGTACTGAGTTGTGAATTATTTACTTTTATTTATGGCAAAATTATTTTCTATATGCAATAAATATTTTTTTCTCTGTAACTACATGCCCTGGACGCTGTGTTCTCAATTTTTTGATGTAGTGTCTAATGAATGCTGATGAGTGTTTATATATTGACTGGCTGTGTTTATGTTTTGAAAGCATAGTTTGATTTTGAGCACAGATCAAATGGTTTTGAGGCAAGTGTTTGATTTTGCCAGAAGAGTCAGGGGTTTTGTGAATGTAGTTTAAAGACTGGGTTTTGTGTTTAAAGTTTTGAGAATATGGGTGAAGGTTTCAAGAAATGTGTCTTAGCAATTGTGAAATACTGTAATAAAAATAATGTACAACACTTTTCAGATCACAAGAATTAATCTACACTGAAAAAAAAACTGTCAGTTCAGAAATGTTACTTCATGTGGTAACATCTACAATGACTGGGTTTGTTGAAATGAATAAATGATTTAAGATTACTGATTATAACTGAATTCTACCAGCTTGAAAAAGAAGTGCTGAGCACAAGCGAAACTCTTCAGCACAATGGTAACCACTAAATTTAATAACAGAAACAACTCTAAATGTCCAACTGAACATTAAACATTAATATAAACTACCAACATCTTTCTCTTAACTGAAAAACACATAAAATAACACTTAATCCCTAAATTTACTCTCCTAATGCAGTCCCTGCAAAGCATTATTGGGAACTACAGATCCACTGTCCAGGTCTGCATTTAGCATCCTGAGCTAAGTAGATCGAAGAGCTTTTGCCACCAATTGGCCCTAGGATCAACTTAGCTCACAATGCTTTTGAGAAATTAAATATTTATTTTTTCAGCATTGCAAGGATTTAATTCACATTACATGCACAGTATGAGATGTTCGGAGCTGTAGTCACAGCCAAAATGAACCACCTTCAAATGTGGTTTGAATTAGATTTGAAAATTTGATTTCATGTGTTTTTTGTTGTCTAGACTTGGAACTGGACTGCATCGTGTTCTGGATAAAATCTGGATATGCCAAAAAAATCAGATTTTTGTTGGCAGTCTAAACATGGCCTACTAGTCGACACCATTATGACTAAAAGTCTAAGTATTTCCTATTCAAGCAAGGCGGTCAAGCCTATCCAGTAAGAGCAGACTGGGAGTGGCCTTGCCCAGTGGATTATGGGCATTGAAGTTTTATTTTTTTTATTGAAAGCCTATTTTACCTATTTATTGAAATACCCTTTTAAGGAGCTTAACTTGATATACATGCAGCATGACAATTGTGTGCAGAGCCAGTCCAGCTGAGGTGTATGCCTTGCACGCCAGGCTCAGGTGACACCTTATTGAGTCTGTTTGGCGCTGATTTATGTAGACGAAGACCTAGTCGCCACACAGTACCTTTTGACTAGTAACCAAAAGTCCAAATCATAGTCTCTGCTGCACCAATTTAACTGATATAAATAGTGTTGAACATTGCATAGAAACTGTGTCTATTCCTCGTTTAGTGAGATCAAATAATAAATCTACTGCAGGATCTAGAAAAAATCTAATTGTTATTAAACCAGAAAATGTTGCTATTAGTAATCAAAAACAATTTCTAAAGCTAGGTCTTCTAAACATTAGATCACTCACACCTAAGGCAGTTATTGTAAATGAAATTGTCACAGATAATAGCTTCGATGTACTTTGCCTTACTGAAACCTGGCTTAAACCAAATGATTATTTCGGTCTAAATGAGTCTACTCCATCAGGATACTCCTATAAGCATGAGCCCCGTCTGATTGGTCGTGGCGGCGGTGTTGCAACAATCTATAGAGATATTCTCAATGTTACTCAGAAAACGGGCTATAAGTTTATTTCGTTTGAAGTACTTGTACTAAATGTTACGCTCTTAGATGTTAGAAAAACACCCCTTTTATCTCTAGCCTTGGCTACCGTATATAGACCGCCTGGGCCTTACGCTGATTTCCTAAAAGAGTTTGCAGATTTTCTCTCAGACCTATTAGTTAATTTCGAAAAAGCATTAATTGCTGGAGACTTTAATATCCACGTAGATAATTCAAATGATGCGCTAGGGGCTGCGTTTACAGATTTATTAAACTCCTTTGGGGTCAAGCAAAACGTTACCGGACCAACTCATCGTTTTAATCATACACTCGATTTAATTATATCACATGGAACCGATCCAACCGATATAGATATCATTCCACAAAGTGACGATGTCACTGACCATTACATGGTAACTTGCATATTACGTACTCCTGTAATATATCATGCTGCGCCGCGTTATCGATTAGGCAGAACAATCCTTCCATCCACCATAGATAATTTTTCAAATAGCTTATCTGATCTGTCTCAGCTGCTCAGTGAACCCAAACAAACAGATGAACTTGAGGAATTAACTAGCACTATGAGCACCATTCTCTCTGGAACATTGGATATTGTTGCACCCATTAGATTAAAAAATGTCAGAGAGAAAAGTAAAGCACCATGGTACAACAATACTACGCATGTTCTAAAGAGAGAAACCCGTAATTTAGAGCATAAATGGAAAAAAAATAACCTAGAGGTCTTTAGAATCGCATAGAAAGACAGTATGTCACGTTATAAAAAGGCCCTAAAAGAGGCCAGGGCTGAGCATCTCCGCAAACTAATAGAAAACAACCAAAACAATCCTAGGTTCTTATTTAACACCGTGGCTAGACTAACAAATAAACAGATGTCTCCTGAACAAAATATTCCGTTACAGTTTAGTAGTAATGATTTCATGAAGTTCTTCACTGAGAAAATAGAAAACATCAGAACCACAATTGTAAACATTCAATTCTCAATCGCGCCTTATAATTCAGCCTCAATTATCACCCCGCAAGAACAATTACAGTGCTTTACAACTATAGAACAAAAAGAGTTAAATAAACTTATCACTTCATCTAAAACAACAACATGTTTACTAGATCCTATACCAACTAAACTATTGAAAGAAGTGTTACCTATAGTGGAAGAGCCTCTCCTCAATATTATTAACTCGTCTTTATCTTTAGGTTATGTTCCAAGAACATTTAAACTGGCAGTTATAAAACTTCTCATTAAGAAACCACAATTAGATCCAAATAATCGAGCAAATTATAGACCCATTTCAAATCTAACTTTTATGTCTAAAATACTAGAAAAAGTTGTGTCCGCTCAACTGTGCTCTTTCTTGCAAGAAAATGACACCTATGAAAAGTTTCAGTCTGAATTTAGGCCGCACCATAGCACTGAAACTGCGCTTGTTAAAATCACAAATGATTTACTTTTAGCTTCTGACCAAGGCTGTATCTCAATATTAGTTTTACTTGATCTTAGTGCTGCGTTCGATACTATAGATCATACAATACTCTTAGATCGACTACAAAATTATACTGGTGTTCAAGGACAAGCATTAAGCTGGTTTAGATCGTATTTATCAGACCGCTACCATTTTGTTTATTGAAATGGAGAAAAATCCATCATAACTCCAGTAAACTATGGAGTGCCGCAGGGATCTGTGTTAGGCCCTCTGTTATTTTCAGTATATATGCTGCCACTTGGAAATATTATAAGGAAACATGGAATTAGTTTCCATTGTTATGCTGATGACACTCAAATCTATATTTCATCACGGCCAGATGAAAACGCTAAATTATCCAAATTGACAGAGTGTGTTAAAGATATAAAAGATTGGATGACGCGCAATTTTTTTTTTATTAAATCCAGACAAGACAGAGGTACTAATCATCGGTTCAAAAAACCACCCTCAAAACCTCTCACAATACAACTTTAACATAGTAGGATGTCCTGTTCATCCTCTTCATCCTCTACAGTAAAAGACCTGGGTGTTATATTAGACAGCAATCTGTCTTTTGAAAATCATATTTCATATGTTACAAAAACAGCCTTTTTCCACCTTAGAAACATTGCTAAGCTACGTAACATGCTATCAGTTTCTGATGCAGAAAAGTTAGTTCATGCGTTCATGACTTCGAGACTAGATTACTGTAATGCTTTATTAGCCGGTTGTCCTGCATCCTCAATAAATAAGCTACAGTTAGTCCAAAATGCCGCCGCCAGAGTTCTAACTAGATCAAGAAAATATGATCATATAACACCAATTTTATCATCACTACATTGGTTACCTATAAAGTTCCATATTAATTACAAGGTATTGCTACTGACTTATAAAGCCCTAAACGGCTTAGCTCCAGTCTATTTAACCGATCTTCTATCGCCCTATAATCCATCGCACTCTTTAAGGTCACTAAATTCGAGGCTTTTGGTCATACCTAGGATATCCAGATCCACCAAAGGAGGGAGAGCATTTTCACATTTACCTCCAAAACTCTGGAATAGTCTTCCTGATACTGATCGTTGCTCAGACTCTCTCTCCCAGTTTAAAACTAGATTAAAGACGCATCTCTTCAACCAGGCATTCATATAATACTTTTAATCTTACAGTTAAATCCGACCTCTAGTTCATAAACGCCAGAGGAGAACTGGCCCCCGACTGAGCCCGGGTTCTCCCAAGTTTTTTTTTTCTCCATTAGGTCACCTGATGGAGTTTTTCGGTTCCTTGCCACTGTTGCCTTTGGCTTGCTCAGTTGGGGATATTTGGGGATATTTAATTTAATTAATCAATCAACGATACTATTGATCAGCATTACCAAACGTGGATGTTGCACTAGAAACAAACATTGATGTATTGTTTTAATTTATTACTGTGAAGCTGCTTTGATACAACCTATGTTGTGAAAAGCGCTATATAATTAACCTTGACTTGACTTGACTTGACAGTAATTTCTGAAAAGTAGGTAATTCAGCATACTGAATTAGACTATTTTAGGAACTGGGTATTTAAGCATTGGGTTTCTGTCACAATTTCACCTGTCACTTCTGCACAACAGTTCAAATAATCCTCCCTGGCTCTCACCTGCACTCTTTAGATTATCACCTGTACCTGTTACTCATCACCATCATCATCAACACAAAGCACACACCTCATCTCCCCTGATTGTCCAGCCTTGTTTATACGTAGTGGACTACTTACCTTATCTCTGGCGTCTATCTCCAGCATGTATCCAGTGTCTTCTGTCTGCCCCCCCCCTGAGGAATTACAGCATACTCACTGCTGCACCTCTCATTTATCTTCCCATCCACAATCTCCTGTAACTGTAACAAAAGGGAAGTAAAGTTATCATTCATTGCCCTTCCTCCAAAGTCTTTATTGAATTTTATACTCACCAGTTTGCCAGTTTGCTCAAAGCTGTGAATAAAACTTTCCATTAACTCCATCTTCTTGTTGTTCCGAGTCTACGTTCCGTAACAGTTTCACTTCTAAAATTCTGTCAAAACTGTTTATGTTGTTTGTAGACTGAACTGGCAAAGAGAGAGAAAGGAGTAGTCATTTATGATATTGTGCCTTATGTGTTTAGCATTTTGATATGGGATTAATATAACACAAATGAAAAATGAATGTTTATGTGTATTTTAAAGTTTACAGATATATTGAGTGGGTCATTACCCGGAGGCCGGGAGGCCGGACTCAAAGTCTTTTCTTGTAAACCAAGTCAACATGAGCGTGCAACTACTGTGTCATGAGAAACCTATCTAAAGTGAATATATTGAAGATACCTTTTGTGTGTGTGTGCTTTTTTTTTTTTTTTTTTTTTTGCCTATATGTATATTAATATATTAATAGTATATTAAAAGTTCCCGAATCCATTCCAGTGAGAGAAGTTCCCGAGTCCATTCCAGTGAGAGAAGTTCCCGAGTCCGTTCCAGTGAGAGAAGTTCCCGAGTCCGTTCCAGTGAGAGAAGTTCCCGAGTCTGTTCCAGTGAGAGAAGTTCCCAAGTCCGTTCCAGTGAGAGAAGTTCCCGAGTCCATTCCATTGAGAGGAGTTCCCGAGTCCCCAGTCCGTTCCAGTGAGAGAAGTTCCCAAGTCTTTTCCAGTGAGAGAAGTTCCCGAGTCCTTTCCAGTGAGAGAAGTTCCCGAGTCCGAATGTGTTCCAGTGAGAGAAATTCCTGAATCCGTTCCAGTAAGAGAAGTTCCCGAATCCGTTCCAGTAAGAGAAGTTCCCGAATCCGTTCCAGTGAGAGAAGTTCCCGAGTCCTTTCCAGTGAGAGAAGTTCCCGAGTCCATTCTAGTTAGAGAAGTTCCCGAGTCCGTTCCAGTGAGAGAAGTTCTTGAGTCTGTTCCAGTGAGATAAGTTCCCGAATCCATTCCAGTGAGATAAGTTCCCGAATCCATTCCAGTGAGAGAAGTTCCCGAGACCCGAGTCCGTTACAGTGAAAGAGGTTCCCAAATCTGTTCCAGTGAAAGAAGTTCCCGAATCCGTTCCAGTGAGAGAAGTTCCCGAATCCGTTCCAGTGAGAGAAGTTCCCTAATCTGTTCCCGTGAGAGAAGTTCCCGAGACCCGAGTCCGTTCCAGTGAGAGAAGTTCCCGAATCTGTTCCAGTGAGAGAATTTCCCGAGTCCATTCCAGTGAGAGAAGTTCCCGAGTCCGTTCCAGTGAGAGAAGTTCCCGAGACCCAAGTCCGTTCCAGTGAGAGAAGTTCCTGAATCTGTTCCAGTGAGAAAATTTCCCGAGTCCTTTCCAGTGAGAGAAGTTCCCGAGTCCGTTCCAGTGAGAGAAGTTCCCGAGTCCATTCCAGTGAGAGAAGTTCCCAAGACCCGAGTCCGTTCCAGTGAGAGAAGTTCCTGAATCTGTTCCAGTGAGAGAAGTTGCCGAGTCCGTACCAATGACTGAAGTTCCCGAGTCCGTTACAGTGAGAGAAGTTCCCGAATCCGTTCCAATGACTGAAGTTCCCGAGTCCGTTACAGTAAGAGAAGTTCCCAAGTCTGAATCCGTTCCAATGAGAGAAGTTCCCGAATCCGTTCCAGTGAGAGAAGTTCCCGAATCCATTCCGGTGAGAGAAGTTCCCGAATCCATTCCAGTGAGAGAAGTTCCCGAGTCCATTCCAGTGAGAGAAGTTCCCGAGTCCGAATCCGTTCCAGTGAGAGAAGTTCCCGAATCCGTTCCAGTGAGAGAAGTTCCCTAATCTGTTCAAGTGAGAGAAGTTCCCAAGTCCGTTCCAGTGAGAGAAGTTCCCGAGTCCGTTCCAGTGAGAGAAGTTCCCGAATCCGTTCCAGTAAGAGAAGTTCCCGAATCTGTTCCGGTGAGAGAAGTTCCCGAATCCGTTCCAGTGAGAGAAGTTCCCAAGTCCGTTCCAGTGAGAGAAGTTCCCGAATCTGTTCCAGTGAGAGTTCCCGAGTCCATTCCAGTGAGAGAAGTTCCCGAATCCGTTCCAGTGAGAGAAGTTCCCTAATCTGTTCCAGTGAGAGAAGTTCCCGAGTCCGTTCCAGTGAGAGAAGTTCCCGAGTCCGTTCCAGTGAGAGAAGTTCCCGAATCCGTTCCAGTGAGAGAAGTTCCCGAATCTGTTCCAGTGAGAGAAGTTCCCAAATCCGTTCCAGTGAGAGAAGTTCCCGAGTCCATTCCAGTGAGAGAAGTTCCCGAATCTGTTCCAGTGAGAGAAGTTCCCAAATCCGTTCCAGTGAGAGAAGTTCCTGAATCCGTTCCAGTGAGAGAACTTCCCGAATCTGTTCCAGTGAGAGTTCCCGAGTCCATTCCAGTGAGAGAAGTTTCCGAATCCGTTCCAATGACTGAAGTTCCCGAGTCCGTTACAGTGAGAGAAGTTCCCAAGTCTGAATCCGTTCCAATGAGAGAAGTTTCCGAATCCGTTCCAGTGAGAGAAGTTCCCAAATCCATTCCGGTGAGAGAAGTTCCCGAATCCATTCCAATGAGAGAAGTTCCCGAGTCCATTCCAGTGAAAGAAGTTCCCGAGTCCGAATCCGTTCCAGTGAGAGAAGTTCCCAAATCCGTTCCAGTGAGAGAAGTTCCCTAATCTGTTCCAGTGAGAGAAGTTCCCGAGACCCGAGTCCGTTCCAGTGAGAGAAGTTCCCGAGTCCGTTCCAGTGAGAGAAGTTCCCGAGTCCATTCCAGTGAGAGAAGTTTCCGAATCCGTTCCAGTGAGAGAAGTTCCCTAATCTGTTCCAGTGAGAGAAGTTCCTGAGACCTGAGTCCGTTCCAGTGAGAGAAGTTCCCGAATCTGTTCCAGTGAGAGAAGTTCCCGAGTCCATTCCAGTGAGAGAAGTTCCCGAATCCGTTCCAGTGAGAGAAGTTCCTGAGTCTGTTCCAGTGAGAGAAGTTCCCGAGTCCGTTACAGTGAGAGAAGTTCCCAAGTCCGAATCCGTTCCAATGAGAGAAGTTCCTGAATCCGTCCCAGTGAGAGAAGTTCCCGAATCCGTTCCAGTGAGAGAAGTTCCTGAATCCATTCCAGTGAGAGAAGTTCCCGAGTCCATTCCAGTGAGAGAAGTTCCCGAGTCCAAATCCGTTCCAGTGAGAGAAGTTCCCAAATCCGTTCCAGTAAGAGAAGTTCCTGAATCCGTTCCAGTGAGAGAAGTTCCCGAATCTGTTCCAGTGAGAGAACTTCCCGAATCTGTTGCAGTGAGAGTTCCCGAATTGTTCCAGTGAGAGAACTTCCCGAGTCCATTCCAGTGAGGAAAGTTCCCGAGTCCAAATCCGTTCCAGTGAGAGAAGTTCCCAAATCCGTTCTAGTGAGAGAAGTTCCCGAGTCCGTTCCAGTGAGAGAAGTTCCCAAATCTGTTCCAGTGAGAGAAGTTCCCAAGTCTGAATTTTTAACAATATGGACAATATGTTTCGAAGCAGCTTTACAGTGATAATAGGAAATAAAAAAATAAAAAACGGATTTTTTTGGCTTTACAACAGCTCTAGGATAAAGTTATTGTCCAGCTAAAGATAGTTTTGATCGATTCACTTCTGTTGCAAAGATCATTAGTTATTAACTTAGGGGCTGCTAATATGACACTGTTCTAACAGGAAACCATTAATGCGCTCCAGCCTGCTCATTCGCACAACAACAGTTACTGGTGGCTTGAGAATGCAAACACTTAAATGACAATTAATAGGTAATTTTCATTGCTGTTTAAGTGAAATTACTGAACTTAAATATACAAGCTTGATAAAAATGATCATTCTAGAAGAAAATTTCAGATGGCACTTAGAGGCTTTTGCATCTGAACTTATATATATAATAATATAATATAATATATGTGGAGTAAACCATGATGTCATGGTCCACCTCAGTTCAGTTCTTGTATAATAGTATCAATGCAGGCAGATCAATATTATTATAATACAATATTATAATATTGTTGAATATTAAATTAAATGTTAAATTTAATATCCCCAACTGAGCAAGACAGATATCAGCACCACACGCAAGTCCGGCGGATATAAAGGAATGAGGACATTTCATTCTACCGAACTACAAGTGCTGAATTAATACTTAAACTGGTCAGTTTATGTAACAAATTAAAATTGTGAGGTAACACAGCGCTGTTTCACTTGGTCTACACTATCATACTAAACTGCATTTGAGTGTGTTGAAAGTTATAATGTTATTCTATGTGTTAGTTTGTTGGCTGTATGAGACTAGAAAAACATACTGATCATACCCTAGCATTTCATGTTGAGCTATATAATATTGATTTGTTTTATGTACATTTGCTCACCTGTCTAATAAAGTAACGTTACATGCAAGAGTGTCTCAATCAAGTCCAAGTTAGTCGCGGACACAGAGCTCTCGGCATCTCGAAAACGCCACGCTGATATTGATCCCCGTTTTATTTCTCCTTTTGTCCCAATGCCTGCTTTCCATGGTCCATAATGTTTGAAAAAACAACAACAGTGTGCCGCTAGACGTTACGCAGTTGTCCACGGCTGTCACCATGGTTACTATGGCAGTACAAGCGGAAACCAGGGATATGTGGATATTACGTCATTGACAGACGACAAGTGACAAGGGACGGGCACTATTTAAAATTGTGATTTTCTCTGAATTTACAAATTCTTGGAAACATTTAGGATAACGTAAGCAACACAATTGAAAGAAATATATAACACTGTGCAAGTGTTTTTTGGATATTTTGATACAAAATTCTTACATATT
This sequence comes from Scardinius erythrophthalmus, assembly GCF_964197995.2. Classification (NCBI taxonomy): domain Eukaryota; kingdom Metazoa; phylum Chordata; class Actinopteri; order Cypriniformes; family Leuciscidae; genus Scardinius; species Scardinius erythrophthalmus. The sequence goes on along the minus strand of NC_138227.1, from coordinate 39,105,056 downwards.
GTACCTTTAAGCAAAAAAAGCAACAACAACAACAACAACAACAACAAAAAAAACTTTCCAAAAAGCTTTACAACCAATACATATACAATATCACCAGTGTACCTGCCTAAAAAGATAAGTTTTCAAATGAGATTTTAAAATTGAAGGAGAGAGTCACTATTGTGAATGTCCTGTGGAAGTAATTTCCACAGATGAGGAGCAGAGTAGCTAAAAGCTCAAGATCCCATAGAAGCCAAACGCATGCAAGGAAGAACTAAGGAGAGTGTAGATGATGATCTAAGAGTTTGAGAGGGAGTATACAGTATGTTAAAAGTAGGTAAGATAAGTATGAAGGAGCAGGTTATGCTGTGAATTGTAAACAAGAAGCAAAGTATTATATTCAACACGCTGTTTAGACTCTAAACTAAAGTGTAACCGAATTTGCTCTTGTTAATTAGACTCCACACTTAGTGTTACCGAGTTACTGATTATTTGGATCAGTATTCTAAAGTGAAGATCATGGTAACCCACTAGTAATGACTCAAATGTTACCAAATCCATCGGAAGGAATTACTATTATGAATGACAATAGCTATTCACGGAAGCCTTTGCATTACAGAAAATGTGCTCATCCTTTCAAAACAATACCTTCAAATGTACATTTTGTCTCTACCTTTAAAAAAATTTATGTGGACAAACATTACAGAGTCTCCATTGATGGGCAAAAAAAAAAATTTGTTTTTAATTCCCAATACTTTCCAAGAATGGAGAGCAGTTTTAGTTCTGGTGTGACTAAGCCCTTCCTCTGTGTAATGTCTTCATCCTAACAGACTCCTCCTCTCTACCTGATCTGGGGTATAAAGGACACTTGTTTTGTCACAGATGCGCTCCATTTGCTCTGAGGCATTAGCTCAAATTAGGCTTGTATCTGCTCTAGCTGCTTGCTCGGTTCCTGAACGCTCTGGCATTGCATGTAGCAGTCACAGATCTTTAAGAAGTCATGTCTTTAGGACTGGAGCTCATAGGGATGGTGTCATGTGTACTGGGCTGGCTCTTGGCCATTGTGTCTTGTGCTCTTCCCATGTGGAGGGTCACAGCCTTTATCGGCTCAAACATTGTGACGGCTCAGATCATCTGGGATGGTATGTGGATGAGCTGTGTGGTTCAGAGCACGGGACAGATGCAGTGTAAAGTCTATGAATCCATGCTGGCCCTCTCTCAGGACCTCCAGGCAGCTCGAGCCTTGACCGTGATATCCATCCTTCTGACCGTCCTGGCTGTGCTGGTGTCCATCGGAGGAGCAAAGTGCACCAACTGCATTGAGGATGAGTCGTCCAAAGCTAAAGTGATGATCTTCGGAGGGGTGCTCTTCATCGTGGCTGGGCTTATGCAGCTGATTCCTGTGTCCTGGTCTGCCAACAGTATCATCAGGGATTTCTACAACCCTTTGCTGCCCGATGCCCAGAGACGGGAGCTGGGAGCTGCGCTGTACATCGGCTGGGCAGCATCTGTGCTCTTGATCATGGGGGGCTCCTTGCTCTGCTGCTCCTGTCCTCCACAGGAGAAGAAATACAGCCAGTCTCGAATGCCGTATCCTGCGTCTCGCTCAACGGGTGGAAGAGGGTATGACAGAAGAGACTATGTGTGAAACCAACAGCTCAATATATGGACATCATCTTTTCTGGAGAAAAGTGGAAAAATGTCACGGGGGAACATGTCTGAGGAAGTTGTTTGATGTTTTTGGTCTCTATGTCAGTGCGGTTTTGGCTGTTCAGAATATAAGAACTCAAACGCTGACCGTGTGAAAATAACCTTTGGTAATTGCTATGAAAATGTAAACTCGGACTGTTCCTCTCGACCGAATTCTCAACAAAGCATGATTTTCAGTTACCTGAGGTGTATAAAGCTGACTTTTTATTTATTGGCCATTTCTTTTAGTTTTGTAGGACTAGTTGCACTAAGATTTTTGGCACAGACAAGTTGACTGTGTGTTTACTATGTTGGAGAATTTAAGCTTGTCATTGTCCTTTTTCCTCAACTAGACACAGGTAAATGTCCAAGTTTTAATGAGTATGTTGCATGTTGTAATCTTTACATGATTCGAATTGTAATGTGCATTTCTTTATTATTTATACAATGTTTTTCATCAAGCTGTAGAAATGGAATTTGAGAAGCAGATACTCTTTTACATGTATCATTGTTTGATAAACACTTGCTGCCACTTCAATTTGTATTAGAAAAATTAAAATAACTAAACTGAACTAAAAACTGGCTCTAGGATCGTTTAAGTGGGCTACCGTGACCCAGAACTGTGGGAGGAGGGCTGGAATAGGTGAGAGTGTGACTATTTGAGTATTGAGAGAAGAACAGCCGAGGATCTGAGCACGGTCATTTTTGTCCAAAGTGTGTAATCTGTGTAAGCGGCTGTATAGTGTATTGTTGATCAGGAACATTAACATTGTACCTTTCTGTTCCAGTACAACAATAAATAAATACATCAACCCATGATGAATTTTGAATATTGCAGTATGGATGCTTGGATTCAACTCACTGTCTGTTCCTTTATAATCATGATGACTTGAGAAAACCTGAAACTCGAGCCACAGGGCCATGTTACCTCCAGTTAGCAACAAAGCCAAATACACACCATGAAATCATCAACAGATCACCTTACAGCTGTAGGTGGCAGATGGTGGCAAGTAAGAGACAGAATACATTGGCAGTAGTTAAACAAATACTCTTGTCAGAGGTTAATTATCTAGCTGAAGTTATCTTCATTATAAAAATAAAATAAAAAACAATGCAAATAAAAATGGATACAGAATACTTAGTCAGAAACCATCTTTATTAATTCTGTTGAGTGATGTATTGTAATTAGTGCTGGGCAACGATTAATCGCATGTATATATTTAAGAAATATTTGCATGTATGTACTGTATACATATTTATACATAATTTATATCATATATAAATATTTTATATATAAATAACACATTTTTCTTAATTATAAACATGCATGTGTGTGTATTTATATATACAATAATTATACACAGTACACACATATATTATGTAAACACAAACTTTTATTTTGGATGTGATTAATCACGATTAATCGTTGACCAGCATTAATTGTAATTAAAATAAATACTTGATTGAGAACCAGTTTTAGCAGCTTTTAACTGCGGCAACTGGAAATATTGAACAGGGACTTATATGAATGACGCATACATCAAGCATATCACTTTACCAGGGTAAGTCACCTGTTTCTATAAACACAGGATCAGTGTCAGCTCAGTTAAGACCAGCATGCAGGCTAAATTACCTACATTCATAACATTAATACCATTAATAGGGGTTCTTCCCCCCGATGTTTATTTAATAATTAAAATGCTATGGATGGCACAATCTACTTATTTGTGTATGTATGAACTATACAAAAAGCAAGATTTGTGAAGATACATGGCAAACTAATTTATATGAACACACATACATACACACACACACACACACACACACACACACACACACACACACACGCACACACACACACATCTATTTAGGCAACAGACAGCTGAAAGCATACTAACTGTAGTGTGTTTTTCATTATCCCATGTCTGAAAGCACTTTTAAAGTCTAATGGTCTACATTTTGCAAATCACTATGCCATGCTGTGTGCAGAAATGAATGAGAATTAGTTATTTTAATAAATTACTTGCTGAGTTACTAACATGATTAAACAAACGGTAGTATTTCTTTAATTTGGAAATATGCTGGCTGCAGGGTCATTCCAACATCTGTGGAGCATGTGGACGTCTTTTTGTGGAATTAAGGCTTAAAGGGTTAGTTCACCCAAAAATGAAAATTCTGTCAGTAATTACTCACCCTCATGTTGTACCCAACCCCGTAAGACTTTCGTTCATCTTCGGAACACAATTTAAGATATTTTTGATGAAATCTGAGAGCTGGATAATAATCCTCCTGCAGGCTTATGGACACGTTAACTTGCTGGCCCAGAAAATGTTTTAAAGACATTGTTAATATAGTCCAAGTGACTCCAGTGGCTCAATCTTAAGTTTATAAAGCGACGAGAATACTTTTTGTGCGCAAAAACAAACAAAAATAACGACTTTATTCCACTTTTCATTTCCTTCACTCTGGACCTCGAGTTTTTTTTACGTAGTGTAATAGCGTAGCGCGTCTGTGTTTCACGTCACCACGTATCACACATGACCAGAGTCGCCCAATAGTGAGCCTACGTGGTGACGTGCAACACAGACGCGCTACGCTTAAACACTACGTAAAAAGAATCGAGGTCCAGAGAGAAGGAAATGAAAAGTGGAATAAAGTCGTTATTTTTGTTTGTTTTTGCGCACAAAAAGTATTCTCGACGCTTTATAAACTTAAGATTGAGCCACTGGAGTCACTTGGACTATATTAACAATGTCTTTAATAAATTTTCTGGGCCAGCAAGTTAACATGTCCATAAGCCTGCAGGAGGAGTGAGCCAGCTCTCAGATTTCATCAAAAATATCTTAAACTAGATGTACCGCATGGCGGTACAAAATATGACCGCCGCTCAGGCCTGCACTGGCTTTCCACAAAAATAAATGACGTGGAGCAATTTGGCTGTATTGCGTGTTTATGTATATAAGTTGTATATTTTAAAAGACTGTCTGGAGTATTCCTGTGGATCATGGATAATTTATAGTTTTGTAATTATTTGCCATTACTATTTAAGTTTTATATCAAAAGTCATTAGTTTAGACACTTAACATCCATAATGTGAAAACGTCACATCCATAACAGTGGTTTTCCCTACATAATGTATTACAAAAATGAGTTTCAAAAACACACTTATTGTGTTCAAGCAAGTCTTTTTCATGCTACATCGGCAGTTTGTTTAATAATTCACAGAGTTGATTGAATTTTAACAACGCGTGTGTGTTTGTGTGTGTGTGTCTGTGCATGTGGATTTGTATGTGTGTGTATGGATGTGTGTCTGTGCGTGTGGATGTCAGTGTGTGTGCATGCTTGCGTTTGTTTGTATTCCTGCATGAGTGTGTGTGACAGTATCATCCTAAACCAGCAACCCTTCGCTCAACAGCACCATCTACAGGCCGATGAGTGTACAGTCACTAAATGTGCACATAAATGAATTTATTTTATACCCCTCCATGTATGAAATTCTACGAAACTTAGCATACCCCCAGAGGATGTCAAGTTAATCATACACATGAAATATGGTGCAGTTCTGAACATCTCCACTGAAGATAGGGGCGATTAAAGCAGAATAATATTGCATTTTCATTTTTTATGGGAAGGGGCGCAAATCACAAATGAGTGATTATGGTCTAGGTTGATGTGGGCCCTTAAGAGCAACATACCATAAAAATTTCTTCATCCTCGGTGCCACGGTTCAGGTATTTATTTAGGAAAAACTGCATTTTTTGGGTTTGGGGGGGCCCAGCACGGGGGGGGAGTGGCCCCCGGGGACCAAACGAAATTTTTCCGTAAAAGTCTAGTAGGGCTACATGCCCACCAAATGTCATGTTCCCCGGTGTTTCGGTGTCCCTGGTATCGTTGACGAAAAATTCAGTAGATGACGAAAAAAAAAAAAAAAAAAAACTTTGACAATCCCTATATGACCGCTTTCGCTAGCTATGCTAGCGGCGGTCATAATTGTGTTCCGAAGATGAACGAAAGTCTTACGGGGTTGGAACAACATGAGGGTGAGTAATTACTGACAGAATTTTCATTTTTGGGTGAACTAACCCTTTAAACCCCTTGACTGTCACTGTCCCGCTAGCGGGATGCCTATGTTTACTTCACCATATTACAATTAAATCCTAATCTAATCATGACAAACTATATATCGTTGGAAAGGTCTAAGACTCCTAAATAGATATTTTAGCACTGTTTTTTGTTACAAATTATGTAGGAAAAGTAATAGATGAATTTTTGACAAGAGTGCACCTCAAAAAAATCTACATCATTACAGGAGTTCTGACGTTTGTCACACACTTTTAATAATTGAAACTTTGGTTTTCATGCTAAAAGTTCATAATAAAACATATAATCTAGTATTTGTCAATAAAAAATTATAAAATAATATTATCCTCTAAAAAGTTTAATATATATTATCCTCTAAAATATAATATCTTTTTTATCGCCTTTTTTATTACATCACATATTTTAGTAGTTATCATAAATTAGGTATCATTTGAAAGCTTACGAACTCAGAATTCATCCTGTGAAAACTGTTTTGAAATTGGACGTTGCGTTACCATAGAAATTGTAGTCTAAAAAAAATATCTTTTACCTTTTGGGCGTCATCATGTTTCATCATTTATGATCAAAACCTTTTCTAATCTTGACAAAACACATTGTGTCAGAAAGGTCTGAGTCTCAAGGTTCCATATTTTGTGACAGAAGTGATATTTGGACAGGAATGTATTCATTTGTTACGGCAGAATGCATACAATTCAATTCAATGGAATGTATGTCACCCGGTGGCTATTTTTGGTATTACGCCTAAACAAAATTTCATGGGAACTTCAATTTTTGTGATATCAACTTTGATATATGGCTTTGATTTTATAGTTATTTTAGAGTAAAAAATATTTTGTAAAATATATATTTTATATAAAAGAAAAAATATTAAGTACAATATATTTTATTTACTGTAAATTTAAACTTCCATAACTTTTTCATGTTTTATTTTAAGACAAGTGTTTTAGTGTTTTATTTTAAGACAAGACCAAATTTAGAATTACAACCATTTAAGTTTGAATAGTGCATTTTAATATCCATTATCAAAAAGGAGGGTGACAGTTAAGGGGTGTTGTAAAGTTTTTCTTTCTTCAAAGCAGAGACCAGGAGACAGTCGGGATCGCGTTCAACGGAAGTTATTCTTTATTGAGAACTCCTCTGTACACGGCTGTAGAAACTTCCAACATGATCTAACTAAAACATTATACATTGTAGCTATATACATTCCAAGGGGGAGGGATTACATAGAGGCGGGAACTCTGAATAAAGCATGCAAATGAAGTGGGAACACACCCTACTCTGAGTCCAATTGAATCAGCATAACTATTCACATGCTGATACTGGCCAGGAACTCCAATTCCAAAAGCCATCCCAGAGCCATTAAAGACAATAGGTGAAAGTCAATCAACCTAACGACTCAACGTCTGGGCTCCGAAAGGTGAGAATCAAGTGATCTGACTTATTTAAAACACAATAGAGAAAACAAGTCTGGCAGGAAAGGAGACTCTTTGCTGGAGACTCAATAATCATCTGAAATCAGTCTACTAAACTTTATCAGTTTATATACTATTGCAGTGGAAAAACTAAATTAAACTTTTAATAAAAATGTAATCCAACAGGGGTTAAAGTAAATATGGATAATTTTCTTACACAAACGCATCGCTTCACTTCAGAAGGCTTTTATTAACGAGAGACGTGTGGAGCACTTTTATCATGAATAGATGCACTTTGATGGACTTCCAAAGACATACAGCCATTCACTCCCATTATCAACTTTGGCATATTTTAATATAACTCCGATTGTATTCGTTTGAAAGAAGAAAGTCATATACACATAGGATGACTTCAGGGTGAGTAAAGCATGGGCTAATTTTCATTTTTGGGTGAACTATCCCTTTAACCATAACATGCGTGTAAACATGGTCATTAATTTAATATGCGATGGGAAAATAAGGGCAACAGTTATAGTAAAAAGTTTTATCAAGTAATTATCAAAATACTATCAAAATAACACAAACATAACAAACGTTAAAGTTCACAGGCAGAAATATGTAAACCAAATACTTATTTTTTATCAAATACTTTTTACCAAGTCAACTTTAGTTTAGTTTAGTTTACATGAGATTTCAGACTACACTTTAATAATTGTATTGATTGTATTAATTACCTTTTTTTTAAAGTGCACTTTGTAATAATGGCAAATTAAAAGTTTTACTTTCAAACACATTTTAAATCATTGTTTTGATAATCTTTTGTGTGTTGACTACTTGCACATAAGTACTTGACTGTGTTATTTGATATTACATTTAAAGTTAATATATTAACTTCATCATTACAAATGTGTAATTACAAATGTATTTAAATACATGACATACAAGTTTCAATAGAAATGTCATTAAACTGTTGGACTGTTGGCTCAGATGGTATAGTGCACTTGCCCACGACATATCCGAGCTGTTGGCTCATGGTCACGTCCTGATCTCCTTCCCTCAGCATTCACTCTACACTGGCACAAAATACAATTGCAAATAAAAAAGTAGATTTTAGTTTACCATGAATGCTTTAGCAGTAAAGCTAACCATATTTCTGTTATGGAATGGCTGTGTCAATGAAGCACACGACAAAGGAAGTGAATATGGTGAACAGGAAGAGAAACTCAAAAACAACCATCCAACAAAGACAACGACAGACAACTAGACAGTACAAGACTACGACTTAAATACACAGGTGACAGGGAGGAATTGATTGACACACAGCTGAACCAAAAGAACTAATGAGGAGGGTTACCATGGGAACAAATGAATGGCGGGAAACAACAAAATAAACAAAGAATAGAGTCCAAAAACAAACAGACATGTAACAATTTCAAAGATAGAAAGAATGATGAAGTTACATCTTACAAGTACTTAAGTGGATAAAAAAAATCTTAAGTTCAACTAACTGCTTTGAACTTTAATACATTTTTATTTAATTGCAAATGGCATGCAATTAACTTTACACATAAGTATATTTTTAAGTATATTATTTCTGTAATAAGCACTCTTTTTCAAAGAATTCTAAAGTGTACTTCTTTTTCACAAGGGTTTTATGTATAGCCCATTACAGACATTACAGAGCATACTAGCAGATGATCAGAATACCTTTAACAATTACATTTTACATTTACATTGATTAATTTAACAGACTTTTTCCAAAGGTACTTTCAAATCATGTACATTATAAGGAATTTGTCATATAATAAAAAAAATATAATTACATACTGTAATTTGTCAACATAATTCCCTTTTGTAAAACTGTTACATTTTTTCAGGTTTTCATATTTCCAGTTTCCTAATGAATAACTTCATTATTAAGCCCAATGACTTGAAGTGTTGTCTGTATAATTGGTCTCAATCTACTTCACAGAGTTCTCTTTGTTCAAACAGGGAAACTCAACCGACTCACAACAGTGATCCTCTGAAACTGAGGTCACGTGACCGATACCGGAGAAGGTGAGGAACCGCCAGAGTCATTGAAAGAAAGATCTGTGCTTCTTTCTCAAAACACAGAAACCTTGTGTTTGCCAGGAGGAAACGTTCAGTTTCACATTCAGCTAATATTGGCAAAAAGACCATATTTATTGGTTATATTTTAAGTATTAATATTGTTTTTCGTCTCTGTGACAGTGATGATTATATCAGAGTGTATGCAGTTTTAGACAATGGTAGGCCTATATAAAAAAGAGCTGACTAAAAGAAGTAAATTGTTCCATTTATTTGAGGCACAGTAACAATACCATGTTAAAACTGAAAGCTAGTGATCATGTCACGTCTGTTTAGATTGTGTCTCGTGTTCTTAGTTCATGTCTTTTATTTTGAAATTCATTCTTGTTCATTCTTGTCCACTGTTTCCTGTCCATTGTCTTCCTGTTTCCTGTCTTGATTATTATGTATAACCAAAAACATATAAATCCGTCCTTCGGATGAGACGTTAAACCGAGGTCCTGACTCTCTGAGGTCATTCAAATTCCCAGGATGTCCTTTGGAAAAAAGAGTAGGAGTTTAACCCCGGCATCCTGGCCAAATTTGCCCAATGGCCTCTGTCCATCATGGCCTCCTCATCATCCCCATATATACTGATAGGCTTCATCCACCAGTAAGCTGGTGTGTGTTGGGCGTTCTGGCGCAGTATGGCTGCCGTTGCATCATCCAGGTGGAGCTGCACATTGGTAGTGGTTGAGGAGATTCTCCCCCTCTATGTAAAGCGCTCTATATAGGCCTCCTCTCATGCTGATTGGGTAGACGTGTTGATTGGGTAGATCATTTAAACGTGTTCCTCCCAAACTTTGTTAATATAACATCATGTTGTGTGTGTCAAGTATTGATGTCTGTGCATCATTGGGTGATGCTTATAAGATTAAGTCACATCTTCTTTCAAAGATGAATCTCAGCAGTTGCTTCACTATTGTGAAAGATCCGTCTGCTAACAATTATGATCTTGAGATAAGTAATAGGTAAATGTTCATGCTTAATGCTAAAATACAATCTTCACTTTCATGCTAAGAATAGTTTAACTAATCAATTTCATATTCTAGTTAAGATAATTTTTACAAATGTTTTTTTTTTATTTGTCACATTTCTGACTTGACTAGATGAGAAATTTAAATAAGAATACAGAAGGTCCAAGATCCCAAGCGAATGGAACACTGATCACCATTATGGTGACTTCAAAACAGTTACAGCGGTAAAGAATACACTGGTGCCTGATGCCGGTTCACAGGTTGCCCTTTCTTGTACCTCTTTTGGTTGATACAAACCATAACGGAAACACTCCAAACACTTAATCATCATTGTTTTTAGGTGAATAATTTAGGTGAATAATGACTATGTAATTAATAATTGTCAATGTGACGAGACATTAAGGTAGCTGTTTTCAGCATATTTGGCATATGATTAATAAAGAATGTGCACATACATTCAGTAAATTCACTACTATCAGCATTGGGAACATTGCGAACAGACTGACTTCAGTGCAACTTGCATCATTCAACCAGTAGGAGGCCACAAGGGACTGTGACGGCAAGTGAACCATTCAGTTTGTTAAAAACATGGTTAATTCAGGAAAGAAAGTTACTAAAACTATTTGAGCCTTTATGTTCAAACAAATTGCTCATATAAAACACATTTTGCTTGTTCATGCACTGTTTGAGACAGATTTATATCATTTAAATCCAAAATGACGAACTCAAACACAAAGATTAAATAAAGTATATACATTTTACTGAACTCTTTTTAATACACTTTGGGAGGAAAGAAATTAGACAACTATTCTGTATTTCCAGTGTCGATCATGTAATGTAACATTTAACTGCTTTACAAATAATTTATGCCCACAGACATGATTTTAAACCTATTATTCCCTTTTTATTTTTTTGGCCATCAGATATCTTAAAATGTACACATGTAGATCTTTGGAGATGCTTAATCTCTTATACAAATCAAATAGCTTTTGGTTCACCGGCTGTAAAGTAGGTGCTTCTTATTCCTGTAAAAGATAAAAGCAACCTGAAACAAATTAATGGTATTTGCAAAACTTTTTATTCCTCACTATATAGTTTGAAATTTCTTTTAGACTCGACAGATATGAAATCATTTCTCATGGCATCAAGGACATTTTTTTCTGATATGCTTGGCTCATTCCCTGAAGAAATGTGATGACATGACTGTGTTAATGTGCTTTTGTACATGGGCAATCATGATGTTGTATAAGTCAACATTCATTATCTGGGGTTGTTTCATTGTTCCTTGTATAAAAGTTTGTTCAATGTATAGCTTTATTCCTTAAAAAAAAAAAAAAAAAAAAAAAAAAAAATATATATATATATATATATATATATATATATATATATATATATATATATATATATATATATATATATATATATATATATATATTATATATATTATATATTATAATAATGTATTGCACTGTATTACCAGTGGCGAAGCGGGCACACAAAAATCCTATTTCAAAGTTTGTGTTCTCAGGCCACCAAAACGCTGTTGTTGTGTAAATGAACACCATTAAAAGTTAAAAGAGAGCACCATTAAACACCATTAAAAGAGAGCATTAAAAGTTTTCTGTTCTCAGTTAAAATGGTGTCGTGTAACGGGCACCCAAGTTAATAACTAATGATTTTTACAATGGAAAACACACATGCCTGGAGTGTATTTCTCAATAAATATTCTGAAGACTGTTCATAATAAAAACATTTAATTGTACAAATCTGTCACATTGAAAAATATATAAATTACATACAAAACTAGCTTTAAAAACTGCATTAATGATAACACACTTCTAGCAGAAGAACTGTGCCAGAGCACAAAGGCCATCGAATCATTTAAAGGGCCAATCACACCAAGGACGATAACTATAACAATAAAGAAATGGTTCAAAAAGTAGAGAAATTACACAGAGAAATGTATCGTTGGAATCCCTTTCAGAACGATTTCCAGATGATGAACAATAAAAATAGCCAATCCTGCTTTGAAGAGCTTGAGCATTTAAAGCGACAGACTACAAAACTGCAGCGTGTGCATAGAATAAACAGAACAACGTCGTGTGCTGGTGTGAATGCTAATCGAGTTATCTTTATGGTTATCGTTCTTGGTGTGAACAGGCTTTAAATCATTAAATGGCACAAGTTTGAGCGCTACAGATCCTTCATATGATACAGAGCATTATTGCATTGAACAATGTCAGTTTTTGAAATCTTAAGCACCATTTTGAGTATTTCACTATAGTCTACTGAAACATACTTTCATGCCCACATACTTGCAGTTCAGGTAAATGTTTCTTTCTGTGTAATGTTATTATATCATAATAGTATTAGGTGAAATGCCATTCAAATCAACAAGATCATGACCAGCATGATGTCATTGTATTGATTCTCTCATCACTTACATTTAGGATTTGACAGCAGCAAACAATTACCATGTAAATTAATAGTACCATTTAAATAAACACAATTTCTACAAAATCATATGACTGTAAAGTAGTTATAAATACTCATAATACTCATAATATACAATTAAATCTCACAAAAACCTTTAAAAGCAAATTTCACTCCAAAGTCAATAGAAAGAAAAAAAAATCCTATTTTGCATAAGGATTAAAAAAAATAATAATACTAATAAAAAAAAAAAAATTCCATTACCTCAACAAAATATCTAATTCTTTTCACTCTAATGCAAAAATAAAATTATTTTGAAATCGTAAAATATGCATATACCACCGTATATATACCACAGTATTTATGTTTCAGTTATTCTTAAATAAATAAAAAATATTACAAATATTTATATTTCATTAATTTTTACTGAGAGAGTAAAATCATGGCCACGTATGACAAAACTGGGAATTAAAATAATGAAATAATAGGCAAAACATCTGGATGCATTACATTTATGAGAATTTTGAGAGGGAAATGTGCTTGATTGTCAAAATTTGTCAATGAAAAAAAAAATTTTCTTCTTAAAATATGCAATATCTTCATACAAAATATTACTTCTTTTTTTTTTTTGAGTTTGGGGAGAAATGCATTTTTGTGAGATTCAGCCAACCCTTACTGAAAAAACACCATCACATGGATTTCACGTCCAAAGTGTGTGTTCCACATGTGACCACGTGTTTTTGCACATGTGAAAGCAGGTCTTTTCTCCAAGCAATTGTTGTTTTTTTTCCATTATGTGTTTTTGGCATTGATCATAAGTGTCTGAGGCAGAGCAGCCGGTTCATTTGCTCAGTCTGAGCCAGTCTCTCCAGTGGGACAGGTTCTGCTCTGGGCTGATCTCTGACACGACCGAGGGAGAAGAAGAGGGCCGTCTGGACTTACGCAGGAAAGAAAGACGCCCCGTCGATCTCTTCTGGGGCAGTTGCTGCTGTTCTGTCTGTTGTTGGCTCTTAAGCTGCTGATTGATGATAATCTGGATATCGTCCTGAGGGGTACACGTCAATCATTATTATATAAAAATATTATTGTTTTTATTCTTTTGCTCATCATTATTTTAATTTGTGTCTATGTGCTAGTTGATAGCAATTAATTTAATCTTTCATTAAACAGCTGCATGCTTCCACTGTGAACAGCAGGGGGTGACAGAGCACGACCACTGAACAGCATTAAAAACATAATCCTAACAATTGAAAATCCATAAGTGTGGACTTTTATAAGTCCACTGTTGTGATCAAACTACAGTTTTCTACCTGCCAGGCCTCCAGTTCCTGTGACAGCTCCAGTTTACGCTGAATGGCTTCCAGGAGTTGGTTGTTTAAACACATCATATCATGCTTAGTCCTCAGCAGCTCTGCTTCCATCGCTGTCTTCCTGCATGAGAGGAAACCAACACTTTCTTAAAAATGACACCTTTCTATAATAAATTATAATTGTATCATGAATATTTTATTTCTCATTTAAGGACCCATAGTACCAAGTAAGTGTTTAATATTTACTTTGCGATGGCATCGTCTCTGTCCTTCATGGCCTGCTGAACAACTTCCTCGTCCATGAGTCGCAGCTTGAGCTTAGTGTTTTCTGCTATCAGACGCTCATTCTGGAGAGGGTGCCAACAAACTATGGTTAATATGTTTTGCAAATGTCTGTCTAATGCAAATAATAACGACCTTAATGTCTCTCAGAGAACATGGAAACATACACGTTCTGTATTTGCTCTGCTTGCTTCCAAAACTAATTCCAAGCATTTAAGCTTAAGCTCAATGATCAATGTTTTTAAAGTAATGAGAAATATTAAAAATATTTGTCCTGGTAGTGTACAGATGGGAAAAACTATTTTGACAGCGAGTTGTTTAGAAACAGGCAAGTGCCCTTAAACTATGAGTGTGCCTCGTGAAATATTGATGAGCTTTCAGTTGCAGAAACTTTCGCACATTGTGTTTTTTTCAGCATCTGTTAAACACATGTCCAATCAATGTTGATAACCTTGTACAGTGGGGAAAATAATTATTTGATCCCCTGCTGGTTTTGTAAGTTTGCCCACTTACAAAGAAATTAAGGTTCAATATTTTTTATGGTAGGTTTGTTTTAATGGATAGAGACAGAATATCAACCAAAAAACACATATATAGGTCATACATTGATTTGTATTTCAGTGAGTGAAATATGTACAAATTTATTTCCCATATATGAATGATCAATACAGTATATTAAATGGTTTAACCATATTGCATAAAAATATACAGAATAATATATTGTGTTAATATATTACAATATATTGAAATATACATAAGGAATTGCTGCTTTTCATAAATTTGAAAAATAGGTGACAATATATTTACTAATATATCATAATGTATGTAATTTTATATTCAGTAATACACTACTTAATATGTAGATGTATATGTGATCAGATATGGTACTGCATGTGTAATATATAATAAACACACATATATAGAGAAATATATAATGTAATATATTAATTTTATATTTTTTTTATTTACATTATAAATGTTTCATATTTTCAAGCTAGTTTTTGAAAGCTCAAGCACACCTGCATGTATTAAAGTATTTAACCAAAATACTATCACTGTGCTGAGGAGTACACAGCCATTTCTATTAAATATAGTAATTATAGTTTTAATGGTCTTTGGCCAATGGTCAACCGAACCACAGGCTCTCCTCTTCAGCACAATGACCCCAAAAACTCACACATACCAGAAACACTTTTAAATTCCGAAATAATAGAACATTAAACACTAACAGATCTCCCCCTATATTAATATTGAGCAAAACACATTTAATAACACTTAGTTTTAACATTTGCTCTCCTTTCTGAAGTCAGTCAGAAGCAAAGCATGCTGGGAACTATTGTAGCTCATTCCGTGAATATGTATGTGAACATACATTCACATTTATATGGGAACATGTATGTGAATATACACTCACCTAAAGGATTATTAGGAACACCTGTTCAATTTCTCATTAATGCAATTATCTAATAAACCAATCACATGGCAGTTGCTTCAATGCATTTAGGGGTGTGGTCCTGGTCAAGACAATCTCCTGAACTCCAAACTGAATGTCAGAATGGGAAAGAAAGGTGATTTAAGCAATTTTGAGCGTGGCATGGTTGTTGGTGCCAGACGGGCCGGTCTGAGTATTTCACAATCTGCTCAGTTACTGGGATTTTCACACACAACCATTTCTAGGGTTTACAAAGAATGGTGTGAAAAGGGAAAAAACATCCAGTGTATGCGGCAGTCCTGTGGGTGAAAATGCCTTGTTGATGCTAGAGGTCATAGGAGAATGGGCCGACTGATTCAAGCTGATAGAAGAGCAACTTTGACTGAAATAACCACTCGTTACAACCGAGGTATGCAGCAAAGCATTTGTGAAGCCACAACACGCACAACCTTGAGGCGGATGGGCTACAACAGCAGAAGACCCCACCGGGTACCACTCATCTCCACTACAAATAGGAAAAAGAGGCTACAATTTGCACGAGCTCACCAAAATTGGACAGTTGAAGACTGGAAAAATGTTGCCTGGTCTGATGAGTCTCGATTTCTGTTGAGACATTCAGATGGTAGAGTCAGAATTTGGCGTAAACAGAATGAGAACATGGATCCATCATGCCTTGTTACCACTGTGCAGGCTGGTGGTGGTGGTGTAATGGTGTGGGGGATGTTTTCTTGGCACACTTTAGGCCCCTTAGTGCCAATTGGGCATCGTTTAAATGCCACGGCCTACCTGAGCATTGTTTCTGACCATGTCCATCACTTTATGACCACCATGTACCCATCCTCTGATGGCTACTTCCAGCAGGATAATGCACCATGTCACAAAGCTCGAATCATTTCAAATTGGTTTCTTGAACATGACAATGAGTTCACTGTACTAAAATGGCCCCCACAGTCACCAGATCTCAGCCCAATAGAGCATCTTTGGGATGTGGTGGAACGGGAGCTTCGTGCCCTGGATGTGCATCCCACAAATCTCCATCAACTGTAAGATGCTATCCTATCAATATGGGCCAACATTTCTAAAGAATGCTTTCAGCACTTTGTTGAATCAATGCCACGTAGAATTAAGGCAGTTCTGAAGGTGAAAGGGGGTCAAACACAGTATTAGTATGGTGTTCCTAATAATCCTTTAGGTGAGTGTATGTACACAGTAAAGAGTAAAACTTTGTGAATATTACATGTAATCCTATTTTTGTCTTCATTTATAAATATTTTATATTCATTAATATATAGCCATGGTCAATGCATATATTGCAGTATATTGAAAAATATAAGCACTAGTTTCCCATATTTGAAAATGTATTATGTAATACATCACATTACATTTTGCAGTATATTCCCATATATTTTTGTTCTTTAAGGGTGTTTTGGGTCATTGTCATGCTGGAAGACCCATCCACAACCCATCTTCAGTGTTCTGGCTGAGGGAAGGAGGTTCTCGTCCAAAATTTTACAGTACATGGCCCCGTCCATCGGCCCCTCAATACGGTGAACTCGTCCTGTACCCTGTACCCGAAACAGCCCAAAAGCATGATGTTTCCACCTCCGTGCTTGACTGTAGGGATGGTGTTCTTGGGGTCATAGTCAGCATTTCTCTCCCTCCAAAAACGATGAGTTGAGTTGATGCCATATAGCTCGATTTTGGTCTCATCTGACCACAGCACTTTCTCCCAAGCCTTCTCTGAATCATTAGATGTTCATTGGCAAATTTCAGACGGGCTTCTACATGTGCCTTCTTGAGCAGGGGAGATCTTGCGGATGCTGCAGGATTTCAATCCATTGTGGTGTAGTGTGTTACCAATAGTTTGCTTGGTGACTGTGGTCCTAACTGCCTTGAGATCATTAACAAACTCCTCCTGTGTAGTTCTGGGCTGATCCCTCACCTTCCTCATGATCATCCTTACCCCATGAGGCGAGATCTTGCATGGAGCTCCAGACCGAGGGCGATTGATGGTTATTTTGTATTTCTTCCATTTCCGAATAAACACACCAACAGTTGTTTCATTCTCACCAAGCTTCTTGCTGATGGTCTTGTAGCCCATTCCAGCCTTGTGCAGGTCTACAGTCTTGTCCCTGACGTCCTTTGACAGCTCTTTGGTCTTGCCCATGGTGGAGGAGAGGTTGGAATGGAAGATGCAGATTCTGTGGACAGGTGTCTTTTATACACATAACTAGCTGACATGAGGAGTACCTTCTCAAAGTGACAGGGCTAATCTGTGTTCCACATGAGCACATAACCAATCTGTGGGAGGCAGGATTCTTGCTGGTTGGTAGAGGACCAAATACTCATTTCACTCGATCAAATGCTAGTCAATTTATAACCTTTATATAATGTGTTTTTTCTGGATTTTTTGGTTGATATTCTGTCTCTATCCGTTAAAATATACCATCAAAATTATAGACCCTTCATTTCTTTGTAAGTGGGCAAACTTAAAAAATCATCAGGGTTTCAAATAATTATTTTCTCCACTGTAAATATGCAAATAAAAAATGCTAACCCAAAACTTGAAAACTGCTGACCCAGGACAGACGTTAACCATAGGGCAAAGTATGAACAGTGTAAAACATAGAACAAGATAAGCCAGGATTATGTAAATGGTGAGTTTAAAGGTGAAGCAATGTAATTTAGATGGGGTGTTTAACAACTATTAATTATGCAATTGATCATTTTTGCCAGAAATGACACATTTCACCTTTAGCCAATTAAAGAGTGAAAGGCCCAAATAAGAGTCAGTGAGGGAGGACCAGTTTTACATGTCTTGCCATGTAATATTCTTCTCTTCCTAAAAGCATATCTATTGGAGACTCGCAACACATTCACCAATTGACTGCATTTGTTAAATGTCTTAATTCAGCTGAGAATCCCAGCAGGAAAAGCAGTGAATCTTTGTAAAAAAAAAAAAAAAAAAAAAACATTCCTCAGGCCCTCCAAAGAATGGAGCCATTTTTAAGAAACTGACCCCAGGTCAGTGACAGTGGTATTGGGCTGTTATTGGTTGTGGCTGAAAGCTTGAATGCATGGATAGACGTTACCTGATCCTGTAGCTCCTGTATCCGGATGACATTCTCACAAGGATCGCTCACCGGTCCCACAATGGGCTTCCTCATCTCCTGCAGACACAAATGATACAGGAACGTTAAGCACTGCATGGAGGTTAGCCTGGGAGAATTTGTGAAGCGTCGCCTTTGTTAGGCCTTGATGGCAGGGTGTATCTCTCTTCAGCATCAGTATCATGTAACAGACATAAACAGCCCTCTGTTCAATCTGTCCCTCTTTCTCTCTCTCTCTCTCTCGGTCTCTACCTCTGGCTACATTTGTGGCAACACCAACACTCAACCAATGTCAGCTGACATAAACTAGCAATATAATGCATCAATAGCATAGTGGAGAGTGTGTTTAATATCCAAACTTTTTGTCCATTAATAACATTGCACACTTCAGCAATTACCAATGCAAATTAACAGTACATAATATATATATTCTGATCCCTTCTCCATTCATAATGGGCAAATCTCACAAAAACAGGTCCAGGTAACATGTTACCTCTAAATAATTAAAAAGAAAAGAAAAAAACAAAAGAAAGAAAGAAATGTGTTGCATGTTTTATATTACCATCATATTTTTTGCATTATTTTCATAAACTTGTTAATTTTCTGTCAAATATTTGAGTTAGATTTTTACTAATTCTCTTCATACTGATGCTGAATTAATTATTAATAGATCCTTAATGTAATACATTTTTAGTATTATAATATATAAAATAACTAAATATATATATATAAAATACAATAAAAAAAAATCACATTACAGTTAAATTTAGATTTAAAAAAATAGATATTTATTTTGTTTTGCATTGGATAGAAAATCCCAATCCAAAAACACCAGGGTCCAAACTGCTTCACTTGTTATTTTTCCCCCTTATAATATGAAAGGAATATGATCCGGGAAGGTTTTTGACAGGTTACGTAAGATTCACCCAATGTCAAAACTTTTTATAAGCCATGAGGACAAATAAAAGATAACTGATATGGTCTGTATGAAGCTATACTTGAAGATATAACCTGAGTAGTGGCCAAAAGTGATTTTCAGGCCAAGGAAATTTTACATCTTAACCCTTTATTCAAAAATTATAAAAAAAAAATTATAAAACGGTTAGTTCCAATCCTTGATTCAGATTTTTTATTCACGATAAAACACGGGACCGCTTCACCCAACGATTCTATGTATCACTACACAACACCCCTAGCATCCATCTAAGCAACGTAAACATAGGCTTTATTATATTCTCATTGATGTTGTTCATTGATGCTTATAGAGTAGAGTATTGTGAGAGATCGAGTGAGCGAGTGTACCTGCATTTACATTAGACATAGCATTTTCCTTCAGGTCAGTCCTATATTCATTTAAAAAAAAAAAATCAGTTTAAATGTCCACTGCGATATCTTGTCCTTTTAACAGTTAAAGCAACACTATGGAACTTTTCCTCTGCGGTCCCCCTACAGGTTGGAAGCGGAATTGTCCATCACCGTTGTCGTAAATCATTTAGCCTACCGCAGCCTACTGTCGCACACACGCCCACTGTTTATCCAGCACCGGCTTTGCAATGAACGATGTCCGCAGACAAGGTAGAGTATGATGCATGATTTTATGAAAGTATGATGTATTGCGACATCAGAAACGAAGAAAAACGAAATAATGACTATTGTAACGCTTGCCGTAAAGCTAGTCAAATTTGTAGTATATGTCTCATTAGAACTACAGAAACGCGACCCGATCTGGCAATCTTACATAGTGTGGTAATAGCAGATAAAGGACCGCAAAGCGGAGGCATAAGTGCCTTTCACCCTATTACGACTTGATGAACCACTGAAACGATTTTGGAAACATTATTTTAAGGTAAAAAATGTTACATAGTGTTGCTTTAAGGGGTTTTCCAGTGCCCTAGTCAGTGCCCAAAAGGTCATATTCTGTGATCCTGTGACCTCACATTCTGTGATCCTGTGACTCCGCTTGGCGTTGAGCCTAACAACGCAATATCACCTCCGGACATCACTTTTGGCCACTCCTATATGCTTGTGAATGTGAATTATTGTTGTTGAAATGTGACACTGATGTCAAAATACTCCAGGGAAGATATGTTAAATGCAGCACATCACATGTCAGCTTCTGTTACGCTTGTGTCACTGTGTGCTGCAAAACAACTTTACCTGTAGTGTCTCGCTCTGTGCTATCCATTGTGCTGCGTGTTTCAATTGTCCCAGCATGCCCTGCAGGCTGTCATCTGAGTTCTGCTCAGCCTCTGTTCTGTCGGCCACAGGTTGAAGCACTTCCAGGATGTAGTGCACCTCCCGAGAGACCTGCTGGGCAAGGGTACATAGATGAGATTGGCAACCTTTGATTAGGCTATTCTCGCGTGACAGAAGACTACTACTCGCTTTTGTGATCACCTAGCAAAGAAAATTTAGGAAAGAAGTAATACGGAAGATGATTTCATGAATTCGGGACACTAAAAATACAGCTGAAATATGGGGAAAACTACCACCCAACACATATAATAAATGAGTATTATTAATTTTCATTAAATGTGGTCAGAATCCTTCCCAGACCACATCTGAATGTGCTGAACCGCTTCTTTTCCGGAGTGTGAGTGGCTTTAGAGGCAGACAATATATAGATTTCATGGAATAGTTGTTACCCTGTTGGACTAATTAAAATCTGATTAAATGTGGTCAAAAGATGACCATAGAAATGGTGACCTGTTACACTGTCCCTTGTACGTGTATTCATTATAACCAGGCCCACGAAAAAAAATCCTGTAACACATTTATTTGAAAGTAGAGCGTGGTACAATCTGGCATTATCAGGTTACAGTGAGAACAGTTCAGTGTATCACCTGTTCTTTGTCCAGGCTCCAGTCTGCGGTGTCCAGATTGTTTTCCAGCTCAGACAGTAAAGAAGTGTCATTGTGACTTTTCTCCTGGAGGGCCAGTTCCTCCTGCAGAGCCTCTACCTGAGACTGCAGCTCATGTGCCCAGGAGCGAGCCCCATCCACGTCTCGCCAGGACTCTGCCAGCTGAGACACAGGGAAAACATGTATTATTACTCATGAATGTACAAATGTGTGCATGCTATCTTCTAGAAAGAGCCAACATTTGACCCAGAAATTAGCTTTTTTTTACATTTACAAGGGCTTATACAAGTGAATAAAACAAACATTTTGCCACTTTTGGTGTGATTTTTGCCCTGAGCCCTGGTTGATTTCTCCCTCTGGTGCACACACAGACATCTTGTACTTACACAATGGCAGAACATCAGCATTTGAGAATGTTTGTCATCTCTGGATCATGTAAAAACACTTATCTATTATAAGAACTGTACTGAAATTTTAAGACAGAAATCCTAGACCATCCTACAGGCAACAGTTTCCCGACTTATCATTTACCATTAAGCATTCTGCTCGATGGAGCATAGTCTGTCTGTGAGTGTGTGTTGTGTGTGTGACCGAACCTGTTGTATGTGTGTGTGACTCTGTTGTTCCTGTAAATCCAGGCGTTTGTGCAGTGAGGACACACTGTCTTTAAGTTCCTCATTCTCGTGACAAGTCATCTTCAAGCGCTGTTCAAGTGTTTGCTCCCGTTGCGTGAGCCGCGCTACCTGAACATACACACACACATAAACATTTATCACAACTTTCTAAACTTTAAAGTCAGTAAATACTACAATCGTTCACGCTAAAGATGCTGTAATTTATCATGGGGTTTCAAGAATTTGCATGTTATTATAATCCTTAAATGAATTCTCTCCAAAGAATTGAACACATGGTCTAGTCTAGAATGCCACAAAGACAAACAGAGTGACACAGCAGTGAAAGCACTCTTTAAACGTCTCTCAGCCAATCAAATCTGAGGTTCGGAATGGACTGTTATAATATTATATTATAATACTATATAATATTAGTATTAATATTAATACTAATATTATAATACTATATACTATTTAATAAACAAGCATGCATGGAAAGCTGCAGAATCAGTGCTGGACTATTTTTGGAGTATATTTTTATCGTATATAATGCCATACAGATATCTGAGTGTGCAGGTATGGAACCGTTTCTCACCTGTTCTCTAAGAGCATTGATGATTTCTTCATCCTGGGGTCTGGCATGCCCCCTTTCTCTCATTTCCTGTTTTAGTCTTTGAAGCTCGCTGGTCATGGTTCGCTCCACTTCCATACCCTAAACATACACAACACAGCTCACTTATCAACCACAAAACTCTCAAATACATGCAGTGTGTTCACAAATCAAATGGGTCGCAATTAAGAAGAGAAAGCAACAGTAACAAAGAGATGTGTTTTTCCACTAAGGAATGTGTCCCATTTTCATAATGAAAAGGAGTTACGTTCGCTTGATAAGAGCTGAACAAAAGCCTGCACTGGGCGTTGGGAGGCCTGTGGTGACCAACCTGAATCAGCAGATAACTGGACAGCCCTCAGCGTTCATCACACACGCTCAGAACCAGATCAAAGAGACACATGACAGATGCAGCTTGGCATCTTAGTCTTGGCGGTGGCATCATCATCATCCTAGATAGTCACTGTGAGTGTGTATGGGACGGGGGCGGGGAATGACCCCACGCCCAACAGCATATGGAGGGGTGGCAAGAGGTCCTGGTTCAATGAGACTCAACTGCCAACCAGCACAAGGTTAGTGGTCCCTTGAGGGAAAGGCTATTCAGGACTGAAGATAAAGCTAACGCGCCATTATGTTAACCAGCACAAGTCCAGCTCCTGTAGCATTTAATAACACTCCTGCCAGCTGATGCCCCAAGCCAGAGCGCATTCATGGCGTATCTACCTCCTGTGGCGTCTCCAAACCAATAAATCTCAGTTTATTCTTAATCAGATTGTATCACAGGCTTTTCTCAAGGGACTACTAGCAGTCGAAAATCAACACTAAAGAGATAAAATAATATTATAATTTTTTTGCAAATATGGTCAAAAGAGTGAAATTGCTAAAAAAAAAAAAAAAAAAAAAAAAATGAAGAAAAACCAACAAGAAAAATCAGGGAACAACTTAATGTTGCGCACAACTTTGAAAGCAACTTTGTGTACATTGTCAAATTCGGTGCATGAATTTGGAGGCTCCCTACTCAAGACTTATTTATTAGAGACTTTATTTTCTAAAGTCAGAACATTGCATATAACCAATTTAATTCCATTGATGGTGTTTTGTATGGTGGGATGCATCACTATTGCTGTTAAACTTGAAGCATAGCTCAAACCATGCAGTTTGTTGAGGGTAGGTGTGGCATTACGTAAGACTGGTCCACCGTGGTCAGGTGACTGGAGAACAGCACAAGTGTGAATGATTTACAAATCATGCAATTAAACTGACTGATTTACTGAATCAGATTTGTGCGACCTCAACAACTCTCCACTTCCAGTACACCTATTTAAAGGTGAATTCAAAGTGTGCAGAGGAAACGGGTTCATGTTCTTACAAATACCCTTGTTTACTGTCCCATATAAGAAACAACAGCACAATCAAACTGATACTATTGAATGATGCGTGTTTGAAGCATCCTGAGAGGTTTACTCTCTCAAACAGGAAGGCACAGCTTCCCTGGAAAAACTAATGCTTGTTTTGAGCCTTCTCTGTAAACAATCGGGGGAGGCCGTTTCCTCTAAATTACCCTGTATTCCCCAGGTAGACTCTCTTAGTGCTTCTGTCCGCCTCTGTACTGTACAGACAGTCAGGGACTAAGAGTATGTTATGAAAAGTAACACCAGAAGGTATAAGGAATACTTACAAATACACACATTTAACCCAACCTAATCTAAACCCTCACACAAAAAACGTTCTGCATTTTTATGAAGACATTATTGAGAATGTTCATTAAGCATATTACGTTAATATTGTACTGTCTTTGTGGGGACACTGGTCCACACAGACAGACACACAAGTTTACTTTTGTCTCAAAAAGTATAGCTTAACTACTCACCATTCAAGGTCTGTTTACCATAACTGACAAAAGCATATCTCCAACCGAACCCATAAAAGTCGCTTATCGCTCTAGACACTGTTCGAGAGCAGTTAAAAAAAGAGCTTATAGATGGTGGGAGCCGCAGTGGAATGAGTGAGAGATACTTCCTCTTCCCTCAGAGCAGGACAGGATGCATACAGTCAACATCAGTGTTTCCTGAACTTGACTTCTTGGAAAAAAACTGTCAAAGACGTCTACTTCAGTCGACTGTCATGTGGAGAATGAGAGGGTGAGGGACCAGTGACCAGTCTGACCACCCAGTGGAACAGTATGAGTTAGCCATTACTACAGTATAACACATGACTACACACATAACAGAATACAGCCCTGGTGTTTTGGCATGTCTGTAATACAAAACTATGATCAAACAGCTCTTTAAATGAGCTCATGAGTTTAAACTGGGAATCCTGGCAAGTGCACAAACACATAAAATGTGTAATGTGTAAACCTTGACCTTGAGCATAACAAACCTGTGAGATTAGATATCAGCCCAATGTGAGAGCAATGTGTGTGAATGAGTCAACAGGAGCAGGCGGATCTAAATTTAGATTATATCCATACGGTAAAATGGTTTGTGTTGTTGTTGTTTTTAGACAAGTTCTTCAATGTTTTGACTTTTTGGACAAGTCAAAAAAATCTTTATTTTACTGTAACAATGTAAAACATTACTGTATTATGGTATTGAGAATAACCATTATGAATAATGTGAATTGTTGAACAAAATTTCTAAACTAAATTATAATAATAATAAAATAGCATAATACTTGGGAAAAATATGAATTGTCCTAAAATATGTTTCTTTTTCTTTATGCAAAATATGTTTTCTTGTTTTTCTCTTTTGATTTTGGGCTGAAATGGATTTTTATGAGTTTCATACTATTATCTTTAGAATATGAGTCAGATATTGCTGTGCTTTAGCTCATATGGAAAGGATGATGAAAGAAAACAGGAATGCAACAAAACAGCACTTCCACAATCACAGAGACAAACACTTTGATCATGCACTCTTTACTCTAGACACAAGATGAGACCACTTTGTTGTTGTTGTTTATAGATTGGTAACACTTTACAGTAATGTCCCATTTGTTAACTTTAGTAAATGCTTTATTCAACATGAACTAACAATGAGAAATATATTTTTACAGCATTTATTAATCTTTGTTAATGTTAGTTAATACAAAAAACAATTCACAGAGCATTAATGTTATCAGATAAAATATTTGAATTTTAAATGGATTATTATATGTTGAAATTAACATGAACTAAGATTAACAAATGCTGTTCATTGTTCGTTCATGTTTACTTGTGTAGTTAACAACTAAAACCTTATTGTAAGTGTTACCCATAGATTTACCCATAGAAGCAAATATTGCAGGCTTAGCACTCAAAAGGTGTGAATGGCTCATTTTACCATTTCATATCTGCTACACTGTGCAAGGAACAGTGTGATGTCATCTTTTTCTGAGCGAGAGACAGTATCTGTTGCACTATTGGCCTTCTAATCGTTATCGTCTTTTTTATTGCCCTCTACATACTGTATGTGTGTGGCCAGGTTTTGAAGTCTGGCTAAAAAAGAGCACATTCTCTCTTTCCACTGGCAAAGCAACAAATGCACTAGCCTTTAATGATCATATCATGTAATTATTTATTAAACGCTGCACTACTTGAGATGTCATTAATACTTGGGGTTGATGTTTGTTCAGATCACTAACCAAAATGAGCACTGGTAAAAGGGATGCTTGAAAAGATGTGAGTATGGTAGATGTCACTGACCGTCTGCAGCTGTTCTCTAAGTCTTTGGCTCTGCTCGCTGTGCTCATGCTTCAGTCTGGTCTTCTCACTTTCAGCCTCACTCAGAGTCTGGTTGAGTGTGTCCACCTGCGCCTGCAGCTCCTGCACATCTCGCTCCAGCTCGGACACCTGGCTCTCCCACTGAGCCTGACAGATATCCAGCTTCACTCGCAGCTCGTACCTGCCCTGCTGGAGCTCCTGAGGACACAATCACAACATTTTAATCTGAGATATCACACTCAAGTTATAAAAACAACACGGCTTAACTTTATATTAATAGTGGATCCTACAGCGAAACACAACTATGCTCAGGGCATTTGTTGTGTAATCTTTATTTTTAGTAGTAGTAAACTTACAATGACAGTCTTCCACACTTTTACCATCATGTCGTTTCAAACCTGTATGACTTTCTTTCTTCTGTGTAACACAAAATATATTTTGAAAAACATCACAGTGCGTTTTATCCATACAATGAAAGCAAATGGGATCAAAATATATATTTTTAAACATCTTGTTTTGATTTCTACAGCTGAAAAAGTTATATGAGTTTGGAATGACATGGGTGAGTAAAAGATAACAGAATTTTAATTTTAATTAAAGGGTTACATATTTTATTTTCAAAGTCAAACAAATTTAACTGAATCTGATTTGCAGTCATTAAATGAGACAAGACACATGGAATCTGATGTGAACCTGTTCTCATTTCTTATTTCAGATCTCATTTCTAAATTATAAAAATATGAAGAACTTGTTACATTGGTAACACTTTACAATAAGGTCTTATTTCATAACATTAGTTAATGTATTAACTAACAGGAACTAACCATGAGCAGGGGCGTCAGACAGGAGGTAATAGTGGAACCGAGTAACAGGGGCCCTTGGCGAAGGGGGGCCCCCACAAAGATATATTGATATATATTGGTGTTGTGAGGGGCCCACCCCTTGGTTCTGTGACCAGGGCCCAACATTTGGTGCAACGCCCCTGACCATGAGCAATACATTTTTTACAGTAATGTTTGTTAATACAAATCCAGCTGTTTGTTGATTGTTCATGTTAGTTCACGGTGCATTAACTAATGTTAATAAATACAACACTTGATTTTAATAATGTATTAGTAAATGTTGAAATTGACATTAACTAAGATTAATAAATGCTGTAGAAGTAGGCCTACTGTTCATTCTTAGTTCATGCTTACTAAAGTAGTTAACTAATTAACCTTATTGTAAAGTGTTACCGTTACATTTACTGTTGCATGAAATTTTGAATAAAAAATCTGCCACAGAAAACGTCTTTATATCATAAACTGGCCTGCAAAAGTATTTGAAAACTAAAAAATGTCTGATTGTATTAGATAACAAACCATCAAAACAAGTGTCATTTGCCTTAAACACTGTTAAAATAAAACAGAACAGAAAACTGTTCAAAGAAAGATAGAGAGTCTTAAGTGTCTATTTAAGTCTGAAGTGATAAAACAATATTCAGTGCTGAAAAGAAGACCTGTGTGAACCTGACTTCATACAGTCCCTAAAAATGATCATGACACCACAGTTGCTTAAAGGCTCGTTCTGAGGAAAGCTCTAACATCATCAGATTACACTTGCTTAAAAATGTTTTTTAACGGCCTTAAGTGTCCAAAAACATTTAGGGACAACAGCATACAATATTATATATGCATACTGTAGGCTACAGTAGATCTAGAGACATGAAAGTAGACACATGAATATTATTACGTTTTATATAAAACAGAAACCTTTAGAAGACTAAAGTGTCGCCAAAAAAAAAAAAAAAAAAAAAGACAAAGCTGAGATGGAAGAGGACATCACTGTTTTCTCCAGAGCGGCTATCAGAAAAAAACTTTGTTGCATTATATTCCTGTTATTACTGTAAAGCTGGTAAACTTGACAAACAAAATGACGGAAATTATGACGACTCTCTATAAATACACCGTGCGGTTATTAAGCTGCAGAGACATGGAAACTTGAGTCTCACCTCCAGCTGCTGCATGTATTTGTCCTGAAGTGTGTCTCTGTCTTCTTTCAGTTGTCTGTTCTCTAAGAGCAGAGCATTCCCCACCTGAGCAGCCAGAAGAACTTCATCCTCCTTCTGCCGAAGAGCCTCGAACAGCTCCTCACTGTCCTTATACACCGGCAGACCGGCTTCATTGCTGAATTCATATGAGTAGAAGTCTTCCTCCACTTCCATTTTATGTATTTGTTTTACAGCTCTTCTCCCCGACTCATGGCGTGTGTATTTTGAGTGAAAACGCTCCACGCGTTTGTGCTTCTGTATGCAGGAGTCCCAGTCTGCTCATGGTTTTCTTAAAGGCGGATGATGGAAAGGAACTGGTGTCGCGTCGTGTGTGGGTTGGGCTTGTGGGTTAGTTTCAGGTGACTCCTCACCTATTCTTTTTCTTTTTTTAAATTCTAAACTACTGTACTAAATATTATAGTAGGCTAAGTACTTTTCGAGAACATCACATGCAGGCCTATTACATGCAAATAGACTTTAGATAGTTTAGATGGCAGGCTATTTCATTCTACGCGGAGAAAAAACGAGATTAGCATAATGGGGTTATTATTTTTACACGTATGCATTGCACATATTCACAAACAGAAGGTTTATTCACAAATATCTAAAATCAGATGCACAATTAAATAAATGCAATACCTTTCACAAAAATTAAATGGAAATTTGAATACGAATCATTAAAATAAGCTTAGAAAACACAATGAGCTTTAGCCTACGATTTATTGCAAATAAAAAAAAAAATATTGTACACATGGTTTTAAACTCTTGAACTAAAGGGGTAGGGGAACTCCAAAAGGGCACGGGACTTCCACCAAAGTTTAAAGTCTCTTGTGAAGTCACTCACTCCACCCACTATATTCTACTTAATGAAATTTAGATTCTCAATGCAACAGCCGACTACAGTAGCCTACTCTGTATAGTTTAATACCAAAATGACCTCATGTTTGTTTGTTTTCTGCAATTTACGTGTGCCCTTGCAGTATGAGACATAGGCCTAATTTCTTTCTTTCTTTCTTTCTTTCTTTCTTTCTTTCTTTCTTTCTTTCTTTCTTTCTTTCTTTCTTTCTTTCTTTCTTTCTTTCTTTCTTTCTTTCTTTCTTTCTTTTTACCTCTACACAACACAAGGTTAGTAGCCTACACTATAGGCCCTATTTATATTATATTATATATATTCACATTACTGTGAATGATTAATATGTAGGCTAATTATATCTATATGATATACAACACTGCTTGGCCAAACAAATTTGTGGACTAACTATTTAAAACAAGATAATAAATGGATAATTAATACAGTATCCTACTGATGTTTAACACAATGTTTTTCTCACATTCTAACATTTCTTTACAATATGTTACAATATGTCTTCATAAAATACAAGAATAAGTACCTTAACCAAATGAAAACATTACATCTCAAGAAGAAATGGTTTTTAGTTCGAATGTTCCTGTACATGGCCACTAATCATCTTACTGGTGTAACTGAGGCACTGGGACCAAAACAAATCTGATTTTTATTTATTTACTACTTTAATTTATCTATTTACATAATACTGCAACAATAACAAACATATATTAGAAAGGTATTTTTAGGATTTTTATCATAATCCTTGAAGGAAATTAGGTAAATGTCATACTGTCCAAGACAAAGGGCTCAAACAAGAGACTTAACTTGAATTTGAAGTACCCCACTGGACTACTTAATAGTGAACTAAAGCCGTGGCCAGAAGTATTGGCAGTGAAATAAACTTTGTTTCACCAAGGTTTCTGCTTCAGTTGTGTTGATTCACATTGTTTCTAGATTATTGTGCAGAGCGATCACATGCATTTTAAATAAATGCAAAAAGTTTCACCAAAACCAAGCACTAATAAGGCCAGAATGGATGGCCATAAGTCATGATTTGGCCCAGAAGCTGATATCCAGAATGCCAGAGTAAATTAAAGAGGTTTTGAAGGCGATGCGGCTCAACACTGTAAATATTGACTCTTATATTGAATGTTTTTGCTAATAAAAGCCTTTAAAATTTATGAAATGCTTATCAGTTGCTACATGACTGTGTTAAACCACTTAACTAGTTTTTTCTCTCTGTCTGGTTTCACCTCAAATCCTTCCGGCTCTTCATATCACAGTCAGTTGGAGCATGTAAGTAGGCTGTTTTTACATCCATCTGGTGGTCAGGATCATATTATGCTGCCATTTTTATCAAGGCTCGTATTAAAGTGATATTTGCTGTTGGTGAGAAAGTCTCTTTGTATTCTACGCCCATCACTTGGCTATAACCTTTAGCAACATATCTGGCCTTGTATGTCTTAGACCCGTCAACTCCACACTGCATGTTTCCCCTCAGTCAGGTTAAAGTAAATGTGTCCGTGACCTCTTTCATGGCCTAAGCCCACATCTGGGATTTATTTAAACTCATAGCTTCTGTGAAAGTTTGTGGTACGTCACACATTCTGTAAGACTGGTTAGAATCCTTCATCTCCCTCTGTCTGAGAACTACCCAGATGCTCAGTCTCAGTTTGATGTTCAAAAGTCTCCATGCTCCCCTTTTGGCTGGGAGAATACATATCTGTGTCTGTCTAGTGTTCAGCAACACACTTTCTGACAAGTTGAACAACAGGTTGTGCTAAGTTTTATTTCTCTGACTGAATAATAGACTAAGCAATCAGGGCTGTTTTTGAAAAATTCCCTTTTGACATTATTCAATGTGAAATTCATTATTTTTCACATCCATTCAATTTCTTTTTGCAATGTTTGTTGTGTAACATATGGAAACAAGTACCCTTTGTTTGGAAAAGTTAGGTTTTCTCCTCACCGGTGCATGTTTGCTTCATATTCAACTATTGTAGCATCTGTTCTGTTATCATTACAGACACCGTCCACAACCTTTGCTCTCTGAGAGCCATCTTACCATTTCAAGAAGCTTAACTTTGATAGGTGTAAATGGTTCTGAAGTCTCAAGCACAATGCAGTTCATGTTTAGCAGTGATAGAAACTCCTTTGCCATGAATTCTGTAGTTATCTGACTGACCTAACACACTTTGTGGTCCTATAATGGGTTAGTGGTGAACTTCTCTGTAGCTTTCAAATAAATACTGCTCTGGGTCGATAGGACCAGCTAAACCTCTAGGAGTCACAAAAGTCACACAACTAGTTTTTTGTCCGTTTTTCAATTTTTATTCAAAACATACTGCCAGACATGTTGCCTATTGTGCAATATTGAAACATAAAACAATACATTTTCCCATTCAGTCCCCGTTGAATTAATGAAACACTCCTCTTCTTATCAGCCGCAGCCAATGCTGATACTGCCAACCTGTGTCACTACTGGTGCAACTCATGTCTAAACTAAAACACAAATATCATTCACAAAAAAAAAGGTATGACCACATTCTATATTATTGGACTGGCGTTTTTTATTCAATAGCTTCTTTTTTCCAAACATACACAGAAATCTCAATGATACAGTATGTATATATATATATATATATATATACACACATGTTGGTGTATATAATGATATTCTCTAAAAAGTCAAGGGTATGGGACATGGCTGCTGTGCGCTTAAAGAGAGGAAGGTAGGTTTCTGCTGTATTATTTTGAGTCCACACAAAGGGTTCAGGATCTGCTAGACAAACAGTGGAGGGTACAAGGGTAATAGAAGATCTCCAGTGCATTTCGTCAAGCATGTTGGGAGAAAGAACATGTGGGAGCTGCCTACATAGTGGAGAACACCAAACAGTTACTGAGCTTCACAATACTGCACTTCTGCCCATTCTGAAAGAGAGTGTGTGAAGAAAACTACTGGAGTTACACAGTACCTAAACTTGTTTTGTGATATTTATTTGACAGATTAGACAGATGCTCTGGGTTAGGTTTAATGATGGAGCTTGTAATAAAAAGTTTTTTTTTTTTTTTTTATGATGCTTTTTAATGGTTTTTGATAGATGACACATACAACACATTAACTGCTACACAAATGAAATGACACACTGTTCTCCCTCCCAACAGAACTTCACTAACATGAAATAACATGGGGGGGGTTATGAAGTATTCATGGGGGCAAAATTTTAAAATAAAGGCCCTATGTAGAAACACACCTTTGGGTAAAAGTGCTGATCAGGTTTTATGCCTCTTGTTCTCATAATAATATGGTCACAGGAGCAGAAATTCTGCATCAGCACTCTTACTTTGGGATGCATTGTATACATTTGCCCATTCTTTGGTACAATTCAGCTCCATTTTCATAGAGCAACATCCAATTCAAACTATGCGGCTCTACATGGACTGATACATAAATGACAAGGGTGTAGGGGCATGGGGGGGGGGGGGGGGTCTTTTGGGGAGCATCATCCCAAGAATGACATCCATTAATGAGCAAATTACATTCCTATGACTCAGTGATTTCTCCCCTATGTGACTACAGGTATAATGAGTAATGTGAAAGTGTGTGTGTGTGTGTGTGTGTGTGTGTGTGTGTGTGTGTCCGCAAGGAAGAAGCTGTTTGTTTGAAACAGAGATGAGAAGAATGTGAGAGTGGATTTAGAGGGATTGGTGTGGACTTCAGACCACAGCAGCTGCTGTGTGATAAATGGAAAACCTCTACATCATACCCAGCTGCATCAGAGAGTTAGCATATGCCATCGGCTTGACGTTTGGATGAGGCTGAGGAAAAGGAAAAAATAATGTTACTACATTTATAACTGCAACACATAATTTTTTTCTAATTATACTAGTTTGCTAAGCCACATAATAATAATAATAATAATAATAAATGTAAAAAATGGGATGCAACAATAGGGAAATTCTTAAGAAAATTCTTACCAATAGGAAAAAGTAGGGGCCAGATTTACGAAACAAGGCAAATTAGCGTGAGAGAGCGCAACAAAACAAAATGGCAAAAATGGATAATGACATAAAATGTTCAAAATCCCCTCAGACCTGTAATATAATTTGAGGTCTAAAGGTCACTATGCATTATAAATGTGACAGCATCTTTTTGAAAAAAAAAAAAAGCTGAAAGAGCAAAACCAAAATCTGATACTATTATTATAAGCATTTATGGTATATTATTTCACTTTTTTTATTGCAACCAAATTAGCGTGAGAGAGCGCAAAACCAAAATACGCCGATGGGAGTGGAAAGTTCTGCACATGATCTACTGACATCGCGCAAATTAAAGAACACAGACACAGCCGTATCATTTCCGTTATGACCAATGCAATCTAGCAAGAGCAGCGCAAATTAGCGTCTAGTTTAAAGGATTAGTTCACCTCAAAATGAAAATTTCCGGATTATTTACTCACCCCAATGCCATCCAAGATGTTTAGTCTTTCTTTCTTCAGTGGAAAATAAATTAAGTTTGAGGAAAACATTTCAGGATTTTTCTCCACACAATGGACTTCAACGGTAACCAAATTGTTATAGCGACTTCAACAATTTGGTTACCGTTGAAGTCCATTGTGTGGAGAAAAATCCTGAAATGTTTTCCACTGAAGAAAGAAAGACATGAACATCTTGGATGGCATTGGGGTGAGTAAATTATCAGGGAATTTTCATTTTGAGGTGAACTAATCCTTTAATCCTTATTTGGGAGGTAAATAATGCTGCAAACACCAGTACATTGACAAGCGCAAACCTTAGTAAATCACCTTGCGTGATTCATTTAAATACTCTCCTCCCATACATTGTGGGTCTGAAATGGAAACTCCTACAAATGCATCTGCAATAATTCTGCAGTAGTTTTTTAACGCCAAAAGAGGGTTTGCGCTGACACAAGTTATTAGTAAATCTGGCCCTAGATATTTCAGACACACTAGTGGGAAAAAAAGATCATTTTAAATGACACTTTTCTGAAACAATTGTACAGTGATTGCAATAAATGCCATGTATGGCATTTTTGGATAAACATTTTCCTCACCTTGTTGGATCCCTACCAATAATCTTGAGAATTCACTTATTTGTAAGTCGCTTTGTATAAAAGCGTATTCAAAATGAATGAATGTAAATAATGTATAAACATGTAATTCCACTGACCACAGCAATAAACTGGTGGAACTCTGGATTGAGGTCTGATCCCCTGAGATGAATGTAAGCTCCTTTATTTCCCATCTGGTCACTAAGAGCAAAAAAGAAGCACACAGAAAAGAAAAAGTCATGAAGATACACACACAATTTGAAACTGATGGAAAATGAGTCTAGTACGGGGTTCAAACAGGGCCTAAAATTAACTTTTTTTCCACACCTGCCAATGGCCAGTGACTTTTGAAGAAAATTTACCAGCCATAAATATATTTTACCTTCCATTAAACACTTATTTATCTTTATTAAAGTTATAAAAGTTATTCAGACAAGAGCCATGAGTAATTGTTCTTTGTTTTTTGTTGTTTGATTAACATTAAAAACACAGACGCCAGTAGGAATATTAGGCTGCTGTCACTTTAAGAGCTGCACGGATCCAATATACTGTTACACATGCGTTTTATTTCTCAACTGCACGCTGAGACACGGATTTCTGGGCGTGCGCTTCAGATGTTTGCGCACAGAAAACTTCCCACGCACAGCATCGTCCATGTTCATGTTCTCACAATTTAGCATTGTTAGAATTTGCCACTTGGCGAGTGTTAATTTTAGACCCTGGGTTCAAACATTTAATTCTGACTTGATCATGACATGTTTGCATACCAAATGTTTGTTTTCAATAAGGTTGCATTAATTGAAAATGTTCTAATATTAACATCCACCTCAGGAGATCCTTTTACAAGTAGACAGCACTAAATACAGGCGTAAACTTATTTTATGATCCGATCACTCCAAAAACCTTTGGATGTAGTCAGGGGTTCTTTACATTTGGCCACTTTTGAATGAGTCGCCGCATCAGGAGGTGGTTCTAGACGCATGTGTAAATGCATCTGGTTGTTCAGGTCACATTATGGACATTTTACTATTTAAAAATAGCATACAGACATTTGGGAGCCCCAGCTACAGGAGATGATATTGTCTTTTTACCAAGAGTGCGTACAGACTTAGCGCAAAAAATAAGTGAAACTGAAATTGGAAACACAGTCATCCTCAGAGAAAGTGATAAGCATTATACTCTCTCACGAGTGCTGATTCTGCTGTGCGATTCTGTGATTTTAGTCGTTTAGTCTAATATTAAGGGGCAGCCCTTGATCAGACAGTTTCTTTTTCTTTTAAGATTTCATTAAAAAAAGTACAATTCACATGTTTATATTACGTTTAACTTTGATTTACCTAAATATTTTCAAAGAGGTGCAGGCAGATATTTGTTCTCCTTTATTTTTCTGCACTTTGTGTGTTATGCTACTGACTGGAGATCAGTAAGATAATATACATTTTATATTTTTATTTATGTGTTTAAAGACTGTCTAGTAAAGTTCACAGACTGTTTAAAAAGTGCAATCCACTTGTTTACATAAGTTTATTACAGTGACTTTGAATTAGGTAAATACTGAGTGTGGTAAAGCCTGCAATCTGCACTTTTAGTTTGTGTGATTTGTTACTGACTTTCATATTAATGTTTACACCAGGCTTATTTGTCAGTACTTCATGTTGTCATGATAATTATTACATGTTTACAAGGCTGGAAGTTGTGACTAAAATAGTTAAATAAAAATATGTAATTTATATCAATTTCATCACCTAATTTCATCATAATATATAGGCCTGGCATACAGGAAAGCACAGTTTATGTTTAATTTATCTAATATTGTTTTGGTCATACTATATAATGATTTATTGCTTATCTTTGTTTAATAATACAGAAGATAAAGAGCTTAAAAAAATAATCGCAATATTGGTTTAAAAATAAAATAAAACGGTATTAGATTACTTTCCAAAATCGTTCAGCCCTATTTTACATAATTTTATTTCATTCTAATGAAACAGTCGCAAGTGCTTAATTACTACTCATGTCACTTTATTTGACCAATTATAATTGTGGTGTAAACGCAGCGCTGTTTTACTTGGTCAAAAAAACATTCATATTAAAAATACATTTGAGTGTGTTGAAAGTTATGTTATAACGTTACTCTGTGTGTTACGCTTGACGGCTGCTGTGAGACACTTGTTGAACATATTAGAATATCATATTAATAAAACTAGATCGATATTAGAATATCACATTAATAAAAACTGGATGACTTGTGTTGCAAAATAATATGCAATTAATTTTAAAGCATTGTATGGTGGAGAAAAAGGCTATATTACTGTAACTACAAATAAAGCTCTTTCTGATTATGCTATGTTTGCCACTTGACAAAATAGTGTTGTCTCTGAGACATGGTACAACTATGATACTCGCGGTAAATCAAGAAAAAAAGTGGTTCAAGCAATAAGACTAACCATGTTGAACTATATTACAATGGTTATTTTTCTGTTGATTAAGGTATAACAGTTGCTCACGTGTCTAATAAAACATATTAAAGCATCTTTGGTGTTTCCATGGTTTCTACATAAGTCAAACAGAAAACTGAGGGTAATGTGGATATGATGTCATTGACAGGCGACGCAATTACGAGTCTGGTTAAAATGGGTGTTTTCCCTAGATTTAAACCTTGTTGGAAACATTTGAGACAATGCAAGTACACAAGTCCATAAAATATATACCATTGTATCTTAATCCAAAAATCTTACATATTGTGCCTTTAATATTCCCTCTGAAAATCACAATGCACTAATAAGGGCACAAATACACAATAAGGACAGAGAGATGATCATACCAGTAGTTTGGCGCTGAGAACACGGTTATGCACTTCCCTGAGTGAGTGACCTCGTAACCCTCGGCTTTCACCTCATGACTGCGCACTATGTACTGCAGTTTGTTCTGCTCCAGGAAGCGCTCTGTAACATCAGGCCCAAACTGACAGCTCACGCCCCGCTTACTGACGGACCGTCCGTTCTGGAAGAGAACACACATCAGTCAAACACAGGTGAACGCTGTGACCTAAAACCTTTGGTTAGCTGAAGGGTGAACAGGATCTGACCACTAACCTGCGGCTGAGGATCTGACCACAGGAGATCACACATTGGACCTGTGCAACAGAAAGTTACAAATTACAACTTGAGTGTTACATTTTCCTATAAAAACATGCTTGGCCATGCAACACTTGATAACACTTTGCAAGAGTGATGTGTGTGATTGGCCAGACCTTCTAAGTGGTCTTAGTGCAGTGTTATGTGGTTGCTAGGGTGCTCTGGATGGTTGCTAGGGCATCACTATGTGGTTGTCAAAGTGTTTGGGTGGTTGTTGGAACTTAGCTGTAATAGACCATCTTTAGAATATTGTCTTTGAACTTCCGTTTTTGCGGTAGCTCTGTATATTTCTATGGCATCGCTGTCTAGGAGTAATTAGCTGGTGAAGTGGAATTACTTATTGTAGAGTAAACGAAAGTCATCATGAGGATTGTAATGTTTAAAGCAAATGTCTTAACAAATGTTAGTAGACCGGGAAGATTTTAAAATGAGCCGTTCATTCATAAATATGTCAGATGCAGTGAAAATACAAACTGGACGACGAAAGACAATGAGCGCAGTGCTGAAAAGGGGCGGGGCTACATAAGGTCTATAGCAGGGGATGTCCAATCCTGCTCCTGGAGGGCCACTGTCCTGCAGAGTTTAGCTCCAACCCCAATTAAACACACCTGAACCAGATAATCAAGGTCTTACCAGGTATTCTAGAAACTTCCAGGTAGGGGTGTTGAGGCAGGCTAGAGCTAAACTCTGCAGGACAGTGGCCTTCCAGGACTGAGTTTGGACACCCCTGGTCTATAGAGTGAAATGTAAGTATTTCCTCCTAATAACCATTAACAACGTTTAAAATACTGTACACAAAGCATAAAAAAACATGAACTATTTTATGAGCTAATTTATAATTAATATATCATTTATAATTAATATATCATTTATATTTAAATTATAATGAATAAAGAACTCACTAATTGTATATAGCCTAGTAATATATTACCAATGTAGAGACTACAATATATAAACTATAAGTAAACTACAAACGGATAGTTTGATAATTATTTGTGAGCACTTTATTACTGTATGCATATTATAAAATGTGACCCTGGATCACAAATTGCACCAGTCACAAGTCGCACGGGTATATTTGTGGCAATACCCAACAATACATTGTATGGGTAAAAAATATTGATTTTTCTTTTATGCTTTTCTTTTATTTCGATTTTTCTTTTATTATCATTAGGATATTAAGTAAAGATCATGTTCCATGAAGATATTTTGTAAATTTCATACCATAAATATATAAAACATTTATTTTTGTGAGTAAATGCAGCACAATCGCCAACATTAATGACAACTTTAAAAGCGATTTTCTCAATGTTTACATTTTTTTGCATCTTCTGATTCCAGATCTTCAAATAATTGTATCTCGGCCAAATATTGGATATCCAATAATAGGATATCCTAACAAACCATACATCAATGGAAAGCTTATGTATTCAGCTTTCAGATGATGTATACATCTCAATTTAAAAAAAAAATTACCCATGTAACTGGTTTTGTGGTCCAGGGTCACAAATATTTTGTAATGTTGAAGTGGCACCAGTGTGACCGCTAAAAAAATGTAGTCACGCTGGCAGAAAAGGTTGCAGTCTGGAGCCTTGTGGCTGCTAAGGCTTTGCTAGGGTTTCTTCTTAAGGCCCTTTCACACCAAGGACAATAACTATAAAGATAACGATAAAGATATAGTTCTAAAAATCGTTCTCAATATAAAAGAATAGCAGAGCTCACACCAAAGCTATAACAATAACGTCACAGTGAAACAATATCGTCGGAATCACATTCACAGCGATTTTATCCAGATGATGAACATAGACAGCCAATCAGAATCCATCCTGCTGTAAAGAGCTCGAGCATTTAAAGCGTCAGACGAGCACGCGCTTAGAATAAACAGAATGAAATCGTCTGCTGGTGAGGACGCTAATATAGTTATCTTTATAGTAATTGTTCTTGGTGTGAACGTCCCTTTAGCCAGAGTCAAAATACTCCACCCTCAAGTCTCTAGTTTCTTCTTTCAGTGTAAATCTATGAGATCATTTTGTCCATTTTACAGTCCACCAGAATAAAATCTTAAATTTGATTACAAGTAATAGCACATTCCTTCCTTATAATGACGGTCGTCAATAGCAACGCATTATAACACAGCGCACATCCATGTATCACAACGGACGCACTCTCTCGTTACATTCTTGCCGTCTTGCGTCTCCATTTTTTATTGTATTGAAAATGAAATCAGAGTTGATTTATTGTTTACAGAGTTTGATAATATTGTTGTGGACAATTGTTTTGTACGCTGTACAAAATGGATTTAGAAACAGGTAAGATTTAAAACATTAATCTCAATTCAATGTCCCCATAATTATGTGGTAAAAAAAATTTAAATCGGTGTAATAAGTGTACAATGATATACATTATTATCCCTTAAATGTCACTCTTAATAGTCTTGTTTGAACTTCTTTGGCTCAAAGACACTTGCTGCGAACATTTCTTTGCGGAAGCTTCACGTTTATTTCAAGTGAGTGAGATAAAATATTTTAACTCAAAACAACATTTTGTGCCCAATTATTTCCCAAACATAGTTTTGATATTGAGGTCAAAGTTAACTTGCCTTGCGTTCGCTATAAACAGTGGGTGATGGTCACACAAGACGACTTGGCAGATTTGAAGTGTTTCCCCCCTAATGTAGTGACCATCCTCGATTAAGTTTCACTCAGGACTTTTGTAAAAGCCCAAATATGACCACACCTCAGATTTGGTCCTCTTAAAAGGCTGAAAAATATCCCGAGCACGGTCACTGCCTTCCGCCATTCCTTCTCGAATAAAAAATAACATTGCGCGCTGCGCCTGCGTCAGACTGTTGCTGGCTGGACAGGATTTACAGTGAGTTATTAAAAATCGCGATAATCAAACACTGTTTTAATGATAATCACATTTTAAACGATAATACTAACCGTCAGTACATTTTATCGTGGTTTATAGTGAAATCGGTAATCGTCCCATCCCTAAGCACACCTCTCAGCAACAAGCCACCTGATTTGAGGAATCTTTGAGGTCACAAACAGTGCAGGGCCGTATAAGCTTTGACATTAACAATATTATCTTGTGATTTCAGACACGTCTTACCAGAGTCTGGAGGCTGCCTGTTCCTGTCTATCTTTCTAATGTCATCTAAGGTCACACCATCCTCACTAAACAGTCCGCCATGCATCACCTGAAACACAATTCCACTTGTACTCAAATTCAAAGACAAAAATACGAAGTGGTATAAATACGACTGCAGAATATACTGAATCTGATGTCCGACTTGTTTCTCACCAGCACTTTGTTATTGATGCACTGGGCGAGAGGAAGCCACTGGAAAACTTCACTGAAAAGCTGGAACATCTGGCCAGTGTACTTCGCTTTCACCTCACCCTCGAACCCATACATCTGATTCATGTTGTCTGTCTCATGGTTACCTTCACAAAACCAAAAAGAAAAATACATTTCAAATGATAACATTTATCTCTCACACACAAACATTTGAAATGTTTTTGGGAATTCTGCTGGTACAATACAAGGAAGCTTTGGTGTGTCCTCACCCCTAAGCAGGTGGAAGTGTTCTGGATAGAGCAGCTTGAAGCCAAAAAGTGTGAGAATGACTTCTACAGAGAAAGAGCCACGGTCCACAAAGTCACCATTGAACAGCTGAGATCCTAAAGTCAAGGCTAATTTACTGGACCTCAGTGGGGAAAATGTGTATAGCACATCAGCTCAATTCAACATTACTGTGCAATGCTGCTAACACTTTGGCTAAACTACATTACTTGGAGGAATAAATGTTTATGTTATTATTAATAATAATAATAATAACAAACTATGGAACATTGGTGCCTTTCATCATCTTGCTGCTGTCAGGGTTTTGTAAAAGACTTAAGTCACTCGCAGCCATGTGTTACTGTCCTTACACTGGGTAAAAGCATAACTCATAAAATCATAAAACAATGCAAAGGATAGGCTTGTACTGTGTAGCTTATTCATTTAAATCAAATTAATATAATCTTCATTTTCATGAGAACAGCTCTCACACTATTAAGATTACAAACCCAAAAGGAAAAGGATACATAAGGATTAGTTGGAGATGGTAAGCTGTTCAACTCAAAGATATTTAGAAGATCAAAGTACTGCCCATGCGTGTCCCCACAAATAGTCATTTTCTCTGTCTAAACAACAAGACAAATGAACAGTGAGAACAAGAAAATCATTTCAATATCAAAGGGAATTACTGTAAGGACGACAAAAACATAAAAAGCCCATAAACTGAACTCAAGCTTGTTGTCAAGCAGAATGCTCGTCCTATTCTCTTACCTCTTTTAATGAAACTTCAACAAGACTTGGAAGTTTGGATAAAAGTTCTTTAACTTGAATCAGCATCTGAAACGTAGACATTTTGATTAAGATCATGGGTCAATGACGTGATTATTTTGTAGGATCTATTGATTTATTCAAATACATTAAAAACACAATTCATAAAGGCAATAACCTTAACACACATCTTCCATGAATATGGAATGCCTGATATTGGGTCAATTGATAATCATGCGAGTCATTTGAGAAATTTATTTTTACATATTATCAGAATTATTGCACTAGAAGCACAAATTGATAGAGATTTTACCTCATTTAGTTTCATGATTTATTATGTTTACTGTTATGATATAAATTAACACATTCTCTAAATTGTGTGTGTGTGTGTGTGGGGGGGGGGGTGTTCTATATATATATATATATATATAAAAAGAGACTCCATATTGGGGCACAGAAGTTGCAAAGCAAACACTATAATATAATAAAGATCAGTGGAGTACCCCTGAAGTATTCATATCCCTTCATTTTTGTTCACATTTTGTTGTGTTGCAATCTTATGTTAAACTGTTCTCTTTGGGGGGGTTTTACACCAATTTACATTCCAAAACCCATAATGTACATTACATTCCAATACATTCCAAAACCCCAAAGATTTGTGACAACTTTGCAAAATTATTAAAAATGAAAAACTAAAATAATTACATTGCATTAGTATTCAGTGCTTAGTTTAAGCACCTTTACAGACACAAGCCTTTTTAGGTATGATGCACATCTGCATTTGGGGATTTTATGTCATTCTTCTCCTCAGATCCTCTTTAAGGAGTAGTTCACTTCAGAAATAAAATTTATTGATAATCTACTCACCCCCGTTTTTTGTAAATGCCATTTGACTTAGTCTTTGTACGTTCGCTTTGTAAACACTAGGTCGGTACTTCCACCTACATCATGCGTGACCTTTCAACGTAATTACGTAATTGTGACGTCTCAGCCTAGGCTGTACGTAGGGGTGTGGTTGGTGTGTATGTTTTTAGGTGCCGTCTGGAGGGGGCGTGGCCGACACACCTGACACTTGTTGGAGGCAGAATAAATGCGGTGGAGACTGTTCGTGAAGTGGCTCTTTTGGACGTTTGGTCTCCGGCATGGAGTTCGTCGGTCTGCGTTTTGCTGTCCTGTCCGACCCTGACACATTTCTTTATTATGTTATGTTGGTTTCGCTTGCGTTACAATAAATGTTTTGCTGAGAGTTGGCGCGTCTGGTCTCCTTTTTGTTGCAGCTTGAGAGGCGGCTGTAACAAATGGGGGCTCGTCCATAAATTAAAACGAATGCGTTAATCACGTGTATTAT
The DNA here is from genome assembly GCF_964197995.2 of Scardinius erythrophthalmus. Lineage (NCBI taxonomy): Eukaryota > Metazoa > Chordata > Actinopteri > Cypriniformes > Leuciscidae > Scardinius > Scardinius erythrophthalmus. The sequence continues at coordinate 39,061,691 of NC_138227.1, read as the reverse complement.
GATTTTCGTTTGATTAGTTTGAGGACATTTTGTGGGAGACGGACGTGATAATCCAACAGAACCATTTGTTCACATTTTTATGGGTAAGTGACTTTATGTAGGTGGTAAATGACAGGATGAGATTTAATTCATTCCCCTGTTAGGCTTTAGCAACGCTTAGCGTTGGTTTGTTGTTTTAGTTTGTTATTTTTGGGCAGACTCCTGGGCTGAGTACACTGCCGTGGTTTGGGAATTGGGCAATTTTGCTTATATCACTACCAGCGGTATTTTAGTGTTTAAAGGCGCTCGGCACTGGGGAGTTGCATGAAGATTAGGTTTAAGAAGATAGTGGGGTGGTATGGTTGTAGTGAGAAGGGGAAAGTATGAATGAATGCTCATCTGTTTTGACCACTTAATTTATCTTTTTTGTTGCCCATGAATTTGTGAATTAGAAATTTTGAATAAGAAAATATGGTATCAATTGAAGATTTTATTAAAGCTCCGTCGGCTGGCTAAAGGACAATTGTGGGAGCTTGTGGAACATTATGGTCTTTTTAGATGTAGATAAACGGTTAAAAAAGAATGAGTTAAAAACGGTTTTGAAGGCCAAGTTGAGTGAGAGAAACGTTTTGTCCATGTCAGATGTTGTAAAGATTACAGGGGAGATAAAAGAATCAGTGGACCTTTTTTCAGGTTTATCTTTTGATCAGAAAAAGGAGATCCTTGAAATGCAGCAAATGCATAGTCGAGAGATGGCTAAAGTAGTTAACGAACGTGAATTGGAATTGGAAAGGTTAAAAATGGACGATTCGCTTAAACGACGCGAAATAGAGTTATTGCAGCTTAAACATTCTCAACAGCTGGAATCGGAGAAGCTGTCAAGAGATTTTGAGTTACAAGTTTAACGGTTAAGGTTAATCGGTGAAGGTAAAATGCCATCGGAAGGTGCACCATCACAGGAAAGAGTATCACGTGCATTTGATGTGGTCGGGAATTTAAAATTGCTTCCTAAATTTAATGAACGTGATCCCGATGTTTTTTTCTCATTGTTTGAGAGTATTGCGGAGGAACGTAAATGGCCTATTGCTGATCGCGTGGTAATGCTTCAAAATGTCATTACGGGTAGAGCACAAGAAGCTTATATGGAACTTACGGTAGAAGATCGAAAAGATTATGATAAGGTTAAGTCTACTATTCTGAGAGTGTATGAATTGGTTCCAGAGGCGTACCGGCAGCGTTTTAGGAATTGGAAAAGAGGGGAACGTCAAACCCGTGTGGAAGTGGGGAGAGAGCTAACTGCACATTTTGATCAGTGGTGTGCTGCTTCGAATGTGAGTACTTTTGAAGAGCTGCAAGATTTGATTCTGTTGGAGCAGTTTAGAAACATCGTTACTGACAACATTGCTACGTATATCAATGAGAATAAGCCCGGTACTGTTACTGAAGCAGCTGTATTGGCGGATGAATTTATTTTAACTCATAGGAGTGGATTTGTTGATGTGCGTGCAGGTGGCGGTATTGGCTATAGAGAGAATTTGTCTCAGCAACGCTCACGAAAATTTGAGGTTGTGCCTCCTACTCAGAGATCAGTTAATTTTGTGCGAGGGAAAATTGATGGTAATGTTTGTCATTATTGCTTTAATAGTGGACACTGGAAAAACGAGTGTCCAGTGTTGGCAGGCAAATTGAGATCACGAGGTAAAAAGATACATTTTGTTCCCACGTTATTGGTAGAGACCGTGTCTGTTCCTGGAACTCTTCCAGTATTCCCTGATTGTGTAATGGAATCAAAAACTCTAAAGACCGATTCTCATTTAAATTATGCTCCATTTATTACTGACGGGTTTGTGTCTTTACCTGATGGTATTGACAAAGTACCAATTAGGATTTTGAGAGATACTGGGTCATCAGAATCGTTCATTTTAGAGTCGATCCTACCTTTTTCTGCCGCCTCAAGTGCAGAGAAAAATGTATTCAAGGTTCGTACACTTTTTCCAAGGTCAAATTCAAGCACTTTTCAAGCACTTTCCAGGTCCATTTTAAAGCTTTTTCCAGCACCTTACACTACCGTAAATTACATACCAATACATAGTTAAAATTATTATTTAGTGTTTTTATCACATCAAAAGAGATAAACAGACAAATGTTTCATAATATTGAGGCTGCACGATATTGAAGAAAAATGAGATATGCGATAACTCATTAAATAATGCGATATTCAATATGCGATACGATAATGCTTAAAGTGTGTCAAATTAACTTAAATGATCTTTAAAATATCTTTAAAATGATATAACCTACACATACGTGTTTCACATTCTTTTTGTGATAAGAAAATATCCCTACAACTTCAAGACAGTGAACATCAGTGTTCTGTAGCATAAGAAGTGTTATTTTAACATCACTGGGGTTTAGGGGTTCAGGTTATCCTACATTAGGTTTATTTAACAACAGAAACTGATTAATCAAATGTAAAAATAAACACTGCTTCACTGCATGAATTAAATATACTGATTCTTAATAAAGCTACAAAAGTTAGCCGATTCAGCCAAAAGCAGTGAGTGATTTTCTTTGTCTTTTGTTCATGACCCCAGTTATTGCAAGCCGTTGCGATATGCAATTATGCATATTGTAATATATACATTTGCAATATTTCGATATATTGTGCAGCCCTAATATTTAAGCCAATCACACGTTTTATTCTTCAAAATGTATCACTAAGTATATAGCCTAAAACATATGAATAATATACTTTTCATTATATTAATGTCCAAATATTGCTTACCAGATAATGTGATTTATAGGCTGTAAAACTGAATTAATTTCAAATATAAAGACTTATGATTTGAACAGAAATATTTGACAGGCCTTCCCGTTTTGGGACACATTCTTGATATAGACAAGGTTTGAACAATATCTGAGTGCACAGGCACCTGCCTGATAAATGTATTTCATTGCCAAGATGTCTTGGGCCAAGACATAACGTTAGCTAATACATTTACTGGAATAGAGCAGTGTAAATATTGCATAGGGCCATCCTAAACCTTACAGTAACAGTATACTACTTATGACACTGACTGATTTCAGTTCAGCAATCAACGACTGTTGTTATGCACTGGGCTAATGTTTGCAGGTTAATTTGCACGTTACAGTTCTGTAATTTTGGCAATGTTCACTATTCCACAAATGAACGTGACATAACGGACATGCAATACTTACATTACATTATCACACCAAGTACTCTCACTAATGGCCCTTTCAGATAGGACGCGGAACGCGCTGCGCTATGAAATGAAACCGATATATTTCAATGGCTTGCGCCGCGCGACTCGGACCAAAGCGGAGCTCAGCGAGCTCGGGCGCAGCCGCGGTCAAAGTTTAAAATAGTTCAACTGTTGCCGCTGCGTGGCCAATAAAAACGGTGCATCCAAACAACCGCGGAAATCAAAATGAAAACTCCGCCTACTTTTGCTCTGGCCAGCGTAACGAAAATCAATCTATATCTGATTCTGAAGGGCTACATTTTTTTCTCCATTTAATAAAGAACTATTTCGTCAGAAAGATATTTCTTGTGAAAGAAATACAGTTACAAATTCAAGCATTTTCAAGCATTTTATCCAAAATTCAAGCACTTTTCAAATCTTGAAAACACAACATCAAAATTCAAGCACTTTCAAGGATTTCAAGCACCCGTACGAACCCTGTGTATTGATAAGGGGGATAGGACTGCAGACGTTGTCTGTTCCTTTGCACAGAGTTCATTTGAAATCTGAGTCAGTGGAAGGAGAGGTAATCATTGGAGTGCGCCCGTCGTTACCTGTTAATGGTGTTTCTGTAATTTTGGGAAATAATTTGGCAGGGGGGCGGGTGTGGAGAGATGTTGCTCCTCCACCTGTAGTTCTGTTTACTCCATTGAAAGGGCAAACTGATGAATTAGGGTGTGATTTCCCTGAAGTGTTTGTGTCCTGTGCCGTAACGCGTTCAATGAGTCATACTTTATCATCCGATTGTGTAGAAGTGAAAAAAGTTTAGGTACCTGGGTTAACTGTTCTTTCTCCTATTACTCGTAGTGAGTTAGTAGCTGCACAGCGGAAAGATCCAATTTTACAACCTTTGTTTGCGGTTGTAGTGCCCCCTGAGGAGGTGGAGAATGTGGCAAACGGCTACTTTGTTCAGGAGGAGTTGCTGTTGAGGAAATGGAGTCATCTAAATGAGGATTCAGGCGGTGAGGCGATAATTCAGGTAGTGGTGCCAGATCAGTTTAAGGAGGTGGTATTAAGGGCTGCCCATGGTGATTTTGCAGGCCATTTGGGAGTTAAAAAGACCTATCACCGGGTTTTGCGGCAATTTTATTGGCCTCGTCTTAAAAAAGATGTAGCAACATTTATTAAAACTTGCCATACCTGCCAGATGGTTGGTAAACCTAATCAGGTTTTGAAACCTGTGCCGTTGTGTCCAATACCGGTAGTAAGTCAACCTTTTGAACATATCATGATTGACTGTGTTGGGCCATTGCCTCTGTCTAAATCGGGTAACTTGTATTTGCTCACAGTTATGTGTCAAACAACTTGTTATCACGCGGCATATCCATTGCGCAAGATCACCACTAAAGCTGTAGTTAAAGCTTTGACTCATTTCATTTCTATTTTTGGAATACCTAGGATTGTTCAGAGTGATCGAGGGACAAATTTTATGTCCGGAATGTTTGCAGAGATTCTGAAACAGCTTGGGGTGAAACACAACCCGTCCAGTGCTTATCATCCTCAGAGTCAAGGCGCACTGGAGTGGTTTCATCAGTCTCTGAAGTCACTGTTGCGTGCGTATTGTGTGGAATTGAACAGGGATTGGGAGGAAGGGCTGCCTTGGCTAATGCTCGCTGCTCGGGAGGTGACACAAGAGAGTTTGGGTTTTAGTCCAAATGAATTGGTGTTTGGTCACACGGTGCGGGGACCACTTGCAATTTTGCAAGATGAATTAAAGGGCAAGGAACCGCCTAAAAATTTGTCCGATTATGTTAGCGGGTTCCGGAGACGTTTGTTTCTTGCAGGACAGAAAGCGTGAGAACGTATTGGGAAGGCGCAAAATAAAATGAAGAGATTGTTTGATCGCCATCCGGAATGTCGTGTTTTTAGTCCGGGCGATCAAGTTTTGGTGTTGTTGCCTTACCCAGGTTCTCCATTTTGTGCAAAATTTTCTGGCCCTTATACCGTGGTACGGAGAGTTTCGGAACAGGATTATATCATTGCTACTCCTGATCGGAAAAAAAATCTAACCAGCTGTGTCATGCTAATCTGCTTAACCTGTTAACCGTTGCCAGAGCGCGGGCGCACTGAAGCGTTTTTTTTTATAAATAGTTCAAAGTTACTATCAGATTTAATGTTATACCTTGACAAACTATACATCATTACAAAGATATAAGACTCAAGTTTCAGAATTTGACCACTATTGTATTCTGAGAAACTTATAGCGACAGTTATTTCTTAATTTGTGTCAGGAGTTATGAAATGAAAAAATGAGTCGATACCTTTGATATGAATTATGCGCGTCAGCCGCTTTCATTCATAAAAAAACTCCCGTGCCGTCGTCATGACAGCGATACACAAAACAACGTCCTTCCGGGCTTTTAGCTAAAAAATTTGCAGATTTGGAGAAATATTGATATATTCTCATAGGTTTCCATCAGACTTCTATAGACAGGAATAATATTTATTGAATTTATACCCAAATGCGTCAATGTAATCATTATGAGCGTTTGCATACTCTGTTAATGTGTTTTCAATTCATACCAATAGCCTGAGGGCGCCCTCGCCGCCCTGTGCACAGTATTAGAACATGAAGAAGTGCCGTAATCATGTGACAATCTAGGAAGCCTCGAACACACACACAGCTAACAAGAGATCGCGCTGTAACTATGGCTGTAACATGGAGATACAGTCGTTTTGAAGACAATAAACATGTTTGCTATGATATTTGAGTTACCTGTGTTTTTCAATCCATGCCAGGTATTTCCATAATAATAGATTATATTTATAATGTAATGCTAATCTATATAGACTATCATTGTGCAGAACAGTATACAATAGTATATTTTCTGTCTGATTTTTTTATCTGAAGCCAAATTAGATCACAGAAAATTATTTAAAATACTCGATTTGCTTTATAAAGTAAGTTTATAAGCACAAACATGGTTTTAATCTCATAAATTGTCGTGTATTGATGGTGTGCTAAGCTAACATGCTAGCTAGCCCTAGGTGCACCTGCCACCTAGAAGTTATATTTTTATTATTTTTTGAATGCTTACTGAAATGTTTCTTTATTCAAGAAATGCATTTAAAACAGTTTAGAATGTAAGGGTGAACTTTGAGAAAAGAAATTAGTGACTGAAACCATATGAATAGCATGTGAATAGCCAGTCGTTAGTAACTATAATGCAGACAAAAGAAATGTATATTTAGAGCCATAGCCAGGCTGGAGAAGTGTGAATGTGTGCAGGGGGAGACTGAGACTGAATGGGGCTCGTTTGCACCACAAAACAATAAAGACAATATACTGCATAGATGGTAAGAAGATGACAATAAATATCAGTAGCATTTTAGCATCAAATCAAAATAAAGTCACATGACATGGTCTTGAAAAACATTTCACTAAATACAGAGTTTTGGACTTATTATCTTAAGATTTTAAACATAAAATGTTTAGACATGTGGCATTAGCTGTAGTGCATTTCTAGATTGCTCCAGGGCCAACTTCAATTTTATTTTCATGAGGATGTTTCATAAAAAATAATTTCTAATAACTTTACAAAACTTTGAAGCTATTTATAACAATTTTTGTCATTATGACAATAATTAATTCTACATTACAATAAACTGCCAGGTGTCAGCTTTCAAATGAGATCATACTTGTGCTTTTAGTACAAAGGGTTCATGAACTGTATCTGTTTCAGTTTGGGTATGTCATTTCTTGGGATTTTTCAAAAGTGGGGTTGCAGCTTAACAGGTTATACCTTATTTCTCCCGTAGCCCTGAGGTAAACCTAAGCCCTGTTTCTGTTGCCGTCACAGTCCTTGAGGAGTCTCATTTTACTGGGGAGCATGTGAAAGCACCTGGAAATAGTGAGTTGTTACCACGTCTAAGAAATTCTGAAGCACTTGGGAATTTGGAGAGTTTGCTAAGTCATCTGTCGGACGGGCATAGATCAGAATTAATGTGTTTAGTGGCTGAATTTCCTAAGTTGCTTGGAGATGTGCCATCGCGCACTCATCTGATACATCATGATGTGGACGTTGGTGATGCGTTACCAATACGACAGCGTTTTTATAGAGTTCCTCTTGAGAAACTGAAAGTATTAGAATCTGAGGTGCAGTATATGCTGGATAATGGCATAGCTCAACATTCATTTTCTAGTTGGGCATCGCCCTGCTGGTTGGTGAAAAAATCAGATGGTACACACAGATTCTATACTGATTATCGAAAGTTGAACAAAATAACTAAGCCTGATGTGTTTCCTCTTTCTCGCATGGAGGACTGCGTTGACCAAGTTGGTGCATCCAAGTTTGTGAGTAAGCTGGACCTCCTGAAAGGGTACTGGCAGGTGCCATTAACAACACGTGCCCGAGATGTAACTGCTTTTATTACACCCTCAGGGTTATACTTGTATTCCGTTATGAGTTTTGGGTTGCGAAATGCACCGGCAACCTTTCAGAGATTAATGAATCGGGTGATTCTGGGTTTGGAGGGTTGGGCTGTTTATTTGGATGACGTTATTATTTTTAGTGAAACTTGGAAGCAGCACCTTCAGCGTTTACGGGCATTGTTTGATCGTCTGGTTGAAGCACGCCTAACAGTCAATTTGGAGAAATGTGAATTTGCCCAGGCCACAGTAAAGTATTTGTGGAAGGAGGTGGGACAAGGCCAGGTACGTCCACTCCAAGCTAAAATTTTAGCGGTTGAAGGTTTTCCTCCTCGATCGACTAAAAAGGAGCTGATGCGGTTTTTAGTACTCGTTGGTTACTATCTGAGTTTTTGCCCTAATTTTTCAACTGTTGTTTCCCCACTGACAGATATGTTGAAAGGTTCCACGAAATTTGAATGGACTGTTAATTGTCAAAGGGCATTTGACAATGTAAAATTGTTACTGACGACAGCCCCAGTCCTCGCGGCGCCTAAGTTTGATCAGCCTTTTAAAATGCAGGTTGATGCAAGTTACGTAGGAGCGGGGGCAGTTTTGTTGCAATCGGACCGAGACGGAATGGATCACCCTGTATGTTTCTTTTCGCGAAAGTTTAATGTACATCAGAAGAATTATTCGGTAATCGAAAAAGAAGCTTTAGCTATGATCTGGGCGCTTCAGTATTTTGACGTCTATGTGGGGGGAGGCGCAGAGGTGCTGGTTTACTCGGATCATAATCCTCTGACATTTCTGCATTCATTGCAAAGCCCTAATCAGCATTTGATGCGGTGGGTTTTATTTCTACAACCGCATAATTTGAATATTCAACATATCAGAGGGATTGATAACGTCATGGCTGATGCGTTGTCTCATACGTTTGATATGACTACATAATTGTTGATTACGATGCTGTCGACTTTTCCTTTGCTTCCTACTGTATTCTTTATTACCTTAAATTGCTTTCAGGATCCAGATTGCTGGGGATGAAGATGTTGGGTAGGTGAGATGGAAGGATTAGTGGGTCGAGTTTGTTTTCTCAATTATATGTCAAAAGTTCTTCATGAATGTTATTTGATATCCTTAATGTTTGATGTGTTTTGATTATTTTTTTTTATTTTTTGTTATGGATTTGGGGGTTTTCAAGGGGGGGGGGTGTGACGTCTCAGCCTAGGCTGTACGTAGGGGTGTGGTTGGTGTGTATGTTTTTAGGTGCCGTCTGGAGGGGGCGTGGCCGACACACCTGAGGCAGAATAAATGCGGTGGAGACTGTTCGTGAAGTGGCTCTTTTGGACGTTTGGTCTCCGGCATGGAGTTCGTCGGTCTGCGTTTTGCTGTCCTGTCCGATCCTGACACATTTCTTTATTATGTTATGTTGGTTTCGCTTGCGTTACAATAAATGTTTTGCTGAGAGTTGGCGCGTCTGGTCTCCTTTTTGTTGCAGCTTGAGAGCCGGCTGTAACAGTAATGCGTGGCGCATCACAGAGCTAGTGCAAGATGAGCATTTGTGGTTAAAAAGTATTTAAATGTTTTTAGAAAATGACAGATGGTTTGGCTAAATAAGACCCTTATTCCTCGGCTGGGATCGTGTAGAGCCTTTGAAGCTGCATTGAAACTGCAATTTGGACCTTTAAACCGTTGGACCCCATTGAAGTAACTATATGGAGAAAAATCCTGGAATGTTTTCCTCAAAAACCTTCATTTATTTTCGACTGAAGAAAGAAAGACATAAACATCTCAGATGACGTGGGGGTGAGTAAATGATCAGAAAATTTTTATTCTGAAGTGAACTACTCCTTTAAGCCCTGTCAGGTTGGATAGGGACCATCGGCATATAGCCATTTTCAGGTTTCTCCAGAGATGTTTGATTGGGTTTCACTGAGGCACTCAAAGACATTCACAGAGTTGTTCATAAAAACTCTTGCATTGTCTTAAGGCCCAGGTGTACTTCATTTTCAGCGTTCTGCTCTGTCTCACGCAAAAGCCTTTCAAAATATTCTCCTTGGCCGTGAGCCCGGAAGGACGTTCTAGTGAGAAGATCTAGTGGACTTTGTTCTCAAGCACTCAAGTCACTCTCACATGCGCTGTTGTACGCACACCGCCTTGAACTGAATTCAGTAGTTCGGCAGCTTTATTTGCACACGCTTTGGGAATGTGCCTCAAAAAACCTTGGGTCATTGTAAACCCCGGGTAAGCGCAGTCCTGAGTTATCTTGCTTCACTGCTTATAATTTACCTGGGGTTAACAATTAATCCTGGGTATTTATAAACTGACGTTTCACACTGTACATTCCTAAACCCTGGGATAACATCCTTATTTGGATATTAACTGTGCATCGACATTCGACACACACAATATATGTACATAAAGGCTCTAGCATTGCGCATCCTCATACTATAAATTGCAGACTGTACTATCTAGTGTTTTCTTTTTTCTGAATGGACTTTAACCCTCAGAGGTCGGAGATCACGCCGGCGTGATCTACTCGCTTTTTTCCTTATGAGTTGAATTGAGACCCAAAATACTCTTTTGACTTTGATTTTACAAAACAAGTTTCATACATCAATCGATTCTGTTAAATGTGTATTATTTTTGTGTATACTCACAATAAAAACAAAGTGTTGTGCTTTTTGCCAAATAAAGAAAAATAAACGTGATGCGAGTTCTGCCTTCTATCTGCCAGTGTCGTCCATTCTGAAACGCGTCCGAAAATGAACAATAACTCAGCGAATACTCAGTCAAACAGGCAAACAGACATACAGGCATGAAGCTTGAATTCTCTTCTCTTAAATGAAGTAATTTATATAAAAAACAAATATTCTCATGTTGTGAAATCTGTATTAAAAGAGAGCGATTCCAGTCGACCTCATTAGAGCTAATTCAAATGTAATGTGACTCCGCCTACGGAGAGCGCGCACTATTCAAACGCAAATGAATGAGGCAATCCAAGCAAACCTGTGAACGCCCACATATCAGTTTATTCAGATCATTACTTTAACACCGTCTCAGCAGCGCTGTGAGCAATAACAATAATGAAAAAAGTACCTCAGAAGTGCGGGTATATATCGAGGAGCGAGCTGAGGAATACTGTAAGTTTTTTTTTCTTCTCACGTGAATCGGGTTTCTGTTTTTGATGAATGAACGGCAGAGATGCGCGCTGTTTACCACAGCTCGCAAAAAGACAGTTTAAATTTAAATCGCGTGTGTGAATGAATGAGGATGTTTTAGCAAACTGTATTACTATGAGTAAAAATCGACTGAAATATGTTGAAATATAATGTAGGCTATTTGTACGTATTTGTACGTAGCAATACGTATTAAACTGCAATTTTATATGCCCTAATATTTCATAAAAACAACGTTACAGTCAGGCGAAATATGAAAGACAACATTTTGTTGACTAGATTTGAGTACAGTTTTTACTGTAGAATATACTGCCACATAAGCTTTTGATGAAAAAAGTAGCCTACCTCAGAAGTGCGGGTAGGCTATATCGAGGAGCGAGCTGAGGAATACTGTAAGTTTTTTTTTCCTCTCACGTGAATCGGGTTTCTGTTTTTGATGAATGAACGGCAGAGATGCGCGCTGTTTACCACAGCTCGCAAAAAGACAGTTTAAATTTAAATTGCGTGTGTGAATGAATGATGATGTTTTAGCAAACTGTATTACTATACTGAGATGAGTAAAAATCGACTGAAATATGTTTAAATAAAATGTAGGCTATTTGTATAAGCAATACGTATTAAACTGCAAATTAACATTTGTATGCCCCAATATTTCATAAAAACAACGTTACAGTCAGGCGAAATATGAAAGACAACATTTTGTTGAATAGATTTGAGTACAGTTTTTACTGTAGAATATACTGAATATATAAAATAAGCTTTTGTTTAGCAATTTATATATTATATATATATATATATATATATATATATATATATATATATATATATATATATATAAAATAAAGTCATCAACTAAGATGTTAGCTGTTCCAATTTTGGCTATATTCAAACTAATGAATACATAGATAGGCCTAAGATGTAGGCCTATAATCTTTTTTTTTTTTACAAAGAAAGAGTACACTTGAAATATTGTTGAAATTTTAATTATTGTTGTAATTGTAACCTTTTTAATAAAATAGCAAAACATATTTACAAGATAGATGTAAGCAAAATCTTAAATGGTCAATATAAGTCTTCTTCTAATTTTTTGTCCTTGCATTGTGGCTCAGTCAGTCAGAGTCACACCTGAATGAATGGCTAATTATGCAGAGTCATTATGCATAATGGGTGGGACATTTTGTATTCCAAGGTGTAAACCACTCCTCGTTCACGCCCACTCGCATAATGGCTTTCCAAGCAAAACCTGTTTTACATCAATTTAAATCAATGTATTGTTTTATCTGAACGATAAAGCAAGACTATTTTCACATAATTTTGAAGCCAGAACTCGAAGGAAGAACATCCATTTCTCAAAAGTCTTATTCATGCATATTTATTATGAGTTTTGAGGTCTTCTTTCAGCAACTTTCATTTTTAATTTTTTCAATAACCACGCATAAGCATTATTCTCTTAAAAATAAAAAAATATACATGCATGGTGATCACATATTTTGGTAGCCCTGTTTGTGCTATATAGAGTGAATTTACACCTTTGCCATTAACATGTTTATAAATAACTGAAAAAAGCACAAATGTCAGAGCATGTCAGAACACCTCCAGTGCCCAGAAAACACCTCAGACTCCAGAGGGTTAAGGACTATAAAGGTAGGAATGAAACTGTCTCTTCACTCCAAATGGTGTGTTTTCTGTTGCCATTTGACATATTTCTCATCAGAACCCTGGGTAAAAAGCGGTGCTAACCCCACTTCTAAATTACAAGTGTGAAACAATCCTTTGCCCAGGGTCAAAAGTGCGGTTTAGAACGATAATAACCCGAGTTTAAGCCCTAAACTGTTTCTCAGACAGCATGTATCCAAGAAATAAATAACTGGATGTCACAATTTTTTACAGCTCAACCAAGATAAAGCAGAAGTTTTGATTATTGGATCAAAAGCACAGAGAGAGAAATTAATTCCCAAACTTAATATATTAGGACTAAACCTAAGCCATGAGTCGAAAAACTAACTTCAAAGCTCATATGAGCAGTATTACTAAAACAGCATTTTATCATCTGAAGAAGATTGCTTGAATGAGACCTTTTCTCTCTCTGAGTAACACGGAGAGATTAATGCATGCCTTTATAACTAGCAGGCTTGACTATTGTAATGCCTTCCTTAATGGTCTACCAAAGACTACAATTAATCAGCTACAATTAATCCAAAACTATGCTGCTCGAGTACTGACACACATCTTAAAGTCATTACACTGGTTACCCTTTAGTTGTCGTATTGATTTTGAAAACTTTTAATAATTTATAAGGCATTATATGGTCTCGCAGCAGACTACCTCTCAAAAATGCTTTCAGCAAGGATCCTCAGATCCTCAGTTTTCTTTTAGCTGTTCCACAAAGTAGAACCAAAAGATTTGTTGATGCTGCTTTAAGCCACTATACACCTCACCTCTCCGCTGGAACAACCTTCAGGAGGAAGTGAGATGTGTAGAAAATATTGACTTTTAAATCTAACTTAAAAACACAGTTTTAGGCTCTCTTTCTTTTAATGTCTTCTTAACACTGAACCCTCAAATCTTATGATTTTATGATTAGGTTTTTCCATGTCAACTCAACCAGAGGTCACCGGCTCAAATGTTTAATTTTGTCAATATTATTCTGGTGAAAGACATATATAAATGAAGAAGAAAGCCAAAATATTAAATGTCATGGATGAATATTAACGGAGTAATCCAATATTTTGTAAAGGAGGGTCAAAATGACAATTTTCACCTGAGATTTGGAGCCAAATTACAGGGGGTAAAATGACTTTCAAAGAGATTGGTAGGTCTGTTAGTAAAATCTGTTGGCTTTAGCAATCTTTGTTGCATTATATGCCAATGATGACAGTTCAAAAACAGGAAAAAGCTTTGCATGCCTGTAACTCGAGAAGTATTAAAGATATGTTAATATCCTTTTAGATTTTGGTTCTTAAAGGTGCCGTATGTAATATTGACAGCTAGCGGTTGAAATGGGTACAGCAGTCCAAATACAAAATATTGGAGAGAGTTGTTTCCCTTTCCTCCTCAGACTCGACGCTAACATGGGTTGCCAAGATTTAGGACTCGCAACAGGAATGAGCGCAATGGACAGTGGAAGGCGATGAGCCTTACACTAAGTTTATGAGTTGATTTATCTGCGTTTTAATATGCCTTTGGTCAAAGAGATTTTTAGATGAATGCCAAGGATTTTTAGTCAGGTAGAATCTGCGATCTCTGACCCAGATCGCTTTCTGGCTTCCGTGGCTGTTTACGCTGTTTCCCGCCAACTGGTGACCTGTGGTGTCGAAATACTTTTGGGTAAATTGCCTGTGGGCGGGATCACAGAAAAAAAAAAAAAAAAAAACAGACATTCCAACTCGGAACGCAGATTTCTAAGTAGAATAACTGTAGTATTGCTTTTCTGAGAAACAAGTATGTGAACTTAGCGTTTTTCCTAAATATCTACAAACATAATATGATATTTATATGCTTTAGTACAGTAAAAAAAAAAAAAAAAAAAAATACATGCAGCACCTTTAAACTTTTCTTCTGGTATCTTAATTTTTAAGGCCCTATATTGTTAATTTCCAGAGATATATGGACATGTAAGGGTTAATGCCCGACGAGGTGTCCATTATCAGGTTTTAATGGACGACGGCGAGGCGTGAGGTTGCCTCCGCCGAAGTCCATTAAAACCTGATAATGGACACCTCGAAGGGCATTAACCCGCTTATACCATGGTTACTTACGAAAGAAAGAAATATCTAATCAATTAATAATACTTTAATGTGTTTTAGAGTAAAAATCGTGAGGGTTTTTATCTATTAAGTCGAGCGCACTATTTAATATCTTCTGTATACAGGCCACAGCGACCCGACCGCAGCAGTTGATCAGTGAGTTTGAGCCAGCGCAATCATTTAGAACTGTCATCAGGCAAATTGACGGGACGCCTTTCCTAGGTGTCCATTATCACGTTTTAACGGACACCCTGCAGCCAATCAGAATCGAGTATTCACCCAGACCATGGTATAAATGTGGATATATGTGGGTCAGCATACGGCTCAGCCGGCTGATATTTATTTCTTTTAAAGAGGAATGTCTGAAGAACAAATTATGTTGAAACCTTAATATCCTTCTAGATTCTGGTTCCTTAATAAACTTCTCTTTTGGAATCTTCATTTTAAAGATATGGGGATGCGCAATGTGACTGTACAAAAAAATTGTTGAATTTTACCCAAAATAAATAATAAATGATTAGATGTTTCAATATCTATGTATTTGTGTGTACTTGAAGAGCATTCACCTGGTAAGCAAACTTTCTGTGCAGTTTCTTCTGGTCTTTGAACCAGTCCATTAACTCTTTCATGAACTTCAGTGTAACTTTCCCATCTTCAAGTTTAGGTCCAGTATAGTCATCCTCGATCACTGGTGGCAGAGTATAAAAAAAGGAATTAAGAAAAAATAAGAAATTATATTTCTTTTTAGCCTGCAAAGAATTTTACAGTTAATTATTAATTTCTGCAACAGGTCAATGTCAACAAAAAGTGTCCATCAACTAATTACTCAATAATACCATAGCACTTTTTGCTGCCTTGTCAAAACAGAACATTGTCGATAAAGATTTATAATAGCTGACCCAATTATTAGAATTTTTGTTAAGTCACCTTATTTAAAATTTAATGTACCTCAATGAAATCAGCTTTTCCATGAGAATAACATTGGCATTTCCCCTCAGATGATATATTTGTATGACTGACATTCACTTTTGTGACACAATTAAGTACGGAGTAATAATAATTAACAAAAATTACTTACTATAGGGTTGAGGTTGGTTCTTTGTAATTATGCATAATGTACAGTTATTACTATAATTAGTACATGTAATGTGTGACAAGGACAATGTAAAATAAAGCGATACCAAAAAATTTAATAAATCCGTTACTCCAAACACTTACTCATGTTCTCGATGTCTAAAGAGTCGACTACTGATCGTTTGAGCTCGTCGCTGGCGATGGCCCGTTCAAAGGCCTTCTGTTTGACAATCTTATTGCATTCCTGGTATTTCATCTTGGCATCTTTGTCATTGGGACGAACTCTAACTACCTGAAAATGACAATGGCATGAAAAACCTTTACAAACAAAATTAGTTATTGAACTTTTGTGTGCCGAACTGAATTGTGTTTTAAGACAAGAAATTATATTTCAAGGATCAATTAGGGAATTTTTCAGCGAGGCACTATTCAAAAGGTATCATTTCACTAATACAGTATTGTACATGCAGTGCATCCAGAAAGTATTCACAGCGCTTCACTTTTTCCACATTTTGTTGTTACAGCCTTATTCCAAAATGGATTTAATTTATTATTTTCCTCAAAATTCTACAAACAATACCCCATAATGATAACCTGAAAGAAGTTTGCTTGAAATCTTTGCAAATTTATAAAAAAAATAAAAAAAAAAATAAAAATAAAATCACGTGTACATAAGTATGACACTAAAAAATGAGCTGAGGTGCATCCTGTTTCAACTGATCATCTTTGAGATGTTTCTACAACTTGATTGGAGTCCACCTGTGGTAATTTCAGTTGATTGGACATGATTTGGAAAGGCACACACCTGTCTATATAAGGTCCCACAGATAACAGTGTATGTCAGAGCACAAACCAAGCCATGAAGTCCCAGTAATTGTCTGTAGACCTTCGAGACATGATTGTATCGAGGCACAGATCTGGGGAAGGGTTCAGAAAAATATCTGCAGCATTGAAGGTCCCAATGAGCACAGTGGCCTCCATCATCCGTAAATGGAAGAAGTTTGGAACCACCAGGACTCTTCCTAGAGCTGGCCGCCCGGCCAAACTGAGCGATCAGGGGAGAAGTCAGGGAGGTGACCAAGTCTCCGATGGTCACTCTGACAGAGCTCCAGCGTTTCTCTGTGGAGAGAGGAGAACCTTCCAGAAGAACAACCATCTCTGCAGCTCTCCAGCAATCAGGCCTGTATGGTAGAGTGGCCAGACAGAAGCCACCCCTCAGTGAAAGGCACATGACAGCCCGCCTGGATTTGCCAAAAAGCACCTGGGACACTTTTGGCCCCCATTGTACCAATTGAGCATCGTTTAAACGCCACAAGTGACCTGTGTATAGTTATAATGTCCATCCGTTTATGACCACAGTGTACCATTTTCTGATGGCCTCTTTCAGCAGGATAACGTGGCATGTCACAAAGCTCAAAACAACTAGTTTCTTGAACATGACAGTGAGTTCCCTAAACTCAAATGGCCTCCACAGTCACCAGATCTTAATCCAATAGAGCAGCTTTGGGATGTGCTGGAACGAGATATTCTCATCATGGATGTGCAGACGACAAATTTGCAGCAACTGCGTGATGCTATCCTGTCAATATGAACCAAAATCTCAGAGGAATGTTTCCAGCACTTTGTTGAATCTATGCCACAATGAATTCTGAAAGTTCTGAAGGAACAAGGGGGACCAACCCGGTACTAGCGAGGTATACCTAAAAAAGTGGCCGATGAGTTTATACTTAATTTCATATGAGAAATGACAGGTCAACGAGACATTCATTCAGAACAGAGATGTTTTCCTCCCAACATTAACCTAGCACATAATAATCACAAGCTAATATTGAGCTATCACATCCAACCAAAAATCAAAAGTAAAATAAGAAATTGTATTTTACATAAGTCAAGTCACCTTTGTATATAGCGCTTCATAGAATAAAGATGGTTTCAAAACAGAAAGTAACAAGAATATAAAGAGTCTTACCGTTTCGTAGTCTTTGAGCGCTGCTTTAAACTTGCCCAGGGCCATGTTGGAGGTGGCTCGCCGATAATAGCCCTTGATGTAGTTCTTGTCCAGCTCCAGGGCTCGGGTGGCATCCGCCAGCGCGTAGCCATAACACTCTGTGCGCAGGTACGCCAGACTCCTGTTACTGTAGTAGACGGCATTGGTCGGGTTTAGCTCCACTGCTTCTGTGTAATACTTGATGGCGTTCTCATAGTCCTTATCTGAAATAAGAGCATTAGACCATTAATGCTGCCATGACACAGAATTGATACCTCTAAAATATGTGAGATAATCAATGGACTCGTGGATTTCCTATGTTACTTAAGATGTTAACTAAGGCAAGTATCACTCAAATATGAAAATCTTTTGTCATCATTTACTCACCCTCATGTCGTTCCAAACACATAAAACGTTTGTTAATCTTCGAAACTCAAATGAAAATATTTTTAATGAAACCTGGGAGATTACTGTCCCTTCGTTGATAGTCTATGTCATCAAAACACCTATTCACTTGAATTATGCACTCACAGTGATTATTTCTCTAAAAATTTTGTGTTTATCTGAAGAAATAAAGTCATATACATTGGGGATGGCATGAGGGTGAGAAAATGATGAGAGAATTTTCATTTTTGATCACTTTAAAGTTGTCATTTTTTTTTTTTTGTCTTTTCTTCCCTAATGTGATGAATAACGAGTGAAACTGCTTCTTGAACAAGAACAATTTAGGTTGATTTTCTATGGAGTTTAAATTGATTTCTATGGAATTTTTTCCTAACCTTATTAAATGTCATCTTTCATGTGAAATTCTAAAACACCGCTGTGTGTTGCTCAGAAATGGAAACTTTGTTTGAAACGATTTTCCTTGTTGAAAAAGTCAATATTGTGTCTAAATGTAAGTTACGAAAGGGATAATGTACTTCCTCTGCTTTGCATCGGGGTCCTGATCACCCAGTCGAGGTTTATTCTGCGATAACAACTGGCTGGATGTACATTATTCCGCTTATTACATGGCTACTTGCCACTTAAGTAAATAATTAGACATTAAATATTGATCCGAGTTGAAATATTTTATTAGTTCTTTAAACGCAAAGCTTCTGCGGAGAAAGCAGTTGCTAGCGTGGCAAGTTCAAACTAGACGGACATTTAAGGGATACGGTATTCAGTCATTCCACCTATTACACAGTATTTCGCCAGATAAATAATGATAGGGATAAGAGATATTCATTTGAAATTAAACCGTTTTAACATCTTACCTGTTTATTATAATCTATATTATAATAATATTCATAATATATAAATAATAATATGTTTATTATAACCTATAATCCATTACAGTGTACAAAACAATAGTCGCAAAATGGCAGCAGATGCGTTTGTATTAAACGAGAGAGTGAGTCCGGATAACCGGATTACATAGGCCTAATTAAATAACTGTACACAAAATATTGATTTGACTGGGTTTTAATATTTTATTAGCTCACCAAACGCAAAATTTTCAAGAGGAAAAACCGTTCCTAGCAATCCTATAGCACTGACTTCAGTGACAAATACCTGGATGAGCCTGTGTTATTAGTTTATACTGGTTGTTATCAGGGAATAATGTATCATTGGATGGCACGATTGACCAATCAGAATCAAGTATTCCACAGAGCCGTGTAATTAACGACCTGGTCATTGAACTGTTATATAAAATCAATGTCACATTTGCAATCGTGCTGATATTAAGAAAAAAATGTCCTCTTGGTCGTGTGAAGCTAAAGTATATCATATGTTATATAAACACAAAACATTTTTGCCACAGTATGTTTCTATGCGAGTTTCTTTGTGTGTGAACTGAAAAGCATGTTTAAGCTTTTCAGTTTACCATATTCGATGTGCATGGATCAATTATCTAAAAGTGAATAAAAGCCTAAATTTAAACTGTTCATCATATAAAGCAATTATGTCTTGACTTGGAATAAACAGCTTGTTCACATGGATCACCTTAACAATGTTTTATTAACTATTTGAATCATGAAAGTTTTTGTTACAATGGAGGTACAGAAATCTCTCAGGTTTAATTAAATATATCTTCATTTGTGTTTAGAATACGAACAAAAGTCTTATGGGTTAAGAACAACATTGCTAGGGATGTCCTGAGCCGAATTCAAGATCCAATATGGGGGCCGATTAAGCATTTTATTAACTGATCTCTATCGGCTAGGCTATCCTAAGCCTGCATCTTTATTTTACGTCTGCTAATCACATCATGCGATGTTGTGTAGTAGGTGACAGAAAATTCACTTTCAAGTGAGTTAGCCAACCGTCATTAAACAAAAAAGCAGCTCAAATGTGTGCAAGTGTGTAGTGTGAGAATGTTCAATTGCGTCAAACACATATTCAAGCTTCCATGTTTAGCATATGATGCCCATGTTTTTAATGAATCACTTGAAAGTCATTTATTTACTGTTTATTTTTATTTGCCATCAGACTGTCTGAGACGTTGTTAACTTGTTACCATGGTGCGTTGCTATGGGCGACTGGAGACTCAAGTCTGAAGCTATACTTGCTTCAGACTTGACTGACCGACTGGAATTCTGAGACTGCAAGATACAGCTTTCTAACCTAACAAAAAGTTTATATCAGTAATCCCATATTCATAATTCTGACCACACAGTCTGTTTACAATGTCTGCTCATTTAAATCTACTAATGCCTTTATACAGAAGAGCTGCACGATTCTAGATAAATTGAGAATCGTGATTTTTTTTGTTTCAAACTGAGATCACGATTCTGAACAGACAACTAAACATAATACCATGTAATTAACTAGAGGATCAAACAGAATGTTAATTGCTGCAGTCTACTTAATGTTTAATTAATCTGAATGAATGAATGAATGAATAATTCAATGACTCACACATAAAAACTTCACTCATTTCATTACTGGATGAATGAGCGTTTTTTGAACGAATCTCTTGAATGAAAGAGTCACTTGTCGCCACCTGATGGCATAATAATGTAATTGATACAATCATACATACATATTTGTAGCACCATGTCACATTCAAAAATGTATTTACTCTATTTTGATCGGTACTGTAGACATTAGTGTATAAGAACTATAAACAACTTTTATCCTAGTATTTATGTGATAATATGAATATTTTTAACACAGAAATAATGATACTGTGTGTTTGAAAATACTCTCTCTGGGTCAGCATCAGCACCAATGCAGATTTAAATATTCTGCTGTGATTGAGTTAAATGTTGAACAGGTGAATCACATGGGTGTTTGAATCGAGATCACAATCTTTTAACGATTTATTATGCAGCTCTATTAAACACAGCATATTAGGGCTGTCACAATACTTCGATTAAATTGTCAATTAACCAACAAAGTACCGAAAGAGAATCCATAAACCACATTATTAGACTATTTTCTAAGGCTGTATGATGTACTAAAACCATTTATAAACCATACTATAGCATTGTGCTATTGTGAATTGACAAAGGCAGCGATTCAATTAAACAAATAAATGCCCTGCGGGTTTAAAATATATATGCTCTTTAATTGCATACTGCTCTACATGAACTGTTATTATTTACATGCGTGAAGCACGTCTCAAACTCCATCTCTATGCTGTGAGTTCAGGTTGCTTATAGTGTTTATTTAGGAACGCAGTGTGTGCCATTACATCAGATTTGTAAGGTAAATCATTTATAAACCTACGCCAACCACATCAACATGTTTCTAAATACGCGAATGTTCATCGCAACTTCAAAATAAAGGTTTAAACCCTCGCTCTGAGTTTGCACGCTTTAATGTCCACATATTCTTGTTCAAGAAATGACAGTGGCTGTAGAATTTCTATCATAAAGAAGTGGCCAAATATTAAAGATTAAGGTAACATTTTAATTAAATGTTGCATGGTCAATATTAAACCATTTGTAACAACAACAATCACCAGGACGTTGGCGCCCTCTGCAGGCATTTGTTATAACACAATGCCCATAAGATGCTTGTTTATTTTATTAAAATTAACAGTATTATTCTATAAAACCATATGAACACTTGCTTTTGAAACTTTATTTGAACCAAAAATTATAGCCTCATTGTTATTATACATGTATTTTAAGTCATTTTAAAGGCTATTGTTTGCTTAGGTCTGTTTTTTTACCACAAAAAGTCAATTGCATGATTAATCGTCAAAATATTCGACCGATTACTCAATTACCAAACTAATCGTTAGTGACAACCCTATTCTAAACCTTAACAAAAAGTAGTCTTTGAGAATGGCTAAATATATATCCAAACCCACAATCTAATAAAAGTTAGGTCTAAAAACAACTAGAGAATTCACAAGCCTCTTTATATAGAGCTATACTGGCATCTAGTGCAGTGGTTCTCAATCCTGGTCCTGGGGACCCACAACTCTGCACATTTTATATGTCTCCTTTATCTGACACTCCCAGTTCAGTTCATAGAGCTCTTTCCTAACGAGATGATGATCTGAATCAGGTGTGTTAAATGAGGGAGACATACAAACTGTGCAGAGCTGTGGGTCCCCAGGACCAGGATTGAGAACCACTGATCTAGTGGTTACAGCATGGCACCATGTTTTTTTTTTTTTTTTTACTCCCACAAGATGACACTAATCTGCTCTAAAAAATGATGTTTAAAGGCCTTGTCTCTATTTTAACATGAAATAATTCTTTAATTAGTAGGAATAATAAAATCATAATTATTGCATAAATATAATTAAACATTAATATTATGTGCCATTAAATTCTCTCAAAATAAAAAAATAATAATTATATTTAGGGCTGTGGCGATTACTGCAATTCTGTAGTACCGTGAAACTGTCAACCACTGAGGAATGCAAGCAACCACAATGTTCACAGTTTTTTCTTTTTTTTTTTTCATAAGGTTATGCCCTTCTTCTTTTACACTTCATGCATGTGTATTGAATGTTAAATAAGTTAATAATGATAACAAGGGTGAAGAATGTTTTTTTTTTTTTTTACAAGCATGAAATGAAATAAAATAAAATAAAGGATTGAATAAATAGGGAAATAAAATATACAAAGTGGTGTTATAAATTATTAATTAATAAATGAATCAAATAAAATAAAATAATTAGAAATAAATTGTGTGAAAATTGAACATGTATTTCGCGGTTTTAATTTGATTAATTCGATTCGAATTTCAAATGCTAGAAACAACCACAGTTTAACTAAAGTTTAATGTTCTTCGGAAACACGCATAAGATTTTTTTTAAAAATCTATTGAAAAAAATTATGCTGATTTTTCCGGATTAAATTTCGTGACGAGTGCAGACAAATCAGTGACATCAATGAATGAGTGACATATGACTCCACTGGCTAACGAGGGTGTCAAACTGGTGCACTGATTTCACATCATTGTAATATTTATTTGCTGTTATCAGAGCATTTTCATTGTACAGTGTAGTGATGACAGTGAAACAGCATTATTACACAATCAACATCTAGCCTGACAGTTCATAGCAGGACTCAACAAAAGCATTTATTATCTCATCTCTCCTCGTCATCGATATATGTTGAGTAAATAAATCAGAAGTATGATTAAATAACAGTAAAGTCTGATGAAGAGTGTATCATGTGTCTGTCTGTCTGATTCATCATGTGTTGCTCATGCTCATCTCACTCATTTCCCTACTATTAATCTCATCAGCACTTATAAAACCGCAAACTCCTCCAACACAGCCTTATCCAGTCAATATTAATCCAGTCTTTTATTTACAGTGGGTACCTGATAAGCTTTTACCTTTAAAATAGTTATTCGCCTTCTCCTTGAGTTTCTCTGCACTGGAATTCTGCTCTTCTTCCGCCATCTTCTCACTGCCGTTTTCCGTCATGCTGCCATGAGGACGCGAAGAGCTGTCGCAAACACTTGCTAAAGGGTCGTAAAGCGCTGTTCGCCTACCCTCTAGAACAGTCTCCAGAGCAACAACATGAGTTTGATATGAACGATATGAACTTGTGCAAGTTATTGCAAAATTTTGTGAATTACTTTCTCCACTTTTTAAAAATCCAAATAAATTAAATAAATAAATACAATCAAAATGCATAATAATTTATAAATTAGAAAAGAAGATGTCGTTAAATGCATAAAAAGGATAATAGCCTACACTTCGAAATTAAAAACATTTCGTTTGATCTCGGCGAAGAATTTAAAGGTAAATTGGTTAGCCATGTGGTGTCTGTGCCTATAGTAGACAATGTGTAATGTTTTGCCTATGCCTGTAGGGGGCACAACAGCTTTATTGTAGATGTTTGAGTGGGTCATGTCTAGTGTTTCATATTATTTACCTTTTCATTTTATTTAATATATAAATAATTTATAAACATTACACTTTGTGTTAAATTTAACCTATTTTTCTCCCAGGAAAAAAAGGCCTTTTTCAAGACGTTGAAAAAGACGTTTTCAGAGTAAAAGTACCAATCACCCTGAATTCACCCCTATATGATCCATTCAGAATAACGACAAGACAGACCAGTGATTTAAAAAGATCTTGCATCACTTTTACACGTGATTTTTAAAACTTTTCAACCTTTCCGTCAAGGTTAAAAACAGACCTGCAACAAAAGACAGGGAACAACCAAATTAGATTTCCCAAACTTCAAGCACACAAACTCTTTTATGACATAAAATGAATTTATTTATAAACAAACTAACTAAACTATACATACAAAGCAACAGACTTTGGGATGGAGCAAGGCCAAAATAAATACTAAAACAATGACAATATCAAAACCTGATTCTACCAAAAATTCTAATTTTGTTGTTGTAACCGACTTTTTATGTAACATAAAACAAGGGAATGCTGTTTTAACTTGAGTGAGTTACAATGACCCAACATACAATTTCCATTAAAGCTCAGGATGGACACGTTCACACATGCGCACCTGCTAGTGATGGGCGCTGCTTCATGAAGCTGAAACCTTTATGAATCTTTTGTTTCGAATCAGTGGTTTGGAGAGTGTTTCCAACTGCCTAAGTCGCATGGTTTCAGTAAACGAGACTTTGTTACGTCATAACTGTATCAAAACGTTTTGGGATTTCAGTGGTTCACCACTGGGGACAATCTGTGTGAACCCATGAATCATGCAGATTCACTGAGATCACCCCCACCAGTCTAAAGTACAGTGAAGATTAGGCAAATTAGTCCTGTGACGTAGGACTCACAACAGGTTTTTAAAAATGCTGGTTGAAATGAAATGCTTCGTGGAGTCAATCAAAATGTGGCATGAACTCAACCAATCAGCATGTTCAGCGCCCAAGTCCCACCCACCAAAGTTCCTGAACTTTAGCTATCAAGCAGGGACTTTCTGAGAGGGACATTTTTACCCGGAACTTCCGGGTCATTTTTAGACCCTGGTTCCTGCGGTTGAAACACACAGAGTATCCCACACAAAAGTCCCTATAGTTCCTGGGGAAAGTTCCTGCGGTGGAAACGTGGCTAATGTCTATAGAGTGTTGCAGGTACAGTATGACATCACTTTGTAGGCCAAAACGCAGAGCGAGTTGCATTTTAGCACTTCTTCGTCCCAAAGTTTTTTGATCAGTGGCTGAAATAAGGTCTGTGGTGAACACAAGCTCAAGACACTTTCACATTTGATTAAAATACATCAATAATACACCAGTTGTGTGTTTTGAAAAAGGTGGTTGCTATAAAAACATCATCATGCTGAAAAGGTAAACTCAGCCCCCTTCTACATCCTCATTATGCTCATTATTGTGCTTTTACAAACTATTCTGACTCAAACGTTCTGGGAAAATATTTTTTTAGAATAAAACTGAAAGAGTTGTGGGAAGCTCAGTGATTGTGACGTTGAAGTCGTGGGACTGTGGTGTAGTTCGTTCATAGCCTTCCTTTAGCTTTTTACTTCTGATGACTGCATTTAGTCTTCAAACTTCATAAAAGTTCTGTTCATCTGTGATAATTATCTTGATGGACAAAACATGTAAGTATCATAAACTTTTGTTTATCATGATCACAGAGATTGTTTTTAGAGATAATCCAAAATATGGAAAAATCCTATTGGGTTTTTCTTGAGGGAAAATCCCAAGAAATGCGAACTACCGGTTGGCCTAAAGAGACGTCACACCTGCACCACTCTATTACCTGAGTATGACGTGTCTAGAGTTTTATACATTTGTTGACACTTTAATGAGGTATTTGTATAATTAAAAGGAATAATAGAAGTTAATAGTCTCTGTTTAGCTGACCCATCCATAGAACAAACAAAACTATTTTGCTTCAATGAGAAACTGGAATTTGGGGTTGTTAAACACATTAGGTTCTTCTTCTTATTGGCAAACCGCACTAAACAGTGCATTACTGCCATCTGCTGGTAACTTGGATCAGAAACACTTTCCTGATCAGATTTCCTCCCCCTTCCCACTCCCAGCCAGAAAAGAACCAGAAGCCCAACCAGCGCTGTGTGTTCAGCATGTTCAGCGTGTTCAGTGTGTTCAGCGTGTTCAGGTGTTGAACCTCCAGCACCAAACATTACAGCCTTGAGAAAGAGAAGCACCTCTATTTTTACTCATACTATAATACCTAAAATGACTCTAATCCCATACTTTCCTACCTATTTCTACACATAATATATACACCTTGCACACTCACATCTTTGTACCCTCCTATATTATATTCTATATTATACTCTATTTATTAAACTGGTGTTATTCAAGAACTGAATCAATGCAGTAACATTACTACATCCCATATCTAACACATTAACCCTCTGGGCTTCTTCGTAAATGGGTCACACTTAGCTTCCTCCCGGTCAAAAACGGACGAAGCCTAAAAATTTAAAGGTACAATATGTAAGAATTTTGCATTAAAATATCGCATAATCTCAAGGCCAGTGTTATATATTTTGTTAAGTTGATTACTTACAATATCCCAAATGTTTCCGACAATTTTTTAAATCGTGAGAAAATTGCGATTTTAACCAAGGAAACGGGGCGTTAGAGCAGGGGGGAGCTGGGAGTCGCCAGTCAATTGCATCATATCCGCGTTACCCTCGGTTTCCGCTTGTACTGCGTGGAGTCAGAGAAAGTCTAATGAGGGGAGAAGTGCCACTCAATAAACTTCCGGTTGCAGTTCCACTCTTGTTCCATATGAGGGCACTCACATGACAAGTGCCACTTGAATCAATCAAAATCCACTTTTCTCAGGATATAATTTTTTGTCTAGTAATTTGAATGTTGTTTTCGAAAGGGGATGCAAAGAAATTACACATTGCTTGGTGTTAGATTTTTTAGAGTCACTTATTTGCTTTAAAAAGTCTTTCAAAATGTCAATGACGTCAGAATGCTGACTTCATTAGCAGAATGCTAGCGTGTTATGGGCAACAACAACTCAACCTGTAAGAAATCGAAAAGAAATAAGTACTCGTTCTCGTTCATTCAACTTTCGATCTATAACCCATGTTGAACTTGCAAAACCTACAATCAAATCTGAGATTTCTCAACAGCAATCGGGTGAGGGAGACAAATTTAGCCGTCTAGCCCCATTGACTCCCATTCATTTTGCACTCATGGCGAGCGCCCCCAGTGGAACTCTGATTGGAACTACAACCAATAGGACTTAATAGGGCGTTGGAGTGAACAGGCTTTCCGTAGACGGGCTTTGGTGGAGTCCTGGACAAATGCGGAAGTTGTAGTTGTAGCGTCTATCAAGCAACAATCGTTAGCTTGTATCTTGCAGTCGTTATGGAACACAATTATTCTTTACCAATTGCAGCTGGTTCTGTCGACAAAGCATGCTTAATTTTATATTTTCCAAATGTAGCATTCGGTAATAGTTATGTTTAAGTATTATTGCTTTAGATTTGTGTTTAGTTTATTGACATTGTTTATCACGTCTGGTGTTTATGGCCATGTAAATAAATATAGCATGTGTTATAAAGATTAATCAGTATTTTGGCAAATGATGTGGGTATGTTCGAATGTACTTTTACAACAATTGTTTAGAACACGTAAAACTGCGCCGCGTTATCACGACAA
This sequence comes from Scardinius erythrophthalmus, assembly GCF_964197995.2. Lineage (NCBI taxonomy): Eukaryota > Metazoa > Chordata > Actinopteri > Cypriniformes > Leuciscidae > Scardinius > Scardinius erythrophthalmus. The sequence continues at coordinate 39,034,068 of NC_138227.1, read as the reverse complement.
TGAAATTGACATACAGTAACATCTATGATAACCAATTTAGTATTAAAACTTACTTTTCTTGCGGTTAATTCATTTTAATGAAATAAAAGTGTGATGAGGTTCAAGAGTCAGGAAGGAAGAAGACAGGGGTCGGCGTGACTGGGACTCGTACTTTATTAAAATAAAGCAAAATAAACAAAAGTCGTGCACAACGCGCATTCACCTTGGCAACCGCAACGGCACAAAACAGTTAAAAAATGAGAGCTCGGATCCACCAGTTTTCTTTCTCTGCGTCCAATTTTCTCTTCAGTCTCTCTCTCTTTCCAGCGCCCGGCTTATAAGAGGTCTCTTCCACGCGGATCACAGCAATAAGACACAGGTGTTCGTCATTTGCACTTGACCTACTTGCTCGTCTCTTCTCTCTCCCATTACAGACCGCGCTGAACCACGCCCCCCCTCGCCACAAAAAGCATGTCATTATAAAAATAGAACTTAGCCTCATCCATGAACATGATTTTTCGATTTCCGTCTGACTGATTTACATTATAGACTGTAAAAAATAGATTTACATCCACGGTGGAGTTTAAAACGACAGTTCCCATCATTCCACGCTCCTTCACATCGTCATCAAGCTACGCCGTTGTTGTTGTTTGGAATGTAGCGCCCTCTAGCGGCAAAAAAATCATTGCATATTGTACCTTTAACTTTATTTTTTCCCAGGATAACCAATCAAATATATTTTTGTTCTATAATATTTTCTGATTATTATTTAGAATTTTTATAGTTTTTTATGATACTTTGCATTAATTATATCATTTTTATGAGCTATTTTTTTCCATTAGAATTAATATATATATATATTTATTTTATTTTTATTTATTTTTCAATAAATGCAACATTCACATCAAAATAGAGTGCAGGCCTAAAAAAAAAAAATTTCAAGTGAGAAGAGCGCCATCTAGTGGCTTTAAAAATATATATATTTGTGTAATGTCCTGTAACCGCCTATAGGCTGCCTATAGCTTTTTTATTATTATTTTTTTATTTTTTTTTGTTTGATTCCCATTTGGAAAGAAAATAATTAATTACTAAGCAACCACTGAATGGAACAACATAAATTATATATCATTTTAAAGCTTAGGATCTCATCTTTTTAATGCATCTAATCTAATCCATCTAATCATTTATTAACTCCTAACGAGTGCTGAGTAATCCCTCTAAAACCAAGTGTACCGCCAGCAGGCGCCACCTAGCTGCGAAAATATTCATTACCATATTTTTCAAAAATCTTGCCTTGATTAACACAAAGTTGATGTCATTTGAAAGCTTCGAGTCTGAACTTTACAGTGAATGTATCCACTTTGAAAAACTCTTAAGTATTGCTGAGTTATTTGCTGATAAATATAATTTCTTTTTTTCATAATCTATAAAATAATGTACTGCAATGTGTCAAAAACATCATACAGCTCATGAAACATTCACAGATCATTGAAAATGGCACTTCATTTTTTACAGCATTTTATTACAATTACAATGAGCCCAAAATGAACATAATCTATTGCTTTTATGACAAGATATTCTTCATGGAGAAAAAATTGCCCATGAGGGGGTGTCAAAGACTGTACAAAAAGGCTGTCTCTTTTCCAAATGTATGGAGCGAAATATGTGCCATAATTTAACAAACAAATCCAGCATTTTGCAAACAAACTCAATCTACTTTGCAAAGGAAAACTCGACTCGCAAACAAACTCAATCTACTTCGCAAAGGAAAACTCGACTCGCAAACAAACTCGATCCGCTTTGCAAAGGAAATCTCGACTCGCAAACAAACAGAAAGCAATGTGCAAGCACAAAGGTCACAAATGCGTCCAGGCAGATTTTCTCACAAATGCGTGAAGGCAGATTTTCTCACAAATGCGTCCAGGCAGATTTTCTCACAAATGCGTGCAGGCAGATTTTCTCACAAATGCGTCCAGGCAGATTTTCTCACAAATGCAGTTGAGCAACTTCCTCCTCTAAAACAGTAGATGGCGCTAAACTATAGGCTAATTTAGCGCTAGTCTCCCAGGAGAAGCTCTGATTTGAAACTTGCCTTTGCCTACAGCTGAGGAAAATGACCGGTGAACGGGTGTGTTTCTGTCTTATTTGATCTATAATTAACCTTTTTGAGGTTTTCTCTTGCCAAACGTTTATTGCATATCTAGACAGAAATCCACATTAGCACCATAAATTAGTGATTATGTCTACACTTGAACGAATCTATTTCTTTCGTTCTCCATAAATGAATGAGAACATTTCATTTAATTGAGCGGCGGGTTTCATTTGTGTGTCCAAAATAATAATTTGGGCACTGCATAGGCTACGTCACAGGCAAGATAAGAAACAATTGTATATTGTTTTTTTTTGTTGTTTTTTTTTGCATTAATTATTTTATTACATTAATTGTTAAGCTGACTGAATTCCAACAAGGCTAAATAAATAAATAAGTGGGAGCCTCCTTTCAATTAAATTAAATGTTCTCATTAATTTATGGAGAACGAAAGAAATAGATTCATTCAAGTGTAGACATAATCACTAATTTAGTAATTTCGCATGAGTCCGATGCAGAAAAAAATGACAAAAAGCAAGATGGCAGAGCTTTCAGCTTATAGATTCCCCGATCCTAGAGAGTGAAGTGCTACTAAGTGCTAATGTGGATTTCTGTCTAGATATGCAATAAACGTTTGGCAAGAGAAAACCTCAAAAAGGTTAATTATAGATCAAATAAGACAGAAACACACCCGTTCACCGGTCATTTTCCTCAGCTGTAGGCAAAGGCAAGTTTCAAATCAGAGCTTCTCCCGGGAGACTAGCGCTAAATTAGCCTATAGTTTAGCGCCATCTACTGTTTTAGAAGAGGAAGTTGCTCAACTGCATTTGTGAGAAAATCTGCCTGCACACATTTGTGAGAAAATCTGCCTGGACGCATTTGTGAGAAAATCTGCCTGGACACATTTGTGAGAAAATCTGCCTGCACGCATTTGTGAGAAAATCTGCCTGGACGCATTTGTGAGAAAATCTGCCTGGACGCATTTGTGACCTTTGTGCTTGCACATTGGTTTCTTTTTGTTTGCGAGTCGAGATTTCCTTTGCAAAGCGGATCGAGTTTGTTTGCGAGTCGAGTTTTCCTTTGCGAAGTAGATTGAGTTTGTTTGCAAAATGCTGGATTTGTTTGTTAAATTATGGCACATATTTCGCTCCATACAAATGCTGTAACTTTTGATTCCTTTATCCCAAATTTTTTTTATTTATTTTTTATCCAGATGCAGCTAACATGAAGGGGGACTTCACTAAAAAAGAATTTTTCTCCTACCTTATTTCCTTCCCAAGTTATTCCATGACAAATAAGAAAGATATGCAAAATCATAATAAAAATTATATATATATATTTATCTTTTATCAGCTGTTTCTCGGTAATCTAATTTATATTTTCAAAAAAATTAAAAAGAGTTCTCTCAAACGATACCTACCTTTTGACTCTCCTTGCTACAGTTTTGTAGTTATGATTATGTAGTTTTTATATAGTTTGGAGCAAAATTTGTTGTGTGTGTGGGTGTGTGTGTGGGGGGGGGGGGCATATTTGCACTCTTGATGTTTTAGAGTGTCACCCCTTTATTGCTGTGCACTTTTTTTCTGCACAGTGGCTGATTTGTAGTTTGTACCACCAAAAGTTTCTCTGAGTTTTCGTATTTTTTCGTATTTCCCATTCATTTTTCTATGTCGGTCATTTTTGACCGGGAGGAAGCTAAGTGTGACTATTTTTTTAAATTTTAAACTGTTTGTTCATGCACAGTGCATTAATTCATGTTAACAAGATATTAATAAAGTATTAGTAAATGTTGAAATTAATATTAACAAAGATTAATAAATGCTGTATAAGTGCAGTTCATTATTAAAGCTTCAGTAGGTAACTTTTGTAAAAAATACATTTTTACAAAAGTTACCTACTGAAGCTTTAATAATGAACTGCACTTATACAGCATTTATTAATCTTTGAACAAATGGAGTCTTCAAACGCCTCAGATGTAAAGTTATTCGCTGTCAAAGTGACGCCAAAATGAATGGGAGTCAATGGGATTGCTAACGCAAGTGAAGTTCCGCTCAAGATGGCGGCACCCGGCCGACTTCAACTTCCGGTCGACTTCCTTCCCGCTTGGTCAGGACATAATGACAGTTTTAATAAATGCTGTATAAGTGCAGTTCATTATTAAAGCTTCAGTAGGTAACTTTTGTAAAAATGTATTTTTTACATATTTATTAAAACTGTCATTATGTCCTGACCAAGCGGGAAGGAAGTCGACCGGAAGTTGAAGTCGGCCGGGTGCCGCCATCTTGAGCGGAACTTCACTTGCGTTAGCAATCCCATTGACTCCCATTCATTTTGGCGTCACTTTGACAGCGAATAACTTTACATCTGAGGCGTTTGAAGACTCCATTTGTCCATTTTTTATTTCTAAAGAAACACGACAATGTATAAAATGCTCCATTACCTTGTAGCTTATGTTATGGCCCCGTAGAAGCAGTTTTTGTAAAAGTAGGCTAACGATTGCGTCATAACCAAGCGACTCTTTGTCGCACATTAGAGAGATTACCGTATGGACAGGAGGAGAAGCTCACACACAATCGGGGGGACGTAGAGGCAAAATGACAATATAATTAATCAGAATACCTAGCAAAAGTTGATCCTGCTCCATGCTCATGGACAATTCCTACTCACACTCTCCGTCTCTGCAAGATTCGGAAGGGAATGATTCAGATTTCTCTTGGCACAGCTACTAGAAGACAGACGGGTTGCTCACGTGGTCCGTGTAACGCTTTGCTCGGTTTGAGTCTGCGCGTCAGGAAAGGAAGTGCTAAGAAATCGCTAAAAATGGGCTTCACTTGTCTCAATTGAGTTCCAATGGGGTCGCTGTGTCCATTTCTTTTACTGTCTATGGTCCTGACAGTAGAATATGAGACAGATAATCTGTGAAAAAATCAAGCCCCTCAGGCTCCTCCCAGTGGTCCTATTGCCATTTGCAGAAATACACCGCTCCCGGTAAGAAACAACCAATCAGAGCCAGGAGGAGTGTCTTAGGAGTGTCAATCATGCTCGTGTGAGCGCTGATCACCCCCCTCTCCTGCACAGCGCGTGCGGCCAGGGCAGCTGGGGGGCGCCATTGAGAGCCCCCACCACACCAAGAGATTTTTGCCCAAGCGAGTGGAAGAAAAATCCTTTTTTTACATTTCCGATAATGGAGCGTATATTTGCACTAATTGCCTGTCTTTTTTAGCAAAAATACGCCCACCACTATATATCTACAGTGGCATAGGTCGTAAGGCGTGAGGTGCTTGAAAGTAGCTTTGGATGCGTTCGACCTGAGTTCGAATCCGCCTTTTGCCGAAATCGCTCTTCTCCCTTTTCCCAACACATGAGATGTAAAATTTATAGCCTAACATAAAGGTCTCTAGCGTTATATTTTGTCAACGAATTAAAATCTAAATTGTGATATGGCTTTGTGCCTTTATAAAACAGCACAAGACTTTAATTAAGTAGCCTATACAGGCATTCTGTTTGTGCTGCGTGATTTAAAGAAGTGCGCACTTTGCTCATGCGATCAGCATGATGATCTGGTGTTTTTCTCCAAAATAATAATAAATTCTCCATAATTTCTTGCAAGTGAAGAAATTAGGAGGACAAAAGTATTGTAAGTTCCCGATACTATAGTGTAATGTAAAATATACTTTTGAAATATTCATTTTAATTTATAAAGTAGCCTACATATGATTGGCTATATGGATTTTACGTCATAGGAATACTTATATAAATCATAAACACCAGTGATAATGTAATGTAGACTGAGACTCTATATCATGATAACTAATAAGATGTTTGAGCCCTCTTTAGTGTCCAGGTACAAGTCAATGGTTTTTCTTTGTTCAATGTGCACAGTTCCTGGGTTGAAGCTCTCAAAGTACCAGATTGATGCATTAATTTAACCTTAAAATGTACAAAATTTTCATTTGGGGGGGGGGGTGGGTTCAATAGGAATCTTGCCTAGGGTGCCAAAAAGGCTAGAAACGGCCCTGCGTGCGGCCATTCAAAATCAATACTGCCGGTGTGCCGCAGCTGTGCTAATGACGGATAAACAATCCAAACTGCCAATTCCTCTTGTGACACCAGCTCATAAAATAACGGGTAAACGGAAAAAGACAGATGACGATGAAAAGAATTTGATAGAGTCCGAAATAAAACGAGGGTCGGAGCGGCTTTTCAGAGGGAGCTACGTGTCCTGAAAGGATTTAAAACCGATGCCGAGTTAGCCACATTTCTGCTTGACAAGTATCCCTGCTTGATTTGTTTAATTTTTTAAGAACTACACAACTAAGATAATTTCAAAACAGGCCTGACAAATTATGTATGGCATGATTTCTTGTAGATTTCAGGGTTGTGCTTTGCATATAACATCAACACCAACCAAACATCCAAAAATAATTTACTAGCAAACCTTATTTAGCATTACATATCACTAGAATAATTTTCAGGCTAAGTCAACGTTTTCTAAAAACTCCCTACTGCAGCTTTATAGTTATAACTAGCTCGTTAGCGAATCAAAAAAAAAATATATTTTTAACTTTACCAATATCGATATGCTAGCTTGATAGTGAGTACTAAAATACATCGTATTTGTTTATATTCATAATGATAAAGTTAGATTTTTTTATTACATGTGATTCTGACATGATGTCACTGCATGCACGCTCTCTGTTCGTCTCAGGTAAATAATGCGTCCTCCAGCTTAGCGGTCGCGCGTTCATGTGTTTTGGGGGCGTGGCTTTGGAAGGAGCCCAGAAGGGAGAGGGTGGACTGAATGGAAATAATGAGCTCTCTTTAAAACAGTCGTGAGAGGTCTACCTACATACACTCGATTTTTATAATTTCTTTTTCAGAATACTTACATTTAAATTATGTATTGATATATACATAAAGTTTAAACAAATTTGAAAAAGAAGTTTTTTAGACCATTCCTACCTACAGCAGCTTTAATTCATGTAGTTAACTAATGTTAACTAATGAACCTTATTGTAAAGTGTTTACCATGTACAAAAGTGTTTTTCAGTAAAGGGAAAGATGTTGGTTTATGTTAATGTTTAATGTTCAGTAACTAAATTTAAATAATGTTTTTTTGAGTGTATTTTCATCAAGTTGGAAAAGGACTTTCATCACATAATTTCATCACTGAATTTAGATCTACCTGTATTGTATATATTTTGTGTAGCTGATATATCAGTGTCTCGGGCAAATGCCTGAGCATTCAAATGTAATTAAGGTTGTAACAAAACATAAGCACCTATCATTTTTACTAACTAAATATTGAGGGTTTTTTTCTTTTAAATAGACAGACTTTGGTGAATCATTCACAAACGATCACATGCATTTTACAAACTTTTAGAGATTTTGTCATTACTGTAGATCACTAACAGAAGATGGGCTGGTGAGAATAAAGTTTGACATAGAACATGGTTTAGACTAGAGGATATGATGGAGACGAATCGCAAAAAAAAAAAAAAAAAGTAAGTGAGTGGGTGGCCAAAAATATGATGTGCTGAATAGTGAGCAAGTTTACTGACTGTGGGAAATAATGTTTGGTGTCTACATCTAGCAGTGCCAGACTTCTAATTACTGAAGTATAACAAGAATTATGAGAGGCATTGAGAGCAGTCTTGTTTTTCAGATGATGATTACAAAAAGCCCGGTGATGTTTGTGGCTCCAGATGCCTCCCTTACGTAACAAAATATATGGGAATATACTGCAAAATATAATGCTATATATATGGAAATATAGTGCGTATATTTCTCAATATACTTTAATATATGCATTCACCATGTATGGCTATATAAAAAAAGACAAAAATAGCATGGATCCCATATTAATGTGAATGTATGTGTGTACAAACATATACTGAATATAAAATTACATTTATTATGATATATTAGCAAATATATTGTCACATATTTTTCAATATATGTAAATTCCGGGCAATTCATTATGTATTATTCAATATATTATTCTGTATATTTTCAATATACCATTAAATAATTTAATAAATTGATCATTCATATATAAGGAAATATATTTTCTTTGCGTAAGGGCTACCAATTTGGTTTAATCATCAGAGCTCAGGAGTCAGGAGACGCATGAGATGAAGGGTACCTGCCTAATCTGAGGCTTCAGAAACACTGGAGTTATAAATAGAGAGGACTGCAAAAGGACAGGAAAAATATGAGTATGTGGACAGACAGGATACATTAAAAAGACAACAGCTCTGACATTGCGGAAAGAAGACATCCAGGAAAAGGAAAGTCCAAGTTAGTGCAAACAGGATCAAGTGTGTGACCAGGGTAATGAGTAGGAAGATTCACATGCTAGACGGAAATTATTGAACAACATAGCAAATCTGACGCACATACTATCATCTCTGAATGTTTGCTTTTCCAATGAGTACAGCAACTCCTGCAGCCATTTATGAGACTGGGTGGACTGACGTTTATGGGGCTTAGTCTGTGATACGAAAGACATCACATGATGCATATAGACCCCTGGCTCTTTCACAGACTGATTCATAGTGGCTGACTCTTATAAGTGAGTCTCTTTTTATGATAATAATCATAGTCTCTTTGTGACCCAGACAACACATCATTCCTGGACTTGAATAATATCATGATTCAGTGTCAAATGTCTTGGTCAGTTATGTGTGAAACTCACGAACATATCTTTGAAATGGCCATTCGTGCCGACATAGGAAGTTGATTACAAGAATGTTTTCCCAATCCATCTGGTCGTCTGACTCACAAAGGACACCCCACCGTGAAGAAACAGGCACCAGGATGAATCAGCAGCCCTGTGAAACAGCTCCAGGAGGAGTGAAGGTACAAGTGTGTGTGAACTTTCACTCCTCATGTTTAGGGAATGAATCTGTGTGATAATCTCAAATCTCAACTTTTGTCACAGTGTCGGGTTTGTCATGTGTCTTGTCTGGGTTGTTGTGAGCACATGGCTTGTCTTGTTTTCCTTGTGCCATGTGCTCTCATGTCAATTGTCTAGCCCCTCCCATCTCGTTATCTCATTATTGGTTTATCTTTCCCACCTGCTTTGTTCGTTACCTTCTTTTGTTTGTTCCCTATTTAGTCTCCCTGTGTTTGCAGTCCTGTGCTGGTTCGTTGTATATATGTTCCCTCGTGTTCATGTTTTACCTGAGACCTGTCTTGTTCCCCCCCCCCCCCCACAGGGAGGTTTTGTTTGTAGTTTTGTTTTATTTTGATTGTCTATTAAAACCCTACTTCCTGCACTTGAATCCTCGCTTCACCATTTTCCCGTCCCGTGACAGAACGAACCAGCCAATATGAGGATTCAGCGCAAGAATTCACGCCAGCCACCAGCCTCTCCTATTTTCTGCCCGCGTTATGAACGCATTGTGAAGTTCACCGCCTTAAGTTCCCTTCGTCAAGAAGGGAAAAATGTGAAGGACTTTGCCCTAGAATTTTGCTCCGCTGCAGATGGGCTGGGGCTGGGTGAAATGGCCCTTAAGGACCTGTTTAATTACGCCCTTGAGGAGCCTGTAGATGTTTGGACAATGGCAGGGCTGGAGCGTTTGACGTTCTGGAGATTCATCGCCTATCTGGTCCAACGAGAGAGTCCTCCTGTTAGGCAGCCCGCTGTTGTCCCGGAGGCCATCCCCGTCCCAGTTCCGGTGGTTCCAGTTCCGGTGGTCCCGAGTCTGGTGGTCCCGAGTCTGGTGGTCCCGAGTCTGGTTGTCCCGAGTCCGGTGGTCCCAGTTCCGGTGGTCCCAAAACACAGGAGGAGGAGAAAGGCTCCCTCCGTAACTGTTTTGGTGGTCCCGAGTCCGGTGGTCCCGAGTCCGGTGGCTCCAAACACGGAGACCATCCCGGAGGTGACTGCCGTCCCTGACGCACCGCCCAGGCGTCTTGCTCTGCCTGCGCCGCCCAGACGTCTTGCTCTGCCCGCACCGCCCAGGTGTCTTGCTCTGCCCGCGCCGCCCAGGTGTCATGCTCTACTGGCCTCACCCGAGCTGCTCGCACTGCCTGCACCACCCCAGCGATCCGTCACATCTGCCCAGCCAGAGACTGTTCACGTCACGTCTGCCGAGCCTGTGTCTTCGGACAAGATGGCCGCCACAGATACTGTTCACGTCACGTCTGCCGGGTCTGTGTCTTCGGACAAGATGGCCTCCGCCGAGCCTGTTCACGTCACGCCTGCCGAGCCTGTGTCTTCGGACAAGATGGCCGCCGCCGAACCGGTTCACGTCACGCCTGCCGAGCCTGTGTCTTCGGACCAGATGGCCGCCGCCGAGCCTGTTCACGTCACGCCTGCCGAGCCTGTGTCTTCGGACAAGATGGCTGCCGCCGAGCCTGTTCACGTCACGCCTGCCGAGCCTGGGTCCCCTGACAAGATGGCCGCAGTCGAGCCTGTGTCTGTTCCTGAGCCTGAGCCGGTGGTGTCTGTTCCTGAGCCTGAGCCGGTGGTGTCTGTTCCTGAGCCTGAGCCGGTGGTGTCTGTTCCTGTGCCGGTGGTGTCTGTTCCTGAGCCGGTGGTGTCTGTTCCTGAGCCGGTGGTGTCTGTTCCTGAGCCGGTGGTGTCTGTTCCTGAGCCGGTGGTGTCTGTTCCTGAGCCGGTGGTGTCTGTTCCTGAGCCGGTGGTGTCTGTTCCTGAGCCGGTGGTGTCTGTTCCTGAGCCGGTGGTGTCTGTTCCAGTTCCTGAGCCGGTGGTGTCTGTTCCAGTTCCCGAGCCGGTGGTGTCTGTTCCAGTTCCCGAGCCGGTGGTGTCTGTTCCAGTTCCCGAGCCGGTGGTGTCTGTTCCAGTTCCCGAGCCGGTGGTGTCTGTTCCAGTTCCCGAGCCGGTGGTGTCTGTTCCAGTTCCCGAGCCGGTGGTGTCTGTTCCAGTTCCCGAGCCGGTGGTGCCAGTTCCAGTTCCCGAGCCGGTGGTGCCATCTCCGCCGTGGCCGCCCGAGGGGCCGTCTCCGCCGTGGCCGCCCGAGGGGCCGTCTCCGCCGTGGCCGCCCGAGGGGCCGTCTCCGCCGTGGCCGCCCGAGGGGCCGTCTCCGCCGTGGCCGCCCAAGGGACCGTCTGCTCCGCCCTGGCCGCCCGAGGGACCGTCTGCTCCTCCCTGGCCGCCCGAGGGAAAGTCTGCTCCGCCCTGGCCGCCCGAGGGGCCGTCTCCGCCGTGGCCGCCCGAGGGGCCGTCTCCGCCGTGGCCGCCCGAGGGACCGTCTGCTCCTCCCTGGCCGCCCGAGGGAAAGTCTGCTCCGCCCTGGCCGCCCGATGAATGGTCATCTCCGCCCTGGCTGCCTGAAGGACTGTCACTCCCTGTCCCCGTTTCCCTTCCATGGACCTGGCCACATTCCTTCCCCTGATGCCCTACTGTTCTACCTCACACCCTGGACTCTTGTTTTGTGTTGTGGTCTTGTAGCGTCTGGTAGCCGCTCCGTAGAGGGGGGGTTATGTCACAGTGTCGGGTTTGTCATGTGTCTTGTCTGGGTTGTTGTGAGCACATGGCTTGTCTTGTTTTCCTTGTGCCATGTGCTCTCATGTCAATTGTCTAGCCCCTCCCATCTCGTTATCTCATTATTGGTTTATCTTTCCCACCTGCTTTGTTCGTTACCTTCTTTTGTTTGTTCCCTATTTAGTCTCCCTGTGTTTGCAGTCCTGTGCTGGTTCGTTGTATATATGTTCCCTCGTGTTCATGTTTTACCTGAGACCTGTCTTGTTTCCCCCCCCCCCCACAGGGAGGTTTTGTTTGTAGTTTTGTTTTATTTTGATTGTCTATTAAAACCCTACTTCCTGCACTTGAATCCTCGCTTCACCATTTTCCCGTCCCGTGACACTTTCACTCTCTGTGGAGAGGATTCTGTTATGCAGAATCTTAAAACGTTTGAGTTGTAATTTAAGCAAATATATCTAGAAAAAAGTATTTACTTTAGAAATATTCCAACATGCAGACACTCTCTAAGTATAACTTTTTTCTTTGCAGGAATAAGGATGGATAAAAAAGACATTGATCAGTGAAGGGCAGACAGTAGCTTACACAAGGTAGTATAGACTAGTATAGAGTATTATTAAATATTTAACTTATATTAATATTGTTGTTTTATAATATTGATATAATATCAATATTATATTTAAGACTTTTTACCCCGACTGAGGTAAAAACAAAAAGTGGGAGAAATTCAGTGGGTGGACAGACAGGGGAATAAAACAGCTGTGGGATGGACAGTGAAGCAACCTCATGGGTGGACTGATGACTGGTATGGGGATTATTTTAAAGTCCTGAGAAAGTTTAAACAAACTCATGTAGGGAATTGTAAATCCATGACTACAGAGAGAAGGAGAGAGAGAGGGAAATGGAAAAACGAATGCCAGACATTCTGGAACATAAACAACAGCAGTGGGTTGAAGTTAGAAAGCACACACCAGCATTAATGTAGCACAAGTAGAATGAAAGTGTTCTTAAAAGAATAGTTCACCAACAAAAATAAATAAATAATTTGCGTCACCATTTCAAACCAACATGTAAATGACTTTCTTCTGTGGAACACAAAAAGCATTTGTTTTTTTCAAATTGCTTTAGATTTCTGTATAGCCAGGGGCTGGGGAAACCCCCCCCCCACCCACCCACCCACCCACCCACCCACCCTAAAAGTAGTTCACAAAGATAAAAAGCAGTTATATACTCAAAAATCATCCCTATATGCTTTTATATTGTGTGCAAAAGCAGTGTCAACGTTTTAAAAATTTCCCCTTTTGTCTTCCTTGTAAAAAAGTCAGGGTTTCAAAATGAATTAGGGTAATTAAATGATAACTGAATACATTATTGTTTAACTCTATGACAAAGCTCTGCATTGAACAAGCTGTGACTGAAATGAAAGATCTCAGAGCAATAAAGTAAACAGAAAAGTGGGGCACAGATACAGTATCTTGGGAAAATAATATTACAGAAACCAGAGGAGGGAGTTTTCACTTGACCTGTATCAATGCCCTAGCAACCTCAATACACTAAAATACACAAAAGACACCGTACCAACTGCATAGTGCCACCCTGGAAATGACCCACAAAACCCTAGCATTTTGGCAGAGAGCTTTAAACAGGACAGCACCACTTAAATATTCTTTAGAACACAGAAAATCGAGTATTTCTATACTTGTGAAACTCAGGAATCAATAATTCTCTTTTAATAAATTCCTTTCTTTCTCTATCACTATTCCTCTGTCTGGAATTAATTATGGGCTGAGGGAGTTTTATCTGCAGGAGGTCTGTCAGGGGCATTTATTACAACCACATGTTTCTAGAGGGAATGGCTGTAGTTTGAGCACACTTGAAACAGAAACTAAAGATAAGCCAACTTTTTAAGAAAAGTGCATGTCATATATAACAGATTTATTAACTAACTCGTTTCACAGGTATTTCTGCCCTCATCAGTTGGTGTGAATGGGTTGAAAGTAAGAGAGTCCTAACATGCATCACCGTGGTTTAAAACGACAACCAGTGAGGATCCTGCAAGAATCTTCTGATTCCTGTATGTCTATGTATGTGTTTTCGATACAGCATTATCAATGTGGCGTCACCTTAAGTAGGATATTTTTATTTGAAGAGAAAGAAAACAGCACAATAGAACGATGCAAACATTCCATTTCACTTTCAAATTCCTTTAAACAGTCAGACCCCTTCGGAGCCCTTAAAGGGACGTGGTGATGGAAAAAAGATTGGATTTGAGGGGGAACTTTTTTTAGACAAAAAAAAAAAAACCTTGGTAAGAGAACACAAAACCATTAAAAGTTGAACGTTCCTCCCAACTCTGTCCCTTTAAGGGGCTTATAGCTCCTCATCTGACCCACAACAAATAAATAAAAACAAACAAATATATATGCAATATGGGATGCAATATTTAGAAAATACTTTTGACTGTATCTGCTGATTGTTTCATTGTAATTAATATACAGTGTTAAAAACTGTTAAAATTAAATATATAATTTTTTGTTTGATATAAGCAGCTGTTTAGGGGATTTTTTATGGGGACAAATCTTTTTTTTCTGTACTGTAAAGACAGACACAGTAAAGAAACGGCTAAAGAGATTTTTCGTCAACATTTCACCCATTAATACTAACACTTACAATTATTTTCTGTATATCTATTTATTTTTTATAAAAATAAAATAAAATAAAAACCTAAATATGCACTTACATATTTACCACGTTTCCACCGCAGGAACTTTCCCCAGGAACTAGGAACTTCGGGGTTGTACTCGTTGTGTTTCGACCATAGACTGTAAAAAAAAAATGGATGACGCACCTTCACTCTCTTCCATTGGTGAAAAGTGAAGCCGCCAAAGTCCTAATATGGCGCTGACATCTTGCGCTGATTTGGGACCTGATTCTGCGCAGTAGTGAACGCAGGACCCGAGTCTGCGCTGCAGTGAGCGTAAAGTGGAGCCGCGATATCAAGGTACCGCCCTCACTCTCGCAGAAACGGTTACTACAGATTACTGCAGAGCAACTCATTATGTAAGTGTCAAATAAACAGTTATGGACATTAAAAGTTGAACCTCTAATCTCCTCCCGAAAATCCCCCAAAAAGTCTATTGGTGCCTCAGTGACTACTTCATTTAGAGAAGCTGTCAATCTCAGCTGTCAATCATGACATTACATTACCGTTTTATGGCATCAAATAACTAACTAAGACCAAACTTATTTAAAAAAACAAAAACACTTAAACTTACATCAGCATGATAAAAACTACCTAAAATGACAGAAAATATCTTTGGAAAAAAATGTATTTAAAGTGTAATTTGATTGTTTAATTTCCATCACGTCACATTAGACTTCATGGGGAGGGCGGGGTTCATGACTTATACTGAGACCAACCCCCTGGGCTTGATCGAGACGCTTTGGCTTCACTTTTCAGGACTTGTGCGGCATGCTTGGTTTCGACCGCAGGAACCAGGGTCTAAATGAAGTTCCGGGTAAAAATGTCCCCCTCAGAAAGTCCCTGCTGGCAAGATAGTACTTTTTCAAAGTTCAGGAAATTTCGTGGGTGGGACTTGGGCGCTGAACATGCCGATTGGTTGAGTCCATGCCGCATTTTATTTCAACCACCATTTTTAAAAGTCTGTTGCAGTGTGCAGTAAGAGTTGTTTGTTATTCGGAACAACAATGGAGTTTAAAAAATACGACTGATGGACCGATAATCAGGCTTTATTAAGCTTATTAGAGTGTGCGGACGGTGCGCACGTAATTATGCTAAGTTTATTTTTTAGAAATTCCAATATGTGCATGGAAAATTACGTACACAAATTTTAATGTCTTTTTAGTGCGTACGCAATGTTTATACATCAGGCCTTAGGAGAAGGGAAGGCGACACTGCGTCGATGACGACACTTTGGGGAACGTCCCTCAGCGTAACGCCTCTGAAGCATAAATGAAGCTGCGCACAGGCGCAATTAGGACGAGAGCACTAGAGTGCCTGGTGTAGATGGGATGTCTAGACTATAAAATCTAATAAAAGTATGAGGGGTGGCCCATCCTGCTGCATCGCACACTTCTTGGATCAGGGCCCCTGAGAGGAGGGCTCTAGAGGACGCCATGCCTCTGATTGAATGTGAGACTAAAAGAGGTTTAAATTTTTCTTTGTTTAATTTGCACACTGAATATGGGTTGGAGCTTTTAATTTTGAACTCTCAAAGTGCACCAGATTGATGAATTTAACATTAAAATGCACAAAAATTTCTTACGGCGGGGCATGCCCCCAAACCCCCCTAGAAGAGCCGAGATCCCCCCCCCACCAGTTTTACTAAAAATCCTGTAAAAACACTGGTATTTCTATTCAACTGTATTAATAAATGTAAATGTTTTACTTATTTCATCTGTTAACTCTCACTTGTTCCTATACTCACTCATTACCTGGCATTAGTGGTTTTAAGGAATAGGAGATGGTATGCATATATTTAAGGGCTTGCAAAGATGGGTGGTGTTTATGATCATATAGTGCATGTCACAAGTCTAGTCTGTGTTTCTGTCTTGTTTCATATGTTTAGCAGCTCCCCGTTTAGTCAAGTCCCAAAATAGATAAATAGCCCTGGATAAGATGCAGTAGGCATTTTTGAGGAAAAGTACTTCAAGTGTTGTTTCTATATGATTTTTAGGTGCTGAGTCCATTTCTGCCGTACAACAAGTTGTAAACATCACTGTTTTGGTATAAACAATAAAAACAAAATGGCTGCCAATAAAAAAAGGTTTTAATGCATTTATTACAGTTTAAACATTAAACATTAGAACTAAACTGTGCATTCTCAGAATATTTAAACATGTAAACAATGAAAAAACAACATTAACATGAAAGGGACAGTTTTTAATGTTTAAATGGCTGCTGGAACTCTGAAATTTCAACAAAATCAAGCAACAATACTGTGATCACAGATATTCCAAAAGTTATTTGTTCATACAAGTATCATTGGACTTTCTGCATTTGCAAGATGCAGTGCATGGATTAGGCTTGCAGCCGCATCGGGCTGTCTTGCACCCAGTGGTGCAGGCACAGGTGATTAACTCCTCACAGGCATCTGGAACTGGGGGTAGTGACATGAGTTGAGGAATAAGGGAATTCCCATCTGTCTTCCATCCCATGGTTTCAGGGAGTGGCAGAACTGGCTGCTGCAAGTGGGCCTGCCGCCAGACCAAAGCCTGGAAGTGAGAGCGCTGAATGTGGAAGTAGAGAGCGTCTCTGGTTGGGGGCAGTCTTTCTATTGTCATGCCCTTGACAAACATGCTTGCTCGAACTTCATTGATGTTATCAGCATCCTTTACACCATAGAGTTTGCAGAAAAACTGTTCTGCATTCTGAATGGTGTGGTCACTCAGTTCAGAACCTTCGCCAAGCCCCATTAGTAGATGTGAATACTCTATGAAAACTTCCCAGCATGTCTTCTTTGAATGTCCTGCAATGTATGAAGTTGAGTCACTCCCAGTGAGAGCAAGGAAACCAGGAAGTAGCTCGAGGACCTGTGGCTCCATCTGCAGTTGTTCCACTACAGCATGAACTGGGACGTACTTTCTCTCCTTTGCTGTACCTGTCTTCATCCAGATCTTTTGGCATGGCATCATGTGGAAGTGGGCAATCAGCAGTACCAAGATGTCGGTGTCTCTAGCAACAATTTTTGGTAACACTTTACGGTAAGGGTACATGAATTATCATGAATTCATGTATAAATTCATGCATGAAATATGCATTCATTCATGCATTAATATCTCATGAATCATCAGGAACTAACACGAGTTCAACGTTTTTCATTCATGACTTCATGGATGAACAACACCTTAATTAAAACATTAACTAAGATGAGTACATCATCATGAATTATGATTTATTACGCATGATCATGATGTTTTCTTTGTTCATACAAAAAATTGGTCTTTACCACCCATTGTGGATAAAGCTATGGTTATGGTACATAAATCATGAATTCATGCATTAGAAAAAAGTATTATTTCATGCATGCAAGACTACTCTTCGAATTATTAAAGGAATGTACAAAAATCCACATTATCTAATGCATGCATACAGGCTAGAACAGTATATCAATTAACGTGAGAACTTTTTTTCTGAATTATGATCTGAGTTATCCAGCATGTTCATGTCTTCTTCATAGCCTGCAGGTAAATGGACAGACCCCAAAATTGGCCTATCACAGCACATAACATACGAATTCTGTTGCCGTTCAAATACAGTAGTCATCATTAACTAAGCATTATTTATCAATGATTTCATCATGTTTGTGGCCCCTCAATTAAAGTGGTGACTTGGTGCTTTGAAACACTGATGAACAATGTGTTTTCATTATGATCTTAGTTATCCAGCATGTTTATGTCTTCTTCATAGCCTGCAGGTAAATGGACAGACCCCCAAATTGGCCAATCACAGCACATAACATACGAATTCTGTTGGCATTCAAATACAGTAGTCATCATTAACTAAGCATTGTTTATCTATGACTTCATCATGTTTGTGGCCCCTCAACTAAAGTGGTGACTTGGTGCTTTGAAACACTGATGAACAATGTGGCATAACTGTGAAATGACATGAATATGAACATGAAAGTTCAAGCCTTTGCAAACAATGTACTGTGGACAGAAATGGACTTTGATCTTAACTGTACTGCTTTATTCTTAAATGGTAAACCAGTTAAAAACCATAAAGCTGTTTTAAAAAATTGTTTCACAAACAGCTTGATCTCTTTTTGGGTAAAGAGTAATGTATAAAGCTACTGATGTGTCTCCTCCATATCATGAAATTGTAAAACAGCTTTATGGTTTTGTAAAGAGTTTTCAGATATACAGACACTTAAAATAAAGTTCATGGTGTATGTAGGCTACTGAATTCCTTCTCAGCTCTTTCCAGCTGTTGATTTAACTGGTTTATACCGTTTGGTTTCAGAATAAAGCAGTAAAGTTACATAACATTATTACAATTTTACAGCTAAAAACGTACGTGAAAGTATTTACGAATATTTCATATCATAGATATCTGTATAATTTCCCTTTTACCATTTAATAGATTATAAATGTATGATCCCTTAAACCTAACTCCACACCTAAACATACCCATTTTATAGATAATATTAAAAGGATAAAACGTAATGGACAGGTATGTGTAGGGAAATGGCAGCTTTATTAACAATGTAGCATTAAAAGATAGTTTGAGCCACTTATCCTACCCCTACCCCTAACCATTTCTTAAAACTACGTACCTACAATTATAAATTAAAACAGCAGACAGACAATCACAATCATTTATTTATTGAGAAAATGTTAAAACCGGTACCAAAAGTCGTTCACATGACGATGTGTCGCAGTCCTCTCTGGTAGTAACGTTATATAATGGTATGACTCATGAGGTAACGTTACAGAGCAGAATTTAAGTTATTAATCCATAAAAATGTTAATCCGGTTTCGGTTTGCTGTTCGCTCTGTGAAAGCGCGCGTGCTTCTCCATTTCAAATGTAGTAAACAACTTAAACACGGCATGTCGCAATCTGTTACGAAGCATGCGAGAGCCAATGAGCGTTTGATATCACTGCCGTAAAACATGTCGTAACGCTTCGGGCGCAATTTTTGAATTTGAATTCACCACGAGCGCGGGATTTGACGTTGACGGTCTCTGCTGAGAAATGGAGATGATCACTGGATAAAGGGCATATTTGGATCTATTTCTTGCAAACAACGTATGGATTCTAAAGATTTGGATCACATTAAGCTAATAAAATTGATTTCTTTTGTGAATTTATGTTGTGTTTTAGTGTATTATGTGTCAAAACATTAATGCCACGATTTTAATATGCATAAGTTAAATAGGAATACGCCCAAATTTGTACGTCGTTGTTTGTAAGTTGTTTATAAGTAAATAAATTACGTTTTTGTGCTGTCCACTGTCAGTATTATACATTTCTCGGTGTATAAAACATTAATAAATGTACGTATGGTAGAACTACACTTTACGTAAAAATACACGTATTCTCATGAGATCACGTTGCAAGTTAAGATCAAAGTCCATTTCTGTCCACAGTACATTGTTTGCAAAGGCTTGAACTTTCATGTTCATGTCATTTCACAGTTATGCCACATTGTTCATCAGTGTTTCAAAGCACCAAGTCACCACTTTAGTTGAGGGGCCACAAACATGATGAAGTCATAGATAAACAATGCTTAGTTAATGATGACTACTGTATTCGAACGCCAACAGAATTCGAATGTTATGTGCTGTGATTGGCCAATTTGGGGGTCTGTCCATTTACCTGCAGGCTATGAAGAAGACATGAACATGCTGGATAACTCAGATCATAATGAAAACACATTGTTCATCAGTGTTTCAAAGCACCAAGTCACCACTTTAGTTGAGGGGCCACAAACATGATGAAATCATTGAAAAACAATGCTTAGTTAATGATGACTACTGTATTTGAACGCCAACAGAATTCGAATGTTATGTGCTGTGATTGGCCAATTTTGGGGTCTGTCCATTTACCTGCAGGCTATGAAGAAGACATGAACATGCTGGATAACTCAGATCATAATTCAGAAAAAAAGTTCTCACGTTAATTGATATACTGTTCTAGCCTGTATGCATGCATTAGATAATGTGGATTTTTGTACATTCCTTTAATAATTCGAAGAGTAGTCTTGCATGCATGAATTAATACTTTTTTATGCATGAATTCATGATTCATGTACCATAACCATAGCTTTATCCACAATGGGTGGTAAAGAACAATTTTTTGTATGAACAAAGAAAACATCATGATCATGCGTAATAAATCATAATTCATGATGATGTACTCATCTTAGTTAATGTTTTAATTAAGGTGTTGTTCATCCATGAAGTCATGAATGAAAAACGTTGAACTCGTGTAAGTTCCTGATGATTCATGAGATATTAATGCATGAATGAATGCATATTTCATGCATGAATTTATACATGAATTCATGAAAAATCATGTACCCTTACCGTAAAGTGTTACCCAATTTTTGATGCTTTGCTTCTGATGCAGTGAAGGATAATTCTTGTGTCTGCTTCTTCATGTTTAGCTTCCAAGCTGTCAGTGTTAAGGGTTGAATTAGATGCTTCAACCCTCTCTTCATCGCTGAAGCCACCTGCAGCAACTATAATCTTGGTGTCTGGTGCTCTCACAATCAGCTGTTGTGATAGAAAGCGAGCAAGGTCTGCCTTGTTGTCCTTGTGAGCGATAAAGTTCTCCCATTTTGTGGGAAGAGGTAAATCTTTGCCCTCAATTGGTCTTCTGACTTGTGCCACAACAAGTCAGACGTGTGCCACAACAAGCCAAACATGACTTGTGCCACAACAGCGGATTAACATCATGTAGCCTAAAGATATTTCCTTGATTCGATCGATTGCAGGCTTGCTGTCTATATCACACAGTTTCTCTCTTGTTTGGGAAGCACATTTTAATGTCTCAAAGCCCTTTTCTCCAGCCTTTACTAACCTTTCCCTTTTCCTTTCTTGACAGATGAGACATTCTTCTAAATTTGGGGACTGGTGAATCCGCTTGAGACTGCAAACAGCTTCCATGATCAGGCGAATCAGAAATGCAAACTGGAAGAAATTATATGTCTTATTTATAATGCTAAAGAGACTTCACTGACATATCCAAACGCTGTTGTCCCTGTTTTGGTGGCACTGCATCAAATTTGTTACAAAAAGGGCTTGACATTTGATCCCTGCATAATGCTCATGGCACTATTTAACTTGAAGTACAACCAAAAACACTGTTGTTGTTGTTTTTTTTTTGTGCAGTGGTCAATTGAGATTTTGTTATTTTGCTTCCTTAACTTGTATTCCTTCAGATCAGTGCAAAGAAAATCAGAGATGTATAGTAACGAAGTAGAACTACTTCACTACTGTACTTAAGTACTAAAAGGCTGTATCTGTACTTTTCTAGAGTATTATTTTTTTCTCCTACTTCCACTTTTACTTAAGTCCATATTTTCGGCGAGTGTAATACTTTTACTCCGATACTTTTTTTATGTGCTGCATCGTTACTCGTTACAATTATAAAAATGTTACGAATCATTCCAAACCCACATTATCACTGCCAGAGCGGTAGATGGCTCTGTCACCAGGTTTGATGAAGCTAGCCCAGCGAATCATACGATCAAGAAGACCGCCGCGCGTGCTCCCGTTCTGCCTTTCGCTCTGCTGCCTGCCTCCAGTGAGAACACTTGAGCTTTGTTAATTTGTTTCGAGATGGAAGAACCAGAACTTCGAGTGATCGTGGCGGTGAGGGTGAGGGTGAGGGTGAGGAAGGAGGGACCACTCCTGGCCCTACTAGTCCATGTTTTCATTTGTCGGAGTGAAAGACAATTCAAATAGATTGAAGTGCGTAACTGTTAGCTGTCATGAGGACGCCGATGAACTGAATCGTTCCTTGTTTAAATAGTTTAAAGTTAGGCTACTATTATATGTAATGTTATTACCTTGACAAACTATACATCATTAAAATGATATAAGACTCAAGTTTCAGTATTTGAGCACTATTTTATTCTGAGAAACTTATAGGGACAGTTATGTCTTAATTTATGTCAGTTATATATCAGGAAAAAATAGTCGATACCTTTAATATGAATTATGAGCGTTAGCCGCACCCATTCAGAAAAAAAAAAAAAAAACTCATGTGCGGTCGTCATGAAAGCGCTTGACCAAACAACGTCCCTCAGGGCTTTTAGCTCAAAAATGTGCAGATTTTGATAGATTGATAGATTTCATAGGTTTACGTTAGATTTCTATAGAGAGGAATAATATTTATTTAAATTATTATAACCAAAATGGGCCGATGTAATCATTATGAGCGCTGGATACTCTGATGTAGCCTACTGTGTTTTCAGTCCATACTGGCAGCCAGAGGGCGCCCTATGCACATTAGACCATATATGGAACACATGAAGAAGAGCCATTCCAGGAACTCCCTGACATAAACAAAGCTCCCAGAGATCGTAGTTACATGCTGGTAAATACACAATAAGCTGTAGAGAAAAAGGCACAAGCAGGGAAGAGAAGAGAGGGATGCTTTAGAGGGGGAAGGGACATATTTGATCTGTTTTTGTTTACAAAGAGTTAAGCTCAGTGTGTTAAGGTGTTCTTGAACATTCATGTCCTTGTACTGCTGCCTCAGCCAAATTAATTGTGTCCTAAACATTTGAAATAATATAAACAATATGATGTTCAAACTTTTGACTCTTTTCTTTAATAACTTCATAACACAATACTTGTACTTTTACTTTCAGTACTTGAGTAGTAATTTTTTAAATAAACTACTTGCAATACTTAAGTACAAAAAATGTTGAATACTTTAGTACTTCTACTTAAGTATTTTGCTTAAAGAGCACTTCAACTTCTACTCAAGTCACTTTTTTGATAGAGCACTTGTACTTTTACTCAAGTCTGGGTCTCTAGTACTTTATACATCTCTGAAGAAAATACACAATACAAAGCACAACTGTTAATTTCACTACACTTTGTCTATTCGAATCTGTGGATTTCTATTCCGATATAAAAGTTAGATTATGCAAATTAGCACATTTTTAAATAGATAATGCCTCATTTGCATATGTAAACATGACATTTCAGAAAACTTGTAATACAAAAAATGTTTTTTTCTATGTAAGTGAAAAACTGAAAAAGTTTTATGGTGATATCTATAACTTAAAAATGTTACCCTATCCACCTGTAGTGTTTCGGCTGTGAATAATGCACCTATTGTTTCGATAACAATAACAAGAAAATGGGACCCTTATTTCAATGTTATACGGTGGATCCTTATTCAGGAGACATTGAACTTTCTAAAAATGTGGTATAACAACTTTTCCTCAAAAATGCCTACAGGGTTACACAATCTTGAAGATTCGGACCTGACTAGTTATGTTTATTAGTCTGTCACAGGTGTTTCCTATTAGCCACACCCTCTTGTTATCTTGTTAGCTCGTTTACCCTTGAATTTAAGCCTGTATTTCTAGTTCAGTCTTGGTGGGTCCTTAATGTTGTTTGTTGGTTCTTCTGTTCCTGATTCCTGTTTCCTGAGTCTGTCTTTGTATAGTTTGAGTTGTGTAAATAAAGTCAATCTGCAAAAGGATCCTTCTATCTTGTATTCTTCAACCACACGTGACAGTCCAGCCCTGGCAAGTCTTTCTTCATCTGCCGTCATGTGAGGTGGAGGATGAAAAGCCTGTATTTATAAAACGCTGCGTCCAGCTCTGGTTGCCAGGTCTGCATAACAAAACCAGCCCAATTGCTAATCAAAACTAGCCAAAATCACGGCATAATACTTAAAATAGCAGCCGAGTTGTTAATTTTACAGACATTGTTTGAGAAACAATTTAAAATAAAATAAAACAACTGTAAAAAAAAAATTGAAATAGTTACTTTCCAGGAAATTTGAAGAAACATTTTTCTCTCTCACTTAATTGTTTTAGAAGGAGTGGTCACAGTGAGATGATGCGACTTCCTCACAATCAATCCTACCCTGCCGCCTCAGTGGCTGCGGAACCCAAACCATCCCTCAAAATCATCTCTCAAGAGAGTCAAACACGGATGGAGCTTCTCACAGTGAACGCATCACAGTGAGTGCTTTCAGCTCCCTCGAGAGTCGAATGCGCTATATGCAGTTTTGTGCAGTGTGATCAGAAGGTACAGTAAAAGTTACTTCCATATTATAGTGGTTAGTATCAATCTTCTTCTGGTCACACATCCTCACGTGATGCGAATTCACAGCTCAGAGTTCACCAAACTTGAACTTTTTGTATTAGCCTGGGTTTCTGGTCTGACGCATTTGCATGAAACAAAAAGTGCTGTGTGACCACCCCTTAATACAACCTAGATATTGACACTAGATATTGACGTATTGTGTTACCTTCAATTTATTAAGTTCAAGTTCAAGTTAATTAAGTTCAATTATCCTAAAATTAATATTTTTACATTCAACCAAAACAAATAATCCAGTTTCGGATAATTGAACTTAATTAACTTAATTGTTTTGGACAAAATTAAGACTGTTAACCTTATTCAACTAAACGGCATTGGATTTACCTTATGTAATTAACTTAAGTTAATTGAAATAAATAATGTTACATAAATCCAACGTAACCTAGTTACGTGGAACCTGTTGACATAAAAAAAGTTAATTAAAGTCAACAGCATTTTTTAGAGTGAACACGTTCTCACACCCAACTCGTCACATATTGACACTTGGTCAGGACCCCTCTGTGTCACCTTTTTCTTGGCACAGGGTACCCCCCCATATATCAACATTTTAACGTCCCAGATCCGGCCCACATCTGGCACATGTGGAATGATGATCTGGCCCACATGCAGCGTGGAATGACGGCCCTTGGGTGGCTCACTTCTGTTTGCCAGATCTGGGCCACAAGCAGGCCATAGCAATGCCACATGTCAGCCAAGAGCAAAGAAATAAACCAGAACTGGACCTTATCTGAGCCACAAAATATGTGTATATTAAATATGGAGTCATTTCAACCTTAATAAGCCTGTTAACAAACCGAATCACTGAAGGAAAGAAGAGAACAGAACAGAAAAAGAGACGAGCAGAAACACAAGAACTACAACTGACTTCAGACACAGCCTAAGATGAAATCAACTGAAGAGAAAATAAGACATTAAATCTCTGAAGATCTCAGCAGAGGAGGATGAAACAACTCCATAAACAGCATTACCAGCTTCACTTATTACTAACCAGACTGACTTTATTTCTGTCAGACGTCTACAAAAGTTTTTATTGAGAATTAACAGGGGTTTAACTATAATGTGTTTCATTTGAAGTCACTGTCACGGGCGACCGGAGCCGGAACCTTGTGCACGGGAGTTGTGTTGTTACGGGGGAGCACTTCCGGTGCAACACCAGGCCGGTTCCGGTTTTCCCCGTGTGTTATGGCTGATCAGGGCAATCGCTGACAGGTGTGAGAGGAGGAGAGCTGGGGCAGAAATTGAGATGCGGTTCCCAAACGGATTAAAAAGGGAGACACGAGAGAGAGAAGGGAGAGGACATGTGAGGCACGCAACACGTGAGAGAGGGAGAGAGGCCGCGGGAGGAGGGCACGAGGAGATGTGAGGCACGCAGCACGTGAGCGGCTGCGGCCACGGCCGCGAATGCGGAAGGAGGCCGCGGGAGAGAGAGAGAAAGAGAGAGACAGAAGACTTCGGCTGGATTGCGGGTGTAAGCCTTGGTTGCACCGTGAGTCTGTTGAATTGCAGTTTTATTGTGGAAATGAACACGAGTGAAACCTTACAGTGTGTGGTGGATATGCGAGTGTGGGAATTGTGTTTCTGCTGTTCACTCGCAGTCACAGCTGTTCATTAACCTCTTCTCTGCCTGAACCTGCTGCATTGGTGAAATGCCATTCCTCTCTCTGTCTGAAGGTGCTGAGATACGCGAAGAGAACGCTGAAGAAGAGAACGCGGAAGCTGTGAATTGTTCATTCCTCTCACTGTCTGAAAATGAGTTACGTCCATTTATGTTCATAGCTCTCTCTGCCCGAGCCTGAAGAAGAGAACGCTGAAGAGAACGCGGAAGCTGCGAATTATGTTCATTCCTCTCTCTGTCTGGAACTGAGTTACGTCCATTTATGTTCATAGCTCTCTCTGCCCGAGCCTGAAGAAGAGAACGCTGAAGAGAACGCGGAAGCTGTGAATTATGTTCATTCCTCTCTCTGTCTGAAACTGTTGAGTTACGTCCATTTATGTTCATAGCTCTCTTTGTTCGAGCCCTGAAGAGAACGCTGAAGAAGAGAACGCGGAAGCTGTGAATTATGTTCATTCCTCTCTCTGTCTGAAACTGAGTTACGTCCATTCATGTTCATAGCTCTCTCTGTTCGAGCCCTGGAGAGAACGCTGATGAAGAGAACGCGGAAGCTGTGAATTATGTTCATTCCTCTCTCTGTCTGAAACTGTGGAGTTACGTCCATTTATGTTCATAGCTCCCTCTGCCCGAGCCTGAAGAAGAGAACGCTGAAAAAGAGAACGTGGAAGCTGTGAATTATGTTCATTCCTCTCTCTGTCTGAAGGTGCTGAGATACGCAAAGAGAACGCTGAAGAGAACGCGGAAGCTGTGAATTATGTTCATTCCTCTCTCTGTCTGAAGGTGCTGAGAT
Organism: Scardinius erythrophthalmus; assembly: GCF_964197995.2. Classification (NCBI taxonomy): domain Eukaryota; kingdom Metazoa; phylum Chordata; class Actinopteri; order Cypriniformes; family Leuciscidae; genus Scardinius; species Scardinius erythrophthalmus. The sequence continues at coordinate 39,007,330 of NC_138227.1, read as the reverse complement.
ACGCGAAGAGAACGCTGAAGAAGAGAATGCGGAAGCTGTGAGTTATGTTCATTCCTCTCTCTGTCTGAAAGTGCTGAGATACACAAAGAGAACGTTGAAGAAGAGACTTTTTAAGATTGTTTTTATTATTTAATAAAGAGCATATTTATTTTGAATTCTGTGTCTGCCTTTCCCTTCGTGTCCACGGTCAGCTCCTCAGGGGCGGCACGCAAGCGAAGGGGTGGGCGGCCCGCTGGCGCTCCACCCCGACCTGTGACATCACCATAACAGTGATTAGTGTTTCCATTAGTTGGGCTTTTAACTCTTATTATATATTTTGTCTTTTTTGGCTACTGTGACATTGTGTTTGTCAAACACATTTGCTGCAGCAAAGAAAGCTAAAGTGAAACAAGATCAGGTCATCACCTGATCTTGTTTCACTTTAGCTTTCTTTGCTGCAGTTACCTGTTGAGGATTTTATATTCATCATAAAATAGACTGATTCACTGATGTCTTTTGAATCTAACAATTGTGTTTTACCATTAATATATCAGAAACCCTGTGTTAGTGCAGCATGATATCCAGCAATATTATAACAATCAGTTAGAAGATTTTAACAAACATGAGCACGAAAAGTGAATCCACGATGACACACACAAACATCAACAATCAGCACATGAATCTCAACAATGGTGAGAGAGAGAGTTTATATTCTCTAGAGCATCTGTTTACATTGTCTATGGAACTGTTTAAGACAAAGAAATGACTGTTTACCCTGAGGAGACGTACTGAAATCCCCTAAAACTCTAGGCCCTCATGTCCAGATAAATTTAAACACATTTCTACCAGAAAGACTCGGGAGAGTTATTTCAATAAACCATACATTTATTGACAGCTCAGCAAGCTGATAAACTACAAAGTCATTTGGCGTAGGCCCCGTCCGTAGTGCATAATCCGAGAGTATCGGATCTGCAATTCCTGCCTAAAGATGAAGGCAGGGGCGCAGCCGACCCCCCCTGGGAGGTATGGACGGGACCATCCTGGTGGTGGGGAGGATGGGGGTAATCGTCGCTTCAGTATCTGCGAACTCAAACATGTGCAAGTACCGTGCTTTTATACAGTGAGCATAAGAATATGATTGGATAGAAGTGAAGGCAATAAGTGACGTAGTAATTGAGTCTTCCCAGCAGAACTTATGCTAAAGCTTTCATTTCTACCAGAAAGACTCGGGAGAGTTATTTCAATAAACCATACATTTATTGACAGCTCAGCAAGCTGATAAACTACAAAGTCATTTGGCGTAGGCCCCGTCCGTAGTGCATAATCCGAGAGTATCGGATCTGCAATTCCTGCCTAAAGATGAAGGCAGGGGCGCAGCCGACCCCCAAAAATAGGTGGAGTATGACTACACTGGGACGGGGCACGCCAACCCCCAAAAGATGGTAACTGAGTATACCCACCAGTCTAGAGTCCTGGGGTTCCTGAAAAATAGAGAAGGAAGAAACAAATGGTGAAGATACAAATTAGATGTGAAAATACAGCGTGCCTAAAGTTTAATAGGGGAGAAGGACAGATAATTCTAAAATAACTATGTTTTTATTTGTTAATTTAAAAGTATTTTATTTTATTTATTTATACATTTATTTTTTAATTGCCAGTTCACTCCTAGGAAAACACAGAGACAAGGCCTCATTGGACCGCAATGCCGCTTTTGGCTTGCATAGACAAGGCCACATTGGACCACACAGACAGCCGCCTTGGCAAAAATAATAAACAGGCCTCCTTGGACCACGTATAGCAGCCACCTGGGGCTGAGCATAACACAGACTCTGGCCTCATTGGACCACATGGCCTTTATAGACCACAGAGACGAGGCTTTAATGAGCCACACGGCCACAATAGACCACAGAGACGAGGCTACTAAGCCACAACGGCCGCTAATGCCACAAAGAGACGAGGTAAGACTGGACAACACATAAGGTTTTTTTTTTTTTTTTACGGGATACAACAGCTTTAAGATCACGAAACCTATGCCCCGGGGGGCAACTGGCCACCATTGCATCTTTTAAGGACAAGACCGAGCCACTAGAGCCACATAAAGACAAACCACACAAGACTACGGCATCTAAGCCACATTAAACCTCTGCCCCAAGGGGGCCACTGGCCATTCAGGCATCTTTTTAAAAGGACAAGGCAAACATATGCCACAAGGCGCCAAGCCCCACATGTGACCACAAGGCCACTAATGCCACACGTAGACAGACGTACTTGAGTACAAGGCCACTAGGCCACATTTAACCATGCCATGAAGGCCACAAGACCACGAGACAAGGCCACATTAGGCTACACGGTCACAGTAGACCACACAGAACATAAAGGGTTCCAAACCATAAGCCCACACATAGACGAGACGTACAGACAACGGCCACTAAGCCACACAGAACAAGGCCATAAGGGCCACAGCCTTGGAGGCCGAACATAGGACATGGCAACATGGACCACGAAGCCATGAGACCGACACAAAGACGAGGCCCACCAGGCCACAAGGCTGCTAAGCCACACTGAACAAGGCCAACAAGACAGAGCCACTAGGCCACACAGAACCTGCCATACTTTATGGCCACAAGACCACGGGACAGCCACATTAGGCTACACGGTCACAGTAGACCACATAGAACATGAATATCGCATAAAATAGCCGTTTTTTTTTTTTTTTTTTTTTTTTTTTTAATTATTTATTTATTATTTATTTATTATTATCAATTGACGAACATGTAACAAAGGCATGACGGCTGCTACAGCCACATAGAGACGAGGCCACATTGAACAGAGCCGCTAGGCCACACATAATAGTTGACTAGATAGTCATTGAGGAGTGCTAGCTAGAATAATAACAGGATGAAGGAAATAAGATTATGACACCACCACCAGTAGTTGCGTAGTTATTTACCTTTGGGTTATTGTAGAGCTTGCTGGGCTTGAAGAATAGTTTTAGAATAGGATCTTATATAAGACTTGAATGCAGAGGAAGACCATCTGCCCAGGATCTTGAAAGCTGAAGTAGAAATGCCGCGTTCAGCTGCTGTAGTGGCTGCCCCAATCCTAAATGAATGACCGTTATACTGGAGGGGAGATAACTGCAGCTTTTGAGGACAGAACTAGATGAGTCCTGAACCAGGCTTTAGAGAGAGATGCTTCGTAGGAAGGAAAATAGGGAAAGAGATCTGAGAATCTAGCACAGATTTTTAGGAATGTAATCAGAAGAGAAGGGACAAAATGTATTGCTAATTTTAGAAATTGTTGATGTGATACCAGAACTTGAGAGTCGGTTGATATGCTTAAGAAAGAGTAAAGAATTAGGGGAGAAGGTGAATCAGAAAAAGGACCTAGGGCAAGATCAGAGTGTTAGATCTGAAGAGAATCTGAAGAGCCATGAACATAGTTATACATGGATACGATCTGAATATGAAAATGGGAAAAGAAACCAATATGGATGGGAGGTAATAAAGGGGGGTTAAATGGATTTCACTTTTCTGTAATGTTACTGTTAAAGCATAATCAACAACTGCAAAGTTACAATGCACAAAGTTAAAGCATGAAGATTTAATTTAAAGAGATCGCTTTTTAAGGACTACAACAATGCTGAGAGGGATTGTGCTGCATCCTTTGGATTAGTGGCATCACAAACCATAAAGTTATACATTCAGCTCCCGGAATATGATTTATAGCATAACAAAGAGAATGAGCTATTCAATACTAGAAGATACTACGCATAAGCTACATGATACATCACCTAACCATCCGGAAATGGGGTCTACATGTTGATGCTTCTTGAGTCTCTCCATCTTTGGCTGACTTGGTTTGACTATAAGCTAGAAGTTTTGATAATGTCTGTGAGAGGTAATCAAAGCTGCAAAATGAGCTGTTGAACTCCAGCCCTGTTCCGGGAGCAGCAGCTCGACTGCATCCAAAGGGACGGCAAAAACCATGCGCTTTACTCACCCTCAATAACAATTCCAGCATAGGATATGAAATATATTTAGGACATTCCAAGCCAAACCCCTCACACGCCATGGGGACACTGAGACCCACCACACATCAATTTACTAATTGTAGAAAAGGAAGGAACAACCGGCCGTGATCCGGATAAGAAATAAGGAATCTGAAAGAAAAGCGAAACATAAAATCAATTCTGCAGAAACTTAAGCTTTTAAGGTGTAGGGAGTCACATCTTCAGTGATAAACTGTCTAGCTGGATTGAGCAGAGTGACTAATTTATTTGATCACTGTTAGAGGAGGGCAGAGTGATGGATAAGGGTTGCTGAAAGGCAGAGCCGCCTGAAGACTACAGTGTGTAGCTATGGCATTGCAGTGGTCAGGAATGCACGTGTGTGACCTTAATCATGAAATTGGAGACTACTGATTGCCAGCTGAACGTCTCGGGAATAGCATGATCGTCTAACAAGATCTGCCTTAGTGATGCAACCGAGCTTCGTTAGCACATACAACATAAATTTGCCACCACTTCGAACCAGAAATGTTAGCAGCCGCTATAAGATAATTTCGGTGAAGTGCGAATGGACGGAGTCTGAGTAATGTTGGTAATATATCTGACCTTTGCTATTCCAAATGTCCAAATCTGAACGGATATGCACTCTTCGACTATGGCCAGTGTTAACGGAAGAGAAATAAATGCCCTGTCTTAAAGAGATACTTAGTGAATTTTTATATATATATTTTTTTTTAATTTTTTTTTTATCTTATTAAATCTCAGTACAATACTTACCTGAAGTAAGGTGACAGCATACCGATAAGATACCTCAATCACACTTGATATTTTGTTGTTGACTTTTGAGCATAGAATCTTTCTCAGCTGCCAGCGTACACCTGACATTACTCTCAAGTTGTATGAATGAAGTTATTCACGACCGAGAGATCACTGCCATGGCAACCAAGTGAGACCCTTGAACAGAAAAATAGGTGAACATTTAAATCATACAGATAATTAAATATGATGTCATTCGAGTTTTCTTGACTGAGATTCGTCTGAGATGGTTTGAATTATATAGTCTACACTTATAACTGTTAGTTCTACTGTGTTAGGCAAGTTTTGGCAAAGTCTGTGACCTTTGACCTGAGCATCCTTAGACTGCTTTTGTATATTTAATATCGAATCCTTAAAATGTCGATATTTCTATGACTCATATCGGTGGATTAAAGTAGTCACCAAGAAAATTTGTGTTATGGCGGTTGTACCATATTACTGTTATGAAGAACTTAAATGCAAGAATTAAACGATCTTGATATGAAAAATCATATCATTGTAGGCCTATATGCCATGAGTCAAATTGAATATAGAGAACTATTAGCGCTGTAAATGTAGCATTTACTTATTTTGTATTAAACTCCTGAACATATATGTACCCTACATGTACCTTTCATAACCATGTCTACTATGGCATAAGTATAACATCCAACAACCAACTTGCTACTGATATGGACATATATTTACATATATCACTTTCAAAATTTTACAAACCCTTTATAAAATTATAACTTATGTATGCCTATTTATCTTTATTATTATTATTTTAATAATTTAAGTGGCTAAATTGCTTTTGTTTTATGTTTGAAAAATAGATAGTTATATTTACAGAAAATGAACGGAGATAAAAATGCCCCCTTTTTTTTGGTTAAAGCGCAATCTAGGCTGTAAGTCGAAATCTTGCCGGCGGTCGGGAAGTGATTAGCAAACGTCTCCATAAATGCCGAAGCAATAACGATTTCAGATAAGGGCGTAAAACGAGTTGAATAGTATGCACCTTTACTGAAAGGCACTCTCACATAGTGAGTGAGCAGATGAGGAGCGCGAGCTGTAGCCTAAATGGCATACATAAAGCCAATTTGATAAAGTTGCTCTTAAGCTTGATTTAATTATATTCAGCGACAGCAACCCAGCTGTAAATATTTTGCGATTAACCATGAGAGCGTGGAATCAACAACGCTGAATACTGCGCTGTGGATATAGCCTACGTGTCGTGAATCTTTGCTACAACCAGCGAGCTATCCGTCCCTTCTTTTTAAAGCGTAACAGTATGTTACGGTGCAGCAGACTGTAGTATGCATTGGCAGTTTTTTTTTTTTTTTTTTTTTTTTTGAAAACTACCGCGTCACCAGAGTCCACAATTGAACTTTACAGCTGATGAAGGGAGCAGTAGAGTAGCAAATTAATATACTTACCTGAATGGAATTTAATCAGAGAAGCCTAATAGGGATGTAAACAGTGGCCGCGGGAATGTACCAACGTGAAAGCCTTGAAAATGGAACTTAAACTTGAAAGCCCTGTTAGGAGATCGTCTCGTGAGATTTAAAGCAGCCACATTCTTGTTTCCTCTGCAAGCGCGGTGCATTCGTGCACCGCGAAAATGGCTGAGATCAAATCAACGATATGACTTGTGTTGTTATGAATGGAATCGAACGCAAGTGAATGAACGCCGGTGTCGTTCTGCGAACTGAATTGAAGCGTCGGCATCTGTGAACTGAATTGAAGCGTCGGCATCTGCGAACCAATCGTCGCTTCAGTATCTGCGAACTCAAACATGTGCAAGTACCGTGCTTTTATACAGTGAGCATAAGAATATGATTGGATAGAAGTGAAGGCAATAAGTGACGTAGTAATTGAGTCTTCCCAGCAGAACTTATGCTAAAGCTTTCATTACAACTTACACTGACAGATGAGTGAATGATAGAGTATCCATATGTCTGTTTAAAAAGTATTGATATGCAAGTTTCCACAGTATGATGTCAAAAAACACATGATAATGGTCATTTTTATTGCATACACCATGGTAATACTATGTATTTTTTTTCTAATATACTATTGTATATGAATATGGTAATCATTTGTTACCATATATTATATTCCAGAAAGCAAGATTAACTTACTGTCACATATACGCTTAACACTTGGTTGATTAATGCCGAGTTCACACTGCACGATTTTAGCCCCGATTGTCACTCGCAGACAGATTTTGTGAAATCGCCGACAAATGCCCGAAATCGAGCAAAACGGTGCTCGTTCACGCGAGTGAAAATCGCACAGTGTACATTATCAAAGACTCGATCTGAGAGAATTGACGATGTGTCGCCGATGCCCGTGAGATATTTGGCATACCAGATATCTGGACCTGTCTGCGATTCAAAATCCTGCTGTGTGAAATGAGTTCTTACTAAAAATTACATTGGCAATGACCTACAGCCAATGAGAGACCAAGATACAGGGTAGCTGGAAGTTCAGGGAGGAGTTATAGAGCAGAATGTCAGTAGCAGAATTCTATCAGAATTAATTAGCTTACACATAAGCTTTACAATTATATCAATCAGCCACCTGAAACAACAGCTAGCGCTATGATGCCACACCTGAAATAAAAACTCATTGTAAGAACACTGATCAAATAAATTATGTAAACCCCTGTCCTCAATAAAACAATCATAAAAAAATTCCTTACCTTTATAGGTGAGATTCTTACCTTATACTACCTCACGGACCTCACACATCCCTATTGATTCGACAAACACATATTTAGACTGTGAATCGCGATTGTGGGAAAGGAAAGAAAATAGACAACTCACCAGGGAAGAATGGAAGTGATAGACCAAATCACTATACTGCCCAAAAAGACATGAACCAGAGTACAGGAAGGATGACAACAACACTACACATGATTTTATAAAGCCACCTACATATCAAGCCTCAGAAATACAGAAATAAAGTCAATCTGGTTAGTAAGTGAAGCTGGTAATGCTGTTTGTAGAGTTGTTTAATCCTCCTCTGCTGAGATCTTGAGAAATGTAATGTCTTCTTTTATCTTCAGATGATTTCATCTAAGGCTGTGACTGGAAGTCAGTTGTAGTTCTTGTGTTTCTGCTTGTCTCTTTTTCTGTTCTATTTTTTCCTTCATTGATTCTACTTGTTAACAGGCTTATTAAGGTTGAGATGACTCCATATTTAATATACACAGATTTTGTGGCTCAGATAAGGTCCAGTTCAGGTTTATTTCTTTGCTCTTGGCTGACATGTGGCATTGCTATGGCCTGCTTGTGGCCCAGATCTGGCAAACAGGAGTGGACATTGGAATGCAGTTGTTCAGGTAGTCGCAACTCAACGGTGCACTTACAGTAGTGACAGTGTCCTCTGATGTCACTGAGGGTTCATTAGGCGAGGCATCATGAACTGGAGGAGGCTCAGGATCAGGAACTCTACTAGATGACACAGAGGCACCTTCAGGGCCTTGATGCAGGAGTGAAGAACAACTTGAAGGAGGAGAAGGAAGTGGAAGGAAGTGAATGAACAGCAATTGGTACCATCACCAGAGGAGAAAGTTCTTGCTCTGACGTCAACAATAACCAGATATCGTCATCCGGTAGATCATCCTCTCTAGATTCCACAGATGCTTGATTTAGACTCTGAAATGAGAGAGTTAAAAGGCTCCTCTAAATTTCACCCAGATGGTTGAGCTCTTAACAGAGTACGATTCACATATCTAATTTTTTCAAATTGCCAACACTGACCCACCTGGTGTAGAGGCTCACAGCACTTTAAAAACAGAACTCCAGCAATCTTGAATCTTTGCCCGCAAATACAACAGCTTACCTTGGATCAAAGTGTCATCTTGTACTCACCGATCATGTCGCTCTTTTCTATGGTCCTGTGCTGCCTTCATGTGACTACTAGCTCCGTCAAAGGCCACTTGAAGCCTAGCTTGATGGTCATAAATCCTGTCATGAACACTGCCCTGATTGGTATTCTCAATTCTACCCAAGAGAAAGTCAACAGGCAATAGTGGATCTTACCCAAACATTAAGAAATATGGAGATTCGCCTGTGGACTGGTGTGGAGTAGTATTATAGGAGAAAACCACTTGAGGGAGGTATACCCAGTTTTTCTTCTTGCAAGAGGGCAGACTGCGCAGTAGATTGTGCAATAAGTGGTTAAAACGCTCGCATTGACCATTTCCAGTAGGAGGTTCTGGGGTGGTCCGACTCTGTTCAATGCAATACAACTCACACAATTGATGAAAAAGGGTGCTTTCGAAGTTCCTCCCCTGGTCCAAGTGGACAGTGTTAGGGGTAACACATTGTGCTGTTCTATGAACATTCTGCATTTATTTGATATAAAAGTTGTAGTAAAGTGACACCTTCTGTTCAAAGTTGGGTATTGCATATAATCTTGTTAATGCCCTTACATGATGACATCACAAATGTGAGCCCAGCAGCAAAGAAGAGCATGTGGTCATGGCTACTATTGCTCCTTTATTTAAGTTGTTTTGAAGGCACTTTCGGTATGTAGATGTTGCTACATTATAATTCCTATGCATATTTAATTGTTATATCTTATATACCAGATGTAAATTTAGTTTTCTTTGTTTCGTGAATGAACAATCTGTTTCTGTTATAGTTGATGCTAACTATATGCAATGTAAAAGGCTTTGCATAAAGCTTATGCAAACATGTAATTGACTCTGTACATTTAGAATTCTGTATTTTGTATTTTTTCAGTTTTACGTTATTCCTTGGGCAGCAGTAAACCTTGGAAACAATCCTTGTGTCTGTTGTCTTTGGGAGGCGTTATCTGACTGCATACTCAAGCAAGGCGTTTGAGATAAAGGGCAGAACAGTAAAACGAAAATATTCAGTGACCAACTTCTAGTTTCTAACTCCACGGCGGGGAGCAAGCCAGCCCTTAAGGTGATCTTCCTCCTACGATGTCTGTCAAGCTCCAAGTCTGGATCACGGAGGCAAACATCTGATGCATCATGTTCGTCACAGCGCTGACGAGGCTCATCGGCCGTAAACACAGCTGCTGCAATGGCTAGAGCAGAGGCTGAAGCGGCTAAAGCAGAAATAGCGTTTGCTAAGAAGGAAAGTGAACTTAAAATACAACAAGCACAGCTTGAGGCATCACTAGAGACTTTAAGGCTGCAAAAAAGAGCTGCAGCCATACAAGCGAAGGCAGAGGCTTTAGAAACAGCTGCAGAGCAAGAAAGTAGGGGGAATTCAAGCGTAATAGACCTACCTATAGAGGATACAACAGAACGCACACAGGCTTACTAATCGGAACAAGCGGATAGTGCTGTAGTTTCACAAATGCCAGTACTGGATGGGCCGTTTTATGATAACGGACGCATAAACGTGTCAGAAGTGCAACCACAAACTACTGAATCCTACATGCAGCAGGAGGACCAGCGTGGTTTTTATGCCATACCATTCAAGTCTCAGCCTGTCGATGCAGAGTGTGTGCAGTACCCTACCATTTCGCAATCTAAGGATGTACAGTTGTCATGCCCGGCTCAGCATGAGTCACACTTCAGGTCACCTCGAGATGGGCACCACCCACGATCTGCACCATTTCCAGGCAGTGAGGAAAGGAGAGGAGACAGAAGGGTGCCGCTCGACTATTATCAGACTCAGTCAGCTACACCTTTACAAGCTGGACAGTATCAAGGTAATCTGTATGCTGTAAGATTAATAAGGGAATTAAGATCAATATAGGGGATTGAATTACAGGGAATAAGAACCGAATTATTATGCAAATTATTCAGAATTAATATTTAACACTTTATCAACTATTCGTCCACCGATAAATTGAGATTAGGGTATTTTATCAATTCTGGACAGAATATTATTCCGTGGCCTACGGTAATAATATCATAAAGTTATGATAACTGATTAATATGAGCAAGGTAGCAAAATCTACAGTTTAAGGCAGTAACTTGTAAGCACACAGCACAAGACGCTTGTATGTAAAATCAACCAAGACTTTACTGAACTACTCTAATACACACAAACTAAACTAACACGAAAACACACAAACATTCATTCAAACAGTGACAGAGAGTGATGTTATTAACGGAGGGTGAATGGAGTCCCAAATGTCTAGCGTTAGACACTATTTCTTGACCGCAACCTGAGAGAATCAAACTACTAGCACTTTAATCTTAGTTCGTTTTCTTAATAAGATTTGCACCAGTTCACTTCAGCCAGAATAAGGAGAATTGTGTACTTGCGTTTAGATGCTCCTGAGCGCGTGCGTTCCTTGTGACGAAGTTGCTGGAGAGGGAATCTCTTCGGCGCTGATTGGCTGGCAGTCGGTCGATGATGCATTCTGAGGGACAGCACTCGATGGTGAGTGGTTGGTTGGCTTTGCCGGGTGGCGCTTCGTTCGCGGGAATTCCTGGATTGCGGGTTGCTATGCAACGGAGTTTCCTCTGAGTCTGGAGCGACTCTGAGAGGGGTTTCTTTGACGAAGTTCAACAAAGGATCTTACGGAAGAGTTGATGAGTTTTGCGTGAGCTCTTGGTGGTTTGAAGAGTATGTAAGCATACACGCTGGATGATGGAAAGGTCAGCAAGAGCAAAAGTCACTGCAAAAGCGAGGCACAAGGCAGGCAAAAAGCAAGGCAAAAAGCAACTCATAGCTGCTTGTCATTGGGTTATAAGCGTGTCCATCTGACCCGTCCTTCCTAGTGCGACAGCCAATCAGATATTGTCTTGGGGCGGGACCTACGCCCCGTTCTCCGGTTCTTGCATGTAATTAGCGTAAAGTCCACATGATCACGTGTGCCCAAACTCCCGAGAGTTTAGTTAAACGCTTTAATAAGTAAACTTAATAGTTTAAATATGGTGCATCCTACACACATCTACTTTATATCAAAATTCTAGAAATCATTTACCCATCAAGTAGGTACCAAAATACATATACTTCCCATAGTTGAGGTGGAAGTAAATAAAGATTTAGCTGTGATAAGTGTTTAACACACAAAATTTAACTTGAGTAATATAAAGCATATATAATACAGAGAATACACATGTATGAGGCAACTTCTGGTGATTAGCTCCTATAACTGAGGTAGAAAACCCTAGAAATAGGCTGTAATGGAAGTTAAACACACAGAAAGAACTCCACAGGTTATATAAAATATACATGATACTTAAGATATATGTGAGGTAAATACTGGTGATCAATTCAGCTTATTGGAAGCAATTTTGAGATCGTTGTTTGTATTAAACCACAAGTGGGTTAATTTCAGTCTATTGGTTTTGGAGACAAAAGTCTCTGGAATTTACAACTGCAGAAAGGGGGGTGTCCCCTGGTTTAGGGTTTGTGGTGATTCTGGGCCATAAGAATGCTTTAGCATTCTTCGTTTCCTGATAAGGCTGTGGATTTATGCATTGGGGTCACCACAGGGTTTCTTGGCGATTTGGTTTCTTGCTAGATAAGACCATGACTGTGTTTTATGACTTACTAATGATTCACTGGGGAATCGTTCCGAACTGTGGAATGTGGTGTTGGGTTAATATGAAATGGACTGTTCAAGGATAATCCTACAATGCAAATAATCAAATGTCTGATGTCGTCAAGTTTATCGCAAGACGTGAATTAGTGTCAACCGGCCTTACACAGTTTAACGATCATCCAGAGACTTTCAGAGCATGGAGGGCATCCTTCATAAATGCCACTAAAGACCTTAACCTCTAGATGCTAGTGAAATGGCTTGGGTGTGAGTCAGCTGAGCATGCAAAACGGATCAGAGCTGTGCACATTAAACATCCGTTACAATGGCTCAGGCTGATTTGGGACAGACTTTATGAAACATATGGCTCGCCAGAAATGGTAGAAAGTGCTCTATTCGCTAAACTGGAGAGCTTCCCAAAAAATAGCAAACAGAGACAGTCACAGACTGCACGAGCTGGGAGATTTGCTCATGGAGGTCCAAGCAGCTAAGCAGGATGGCAATCTAATGGGTCTTTCCTATCTAGACACACCACGGGGAGTAAATCCGACAATTCAGAAATTGCCATTCAGCTTACAAGAGAAGTGGCTCACGGTGGGATCTAAGTATAAAGAGGACTGCAGAGTTTCCTTTCCACCCTTCAAGTTTTTAGAAGACTTTGTGTGTCAGCAAGCTAAAATGCGCAACGATCCAAGTTTCTTTCTCACAGCTGTACAGGAAGAAACTCGCAAACCAAACAAACAGTTCAACAAATCTGTTTTTCCCAGAGCTGTCATCACACACAAGACACAGGTCTCCTCTGAGAATTCATCAGCTGCCAGCAAACTCAAAAATAAGGTAAATCCAGCAAAATAGTGCTTTCTACACAATAAGCATCACCCTCTGTTCAGATGTAGAGGATTCAGGATGAAACCTATGGAAGAGAGAAATTCATTGCTCAAACAACAAGGCATATGCTTTAAATGTTGCAGCTCCATATCCCACATGGCAAAGAACTGTGATCAGGATGTTAAGTGTTCAGAATGTGGCAGCGTTACCCACATGGCTGCGCTCCATCCAGGCCCAGCACCATGGACAAAAGAACCACAATTGCCGACATCAGAGGATCACAAAGTGAGTGAGGACGTACCTGTGGAATCTGAGGTTTCCTCAGCTTGTACAGAGGTGTGTGGAGACGGTCAACTTCCACGCTCATGCTCCAAGGTATGTCTCGTGAAAGTATTTCCTGAAGGCCACCCAGAAAAGGCAGTCAAAACATATGTGATACTAGATGATCAAAGCAACAGATTGCTCGCAAGATCAGAATTCTTCGATCTGTTTGACATTACAGAGTGTAACGTAGCCTACACTCTCAAAACATGCACAGGCACAGTCGAAACAGAAGGCAGGGTAGCACGAGGCTTTCAAGTGGAGTCCTTTGATGGAAGCTTAGTTTTACCCTTACCAGTACTACTTGTACAGTGTAACGAAATTCCAGACAATCGCTCTGAAATCCCCACTCCAGGAGTAGTTAGTAACCACAGGCACCTAAAACATCTTGCAAGGTACATTCCAGAGCCCGATCATCATGTTCCCATTCTTCTCCTGTTAGGCAGAGATATGATCAGAGTCCACAAAGCCCATAAGCAAGTGAATGGGCCACCAAATGCTTCCTTTGCACAAAAGTTGGACTTCGGGTGGGTAATCATCGGAGACATTTGCCTCGGGAAAGTTCATAAACCGACTTTCATCCAAACTTACCACACCAACATTATGGAAAACGGTCAGTCTACATACTTTCACCCATGTCCTAACAACTACACTGTAAAGGTGTAATGTGCCGGAGAAAGCAGGCGGAAGCAAGGATCTAAGCGCAAGTTTTTAATGAATTAAACATAGAACAAATAATAAAGAACTTCAGGGAAAAAGAAACAAAACCACGAGCATGACAAGATCTAGAAGCAACCCTTACATGTACAACAACTGACAAAGTAACATGTGAAACACAGGGGCTATAAATACACAGGGACAAACAAGCTAAACAAGATAACAAGGGGGAGTGGTTAATTGGAAACACCTGGAGACTAATCAATATGAAAAACTACAAAGGACTACAAAACATGGCACAGAACAGGAAATAACAAAAGGGCACACAAGACAAGGGAAACACAGGACTGGAATCATGACATAGCCCCCCACTTAAGGAGCGGATTCCAGACGCTCCTCAGGAAATATTTCAGGAGGGTGGTGGAGCGGAGGTGGAACTGAGGGGCGGGATGGAGGGCCAGGCCCGTGGAGTGGAAGAGGGCCTGGAGACTGCAGTAGTATGGGAGGCCAGGGCGGAGCAGGCAGTGCAGGCGACCAGGGCGGAGACGACCCTTCAGGCGGCCGGGCCGGAGACGACCGCTCAGGTGGAGAAGACCCTTCGGGCGGAGACGACCCCTCGGGCGGCCAGGGCGGAGACGACCCCTCGGGCGGCCAGGGCGGAGACGACCCCTCGGGCGGCCAGGGCGGAGACGACCCCTCGGGCGGCCAGGGCGGAGACGACCCCTCAGGTGGAGACGACCCGTCAGGCGGAGACGACCCTTCAGGCGGAGACGACCCCTCGGGCGGAGACGACCCCTCGGGCGGAGACGACCCCTCGGGCGGAGACGACCCCTCGGGCGGAGACGACCCCTCATGCGGAGACGACCCCTCATGCGGAGACGACCCCTCAGGCGGAGACGACCCCTCAGGCGGAGACGACCCCTCAGGTGGAGACGACCCCTTGGGCGGCCAGGGCGGAGACGACCCCTCAGGTGGAGACGAACCTTCAGGCGGAGACGAACCTTCAGGCGGCCACGGCGGGGACGAACCTTCGGGCGGCCAGGGCGGAGACGAACCTTCGGGCGGCCAGGGCGGAGACGAACCTTCGGGCGGCCAGGGCGGAGACGAACCTTCGGGCGGCCAGGGCGGAGACGAACCTTCGGGCGGCCAGGGCGGAGACGAACCTTCGGGCGGCCAGGGCGGAGACGACCCTTCGGGCGGCCAGGGCGGAGACGACCCTTCGGGCGGCCAGGGCGGAGACGACCCTTCGGGCGGCCAGGGCGGAGACGACCCTTCGGGCGGCCAGGGCGGAGACGACCCTTCGGGCGGCCAGGGCGGAGACGACCCTTCGGGCGGCCAGGGCGGAGACGACCCTTCGGGCGGCCAGGGCGGAGACGACCCTTCGGGCGGCCAGGGCGGAGACGACCCTTCGGGCGGCCAGGGCGGAGACGACCCTTCGGGCGGCCAGGGCGGAGACGAACCTTGAGGCGGCCACCGCGGAGACGACCCTTCAGGCGGCCAGGGCGGAGACGACCCTTCAAGCGGCCAGGGCGGAACAGGAGACCACCCCTCTGGCGGTCCTGGCGGATCGGACTGGTCCGGAGGTGTATTGCCCCCCCCAAAATTTTCTTGGGGAGGCTCCCCGGTAAAGAGTCCTGGACCAGCGATGAAGAGGGCTTTGAGCTGGGCAGGACCAGCGGCGAAGAGGGCTCTGAGCTGGGCAGGACCAGCGGCGAAGAGGGCTTTGAGCTGGGCAGGACCAGCGGCGAAGAGGGCTCTGAGCTGGGCAGGACCAGCGGCGAAGAGGGCTCTGAGCTGGGCAGGACCAGCGGCGAAGAGGGCTCCGAGCCGGGCAGGACCAGCGGCGAAGGAGACTCTGAGCTGGGCAGGACCAGCGGCGAAGGAGACTCTGAGCTGGGCAGGACCAGCGGCGAAGGAGACTCTGGGCTGGCGTGAAGTGCAGGCTCGGCTAGACTGGCGTGAAACTCTGGATCGGCAGAAGTGACGTGAGCAGTCTCTAGATTAGCAGAAGCGACATGAACAATCTCTGGATCAGCAGAAGCGACGTGAACAGTCTCTAGATCAGCAGAAGCGACGTGAACGGTCTCTGGATCAGCAGAAGCGACGTGAGTCTCTGGATCAGCAGAAGCGACGTGAACAGTCTCGGGATCAGCAGAAGCGACGTGAACAGTCTCTGGATCAGCAGAAGCGACGTGAAGTGCAGGCTTGGCTGGTATGGCATGATGTGCAGGCTCGGCTGGACTGGCGTGAAGTGCAGGCTCGGCTGGACTGGCGTGAAGTTTCTCCACCTCCCCTACAGTGAAGGGGGAACCACAAAACTGCAGGACAAAGTCAATGTACTGTACCAGGGTCCAGCTGGGGTCTTCCTCTGGTAAATTTAAGCTAATGTCCTGTTCTAGTCCACTCCAGAAACAGTCCTTCAGCCTAGCCTCGTTCCCAGGAACGAGATGACTATAAAAAAGGAACTCCTCCACATAACTTTCGATGCTGCGATCATCTTGAAAAATAGAACAAATTTTGCTCAGTGGGTCCCAGCTAGTACTTGCTAGATCCATAGTCGGTCAGTTGTTCTGTAATGTGCCGGAGAAAGCAGGCGGAAGCAAGGATCTAAGCGCAAGTTTTTAATGAATTAAACATAGAACAAATAATAAAGAACTTCAGGGAAAAAGAAACAAAACCACGAGCATGACAAGATCTAGAAGCAACCCTTACATGTACAACAACTGACAAAGTAACATGTGAAACACAGGGGCTATAAATACACAGGGACAAACAAGCTAAACAAGATAACAAGGGGGAGTGGTTAATTGGAAACACCTGGAGACTAATCAATATGAAAAACTACAAAGGACTACAAAACATGGCACAGAACAGGAAATAACAAAAGGGCACACAAGACAAGGGAAACACAGGACTGGAATCATGACAAAAGGATAGATCCCAAAGCGAGTCACTCACCAAGTCCCTTATCAAGGAGCGGACTCGAAGACTATCAGAATGGGATGTATTTCAGAGAACAAAAGATGACGAGAGAACAGCTCAGTCTATCGAGGACAGACTCTTTCTGCAGATCATGGAGAGAAGTCTATAAAGACAAGGAAAATTCATGGGTTGCCCCACTCCCATTCAAGCAGCCAAGGCAATATCTTCCAAATAATCGTCAACAAGCTGTGGAACGCTTCAATTCACTTCTACTGTCTTTCAGGAAGAAGCCTGAGATGAAAAAAGATTTTGTAGCCTTTATGGAGAGGCTATTCCAAAATGATCATGCAGAAATAGCTCCTTCAGTTGGTCCGAATGAACAGTGTTGGTATCTACCTTCTTTTGCTGTGTACCATCCCAAAAAGCCATCCCAGATCCGAGTGGTCTTTGACTCGAGCGCTCAATGCAAAGGGGCATCACTGAACAAGGTTCTCTTGACGGGTCCTGACCTCAACAACAGTCTCCTCTGTGTCCTCATGCGGTTTCGCAAAGAGCCTGTCACCTTCATGGTAGATATACAGCAAATGTTCCACTGCTTTAAAGTGCGATCTGTAGACAGGAACCACCTCAGGTTCCTCTAGTTTCATGAAAATAACCCAGAGAACGAGGTCACGGAATACCGTATGAAGGTACACGTATTTGGGAACAGTCCCTCTCCGGCAGTGGCCATTTACTGTCTTCGTCGTGCAGCTCAAGAAGGACAAGAGGAATTCGGTCAAGACGCCCTACAGTTCGTGGAGCAAGACTTTTATATGGATGACGGATTGAAGTCCTTACCTTCCGCAGAGATGGCAACTGACCTGTTAAAAAGGACATAAGACATGCTGGCTGGATCTAACTTGAAGTTGCATAAACTGGCTTCAAACAGCAAGGAAGTTATGGGAGCATTCCCATCTGAGGATTACGCCAATTCAATGAAAGAACTGGATTTAGGTGTTAGCTCACTTCCTATGCAACGCAGTCTTGGCTTTCTTTGGAATCTGGACACAGACTGCTTCAACTTCAACGTCCAAAAGGATAGAAGGCCTTACACTAGGCGTGGACTGCTGTCAGTTATAAACAGTTTGTATGACCCACTAGGATTTGTGGCCCCCATCACAGTTCAGGGCAAAGTACTATTGAGGGAGCTAACTGAAAATGCTGCTGACTGGGATGCACCCTTACCTGTGAACAAACAAAAGGTGTGGGAGGAGTGGAGAGATTATCTGCAGGAACTGCAACATGTACAAGTCCCAAGAAGCTATGGGCCCACATCGATGTCAGGCGCCAAGTTCAAGGAGCTCTGTGTTTTTTCAGACGCTTCTGAGAAAGTAATAGCAGCAGTTGCTTACCTCAAAACAGTTGATTCAGATGGTAGCTGTCATATGGGGTTCATCACAGGCAAAGCAAGGCTAGCGCCACAACCAGAGCACACTATACCTCGTCTGGAACTCTGTACGGCTGTCTTGGCAGTGAACATGATGTAAACCATCATTGCAGAGATTGCTGTCAAATTCAATGAGATCACCTTCTACACAGATAGTAGAGTGGTCCTTGGCTATATCTTCAACGAGAAACGTAGATTTCATGTCTATGTAAGCAATCGTGTACAGAGAATCTGGACAAGCACTAATCCAGAACAATGGCATTATGTGAGCTCAGATAATAATCCAGCTGATGTCGCAACACGACCAATAGCTCCAACCAAATTGCAGGACACTATCTTATGGGGGTATTATTGTTGCAATATTCCAAATAAATAGATTAATATTCACAAATAAATGTAAAGAGATTCACAAAAATTTATCGAATTCACAAATAAATAGATTAAGATCCACAAATAAATGTAAAGAGTTTCACAAAAAATATAAAATACACAAATAAATAAAATGAGATTTGCAAATAAAAAAAATATTTACAAATGTTTTATTATTTTACAAACACAACTCTGCCTGGCATTTATTTGTGAACCGCTTTCTGTGCATTTGTAAATCGCTGCACACATTTGTGAATCGGTTCCTGTGCATTTGTGAATCCCCTCACGCATTTGTGGATTTTGAAACACTTCTTGCGTTGACGTGCAGACAGATCCACAAATAAGTGGACTCCACCCACCGCCTACTCAAGCCAATCAGATAACGGCCACATCGAGCTGGCCAATCGTAGCACGTTCTCGCTTCAACCAATCACGTTTGGCTTTACACTGGGCGATCTTGCTCTGTGGTCATTCATCATTCATCTGCATTTCAAAAAGTGTACGCGTAAAGGCCCATAAAATATGTTTAAAATTTGGATTTTGTTAGAATTACACCATTAGACTGCTCATCAAGCCAAGCCACAATTTGTATGAGCCTTGAAAAAAGCCAGAGCAACAGCCCTTTACATCTCGGGAACAGCGCATTATGGATGCGTCACATTATTCAAGATAGTACAGAAAAGCATCAAGTGGCTGACTAATGAATAACTGGGTTCAACCCATAAATAGCTACACGAGTTTTTCATTTGCATTGCAAGATTTTTATTTTCAGCACACGCTGATGCTGAGGCTCGTACCGTTCCATATTGGGTGGTCATTTGGCCTCATATTTGGTATTCTACATGACATTTATTTATGTCCTATCGCTATTTGTCACCGCAATTGTGCTTTAAAAGGCAAAATCGTATGTCCTGTAATTTCTTGCATCGTGTCTACCCCGTGCGAGGCTATCTGTCTAGAAGAATCAATCTATCTTCTAATCTAATCTATCTTCTATCTATCTAGAAGTGCGGGCATCCGTTTACTATCAATGAATGCCCCGCGTCCAGGACACTATCACTAAATATGATTTTTCACGTAACCAGCAGTAGTCAAAGTAGACTACGATCAGAGCCGTTAAGAGTATGATTATGCAGGCATGTCTGTAATATAAACTCCAACAATCTTTTGAAAACAGAGTGTTTTTACCACACAAACAGTTCAGCGCTACTACTGCTCCTTTCAAGGATGCAAGAATCAGTTCCCGCCCCGAGTGTAAAGCCAAACGTGATTGGTTGAAGCGAGAACGTGCTACGATTGGCCAGCTCGATGTGGCCGTTATCTGATTGGCTTGAGTAGGCGGTGGGTGGAGTCCACTTATTTGTGGATCTGTCTGCACGTCAACGCAAGAAGTGTTTCAAAATCCACAAATGCATGAGGGGATTCACAAATGCACAGGAACCGATTCACAAATGTGTGCAGCGATTTACAAATGCACAGAAAGCGGTTCACAAATAAATGCCAGGCAGAGTTGTGTTTGTAAAATAATAAAACATTTGTAAATATTTTATTTATTTGCAAATCTCATTTTATTTATTTGTGTATTTTATATTTTTTTGTGAAACTCTTTACATTTATTTGTGGATCTTAATCTATTTATTTGTGAATTTGATAATTTTTTGTGAATCTCTTTACATTTATTTGTGAATATTAATCTATTTATTTGGAATATTGCAACAATAATACCCCCATACTATCTGGTTCAGTGGACCAACATTCTTGCATCATCCAAAAACAGAGACTTTCCCTAGAGAACCCTTCGCACTTGTTGATCCTGATTGAGATTCAGAAGTTCGTCCACAAGTAACAGTGTTGCATACCACTGTCTCACATCGCTTTGAACGCTTTTCAGACTGGAGCCGTCGGATCCGAGCTGTTGGAAAGCTGATTCATATTGCACGCTCTTATAAGCAGGGTCAAAATGACACCCCTCAGGCATGCAAAGGATGGCACTGTTGCAAACTTCCTCTTAGTGCTGACACAATACTTCAGAGCACAGAAGTTGTCATACGAGCAGTACAACAGGAAACCTTTGCTGATGAGTTGGAGTGCCTCAAACGGAACAAACCACTTCCCAAAACTAGCACACTCCGAAAACTAGATCCCTTCATTGATCAAAGCGGACTGTTGAGGGTCGGAGGTCGTCTGGTCAAAGCAGATCTTGGTTCTGAAGAAAAGTGACCCCTCCTCATACCTGGTAGGAACCATGTAGCATTACTTTTAACACGACACTTTCATGAGCAAACACATCATCAGGGTCGTCACTTCACGGAGAGAGCGATAAGATCTGCCGGCTACTGGATAATAGGAGGCAAAAGACGTGTAAACGGTCTCATCCATTCCTGTGTTGTATGCCGCAGACTCAGGAGGGGCTGCGAAACTCAAAAGATGGCAGATCTGCCCGCTGACAGGCTCAGCATAGAGCCTCCCTTCACACATGTGGGATTAGATGTGTTTGGCCCCTGGTCCGTATCTGCTCGTAGGACAAGACCATGTAGCATTACTTTTAACACGACACTTTCATGAGCAAACACATCATCAGGGTCGTCACTTCACGGAGAGAGCGATAAGATCTGCCGGCTACTGGATAATAGGAGGCAAAAGACGTGTGAACGGTCTCATCCATTCCTGTGTTGTATGCCGCAGACTCAGGAGGGGCTGCGAAACTCAAAAGATGGCAGATCTGCCCGCTGACAGGCTCAGCATAGAGCATCCCTTCACACATGTGGGATTAGATGTGTTTGGCCCCTGGTCCGTATCTGCTCGTAGGACAAGAGGCGGCTATGCAGAAAGCAAAAGATGGGCGGTGCTATTCACATGTCTAAGTGTCAGAGCCATTCATATAGAAGTGATCGAGTCTAGATACCTCCAGTTTCATTAATGCTTTAAGGAGGTTTCTGGCAATCCGGGGTCCAGTGAAACTGATTCGCTCTGATAGAGGGACCAATTTCATTGGAGCTTGTAAAGACCTGCAAATTCCTTCCAATGTTGATGAAAAGGCCGTGAAACAATTCCTGTCATATCACAGCTGCATATGGCCTTTCAACCCTCCGCATTGCTCGCAGGATTTTGGACTCCATACTCCTTCAGATGGCATCCTCTAAACTCACGCACGAGGTACTCTCCACCTTCATGGCTGAAGTTACTGCCATTATAAACAACAGACCACTGATACCTGTGTCTACTGATCCAACAGATCCTTTCATCCTAACACCTGCCACATTACTTACCCAAAAGACTGGTCCTAGCTCAGTTCCACCTGGGGACTTTGGAAAGCCTGATCTGTACAAACAACAGTGGCGAACTGTGCAAAGCCTCGCAGCCACTTTCTGGGACAGATGGCGTAAACACCTTTCGACCCTACAGCATCGTCGAAAATGGCAACACCAACAGCCCAACGTTTCAAAAGGATGCATAGTTCTGCTGGGCATCATAATGGAAACGTACCCCAGCCAAGATGGGCGAGTTCGAAAAGTACAAGTAAAAATCATTGGGAAAGACGGACCCAAACTGTTTCTGAGACCTATTAATGAGATAGTACTCCTCCTCCATGAAGATTCGGAATAGACCGTTCAGGTTTACACTCAAGTAAGAAGGTTTGGTATTTCCTGAATACCAGACGGGGAGTGTGCTGTTCTATGAACATTGTGCATTTATTTGATATAAAAGTTGTAGTAAAGTGACACCTTCTGTTCAAAGTTGGGTATTGCATATAATATTGTTAATGTCCTTACATGATCACAAATGTGAGCCCAGCAGAAAAGAAGATTATGTGGTCATGGCTACTATTGCTCCTTTATTTAAGTTGTTTTGAAGGCACTTTCGGTATGTAGATGTTGCTACATTATAATTCCTATGCATATTTAATTGTTATATCTTATATACCAGATGTAAATTTAGTTTTCTTTGTTTCGTGAATGCACAATCTGTTTCTGTTATAGTTGATGCTAACTATATGCAATGTAAAAGCCTTTGTTGTGCTTATGCAAACATGTAATTGACTCTGTACATTTAGAATTCTGTATTTTGTATTTTTTTAGTTTTACGTTATTCCTTGGGCAGCAGTAAACCATGGAAACAATCCCTGTGTCTGTTGTCTTTGGGAGGCGTTATCTGACTGCATACGTTTGAGATAAAGGGCAGAACACACATTACAAGTAACTTGAGTTAAGTAAAAATATCTGAGTTACTTTTTCAAATAAGTAATGCAAGTTACTTTGTTTTTCCATTTATTGACTGGCTGCCTTCCTGACAGGAACTTTTTTCCCAGGAACTTTTTTTTCCCCCAGACCTGTTGCTTTCTGCTTTTCCACCGCAGTCTAAAGTACCGTGAAGATTAGGCAAGGAAAGTACCATGAAGATTAAGCAAGTTGATGTAGGACTGCACTGGCTAAGTCAGCATAAAGGCCAATTTATACTTCTGCGTCGGGTGCGCGTAGAAGGTACGGCGTAGCATACGCATTGACGTGTACCATACGTCGTACCCTTCGCCGTACCCTGACGCGCACCTCCTCAAAAATGTAACTACGCGTCACGGCGACGCGGACCGCAAGATCTGTGATTGGTCGGCTTGGTAGCATCGCATTTCCGGCTACGCATTTCCGGCGTGTTCTTCTGCACCACCCGCCATTTTTAAATTCAGAAGTTCAGGTGAAAGTTCAGTGAAGAAAATGGAAATGGACCAAGTGACCGAGCGATTAGTTGAAGAAGTGCGGAAATACAGCCATCTGTATGACTCGTCTTCTGCAGAATACAAAGACTGCCAGATGGCAGCGAATTCGTGGAGAGAGATTTCCTCCAACGTCGGTTTGGATGTAGCGGATTGTATGAAGAGATGGAAGAACTGTCGAGACAAGTACGTTCGCCTCCGTAAAAAGCTCGCCACAAGGAGCGGGGATCCAGGAGGGAAAAAAGTCCCAGCGTTTTATTTATTCCTGTCTTGGCTGGCACCTCATGTGAAACACCGGCTTATGGAGTCAAACTTTGACGATAAGGTAAATAATGCACGTCCTTTATGAACCTCTGTTGTTTTTAGGTTAGCTAACTTAACTAGCAATGCTACCACGCCGTAACGTTATTGATTAGTGCAAAAATAATATACCTGGGAAACAAAAAGCATGTGTAATGGGTTTTAATTATATTGTATTTATATTATATGTAATAGATTGTAATTATATTGGGCTTGCAGATAATACAAACGCAACAACGTAGCATTTGCAATGTAGGAATATGCAGTATTCATAGCTCTGTTTATCTGTGAATTAACACTGGATGCATCAGCTTTTATATATAAAAGACTAACTTACACTATTTGCTATTTCTTTCATAATCGCAGGATGGGAGCGATTCAAGCTCAAACTCCAATGGTTCGGCTGTTGTGAGACCTTCAGCCAATAACGACCAACTAGCATGTCCACCGTCCCCCCAGCCATCTCTTCAGTCCCCCCAGCCATCTCTTCAGTCCCCCCAGACATCTCTTCAGTCCCCCCAGACATCTCTTCAGCCCCCCCAGACATCGCTTCAGTCCCCCCAGACATCGCTTCAGTCCCCCCAGACATCGCTTCAGTCCCCCCAGACATCTCAGTCCCCCCAGACATCTCTTCAGTCCCCCAGTCCAAGGATGGCACAGAAAAGGAAGAGGAAGGAACAAGAGGACTGGGTCCAAATGCAAGTTGCTCGGTTGGAGGCTCAGTTGGAGGAACGGCGGGTCGAGCTGCAACAGAGACTGAGTCATGGAAATGACGAGAGCGACCGGTTTGGGCACACTGTTGCCGACATGCTGCGAAGGGTGCCGGAGGAGCACAGGGCGCAGGCAATGTTTGATGTGTCCAAGGTCCTGTTTGAGTGGCAGCAGAAAAAATAAACAATTGTGCCTACTTCTACAACATTGCACCTTTTAATTCTGTGCACTATCTTTATATAGTTTGCACTTTTGCATCTTTTAGTAAGTTGTCTGTTAGCACATTTGTGTATATAGTTTGCACTTTTGCATTTATTCATATTTTGCTTGTTTGCACTTATTTGTGCAGGTTTTATTGTTTGCACATTTTTGTAAATAGTATGCACTTTAGCATTTTGTTTTTTAATAATTTTGTCTGTTTGCACCTTTTTGTGCAGGTTATACTATATAGTTTGTAGCTTTTGTGTACAGTTTTCTCGTGCATTTTTATTGTTAATAGTGTATCATTGCACCTTAATACTTTGTACTAACTTGTACATAGTATGCCCGTTTGTGTATATAGTTTGCATACAAAAAATTGCCTATTCCTGCTGTTTGCACATTGTTTTGTGCAGGTTACTGCAAATAAAGATTAATGTATAGTTTACCCATTTGTGTGTGTTTGCTCTTTAGCATCTATTTTTAATCTACAATTCTAGACCAT
Organism: Scardinius erythrophthalmus; assembly: GCF_964197995.2. Classification (NCBI taxonomy): domain Eukaryota; kingdom Metazoa; phylum Chordata; class Actinopteri; order Cypriniformes; family Leuciscidae; genus Scardinius; species Scardinius erythrophthalmus. Next base: position 38,982,114 of record NC_138227.1, on the reverse strand, counting down.
TGCACCTTTATACATTGCACTTTTACATATTTTAACCTATTTGTGTATATAGTTTGAAACCAATTATGTCATTTCCTGCTGTATGCATATTGTATGGTTCAGGTTACAGCAAATTAAGATCAATAACAGTATTTATTTGTGTATAGTTTGCTCTTTTGCATCTATATTTAATATAAACAATTCTAGACCATTACACCTTTACATGTTACATTATTTTATACATAGTTTGCACATTGTATTGTGCAGGTTACTGTAATTAAAGAAGAAACAACGTGAACAGTTAAAACTGGTCTTTATTTACATGGTTGCATTTATTGGTGTATATATTTTACACCAGTACAATTTACTGACCAAGTTGACCACGACACACTATGTTGTTCTGCCATGGCACAATTCCGTGGGGTGACTGAAAGAAGGCCGTCAGGTCATTCCGTACACCAACTGCAGCTCTGGTGGAGCGGGCCCTTGAAAGGTGACGTGGATCTAGTGGTTCCAAAAGATTTGTGTCCCCTGACACCACTCTGCGCCACTCCCCGAGCTGAGGTGACCCTGTAGTGTCAGTGTCTGTGAAATTAGCAGGGATGTATCTGCTAACAGGTGTGCTGACCTCATCTGTGTAGGCCAGGAAGTTGTGTAAAACAGAACAAGCTTTCACAATATCAACTGCTTTGTCTGGCAGACATTCTAGAGGTCGTCCAAGGATTCGCCACCTTGCAACCAAAATGCCAAATGCATTCTCAATCACGCGTCTGGCTCTGGAGTGACGGTAATTGTAGGTCTGCTTATCCATTGGTAGGTTCATCCCTATGTAGAAAAATAAAACAGTATTAATTGATAGGCAATCATTGAGTGTCAATGTAGCTGTGATCAGGAATGAATATATATATATATATATATATATAAAATTCAGGTTGATTGGGACACTTTTTCCAAGTTATCTCAATGGCAAAAAGTGTCCCACTCAACCTGAATTCACCACCATATATACACATACATGAAGTACTATTACATTAAATAAATCTTGTCTGTGACATACCTGGAAAGGGACGCATGAGGTTGTTGTGTAGGGGAAATGCAGCATCACCAATGATCACATGTGGGATTTTGACTCCTGTTCCAGGCAGATTGGCTGGTGGGGGCAGGTTCAGTTTGTGTTCAAGAAGCCTAGAACCAAATCGGCTCTCCTTGAAGACACCACCGTCACTTTCCCGTCCGTATCCCCCCACATCCACCATGGTGAAGCGATATCTGGCGTCACAGGTAGCCATCAGAACAATGGAGTGTGCACCCTTGTAGTTGTAGTAGTCGCTACCTGCGTGCGGTGGTGCTTTTATGTTTACATGCTTTCCGTCTACGCTGCCAACACAGTTCGGAAAGTTCCACAGTCGCCAAAAATCGGCAGCAATAGTTTCCCATTGGGCGACTGAAGGGCAGGGAAGAAACTCTGGCTGCAGTGCTTTCCACAAAGCTTTACATACCTCGGCGACTATGGAAGACACTGTGCTGGACGACAGTTTGTAGCTAGCTGCTACAGCCTGTTGGCTTCCACCTGAAGCTAAAACTCGAAGGGTGATTGCCAGTCTCTGCGTAATGTCTACAGGCATACTGTGCGTACACTGATGTACGATAAATGGCTGCACACGACGAACTAAATCGTCGAATCTACCTGCAGACATTCGGAAATATCTGAAGTGCATTTCCTCGTCCATGTCTCTCAGTGGCCGGACAAGCACAGAAAATTCACCCTCCTTCTGCCTCATCAGGTTCACGGGTCGCACGTACCATCTCCTCCGACGCCTTCTCTCGTTTCTGCCTTTTAATTTGAGTAATTTCACTAAAATTAACTGTTTTTCAACCTCAATAAGCTCCAACTCCAACATGATCCGCTCTCTTTCAGTCGCCATTGCTTGTTGTAGTAGCCTAAACTCAAAACACCCGCGAGGAATCTAAACACAGTGGAACATTAAAACCCGCCCCCGCCAACTAGCGTTTCGGCGGTGCAACTGCAGAGCAACGCAGACATAACGCAGAAGTATAAATGCTCACGACGGCGTCACCTACGTGCGTAGCCTACGACGTACACTACGGCGTACCCTCGACGCAGAAGTATAAATTGGCCTTAAGCCAACAGGGGAGCACTCACCAACCGCCTCCTTGCAAGACCAGGTTTTAATCTTCCTCTTGGCTCCAGTCAGGTCAGCTACTAGGCGATGAAGTGGGGTGACCAGCTTGACAAAACCCTCCATGAACTGCCTGTAATAACTTCCAAAGCCCAGAAATGACAGAAGTTCTGAGACCTGCTGTAGAGACTGCCAATTAGCAGCCGTCTAGCATCCAAAGGAGTCCTCAATTCTTGGTAATGGGAACAAATCTTTTCTTGTCTTTCTGTTAAGTTGATGATAGTCAACACACATTTGCAGGCTACCATCTTTTTTCTTTACCAGGTCAATGGGAGAAGCATAGAGGCTGCTACTTTCTCTTATAATTTGGGTTTCCAGCAGCTGATTAGCCTTGACTGCCTCGTAAGTCTATAATGCTGCCTAACTGGAACCTCATCAAGCAAGGGAATATCATGGGCCCTATTTTAACGATCTGAAACGCAAGTATCAAGCACAAAATGCAAGTAAATTTGTGGGCGGGTCTTGGGCGCTGTTGCTATTATACCGGCGGGATAAATGACTCTTGCGCCCGACGCAAATCTAAAATGGGTTGGTCTGAAGTAGCTTCATTATTCATAGGTGTGGTTTAGGCGTAACGTGAAATAAACCAATCAGAGCGTCATCTCACATTCCCTTTAAGAGCAGACGCGCTTTTTCCATAGCAGATTGCTATTGTAATGGCGGATTTGCCAGAAGCGCGCCAGGAGCGATTCACAGCCAAGGAGAGCAACACTCGCGTCACGGCCGTAAAGGGAGTTACATTGAAATGGAGAAACCCACCCAAATTAACTTCGGTTAAACAGGCGTATGATAATTTGGGTAAATGTGTAAGCTAGATGTATGCTTTTATAATAAAATGTCTATCTATCTATTTATCTATCTATCGTAATAATGTATGATTTGCAAAAATGAAAACTGCTGCGTCTGTGTAGATGAGAGAATCAAAGTGTATGCGCGTTGTGCACACGATACATTGATTATGGCCAAGCATGCGGCCTTAAAATAGCATATGAATAACATGCGCAATGCGCCACTGACTTTAAACTATTTTTCCTGGTTAGTGGCGCAATTGTTTTCTAAACCTGCAAATAGCATGAAGGAACGTTTGCGCCGGAACACGCCTCCTCTTTGCGCTGAACCGCTGGGGAGCGCAAGTGTATTTCCTAACTTACCCACGTGCATCTGTGGAGGGAAAAGTCTGCTTTGCGCGGGTGCAAAATAGGAATGATACATGCGTCAGTGTACAAAGTCAATTGCGCTAGGTGCAAGATAGGGCCCCATGTGTGATCAAAGTAGTACAGCCCAAATCGCTATTATGTGCTGAAAACACGGAAGAATACTTGGATAAAAAATGCCCTAACTTGACACTGTTCTTCAGTGTGAAAGTACACACTGAGGTGTACTCTCAGTAAACTTCTAGTTTAGTTTAAGTTTTAGTTTAGTTTTCTTTAAAGGTCCCATGACATGCTACTTTTTGTAGGCTTTAATATAGGCCTTAGTGGTCCCTAGTACTGTATCTGAAATCTCTTTCCAAAAATTCAGTCTCGGTGCAGAATTATAGCCATTATAAGCCAGTCCCAGAATGAGCTTCCTTCAGACGGGCCGTTTCGGTGTCTGTAGCTTTAAATGTTAATGAGGAGCAGAAAGGCGGCGTAAGGTGGAGGGTGGGTGTGGCCTTGACCATCTGCGGCAACGGTAGACCATGCATGTTTACATTGGATATATTGCAATGGCACGGAGACACGCAGTCGTTCAAGCATTTCAGTTTGACCCAGAATCTGATCCAGATGGAGAAGCAACGGATGAAGAAGTTGCAACTCAGCGGCTCCAGCAGGACGTTTCCGAATGGTTAGTTTAAAATATTATGTCTGGACTTTATTCGGATGGTTTAGTTATTATCATGTAGCTAACGCTAACCTACTGTTGCTTTTTCACGAGAGATCTGTAACATCTGTAATTTATCTTATTACAATTACATCAAGCTCTGCGATCTTGAAATGCGGATATCGCGCACGCCGTATAACCAACAGGAAAACGCTATCCAAATAACAAAGAAGTGTACAACACTCGCGTTACAGTGTGTGTATTCACACACATACTTGATGCTATCTACCTTTACATTAGCGCAAGTAACTGCATAGCTAATGTTACAGCCACATTCTACGTGTAACAAGCTAGGTAACCATAAACAGTAAAGCAACAACTTGTATTATTAGTTGACTTACTTGTCCGAGGTGTGTAACGTTAGCTGAGCCAAAGAGAGTTGGTAATGATCCAGACTTTAGTTTCAGACGTTCAGCAAGCCCAGCTCTGTATTAACCCTTCGGTGTTCATTTGTACATCCAATTATTGAGCAATTATTATGCTTCGCTCGCTCAAAAGCCATATCTCTCGTGGACAAACTAAAATCGCGCGCGCGCGTTCCTACTTCCTAGCTCATTTTCTCATGGGTGGAAAATATTCTCTGGGCGGGCAAAGCAGAGACAGGGGAGGTAACATTCCTCCTTATAACGTCATAAGGAGGAGATTCAAGATCAGCGCGGTTGAGCGTCCGTTTTCTCAAAGGCAGAGAAAGATAGCAAAAGCTCGATTTACACCGATTAAAATTTCTAGAAACTTGGGGACCATATACAGGCTAGGGGAAGTCATATTAATGTTAAAAAACCCCAGAAAGTGAAAATTTCATGTCATGGGACCTTTAAGTGAACATAACATTATATTTATAGTTTACTATTTATATATTATGTTTGCACTTGCAGTATACTACTATGTTCAAATGTTGATATTATTTTTTATACTTGAAAAATACCTTTAACTGTACTTTAATTTTAAAAACATTTTATTAGCTTCACGCATTCTTTTTAATCAACACTTGAATGTCGGTAAGTTTGATCAAGAAAGGCAACATTTTAAACAAAAAAGAAAAAAAAAACATTTTTGTCAAAGACTACGTCTTGATCAGATTGAGAACAATGATCAAAACACAGATGGAGTAAATCGAGTCCAACACCTCCAAAGCTTCACAGTTGTTTTCTCTTCATGTGTTACTCTTCATTTCATTTGGTAACAATTTACACGCTGTTTAATGTTTGATGATCACGTTATTTTACATTTGAGTGAGCAATCTCTATCACTTGTTTCAGCTTCTTCTTCTCCTGTGTTTTGTCATAGCGCCCCCTACCGTATATGAGTGAAAACATTGATAGCTGGAAAATTCAGTCAATGGTGGGGAAAGAGTAAAGTAGAATTAAAGTAAATTCCTATGTAATTCCAGTGGACGAGCCTACACAAAAATTCAGATACACAGAATTAGAAACATATTTGTTTTATATCAATATTCTAATCAATATTTTCAAACAATGTAAGTTTCATAAGACCGTATATGAAAAACTATGTAAAAAAAGTATATTTAATAGGCTACTTGATCAACAGAGTTAACACAACTACAAGCCAAATACTTTGAATACTTAATTATACTTTTAATTATACTTTTAAGTATATCTCAATCAAAAGATTGAGTATAAGTACAGCCCAAATATACTTGGACTTTTCATTTTCGGACATCTACCTCCTCAAACCCGAACTCAGGCTGAAGAATCTAAAGGGGCATATACTTGAACTTTATGGCATTTCTGTAGGGCTTGTTGCCAAGGATTAGGGGCATGCTGCACCCCATACAGAAAAAAAATATATTGAAATATATTTTAAAGTATCAAAAATATATGTGGCATATATTCCAAATACATTGAAATATATTTGCATTGTTGTTCACTTATATTTATCATTTTGAAATATATTCTGAAATATAACAAAAATATATGATGTTAAGTGTGAAATATATTTACATTTATAATATGTAATGTGAAATATTTGACAAAATATATGGTCATAAAATGTTTAGCTTACTAAAGAAGGGTCGAAAAAGTATTTTGATCATAGTAATTCCTCTACCTTTTCCCCTATACACAACAGTAGGCTACCATATTTCACTACTGTATTATGACACACAGCTATAATAAATACTGTACTTACATTTAAATGACTGCAATGTAAAATGACAGATAGTTGCTTTCCTAGGACTATTAGGCCATATTAGGTGGCACGTACCTAACACTAAGTGCAATTATTGGATTTATTGTTGTGTTTTATTGACATCTTTCCTGAAGTCATTTAAATATTGAAAATATGCACAATATTTATGATGCAAGTATAACAATGACACTCCAACAGTGAAGTACACTTAAACAATAGATAGAACTCAACTGGGGACAGCTGTCAACTCAAAAATAGCTGAACTCAGATTTAAAAAGAAAAAAATTAAAAAAATTAAAAATAAGTTGAAAATGTGTTGTTTGTTTGTGAAAATGTTAACTTTTTAAATTTCAAAATATATGAACATATATGTTGTTAGTAAATATATTGACATATAATTATAATCACATATTTAACTAAAATATATTTTCAAAAAAATAAAAAATATATTTACATATATTTAACTAAAATATATTTATTGGGCCAATTTCAAATATTTGCATATATTCCAAAAATATATTCTGAAAATATTGTAAGATTGTAACCTTTAGCTAGGGGTATTACAAATAAAAGCCAGACTACACCACCCAGGGGATAATACCACCCAGGACAAATAACTAACAATGCCCAAATAAGGGTCCACAAATGGCCAGAATAATATGAAGGACCCTGCTGGTTTGTTTTGGGGTCAAAAGACAGAGACGTGACTTTCCAGAAACAAAATAACTATTTATTTCCACAAAGGTATTATTCCACTAGAAACAGTCTCAAATAAATCACTTAAAACAACTTGCCAATTAAATACTCACAGAGTTAATGGTCACTATAATAAATTCAGCATTCACAAAAGGGATCAAAACAAATCACACTTCACATCAACAGTGCATACAAACTCAAAGTAATTGATAAGCAAACAAATAAAAGAAAGAAAAAATGAAACACCACAAAAAATATATATATGTTGCCAGCCCATTAGATGGCGATGAAACACTATAGACTGAACACGTAATAAACATGTGCATGACGTCATCATTGTCACGAACACAAACAGGAATCAGGAAGATCCAAGAGCAGTATGAAAGTGGTGTTTATTAAAGGGTAATCCAACTCATAGTCGTCCAGGCAAGGTCAAAATCCAAGTTAGCAATCCAATACAAATAAACAAAACAAGAAACAAGCAAGAAAGACAGACCTCAGAAGTGTGGTTACCATATACAACGACTCCGTGACAAACACTAAAACAGACAGGGTATATATACACAAGTGCTGACAAGGTGACGAGAAACAGCTGAAAGACAATGAACAATCAGTGACAGACAGGAATTGTGGGAAATGCAGTTCAGAATAGTGACAGTCACCGTGGGGAAGGAGGACATCTAGTGGTGACCCAGGGAACATAAACCAGACACTGTGACATAACCCCCCATCTACGGAGCGGCTACCAGACGCTCCAAGACCCACAAAAAACAAACAAAACAAGAGCTCAGGAGGGAGGTGGAACGGTGGAGGATCAGGGGGAGGGATGGGGGGCCAGGTCCATGAAGGGGAACAGGAACAGAGGGTGACGGTTTAGCCAGCAGCCAGGGCGAAACAGACAGTCCATCGGATGGCCAGGATGAAGCAGGCGGCCCATCGGGCGGCCAGGGCGGAGACTTTCCTTCAGGCGGCCAAGGCAGAGCAGACCATTCATCGGCCGGCCAGGGCGGAGCAGATAGTCCATTGGGCGGCCAGGGAGGAGACCACCCCTCGGGCGGCCACGGCGGAGACGACCCCTCGGGCGGCCACGGCGGAGCAGATAGTCCATCGGGCGGCCAGGGCGGAGCAGATAGTCCATCGGGCGGCCAGGGCGGAGCAGATAGTCCATCGGGCAGCCAGGGAGGAGACGATCCCTCGGGCGGCCACGGCGGAGACTCCACCGGCTCAGGAACTGGAACAGACTCCACCGGCTCAGGAACTGGAACAGACTCCACCGGCTCAGGAACTGGAACAGACTCCACCGGCTCAGGAACTGGAACAGACTCCACCGGCTCAGGAACTGGAAAAGACTCCACCGGCTCAGGAACTGGAACAGACTCCACCGGCTCAGGCACTGGAACAGACTCCACCGGCTCAGGCACTGGAACTGGCACCACCGGCTCAGGCACTGGAACTGGCACCACCGGCTCAGGCACTGGAACTGGCACCACCGGCTCAGGCACTGGAACTGGCACTGGAACTGGCACCACCGGGTCAGGCACTGGAACTGGCACCACCGGCTCAGGCACTGGAACTGGCACCACCGGCTCAGGCACTGGAACTGGCACCACCGGCTCAGGCACTGGAACTGGCACCAACGGCTCAGGCACTGGAACTGGCACCAACGGCTCAGGCACTGGAACTGGCACCAACGGCTCAGGCACTGGAACTGGCACTGGAACTGGCACCACCGGCTCAGGCACTGGAACTGGCACTGGAACTGGCACCACCGGCTCAGGCACTGGAACTGGCACTGGAACTGGCACCACCGGCTCAGGCACTGGAACTGGCACCACCGGCTCAGGCACTGGAACTGGCACCACCGGCTCAGGCACTGGAACTGGCACCACCGGCTCCGGCACTGGAACTGGCACCACCGGCTCCGGCACTGGAACTGGCACCACCGGCTCGGGCACTGGAACTGGCACCACCGGCTCCGGCACTGGAACTGGCACCACCGGCTCCGGCTCAGGAACAGACACTGGCTCCGGCTCAGGAACAGACACTGGCTCCGGCTCAGGAACAGACACTGGCTCCGGCTCAGGAACAGACACTGGCTCCGGCTCAGGAACAGACACTGGCTCCGGCTCAGGAACAGACACTGGCTCCGGCTCAGGAACAGACACTGGCTCCGGCTCAGGAACAGACACTGGCTCCGGCTCAGGAACAGACACTGGCTCCGGCTCAGGAACAGACACCACCGACTCAGGAACAGGAACAGACATCACCGGCTCAGGAACAGACACCACTGGCCCAGGAACAGGAACAGACATCACCGGCTCAGGAACAGACACCACCGGCCCAGGAACAGGAATAGACATCACCGGCTCAGGAACAGACACCACTGGCCCAGGAACAGGAACAGACATCACCGGCTCAGGAACAGACACCACCGGCCCAGGAACAGGAACAGACATCACCGGCTCAGAAACAGACACCACCGGCCCAGGAACAGACACCACCGGCTCAGGAACAGACACCATCGGCTCAAGTGTGTGCGTAGCCCATACACACCACATGGCTGTGGCCATAATGGCCAGTGTCGCGGTCACTGAGGGCTCAGGCTCAGGAACAGACACCACCGGCTCAGACACAGGCTCGACGGCGGCCATCTTGTCCGGGGACACAGGCTCGGCAGGCGTGACGTGAACAGACTCGGCGGCGGCCATCTTGTCCGAAGACACAGGCTCGGCAGGCGTGACGTGAACAGGCTCGGTGGTGGCCATCTTGTCCGAAGACACAGGCTCAGCAGACATGACGTGAACAGTCTCGGCGGCAGCCATCTTGTCCGAAGACACAGGCTCGGCAGGCGTGACGTGAACAGGCTCGGCTGCAGCCATCTTGTCGGAAGACACAGGCTTGGCAGACGTGACGTGAACATTCCTGGGAATTTCTAGGATCTTGAATAGCGTCGAAAAATAATCCAACAACGTTTCAGCAGGCATCTTGTCAGGGGACACAGGCTCTGTGGCGGCCATCTTGCCCGGTGACAGAGGCTCGGCAGACGTGACGTGAACAGTCTCTGGATCGGCAGACGTGACGTGAATAGTTTCTGGCTGGGCAGACGTGACGTGAACAGTCTCTGGCTGGACGTGAACAGTCTCTGGCTGGGCAGACGTGACGTGAACAGTCACGGAGGGAGCCTTTCTCCTCCTCCTGCGTTTTGGAGCCACCGAACTCTGGACCACCGGCACTGGGACCACCGGCACTGGGACCACTGGCACTGGGACCACCGGAACTGGCATGGAGGAAGTCTTCCTCTATCTCCTTCGTGTCCGCGAGTGACTGGGTGCTGTTCTCTCCCCGGAATTCGCAGCACTCTCCTCCCTGACACGAGCAACCAACGCAAAACATTCATATAAAGTCATGCGCGGCTCCTCCTCTTCAGCTCGAGAATTCCCATTCAGCTGCCTCCTCTCCCTCTTAGTGTTTGTGGAACAGTCATGAAAACTCATACCGCTGGATCTAAGTGTGACGGAGTCATTCTGTCACGAACACACACAGGAATCAGGAAGATCCAAGAGCAGTATGAAAGTGGTGTTTATTAAAGGGTAATCCAACTCATAGTCGTCCAGGCAAGTATGTCATATTTGTACCAGACCTCAGAAGTAGCCCGGGCCCAGGACCCAATGCCCGTATTTCTTGAATTAATTCAAATTACTGGCAGCTACAGAACATTAAACAATAACAGATCTCCCAATATCTCAGCATCTTCTCTTATTACAATCCAGTTTGACATTATTTCTTTCATACAAAATTCTCATTGAGAGGTTTAGGTATGGATGTCTTATTGGAATTAATAAAGTTTGATGACTTTTTAACGTTAAGGAATTGCCACTTTTCATTTATGGAAAAATATACTTACAATATATTTACACTGTTAAATGTAATTAGTTGAGTGTAATTAGAAAACGTGAAAAACAATTTCCTTAAATTTTTCATTGTTTTACTCAAAAGTTGTAAATTGCAAACACAGAGACACGAGAGTGTTGGGACAATAATAGACTAAGCATTTATTTGTATTTATTAAATTGCAAATACATTGTGCATGTCTGAAACTTACCTGAATAACATTTAAAAAATCAATGCAATGCAGTTAAAAAAGCATTAGGTACTATTTCATCAGTGTTTCTTGGTCTTCTTCTGGACTGAAGCACAGGCTTTACACTTCAGCACAACAGTGACCCACAAAACTCAGACAACAGAAACACTTTAAATCCCAACAGAACATTAAATACTAACAGATCTCTCAAGATCTCAGCAGAGATAGAGTAAACACCAGCTTCACTTATTACTAACCAGATTGACATTATTTCTGTCATACAGTATGTCTACATAAATCTTATTGAGAATTACGTAATTCAATGCATTTAAATATTGTATTATAAGCACTTTGAAAATATATCAGGAAAGCAGACATTGTAGTAAAACACATTGTGTACAAAACATTTTGAACTATTAAGTTTAGACACACACGATCAGCTCACTATCGGATCTCAACTATGGTGACATGCTTCATGCTGCAACACATGCTAGGAATCATCAATGAATTTTATGCTATTTTATCACCCAGAATGCATTGCAGGAAGACGCAAGTCAACATAGTTGAGATTCATACGCTGATTCTTGATGTCTGTGTGTGTCTGATTATAGCAGTAGTTCAAAATGTTTTTTGAACAATTTGTATAAAAAAGTATCTGATTACCACAATGTTTGATCTCTTGTTATAGTTTCACCGTTTTTATAATGCAATGTTTAAAATGCATTTAATGACCTAACACACTTTTGACCTTAAATCTTGGGATGAATCCATGACTCAGTATAAATAATAATGATTATGATGTCATCAATTAATATCCAACAGATTATCCACAGAGTTTATCTTGGCTTTTTTGCCATAATGACTGTGTCATATAAACACACAGTTCAGCAGCCAGAGACTGTTAACTTCTTTGTTAAGTTGATGTTTTTTTTTTTTTTTTTTTTTTTTTTAAGATTCAGTTTAATAAATACAAATAAATGCACAGTCTATCATTGTCCCGACACTCTTTTGTATGTTTTTATATTAGCAACTTACAACTTTGATTAAAACATCCTTGAGAAATTTAAGGCAATCCATGTCATAATGTTTCCTAAGTACAGTCAACTAATTACATTTTACAGTGTAAATATATCGTAAATACATTTTTCAATATATCAAAAGCGGCAATTCCATATGTATTATTCAATATATTGTAATATATGATATTATTTTTATATCATTATATTATTTCATATATTTTTCAGTATATTTACACCATAATATATTGATCATAAATATTTGGAAATATATTTTCTTTCCGTAAGGATACCCATTTGTTATGGCAAAACAAATGCAAGACAAAATTTCATTAGGTGATGTTTGTCATGTATTGTTGATGATATTATCATCATGTAGTGGCCTGATTCACTGAAATCACTTAAAGTATAATCTCTGACTATTTTAGCAGTTAATTTCACATGATTTACAGTAGACTTGTGATATTGTGGGATCAGTATTTTGACAATATGGTATTCAGAATTTTAAGTAATTTCACAGTAAATGTTTTGAGCTGTGTTTTTTCTTATGTGCTCAAAGATATTCATTAAGAATCAACATATGAATCTCAACAATGGTGACAATCAACAAAGCTTTTTTAGCTTGTTTTGTGACGTTCAGAATTGATCTGAATATTTTTTTTTATTATTGTCGTCACTGGTGAAATTAATACGCTGATTCTTAATGTCTAATCAAAGACTAGACTCTGATATCTGTGAATCATATCACTGAATAATGACTACACCATCACCAATAAAATGACCAACATCAACTGATCAGACATTCTTTTACATTTTTTTGCCATTACAACCAAGTATCAGAAGCACACAGTTACAACAACCACATAAAAAACCAACAATTAAAAAGGCAAGGGTTAAGAGAACTAAAGCAAACACTGATCACCATAATGGTGATATCAAACTTTATTATTTTCAATAAAACATTAACATCTAAACTTCTGTTAATTCTCAATAAGAATTTATATGAAATAAAGTCTGGATTGTAATAAGTGAAGATGCTGAGATCTTGAGAGATCTGGTAGTGTTTAATGTTCTGTCGGGATTTAAAGTGTTTCTGTATGGTCTGTTTTGTCACCATTGTGTTGAAGAATAGGGCCTGTGCTTCAGTCCAGGATGAGCAGAGAAACACTGATGATATGCTGCATGTTGCTTTATTTAAGAGTCAATAACTGTGTAGCTGATGCAGTGACATAGTTACATTATTTTTTGCATGTATTTAACTGCAAGAGATTTGTGTTTTACAGTGTTAGTAATAATTCAGGAAATACCTGTAAAATAACACTGTTTTTCATTTTTGCACTTTATTTAGATTAGGATAATTGTATGGTCTTTGTTTGGCATCCGTAAACGTTTGACAATTTTGTTATTATTATTTTTTTTTACAGTGTAGATAAGGCTGAGGTGTGGCTCAGTTTTGGGGTTTCTGGTTTACTTAAGGCTGAAAATCTATACCAACACTAAAACCTGTTCAAGCCTTTAGTGCAAGGGCAATTATGGATTAGTAATGGGCTAAGACTAAGACCAGTTATGGCCCATGTGTGGCCCTTGACTTTAATCCAGATCTGGGCCACTCCAGGGCCTTCATTCTTTGCAGCATGTGGGCTGTGGGAAAAGGGCTCTGTGGACCGGAGCTGGGTCAGAAAAACATTGCCACGTGGGTTAAGTAGGGAACCAGACCCGGTGTAGCTTAACTACATTTTCGCTACGTTCTTCTTTGTAGAAAAGTCTAATTGTTGTGATGCCGCAAGGACATGATTTTGAGCTGTTTGGTGGGTGGTGCTAGCACCCTAAGCCAATAAATTGCTGTGATTCTATACGGGCTTCAGGCAATCATCACACCTGGAGGGTGTTCCAGCTGCATTGTCTCATTCCCTACTCAGGGACATTTCTTCTGTTTCTATTAGGCTTGCTGCGTCTTAATAACTGCACTGATACGTTTCAGATTGTCTTTTAACTGCTGTGACAGCTTTTATTTATTTTTTAAGCTCATTATTTTTCCATCCATTTCCTGTCCTTTTATCCTCCTTTCTTGGGCTACTCAGAATCCCCCACTCACTGAACGGCACATTCCTTTCTATTCCCAGGCTGTCCTTTGAACTGTCCACACAAACATTTAATGTCGTATGTATGCGTAAGTGTCTTGGAACGTGTTCTGGAATGATCTTTTTGTGGATTCAAAAAGTGTATGAGTGTAAGGGCCGGATGCCCACTTCCTTCAACAAGGGTGCAGAAACAAATAGTTATGTGAATATGAATGAGCATGCACAGGGTCAGACAAACAAAAAGACTCAGAGCAAAACACATATTTCACTTGTAACGGGATGTGGACACATGTTGAGAAATGTTTATTTATTGTTAGTCAAGAAACTTACAATACTTTCTCAGAAACTACTGGATACCAATTAGACAGAGAGATCTATTCCAGTGCAAAACATACATAGTACAAATGATATACAAATACACACACATGCTGACTCAAGGACAGAAAATGAGACTGTGTGGAGTAGCTAAGTGGAGCCAGACGTGAAAGCACAGCTCTAATTTAAGACTGTTAGTCATTTCCTCAGCTGTCCTGAAACTGTGGTCCACTGCACTCCGTTGGGCCAGCACACTGCTCTGGAATGATTCTTAGCACCCCAGGAAAACTTCATAAATGGGTTAACACTAACATAACAACAATCTGGTATCCATGTTAACTTGGTATTAGCCACTTCTTGTTCATCACCGTATCATCTAAGACTATTACATATAAACAATCGTCTCGGTCGTCTTCTCCTGAGTTGGGAACGGAGATGTTACGTCGTGACCACGAAGGGGAACTTTGAGTTTCAGATAAAGATTACATATGTTGGCAGAGAAAATGAAAGCACTGTTAGACACTTGATATGTGGATATTTTTTGGATTAAAACCACTTATTTGTTAAACTATTGGATATTTTAGATAACATTAATTCTAAAAATTGGGACAAATCGCAAGGCCAAACAGTCTTTTCAGTTGAATTTAGAATGTTAGAATGTAAAATAAATAATAAGAAAATGTTTAAAGGGATAGTTCACCCAAAAATGAAAATTCTGTTTTCATTTCCTCACCCTCAATTTGTTGTTGCATGAATTACTTCTTTAAACTGAAAAAATTGCTGTAAAAAAAAAAAAACAGCCACATTTGCTATAATCGTCTTGGACATGTCTGATTCACTGATCTCTTCCTATGTCTAATCTTAGATTTCATGGATATTTTGTACTTTGATTTCACAGTTTCATGAGATCCAGCAATGTTTCAATAATCATATAGTGCATAAAACATTTTGAACTCCTGCATGACTCAGCACATGAATCTCAACAATGAAAATCAGCGATTTACAGCGAAAATCTCTTAGCTGATCGGTTTTAATCACACATGCATGTGTACTGTTGTTAGGTAGCAGTCATCTGATAGAGTTTTAAATTAACATGATGTTTCCCGTGTTAATGATTTTGTTTAATTCAGTTAATTTTACTTCAAGAAATACTTTTTAATGGACCTCAAATAAAATAAGTTCACAGTAATAATATGCTCACATTATAAATATTAGTTTCTAAACTTAAATGGCAGTTGACCAATTTAAGGCAGTCGGTTTTTAACCATTTTTTATTTGATCCACTGGATTTCTTAAAGAAATTAATGAATCAGGCCAAAACTTCACCCACAGTGGTCCCACAATAAAACCATAATGGGGCCATTTGTGGGTCCAGTGTGTCACGTCCTGTGACGTATGTTATTCTTTAATGTGTTTCTGCGTTCTGGTGTTTCCTTGTTTTCTTTGTTTCTTTTTCTATCCGTTGTCTGTGCAGATTGCGGACACCCGCTGCTGGTACTGGGCTGAGATTAGGGCAATTGGTTCGTAAAGCTCTGCTTCAACGGTGCGATACCCTCACGAGGGGCGACCAAAATTTCATTCATGACATCCGAGCATCCGATTGCGATCCCTGAGGGAGGCCGTCCCATACTCGCTCGCTCTCACTGTCAAGGCCACGGAAGCCATTCCTGCACATTCCTGAGTGATTTCTAATTGTGGTTTACTATTTGTGCTCCTGTTTTTGGAGGCAGGCAGTGAGTAATGGCCCCCCCATTACTCACTGCCTGAGTTCAGGGCTGAATCTTGCTGAACGGTTGGGGTGATGCAGTTCAGAAATTACACTCAAGAGCCTAGGGAATTTCCTGAACCGTGTCATGACACTCTCCCAGCCCCCTCCTTCGAACTTCCTTACGGTTCCTCAGTAGTTCAATTCAACTGTGGGAGTGGGGTTTTTATGAGATTTATAAATTCCATTTATACTCACAACATTAGGAATTTGATTCCTGTTATGTAAAAAAGTAACTACTAGACATTTCTGCAAAATAATATTATGTTGCCTCTTGCATGTTTTTGTGGCACCTTTAAAGAGAATGCCCAATGAGTGGTACTAAATAAAACAATTAAAGTCCAAAATCTGGAGAGAAGATGTCAAAGAAGAGCATATGACACCACCTTGCACAAAATTCTTTCCTCGCTGAATCCCCCTCTTCTACTCTCTCTCCTTTTCCACTGACTCGAGAATCTTGTAAACTATTGTTTTTTTCCCTTCCATGTTGGTATCTTTTTAAATATCTCAGTGCTATTTGTAAAACAGTCTCAATTTCACAGTAGTCGAAAATATATTATGCCGAATACTTAAAGTCTAAGAGAATTCTGTTCTTCTGTTGTGGGTGGTGTGGTATCCCTTCAAGATGTATGATAACAATTGGTCCTGACCCCCAAATCCAGGTGCAACCCTTTGGGGCACATGGACAGGTTCAACCAAATTCCACAAATGTTTTGATAGTAAATATTAACAGTTCTTTTGTTCTGGTCTGTGTATTTAAGGAAAAGAGTCAAAAACCCATGCACCCAGAATTCACACACTGCTGTGTGTCTCTCTGCTGTCAGGTATGCATGTCTCACTCTTAGATTAATCTTTGAGCAATTGGTGTTATGTATTTATCATTTCTTAATTGGCAGAAGAACAAGCATGTAGTGGCCGGCTTGAAAGTAATAGTTAACCTTGCACCATCTGACTAAGATCAGAACTGGCGAGTTTGAGACTCTATGCAACATCGGGTCCCTAATGAATGAATAATTGAAAGTATAAGACACCCAGCATAATCAAATATCCAAATTAATAACTAAACTCTAAATTTAAAATTGATTTGACATTGGAGTCAGATTAAATACAGAGCTATGAAAAATGGCCGGCTCACCCGGCGCATGGTCTAAAAGGGTTGTCCCTATTCTATTAATGAGTAATGGGTGTGTTTTGGGCGTAACGTGCAATAAACCAATCAGAGTCTCATCTCCCATTCCCTTTAAAAGCCATTTGCACTCGTGCCATGGTGGATTCGCTATTTACATGAACGCTTCTCTAGCGAGAAAACAGATCTGCTCGCACGCGAGGTTAAAGCGCAAAAGCAGACCATCTATGGGACAAAGTGTAGCGCGTTGTGTACCCGCCTATGGGCGCACATTACAAACGTGCTCTTTAAATAACAATAAAAAATATTGTGCCATTGACTTTAGACCAGGTTTCAGTTGGTCAATGGCACAGTCTATTTCAGTTCCTCAAAATAGTAACACGCCAACAATGTGCCTGAACACACCTGATTTTCAGACCAGCAGCCCATGGGCGCACAAATGGGCGCAAATGCATTTGCTATTTAACCAACGTGGCACATGATGAAAAAATTATAACTGCGTCAGGCTGAAACTAGCAAAAAACATTTGCTGGCACTGCATTGCGACGGGTGTATGATAGGGCCCATAGTAGCTATTAATCATCTGTCAACTCTTCAGAAAGGATATATTTCGTCGCCACAGAAAAATAACCTTCTTAGCATGTAGCTGTGATCATATCGTTAAATTGACATTGATTTATAAGCAGACCAGAATCAACTCACACGAATGTACACAAAAGTTTTATTTAACTTAATCACTAATCTAATAACTAATCTAAACAAACATACACAATCACGCATACATGGGTAAAATGGGAAGTGAAAGTGACTAAAAAAACGGACCAGAACAGAGGAATTAAACTATAACCATCAGTTTCTTACAACAGAGCTCCTTTGTTAACAACTTTTAAAAAAGTCATTAAGTACATCTTGATGGCACATGGCTTGACGTGTATGGCCTGCTGGCATGGCTGTGCCATCTCTGGGACCGGTCCGAATGAGGTCTCTTACGAACAGCAATCAGGAGCAGGAGCCAGAGAGGCTGGGAAACTTTGTGTTGGCTTTTTAATTCCCCAGAGGTCACACCTTTTGAGTTTTGGCTTGACCAATGAGAAAGGTGCAATTCTCAAGTGGGAAAGTTCCTTTGCGTGGGAAGCTGACTTATTTTGTAAGCTGGCAGTTTGTGTCTATTTATACTCTGATAAATATAACAAACACACACTGCATTCTATGAGAAGGTGATATCCACCTCAAGTGTGAGTCATTGAGCGAGGAATAATCTGATAGGAGACACCACCTGATGGATCTACATTAACTAGTAGTTCTATCCTCAGGAATGCATAACACTATACAATATAAAAAGACAATATGCAAACAGTAATAATACACAAAATGTTTTGGGGAAATGCATGTTCGTTCATTAGACAGATTTTTTTATTAATTAGTGGAGAGAATTCCAATTCTATGGGACTGCATGTTTGTTTCTTATAATCTATACTTTTCTCTCATTGATCAATCAATCTCCCAAGTGTCTTTGCAGTGTATGAGTGAAGCAAAAGGGGGATACTTCTCAGTGGGGAAACCAGACATCACAGAGTCTGCGTGGGTGAGGGGTTGTGAAGATTAAACTGTAACAATTGTGTGTTGATCGATCCAGTCGATACACCTTGATTCTTACAGTTTTTTACGATTGCTATGACAGATTTTTCAATACATTTAACAATTTTCCAAAACTCTTAACACAGTTAGCACTACATCCGTCTGTGTAAGCTATACTATTAACACATTTCTTGTTGCTTTAACACAAAATGCATACAGTTAACACAAATTTAAAATGCTTGAGCTTCTTTTACACACAAGCTCAAACAAGACCAAAACAATGGATTTTTACTGCCAAATTTACCAATGCTTTAACACTGTATGTCAGAACAGATAACACCATGTTCTAAACCTAACCTTACAGACTAAAGTCAAGGTAAACAGCTGTTTATATTGTGAACTGAAACACAAATATATCCCCTGTATTTTACAGTTTTTCTCAGTCGCTTTGGTGCATCTCTCACATCACTATTTACATTTGCACAACAGATAATGCAGTTCTCAAAACAATTAGTACAAACTGCAAAACCTAGTTGATAACCTGCAAAAGCGTGTCACTTGCTCAAAATGGATAGCTCATTCCTCAAAAGCAAGTAGTCATGTCAATGAAAGTGTCACTGTCATCAAGATGAAAAGTCCTGACACCATTGTTTATGAACAAGATAGTCAAATGGCTTTGTCATGTTTTCATTATGACAGTTTACTCTGTAATTGTTTTCCAATGCAAAAAAATCAGATCTTGGTGACACTACCTGGAAATGCTCAAGACAGCACTATATACTATTTGCACAGCCATTTGAAAAATACAGTAAAGTCACACATTACTGTATTTCGTGAGGTAACTGAGTACAAGACACTGAATATGTATGTTTCACATTTTTACTGCATATGCTCTTTGCAATTCTAATTTGTTCACAGCATTGTGCAAAAGAAAAAATACACTCTTATTTATAACAAACATAAACTCCCTTTGGGTAGAGCTGTGCACAACTGTAAACAATATTGCAGTACATATTGGAACTGAACATACAACATACATAGTACTGTAATCATTCATGCACATCCAGACGTTCCTCATGTTCAATTTAGGAGACATTTTCAGGAAAAAAAAAAAGATTTAAAAAAATGTGTAAAATTTACTTGACAGATTTTGACAACTAGTTCAACATTTTTGTATGTAATGACTCAAGCAATGAAATGAGGACTATTAGTTTTATATGGAATGACTATTCAGCATTCACAAGTATAGTTAATTTTGACTGACATGACATAAGCAAATGATAATGTTAAAAAACAGCAGAGAGTTGTATGAAAGCAATTGATGCATGTCCAAAAGCATTTGCAATTTGTTGGAAGGAATGAGAAACTGCTACTATGATGTGCACAAATGACTAAATGTTGTGGAGGTTGAACTAACTGTTGAGCAAATGTAAATAGTGATGTGAGAAATGCACCAAAGCGACTGAGAAAAACTGTATTATATTCTTACTGAGAAACAGCTGATTGAATTATGCAAATAATTAGAAGATGACTCTTTTTTTTCATTCTTCTGGTGCTTTTTCTGTTCGTATATTTAGTATTTTCACATTATTCCATTGCTAGTGAGAAACAGCGACAATGTGGCATTCCACCATTCCTGTCTAGTCACAGCCAGGTTTGACGCCCATCAGAGGATGATGTCCATTTTCCTTGCCCCTTACTTCCCTTTCCTCAACCCCATTGAGGAGTTTTCTCAGCCTGGAGATGAAAGGTTTTTGACCATAGTCCACAGGACCAAATGTCCCTCCTGTATGCAAAAGATGCTGTATACCAAGACATCACAGCTGAACACTACCAGGATAAGGCAAGCCAAAAGATTCTTCCCAAGATGCCTTGCCAGGGAAGATATCAGGTGTGATGTGGATGAGAACATGGACAAATGCAGAAGACCGGGCAGATTAGAAGATGGCCTTTTCTGTTTGTATATTTTGTATTTTCACATTCAGTAATACTGTAAATGGCAGCTATATTGCATATTTTTGTTATATTGCAGAAATGTCCGGTTGTAAATATAGCCGTTACTGCAGCAATTCTGTCTCTGTCTTATTTTTTCATAAACCATACATTCTATAAAGCTACTCTAAGAACGGTCATATATTTTGTTGTATTAAATTTCTGCTGCGAAAAAAACAACAACAACAACAACAAAATGCATGCATTTACATTACAAACAAAACAAAAATGTAGAGAGACTTACTGAGAGAAAAAAAACCTGCAGTGCAAAACACAATCTATGATCAATACAATATACTGTCTGTTGTATAAGGGCATACCTGACACATATAAAATAATGCAGTTTCTGTAATTTCAGCTGATGATAGTGGGGTTTTTTTTGTGATTGTGTTATGATTGACTAAATGTTCCTGTTGGAAGAGAACGTGTTAGTGTTTTGAATAATTATTTGATTTTGAAACATGTTTGCAGTGTTTTGTTAGACATACAGTAGTGTATTGTGTTAGTGTATTATTGTATTTTGAAAATTAGTTTTGGAGTTTAATTTACAATGTGTGATTTTGAGCATGAAATTAACCGTTTTGCCAATTGCGTGTTTTAGGTGTGTTGTTGCGTTAAGAGTTTAGGAAACTTGTTAAATGTATTGAAAAAACTGTCATAGCGATTGTAAAAAACTGTAATACTGTGTGTTGCGTATGATTAACAACAGTATGCTTTGTGATAGTGATATGTGTTCTTCAGAGAAATCCTTTAGGTAAATTAATCTAGTAATCTAAAAATGTAAATAATATATTTGTCTAGATGCATTATGGTAATTAAGGCCCATATTGGACATTTGTTTTGTTTGTTCTTTGCATTATAAAATACTGTCCAGAATATGACAAATAAATCACATGATTTGATGTTACGGAATCAGACTCATAAGACAGAGATTAAGTTTATTCACATCCATCCCTTCAGGCGGCCAGGACAGAGACGGCCCTTCAGGCAGCCATGGCGAAGACAGCAGCTAAGGGGACCAGGGCGGAGCCGGCATTGAGCGTATATGAGATGCTGGCAGTGAATGGATTGTATTTTCTTAAAGGAATGCTGATGGATCGATGAAGGCGTGGAAGGATGGAATACAGGATCGCTGGAGAATTTGGAGACATGGAGGAGACACTGGGAGAATCACACAAAGGAGACTAGAGACAGGACGCTAGAGAATGACGCTGGAGTGGAGATTGGAGAGAGATCGCTGGAGAAGTCAGGTAGGTCATTGCACAGAAGGCAAGTAGGCCTCTTCATACAAACAAGCAAGACCAGGGGCCTCATTTATAAAACTTTGCGTAGGATTTGCGTCAGAAGTGGCGTACCGATGAAACATAGGGTGTGCGTACGCACAGAAACATTCGGATTTATAAAACCGTGCGCATGCACATCCTACGCAGTTTTCCCTTAATAAATCACAATCAATTCTAAATGTAGCACAGCTTTTGCAGCTTCATGTCACACCCATAGTTGCCCATAAATAGTATGTGAAACGCCCACAAGTTAATATTCATCGATTGCGAAATCATGGCAAACACAGAGAGGAAAACCAAGAAACGTAACTTCACTCAATGTGAAGTAGAAATTATCATTGGCGAGGTAGAAAAGAGGAGTAAAATGTTGTTTGGAGGGCACAGTGTGGGCATTACTAATGCCAAAAAGGCACTTGAGTGGCAAAAGGTTGCAGATGCCGTTAATACTGCAGCCTCACAACCTCAGACCGTGGCCGAAATAAAAAAGAAATGGTCAGACATCAAAGTCGATGCAAAAAAGCGTCTAGCACTCCATCTCCAGAGTGTGTCTGCCACGAGTGGGAGAAAGGGGACACCGGAGCTGACCCCTCTTGATGAGAGCCTGGCGGCAATTATTGGAGAATCCCTAATAAGTGGAGTGGTGACTGAGGCGGAGAGGGACACTGATGCCCCAGATGCACACACTTTCACGTGTTTCTTCCATCTACCGACGGTGTCGGCATTTCTCATTTCACCCGTTTTTGTGCGTACGCCTGGATCAGAGTTTGATTGAAGGACCACACATTTCAAGTTTGCTTTTTATAAATACCAATTATTGCGTAGAGAGCGGCATACGCCTTCTTTTGTGCGTACGCAACGTTTATAAATGAGGCCCCAGACCATGAACAGAAGTGAAGAGTGAGTCTTTATAGAGGTGGTGATGATGATGATGATGATGATGATGATGATGATGATGATGATGATGATGATGAGGTGCAGGTGTGTGTGATTAGGAATGACGTGAAGGTGGGAACATAGGAGAGTGATGGGAAATGGAGTGCAGGAACCTGGCAGATCTGTAACAATAACATATTATTTAAAAAACATATTGTCCCTTTAAATAATTGGTTGACAGAAACTTTTCAACGTTGCTGCTCCAATACTGGTCAAGATTAAACATAGGAGTAAAGTTTCAGGCAGCATGAAAGATAATTGGGAACAAGAGACAGAAAGAGTCCGTGCAGGAGGGGTGGGTAGCGTGGATGATAGAGAGCTTTCCAAAAAAATTCTTCTTTTAGAAAATCCCTCCTTGAATTCCTGTCGATGAGTCAGCCTTGACCATGCTTTCAAACATAAGCCAGACACACATACACTGACTCATAACACGGATATCACCTCCAGTCTTAAATGTTCTCATCAATACCAGATTTTAAGTACATTCAAAAACATCCCTCCCTCTGATCTGCTCCTTTGATGTGAAAACTGTGGTTTCCTCTCTCTCAAAGATCAAAAGATACATCACTTTGAACCTTCATATACAAATCCCCAAGATCTTCTACTTTCAACACAGTCTAGATATGTGAATGAGACAGACTAACTCTGTAATAGACAATAATGTCATAAATGAAAAAAATAACTTGTCACAATAACTTATAAAGTGTGTGGTCTTGTCTTCTCATTTTTATTTCGCATTCTCATTTCTTTTCCCTTTTCTTCTCCTATCATACTGAGTTATGTAAAGGTGACAAAGGGTTAGGGAGCATCTTCAAAGTGGCAATTTGATTTGAAAAGAGAAAAAGACAGGCACATAGACAGATAAGGGTTATAAAAAGACTTGCTGTGCTCTACTGAATAGGTTTGTGATAGTTATCTTCCAGGTGTGAAAAGAAAGAGAAAAGGGAATGAAATCCCTCCGGGGGGAAAAGTAGGTTTGCAGGTCTAATTATATGATGTTTAGTACATGTTAGATATGGTTATGTTTATTGTTATTCAGTTTTATTTTGCACTAATGTTGACATGTTTGTCACAAGCAAATGTAGAAATGTAGCAGCCGTGGCCTAATGTATTTGCAGTGACAAATTTTGTTTTGCAAAGTTTGCTACTTAAATATTTATTTATTTTCGTTTTTTTACATGTTTCTATAGTATACTGCAAAACAATGATAAGAATTTCATTAAGGCTTTTATTGGCAAAAAACAACAACAACAACATTAAATATATGCAAAGAGTTAATATTTACAGTGTTTTGCTGCTGATAACCATCCTCTCTCACTCCCCCTCTCTCTCTCTCTCTCTCTCTCTCTCTCTCTCTCTCTCTCTCCCTCTCTCTCTCTTTCTCTCTCTCTCTCTCGTTTTTTTTTTTTAATTAAGTTTTAATTAAGCAAAACAAAACAAACATTCACAAAAGTAAATACAGGACTTGAGAAATCAAATACCAGACAAACAAGCTAACTTAGAAAAAAAAACATAATAAAAGAGGAAACCAATAAACAAACAAACAGAGAAAAAGACTAAAAAGAAATTAATAAAAAAAAAAAAAACTATGAAATGCACACGTATTGAAAGTACGGTCTTATTGTTCTTTTTTATAGAATTCCAAGCTAGTTGATTTGATACATATAGAGGAAAGACGAAGAAAAAAAGAGAAGGGCAATATCAACAGTCATGACTAAAATAAATACTATGACGAGCCATTCTTGCCTAATTAGTTCTCACAATTTCCACATTAGTGATGACAATTTGTGAACTTCTGCTTGTCCAATAGCCTTTTGAGGATTGACCTCAGGTTTTCTATGGGATTAAGATTTCCTGGCCATGGATCCAAAATTTGAATGTGATGATCTCCGAGCCACTGCATTATCACTTTTGCCTTGTGACATGGTACTCCACCATGCTGGAAAATGCACAGATCATCACCAAACCGCTCCTGGGTCATTGGGAGAAGTTGCTCTTGCAGGATGTTTTGATACCATTCTTTATTCATGGCAGTTTTTGTGAGAGAGTCACTCCAGTGGATGAAAAGTAACTCCACACATGGATGGTCTCTGGATGCTTCACTGTTTGAACGACATTACATGGTAGTGTTCACCTTTTCTTCTCCAGACAATCGATTTGTCCCAAAAAGTCCCCAACAGTCGGAAGAGGGCTTCATCAGAGAAAGTAACTTTGTCTTCTGCTGTCCAATCCTTGCCATTTCAAGGATTGAGATAAGTGACTTCTTTGCAGGCCGTTGTCCTGAAGTCTTGTCCTTACACCACCTGCTGCCAGTATGAGTAGCTCTCACTGGTAGTGACACGATTCTGTAGCAACTCTTCAGGAGGAGACAGTCCTGGTGCTTGCTGGACACTCTGGGACATCTTGAAACCTTCTTCACTGCAGTTGTACCTCTCTCCTTGAAGTTCTTGATGATCTGGTAAATGGTTCTTTCAGATGCAATATTCTTTGCAGCAATTTCCTTGAATGTGAAGCCATTTTAATGCAAGGCAATGATGGCTGCACGTCTTTCTTTGGATTGAACCATTGTTGACACCAGAACTGGGCACCAGAATGCTGTGGGTCTCACAGGTAGCACTGGATTAACCCTTTCACGCATAGAGATTAAGTTGGATGTTACTATGGCAGAGTTATGTTATCTTATGGAAAAATAAGTTGTTGTTTCTCTGGATTAGTCAATCATATACTGATCATATACAGACTAAGGAATTTAGAATCGTTCACACCAAGTGAGCCACACAAGTCCTGAAAAGTGAAGCGAAAATATTTCGATCGCCCCCTGGTGGCTGGCTGCAGTATAGGTCATAAACCCCGCCCTCTCCATGTAATCGAATTGGGCAAGCCAAACTAAAAAATCCAGTTACACTTTAAATATTTTTTTCCAAAGACGGTTGGATGCTTGGTTTTAGTTAGTTATTTGAAACTATAAATATAATTATATTTGATGCTCCACCTCAGGATCATTACTGCATAGACTTAGGCTCCAAATAACAGATTTATACAATCTGTATTGTAAAAAGCGCTATATAAACAAAGGTGGCTTGACTTGACTTGACTCCAAATGACATAATCGGCGCAAGATGTCAACGGTTATATCTGAGATATTTTGGCTTCATTTTTCTATAGTGAAAGGAAGTGGAGACACATTGTCCATCTTTTCTTTCTTTCTTTTTTTTACAGTCTATGGTTTACACTTAAGATAAGAATGATGGAGAAGCATTTCCTGTAATTGAGGTCAGTGTATGTTGAACCCCCTGTTTGTTCTCCACAAGAGGTGGTGTTGTCCTAAAAGGCCAAATGCATCTTCTGTTTATGTTGTCAACAAAATTCAGATCACATTTGAGTAAAACTTTTTCACACCATTGCGTGGAAAGGGGTTGCCATCCTGTTTGCCTGCTGTCCTTAATTGTGTACATACATGTAAAGGATTTCCCCAACAGAAGTGTGTTTTTCTAGGAATCTATGTGTTTTTTTTGTTTTTCGTTTTCAATGCAGCAATGTTGTTCCAGTATGTCAGTGGTGGGTTTTTGAAATGGCATACTCCCTTTCCGTTCCAGTGAAGTGTCCTCACCAATGTGCTTTTAATTTTTCTCTGTGGTCTGTGATCTGGAATGATGGAATTGTGGGTGTTGTTTTTTTTTATGACTTAAAACCAAGAAAAACTAACAATCACTTCTTTTTAGCATGACAAACATATGCTCACTTTGTATTTTCTTGTAAAACCAAAACATAGTGCAAATGTATTTAGCAGTAAAACATGAATTTGTCTTTTAGGTTAGTTTTTACAGGCACATGATTTGTACAACAGAAAGGGTGGATTTAAGACCACATGTGAACTTAATTATTTTTAACTGTTTGTTTTGATGTAAATCCTTAAAACAGATCGCTGTTCATGTACTGTGTTAACAAGAGAACATTACTCAATACAAATAGCTTTAAAATAGTGCTTGTTGGACTTGATTGACCTATATGAACAATACAACCAGATTTAGGTTGTATAGGTTGTATATGTACAAAAGTAGTTGGAATAAGTTTAGTCTATTAAAGCAAATCCAGGATTAATGCTTTAATCCAGGGCTTCACTAAACAACGTCCATTATGTATTCACACATTTAATTAATATTTCTTTGGATAAAATCATAATTTCTATTCATTTTCCAATAATTATGCAATCTGATGAGAATAAAGGGGCTTAAACCACTGTCTGCCTCTCTATCTTCTGGGATTGACTCTGAGTTTGTTTTATAATTGATGAATTTTACATCAATACTATTATTTTCAAGGTTTGCGTTTTCGAGCCAGCAGTAACTGTTGTTGTGCAAATGAGCGGGCCAGAGCACATTAAGGGTTTTCTGTTTTCAGAACAGTGTTGTGTTAGCAACAAGTTAATAACTAATGATCTTTGCAACGGAAGTGAATCAATCAAAACTAACTTTAGCTGGACAATAACTTTATTCTAGAGCTGCTGTAAAGCCAAAACAATTTCTGTTACTTTAATTTCCTATTATCACTGTAAAGCTGCTTTGAAACAATCTATATTGTTAAAAGCGCTATATAAATGAAGGTGACTTGACTTGACTGGACTTCCTGTTTATTACTGTGAAGCTAAATAAATAAATACATAAATGTGAATGAAAGAAAAAAACATGCAAAGTATGAAACCTTTCACTATATGGACTGTTGTGAGCTTTAACATTGAAAATAAAACTATAACATAATAAAATATGTATGATTAAGTTGCTTGCTGAACATTTAATTTTTAAAAGCCATATAGAACACAGGGCTTTGTTTTGACAAGGAATAATATGGCATCTACCAGCATGGCATAGCTGAGATATGTCTAGCAGCAGTCCATACATAACAGCAGTTTCTGGCCAGAAGTCTCAGAGATTTTTGTTATTACGTTTTTATGTTGCATCTTGTATTATTTGTATGTTTACTGCATTATTTTAGTGCCATGTGTATTACCATGGTGGAGGTAAAATGCCCCCATTCTGGAAAAAAAGCAATTTGCTTTATACATTTACAGCGAAATCAGAGTGCAAGCAGTTTTAGCTTAAAATTAAAAAGATAAATCAAAATAACAGTAGATAAATATGAATATTTATTAATGAACTATGATGAAAATCAGCCTATTTGAAAAATATTGTTAGCTGATACTAACTGGCTAGCTAACTAGCTAGCTGATGCTAACTTGAGATCATTTTTAAATATAAAGTCCAAATATTTGTATTCAACCACCTAGTTCGATTACATTTGGTAGAAAAACAAAGAATGTGATTTCTTGATGATGTCATTCTAAAAAAATTATTCTATTTTCCTTAAATAACATGTACTCCCTAACTACAGGCCTTATTATTCTCATATCATATATAACTGTGATGTTCTGCAAAGCAGGAAAAAAAAAAGCTTTAAAACACTTTTTTTCTTACTGCTGAGATTACTTACCGTGAAATCCAATTTCTCTCAGGTATGTCGCCAGTGTAAGCTTCACAGTGAATACTTCTACACATAGGTGGATTAACCATATGGGTAATTGGGCAAGTGCCCAGGGGTAACCACGTCTCGAGCTCATGCGTTTTCAGTTCGACACCCATATTACACTAAAGCCTCGATTATATTCCAGTTCGGACGTGTACATGGAAAGCTGCGGAGAGCACAAGCGCAGACTACTTGTATTTAAACTACTTAAAGTGTATGCTGGGGTCCGCTTGGCGGACGTGTTCCACACATACACAGTAGATCGGCATGTAAACTTCCACACATACACAGTAGATCAGCGTGTAAACTTCCACACATACGCAGTAGATTGGCATGTAAACTTCCACACATGCGCAGTAGATCGGTGTGTAAACTTCCACACATGCACAGTAGATCGGCGTGTAAACTTCCACACATACACAGTAGATCAGCGTGTAAACTTCCACACATACGCAGTAGATTGGCATGTAAACTTCCACACATGCGCAGTAGATCGGCATGTAAACTTCCACACATGCGCAGTAGATCGGCGTGTAAACTTCCACACATGCGCAGTAGATCGGTGTGTAAACTTCCACACATACGCAGTAGATCGGCGTGTAAACTTCCACACATACGCAGTAGATCGGCGTGTAAACTTCCACACATACACAGTAGATCAGCGTGTAAACTTCCACACATACGCAGTAGATTGGTATGTAAACTTCCAAACATGCGCAGTAGATCGGCATGTAAACTTCCACACATGCGCAGTAGATCGGCGTGTAAACTTCCACACATGCGCAGTAGATCGGCGTGTAAACTTCCACACATGCGCAGTAGATCGGCGTGTAAACTTCCACACATGCGCAGTAGATCGGCGTGTAAACTTCCACACATGCGCAGTAGATCGGCGTGTAAACTTCCACAACTTTCACACATGCGCAGTAGATTAGTGTGTAAACTTCCACAACTTCAACACATGCGCAGTAGATCGGCGTGTAAACTTCCACACATGTGCAGTAGATCGGCGTGTAAACTTCCACACATGCGCAGTAGACCGGCGTGTAAATGCGCAGTAGATCGGCATGTAAACTTCCAGGGCCGGCCCGAGGCATAAGCGAACTAAGCGGCTGCTTGGGGCCCCCTCGCCACCAGGGGGCCCCCCAAGCGAGTTTTTTTTTTTTTTTTTTTTTTTTTTTTACATATTAATTAACTTAAACAAAAGACATAAATGAATGAATGGATTAATAATTCAAGACAAGAAAATTCTGATTTCATGATCAGTACTGCCTACAACTGGTGCAGTGACTGCCAGTGTTTGAGTCATGCGCATAACCTTGCGTGCACAGACAATTCGTGCGAAAAGTCACGGTAATGTTAAGCCATGTCACAAAAATTTGATTTGATCAATGATTTATCCTTTAAGTTTAATGATATTCAGAACAGAACAAGGATAAAAAATAACTATAAACAAGCCAAAACGAATTAATTTAAAGCGAAAGTGAAAGCGGCCGCGATCGAACAGTGGAAACATAAAAACATATTCCGTCATGTTCATACAAGTCATCATTTAAACTGCAAAGTGTTGCAAAGCGTTGGAGGATATTTTGCAAATTATAATTTTTTATATGTTTTGTTTTCAGAAGTTTCAAAGAGTTAGTAAAAGAGTAAAGAAAAAGTTAAAACATTTTTATTTAAGTATATCTATTTTTTATTAAGTATTTATTTTGTATTGATACATAACCTCATTGTATTAATTTATAATGTAACATTATAGAGTGACATTGTGTCAATAATCGTCAAGCACAGCACAGGTGACTCCGCGTGTTGGGAGGGGGCCCCCAAATCAAATTCTGCTTAGGGCCCCCAAAAGGCTCGGGCCGGCACTGTAAACTTCCACACATGCACAGTATCGGCGTGTAAACTTCCACACATGCACAGTATCGGCGTGTAAACTTCCACACATGCGCAGTAGATCGGCGTGTAAACTTCCACACATGCGCAGTAGATCGGCATGTAAACTTCCACAACTTCCACACATGCGCAGTAGATCGGCGTGTAAACTTCCACAACTTCCACACATGCGCAGTAGATTGGTGTGTAAACTTCCACAACTTCCACACATGCGCAGTAGATCGGCGTGTAAACTTCCACACATGTGCAGTAGATCAGCGTGTAAACTTCCACACATACACAGTAGATCAGCGTGTAAACTTCCACACATGCGCAGTAGATCGGCGTGTAAACTTCCACACATGCGCAGTAGATCGGCGTGTAAACTTCCACAACTTTCACACATGCGCAGTAGATTGGTGTGTAAACTTCCACAACTTCCACACATGCGCAGTAGATCGGCGTGTAAACTTCCACACATGTGCAGTAGATCGGCATGTAAACTTCCACACATGCGCAGTAGATCAGCGTGTAAACTTCCACACATACACAGTAGATCAGCGTGTAAACTTCCACACATGCGCAGTAGATCGGCGTGTAAACTTCCACACATGCGCAGTAGATCGGCGTGTAAACTTCCACAACTTCCACACATGCGCAGTAGATTGGTGTGTAAACTTCCACAACTTCCACACATGCGCAGTAGATCGGCGTGTAAACTTCCACACATGTGCAGTAGATCGGCATGTAAACTTCCACACATGCGCAGTAGATCGGCGTGTAAACTTCCACACATGCGCAGTAGATCGGCGTGTAAACTTCCACACATGCGCAGTAGATCGGCGTGTAAACTTCCACACATGCGCAGTAGATCGGCGTGTAAACTTCCACAACTTTCACACATGCGCAGTAGATTGGTGTGTAAACTTCCACAACTTCCACACATGCGCAGTAGATCGGCGTGTAAACTTCCACACATGTGCAGTAGATCGGCGTGTAAACTTCCACACATGCGCAGTAGACTGGCGTGTAAATGCGCAGTAGATCGGCATGTAAACTTCCACACATGCACAGTATCGGCGTGTAAACTTCCACACATGCACAGTATCGGCGTGTAAACTTCCACACATGCGCAGTAGATCGGCGTGTAAACTTCCACACATGCGCAGTAGATCGGCATGTAAACTTGCACAACTTCCACACATGCGCAGTAGATCGGCGTGTAAACTTCCACAACTTCCACACATGCGCAGTAGATTGGTGTGTAAACTTCCACAACTTCCACACATGCGCAGTAGATCGGCGTGTAAACTTCCACACATGCACAGTATCGGCGTGTAAACTTCCACACATGCGCAGTAGACCGGCGTGTAAATGCACAGTAGATCGGCATGTAAACTTCCACACATGCACAGTATCGGCGTGTAAACTTCCACACATGCACAGTAGATCGGCGTGTAAATGTGCAGTAGATGGGCATGTAAACTTCCATACATGCGCAGTAGATCGGCATGTAAATGTGCAGTAGATCGGCGTGTAAATGCAGAGTAGATCGGCATGTAAATGTGCAGTAGATCGGCGTGTAAATGCACAGTAGATCGGCATGTAAATGTGCAGTAGATCGGCGTGTAAATTGCGCAGTAGATCGGCGTGTAAACTTCCACACATGCGCAGTAGATCGGCGTGTAAACTTCCACACATGCGCAGTAGATCGGCGTGTAAACTTCCACAACTTCCACACATGCGCAGTAGATCGGCGTGTAAACTTCCACAACTTCCACACATGCGCAGTAGATCGGCGTGTAAACTTCCACAACTTTCACACATGCGCAGTAGATTGGTGTGTAAACTTCCACAACTTCCACACATGCGCAGTAGATTGGTGTGTAAACTTCCACAACTTCCACACATGCGCAGTAGATCGGCGTGTAAACTTCCACAACTTCCACACATGCGCAGTAGATTGGTGTGTAAACTTCCACAACTTCCACACATGCGCAGTAGATTGGTGTGTAAACTTCCACAACTTCCACACATGCGCAGTAGATTGGTGTGTAAACTTCCACAACTTCCACACATGCACAGTATCGGCGTGTAAACTTCCACACATGCACAGTAGATCGGCGTGTAAATGTGCAGTAGATGGGCATGTAAACTTCCATACATGCGCAGTAGATCGGCATGTAAATGCACAGTAGATCGGCATGTAAATGTGCAGTAGATCGGCGTGTAAATGCACAGTAGATCGGCATGTAAATGTGCAGTAGATCGGCGTGTAAATGCACAGTAGATCGGCATGTAAATGTGCAGTAGATCGGCGTGTAAATTGCGCAGTAGATCGGCGTGTAAACTTCCACACATGCGCAGTAGATCGGCGTGTAAACTTCCACACATGCGCAGTAGATCGGCGTGTAAACTTCCACAACTTCCACACATGCGAAGTAGATCGGCGTGTAAACTTCCACAACTTCCACACATGCGCAGTAGATCGGCGTGTAAACTTCCACAACTTTCACACATGCGCAGTAGATTGGTGTGTAAACTTCCACAACTTCCACACATGCGCAGTAGATTGGTGTGTAAACTTCCACAACTTCCACACATGCGCAGTAGATCGGCGTGTAAACTTCCACACATGTGCAGTAGATCGGCGTGTAAACTTCCACACATGCGCAGTAGACCGGCGTGTAAATGCGCAGTAGATCGGCATGTAAACTTCCACACATGCACAGTATCGGCGTGTAAACTTCCACACATGCACAGTAGATCGGCGTGTAAATGTGCAGTAGATGGGCATGTAAACTTCCATACATGCGCAGTAGATCGGCATGTAAATGTGCAGTAGATCGGCGTGTAAATGCACAGTAGATCGGCATGTAAATGTGCAGTAGATCGGCGTGTAAATGCACAGTAGATCGGCATGTAAATGTGCAGTAGATCGGCGTGTAAATTGCGAAGTAGATCGGCGTGTAAACTTCCACACATGCGCAGTAGATCGGCGTGTAAACTTCCACACATGCGCAGTAGATCGGCGTGTAAACTTCCACAACTTCCACACATGCGCAGTAGATCGGCGTGTAAACTTCCACAACTTTCACACATGCGCAGTAGATTGGTGTGTAAACTTCCACAACTTCCACACATGCGCAGTAGATTGGTGTGTAAACTTCCACAACTTCCACACATGCGCAGTAGATCTGCATGTAAACTTCCACACATGTGCAGTAGATCGGCGTGTAAACTTCCACACATGCGCAGTAGACCGGCGTGTAAATGCGCAGTAGATCGGCATGTAAACTTCCACACATGCACAGTATCGGCGTGTAAACTTCCACAC
Source organism: Scardinius erythrophthalmus (assembly GCF_964197995.2). NCBI lineage: Eukaryota > Metazoa > Chordata > Actinopteri > Cypriniformes > Leuciscidae > Scardinius > Scardinius erythrophthalmus. The sequence continues at coordinate 38,948,325 of NC_138227.1, read as the reverse complement.
ATGCGCAGTAGATCGGCGTGTAAACTTCCACACATGCACAGTATCGGCGTGTAAACTTCCACACATGCACAGTATCGGCGTGTAAACTTCTACACATGCGCAGTAGATCGGCGTGTAAACTTCCACACATGCGCAGTAGATCGGCGTGTAAACTTCCACAACTTCCACACATGCGCAGTAGATCGGCGTGTAAACTTCCACAACTTCCACACATGCGCAGTAGATTGGTGTGTAAACTTCCACAACTTCCACACATGCGCAGTAGATCGGCGTGTAAACTTCCACACATGTGCAGTAGATCGGCGTGTAAACTTCCACACATGCGCAGTAGACCGGCGTGTAAATGCGCAGTAGATCGGCATGTAAACTTCCACACATGCACAGTATCGGCGTGTAAACTTCCACACATGCGCAGTAGATCGGCGTGTAAACTTCCACACATGCACAGTAGATCGGTGTGTAAACTTCCACACATACGCAGTAGATCGGCGTGTAAACTTCCACACATACGCAGTAGATCGGCGTGTAAACTTCCACACATACACAGTAGATCAGCGTGTAAACTTCCACACATACGCAGTAGATTGGTATGTAAACTTCCACACATGCGCAGTAGATCGGCGTGTAAACTTCCACACATGTGCAGTAGATCGGCGTGTAAACTTCCACACATGCGCAGTAGACCGGCGTGTAAATGCGCAGTAGATCGGCATGTAAACTTCCACACATGCACAGTATCGGCGTGTAAACTTCCACACATGCACAGTATCGGCGTGTAAACTTCCACACATGCGCAGTAGATCGCCGTGTAAACTTCCACACATGCGCAGTAGATCGGCGTGTAAACTTCCACAACTTCCACACATGCGCAGTAGATCGGCGTGTAAACTTCCACAACTTCCACACATGCGCAGTAGATTGGTGTGTAAACTTCCACAACTTCCACACATGCGCAGTAGATCGGCGTGTAAACTTCCACACATGTGCAGTAGATCGGCGTGTAAACTTCCACACATGCGCAGTAGACCGGCGTGTAAATGCGCAGTAGATCAGCATGTAAACTTCCACACATGCACAGTATCGGCGTGTAAACTTCCACACATGCACAGTAGATCGGCGTGTAAATGTGCAGTAGATGGGCATGTAAACTTCCATACATGCGCAGTAGATCGGCATGTAAATGTGCAGTAGATCGGCGTGTAAATGCACAGTAGATCGGCATGTAAATGTGCAGTAGATCGGCATGTAAATGCACAGTAGATCGGCATGTAAATGTGCAGTAGATCGGCGTGTAAATGCAGTAGATCGGCATGTAAATGTGCAGTAGATCGGCGTGTAAATTGCGCAGTAGATCGGCGTGTAAACTTCCACACATGCGCAGTAGATCGGCGTGTAAACTTCCACACATGCGCAGTAGATCAGCGTGTAAACTTCCACAACTTCCACACATGCGCAGTAGATTGGTGTGTAAACTTCCACAACTTCCACAAATGTGCAGTAGATCGGCGTGTAAACTTCCACACATGTGCAGTAGATCGGCGTGTAAACTTCCACATATGCGCAGTAGACCGGCGTGTAAATGCGCAGTAGATCGGCATGTAAACTTCCACACATGCACAGTATCGGCGTGTAAACTTCCACACATGCGCAGTAGATCGGCGTGTAAACTTCCACACATGCACAGTATCGGCGTTTAAACTTCCACACATGCACAGTATCGGCGTGTAAACTTCCACACATGCGCAGTAGATCGGCGTGTAAACTTCCACACATGCACAGTATCGGCGTGTAAACTTCCACACATGCACAGTATCGGCGTGTAAACTTCCACACATGCGCAGTAGATCGCCGTGTAAACTTCCACACATGCGCAGTAGATCGGCGTGTAAACTTCCACAACTTCCACACATGCGCAGTAGATCGGCGTGTAAACTTCCACAACTTCCACACATGCGCAGTAGATTGGTGTGTAAACTTCCACAACTTCCACACATGCGCAGTAGATCGGCGTGTAAACTTCCACACATGTGCAGTAGATCGGCGTGTAAACTTCCACACATGCGCAGTAGACCGGCGTGTAAATGCGCAGTAGATCGGCATGTAAACTTCCACACATGCACAGTATCGGCGTGTAAACTTCCACACATGCACAGTAGATCGGCGTGTAAATGTGCAGTAGATGGGCATGTAAACTTCCATACATGCGCAGTAGATCGGCATGTAAATGTGCAGTAGATCGGCGTGTAAATGCACAGTAGATCGGCATGTAAATGTGCAGTAGATCGGCGTGTAAATTGCGCAGTAGATCGGCGTGTAAACTTCCACACATGCGCAGTAGATCGGCGTGTAAACTTCCACACATGCGCAGTAGATCGGCGTGTAAACTTCCACAACTTCCACACATGCGCAGTAGATTGGTGTGTAAACTTCCACAACTTCCACACATGCGCAGTAGATCGGCGTGTAAACTTCCACACATGTGCAGTAGATCGGCGTGTAAACTTCCACACATGCGCAGTAGACCGGCGTGTAAATTGCGCAGTAGATCGGCGTGTAAACTTCCACACATGCGCAGTAGATCGGCGTGTAAACTTCCACACATGCGCAGTAGATTGGTGTGTAAACTTCCACAACTTCCACACATGCGCAGTAGATTGGTGTGTAAACTTCCACAACTTCCACACATGCGCAGTAGATCGGCGTGTAAACTTCCACACATGTGCAGTAGATCGGCGTGTAAACTTCCACACATGCGCAGTAGACCGGCGTGTAAATGCGCAGTAGATCGGCATGTAAACTTCCACACATGCACAGTATCGGCGTGTAAACTTCCACACATGCACAGTATCGGCGTGTAAACTTCCACACATGCGCAGTAGATCGGCGTGTAAACTTCCACACATGCGCAGTAGATCGGCGTGTAAACTTCCACAACTTCCACACATGCGCAGTAGATCGGCGTGTAAACTTCCACAACTTCCACACATGCGCAGTAGATTGGTGTGTAAACTTCCACAACTTCCACACATGCGCAGTAGATCGGCGTGTAAACTTCCACACATGTGCAGTAGATCGGCGTGTAAACTTCCACTCATGCGCAGTAGATCGGCGTGTAAACTTCCACACATGTGCAGTAGATCAGCGTGTAAACTTCCACACATACACAGTAGATCAGCGTGTAAACTTCCACACATACGCAGTAGATTGGTATGTAAACTTCCACACATGCGCAGTAGATCGGCATGTAAACTTCCACACATGCGCAGTAGATCGGCGTGTAAACTTCCACACATGCGCAGTAGATCGGCGTGTAAACTTCCACACATGCGCAGTAGATCGGCGTGTAAACTTCCACACATGCGCAGTAGATCGGCGTGTAAACTTCCACAACTTTCACACATGCGCAGTAGATTGGTGTGTAAACTTCCACAACTTCCACACATGCGCAGTAGATCGGCGTGTAAACTTCCACACATGTGCAGTAGATCGGCGTGTAAACTTCCACACATGCGCAGTAGACTGGCGTGTAAATGCGCAGTAGATCGGCATGTAAACTTCCACACATGCACAGTATCGGCGTGTAAACTTCCACACATGCACAGTATCGGCGTGTAAACTTCCACACATGCGCAGTAGATCAGCGTGTAAACTTCCACACATGCGCAGTAGATCGGCATGTAAACTTGCACAACTTCCACACATGCGCAGTAGATCGGCGTGTAAACTTCCACAACTTCCACACATGCGCAGTAGATTGGTGTGTAAACTTCCACAACTTCCACACATGCGCAGTAGATCGGCGTGTAAACTTCCACACATGTGCAGTAGATCGGCGTGTAAACTTCCACACATGCGCAGTAGACCGGCGTGTAAATGCACAGTAGATCGGCATGTAAACTTCCACACATGCACAGTATCGGCGTGTAAACTTCCACACATGCACAGTAGATCGGCGTGTAAATGTGCAGTAGATGGGCATGTAAACTTCCATACATGCGCAGTAGATCGGCATGTAAATGTGCAGTAGATCGGCGTGTAAATGCACAGTAGATCGGCATGTAAATGTGCAGTAGATCGGCGTGTAAATGCACAGTAGATCAGCATGTAAATGTGCAGTAGATCGGCGTGTAAATGCACAGTAGATCGGCATGTAAATGTGCAGTAGATCGGCGTGTAAATTGCGCAGTAGATCGGCGTGTAAACTTCCACACATGCGCAGTAGATCGGCGTGTAAACTTCCACACATGCGCAGTAGATCGGCGTGTAAACTTCCACAACTTCCTCACATGCGCAGTAGATCGGCGTGTAAACTTCCACAACTTCCACACATGCGCAGTAGATCGGCATGTAAACTTCCACAACTTTCACACATGCGCAGTAGATTGGTGTGTAAACTTCCACAACTTCCACACATGCGCAGTAGATTGGTGTGTAAACTTCCACAACTTCCACACATGCACAGTATCGGCGTGTAAACTTCCACACATGCACAGTAGATCGGCGTGTAAATGTGCAGTAGATGGGCATGTAAACTTCCATACATGCGCAGTAGATCGGCATGTAAATGCACAGTAGATCGGCATTTCACTAGTTCACACTTACAAATAAGTTAGATAGAATAAATGCGTATTTGGCGTGCTGTCCGAGGAGAGGGCTCCGGGCTCGGTATTCGGCCCGAACCCAGAGTACTCCCCCCGTATTCCTGGCTGTAAAGATTAAGCCAAGAGTGAGGAGTCGGGGTGGTGGAGGGATGCTGAAAAACTGTCAAGGAATATTAGGTGAGTTGACAGTGTGGATATATATATACTTCTTGTCATGCTGATTAGGGTAGACATAATTGTTTGATGACGAGTAGATTGGATTGCTTATTTGAACGTGCTCCTCCCGAACTTTGTTTATAAAACATCATGTAAATGTGCAGTAGATCGGCGTGTAAATGCACAGTAGATCGGCATGTAAATGTGCAGTAGATCGGCGTGTAAATGCACAGTAGATCGGCATGTAAATGTGCAGTAGATCGGCGTGTAAATTGCGCACTAGATCGGCGTGTAAACTTCCACACATGCGCAGTAGATCGGCGTGTAAACTTCCACACATACGCAGTAGATCGGCGTGTAAACTTCCACAACTTCCACACATGCGAAGTAGATCGGCGTGTAAACTTCCACAACTTCCACACATGCGCAGTAGATCGGCGTGTAAACTTCCACAACTTTCACACATGCGCAGTAGATTGGTGTGTAAACTTCCACAACTTCCACACATGCGCAGTAGATTGGTGTGTAAACTTCCACAACTTCCACACATGCACAGTATCGGCGTGTAAACTTCCACACATGCACAGTAGATCAGCGTGTAAATGTGCAGTAGATGGGCATGTAAACTTCCATACATGCGCAGTAGATCGGCATGTAAATGCACAGTAGATCGGCATGTAAATGTGCAGTAGATCGGCGTGTAAATGCACAGTAGATCGGCATGTAAATGTGCAGTAGATCGGCGTGTAAATGCACAGTAGATCGGCATGTAAATGTGCAGTAGATCGGCGTGTAAATTGCGCAGTAGATCGGCGTGTAAACTTCCACACATGCGCAGTAGATCGGCGTGTAAACTTCCACACATGCGCAGTAGATCGGCGTGTAAACTTCCACAACTTCCACACATGCGAAGTAGATCGGCGTGTAAACTTCCACAACTTCCACACATGCGCAGTAGATTGGTGTGTAAACTTCCACAACTTCCACACATGCGCAGTAGATTGGTGTGTAAACTTCCACAACTTCCACACATGCGCAGTAGATCGGCGTGTAAACTTCCACACATGTGCAGTAGATCGGCGTGTAAACTTCCACACATGCGCAGTAGACCGGCGTGTAAATGCGCAGTAGATCGGCATGTAAACTTCCACACATGCACAGTATCGGCGTGTAAACTTCCACACATGCACAGTAGATCGGCGTGTAAATGTGCAGTAGATGGGCATGTAAATGTGCAGTAGATCGGCGTGTAAATGCACAGTAGATCGGCATGTAAATGTGCAGTAGATCGGCGTGTAAATGCACAGTAGATCGGCATGTAAATGTGCAGTAGATCGGCGTGTAAATTGCGCAGTAGATCGGCGTGTAAACTTCCACACATGCGCAGTAGATCGGCGTGTAAACTTCCACACATGCGCAGTAGATCGGCGTGTAAACTTCCACAACTTCCACACATGCGCAGTAGATCGGCGTGTAAACTTCCACAACTTTCACACATGCGCAGTAGATTGGTGTGTAAACTTCCACAACTTCCACACATGCGCAGTAGATTGGTGTGTAAACTTCCACAACTTCCACACATGCGCAGTAGATCGGCGTGTAAACTTCCACACATGTGCAGTAGATCGGCGTGTAAACTTCCACACATGCGCAGTAGACCGGCGTGTAAATGTGCAGTAGATCGGCATGTAAACTTCCACACATGCACAGTATCGGCGTGTAAACTTCCACACATGCACAGTATCGGCGTGTAAACTTCCACACATGCGCAGTAGATCGGCGTGTAAACTTCCACACATGCGCAGTAGATCGGCGTGTAAACTTCCACAACTTCCACACATGCGCAGTAGATCGGCGTGTAAACTTCCACAACTTCCACACATGCGCAGTAGATTGGTGTGTAAACTTCCACAACTTCCACACATGCGCAGTAGATCGGCGTGTAAACTTCCACACATGTGCAGTAGATCGGCGTGTAAACTTCCACACATGCGCAGTAGACCGGCGTGTAAATGCGCAGTAGATCGGCATGTAAACTTCCACACATGCACAGTATCGGCGTGTAAACTTCCACACATGCACAGTAGATCGGCGTGTAAATGTGCAGTAGATGGGCATGTAAACTTCCATACATGCGCAGTAGATCGGCATGTAAATGTGCAGTAGATCGGCGTGTAAATGCACAGTAGATCGGCATGTAAATGTGCAGTAGATCGGCGTGTAAATGCACAGTAGATCGGCATGTAAATGTGCAGTAGATCGGCGTGTAAATGCACAGTAGATCGGCATGTAAATGTGCAGTAGATCGGCGTGTAAATGCACAGTAGATCGGCATGTAAATGTGCAGTAGATCGGCGTGTAAATGCACAGTAGATCGGCGTGTAAATGTGCAGTAGATCGGCGTGTAAATGCGCAGTAGATCGGCATGTAAATGTGCAGTAGATCGGCGTGTAAATGTGCAGTAGATCGGCGTGTAAATGCGCAGTAGATGGGCATGTAAACTTCCACACATGCGCAGTAGATCGGCATGTAAATGTGCAGTAGATGGGCATGTAAACTTCCACACATGCGCAGTAGATCGGCATGTAAATGTGCAGTAGATCGGCGTGTAAATGCGCAGTAGATCGGCATGTAAATGTGCAGTAGATCGGCGTGTAAATGCACAGTAGATCGGCGTGTAAATGTGCAGTAGATCGGCGTGTAAATGCGCAGTAGATCGGCGTGTAAATGCGCAGAAGATCGGCATGTAAATGTGCAGTAGATCGGCGTGTAAATGTGTGTTAATGTCGAGGATTCCACCAACACGTCCTCAGCACCAGGTCCTTCAGCTCGACCCATCCATTCACAATCACCAGAATACTAACCAGTCACACCTGTCACCACCTGATTACACTCACTACAAATACAGTTTGTGTTGTAAACTGTAAATACAGTTTACAGTTGATCTGGGGAACATAGGATCCTGGGAATATAGGATGCTTTTCATGTGTTCATTATGTGCCATATAAATCTGTGGAACATAGAACCCTGGGAATATAGTTATGCTTGGCATTGCGGGTCTGTAGCTGGATAACTAGACAAACTTTGACACCATTCCTGCCTCTGACTAGCAATAACATATCATGGGTTGAAGCTGTGTAATCTTATTAGGTATTTAAAAAGCACTAACCTCTCAATATCTCCCACCCCAACTTCCGGGTTCAATGGGAAATACATCAACACCAGAAAGAATCATTAAATAGGTCATGGGAAATGGAAACATGAAAATGGAAAATGAAGATGGGGGCATTTAAATTAAGACAAATCAGATGATAACAATGATTATATTGATCTTATATATAGATATAGATATATATTTTTTTTATTATTAAGAAACTGATTACATAAAACACCTGCGTTTCAGATGAAAGACCTCATGTTTGTTATACAAACAGAAACATTGAGCGTAACCACTTCACAGGAACAAGGGCTTAGACCTTGAGGAAAATTCACTGTGTTTAAACTCCCCTGAAGCTGTTGACTACAATGCAACTGTTGAGTGAAGCTTGTTTGAGAACACAATGTGTCGGCTTTATCAGCCCACTGGGGCTCTTATATTAGCATCCTGAAAGATTTACATGACATTTAACAACCACGCCACACTATTTTACCATCAGTGAGACCACGGAAGAGAACGTGCACTTCTGTAATGTGACACATTTCCCAGGGAAAAATAATATTTAACAAATGTAAGGTCGAATTTGTTTGTGCACCTATTAATCATTCACAGTAAGACCAGTAACATATTAATAAAGTAAATAGAGCAGGATAGTCTAATAAGGGTAACATCTTTCAAAAAGATAAGTGTCCAAATATGACTTTCCTCTGTTGAACATAAAAGATATTTTGAGAAATGTCTCATTGTTTATTTTTCATCCATACAATTGAAGTCAATGAGCACCGAAACGGTTTGATTACCAACCAGGGGCGTCACTAGGCCCTTTTTAGGGGGGCTTCACCCCCTAAAAAATATTTGATTAATACATTTTGGATCGCATCAGTCCCTTTTAAAAAACTCATTTGAAACGGCGGCAAGCTGCATCAAGTTTCGGCTCCTCCCCTTATCTGAGTCTGCTTGGATTTAGCGCATTTTTCAATCTGCAGGGGCGCCGAGCAGAGCGAACATCAGAGAGTACAAGGTGTGTCGTGAGTGCAATTATTGATAGATTGCTATGATATTACATCTGCATCGGTGCAGTTCTTTGTCATAAATGCATTGCAATTTACATAATGTAGTGTTACTGGAGCATTGGGAGCAACACAGGACGGTTCGGTTTCTCATCCGAGCGCGAATTTTAGCAGCACGACTGACGCTTCAGTTTACGGTCAAGTGCGAGTTAAGAATAAGTAGCTAAACTAAACATTTTATATTTGACAGTTTTTCAGATCATAAATGTTAAACGAATGACAAAAATAATTAGAAAACTAATAAACTTTTGTCTAATTTCGCCATTTTGAGCTGAAAATAGGCCTATATAACGTGTAATTATGTCATTGTGAGGGGACAAGAAACATTAACAAAGCCGTTTTCATTGGCACAAGATTAATAATAAATGTGTAGGCTACATGTTGAGAATTAATATAATACAATTTGTAGCCTTCAGTAAATTAAAAAAGTTCAGCTTAAACCGGGCTTAAAATCATGTAGTGTGAACTAGGCTTTAGGAGGGGAAGAGACAGGGCGCCATATCAGGAGACTGAGAGAAAAAGACAGAGTAATAGAGATGAGGAGAGAGCAGGTTTTAAATTTATTTCTTATCCTTTTTTGGCCTTCAAACGTCTTGAAATGCACATATCAGAGAAATAAAAATGTTTAACCCCATAACAACTTCAAATTTATGACCTCTTTGATTATAAAGCCCTGTCTACGGCCATATATAAGGCCTAGATCAATAATGAATGTGTACATATTGTGAATGAATTTAATAAACTTAGTTACCTAGCTTTCCTGGTAGCTTTGTCTGAGAAAATGATTCATAAATCAACCTATCAGTTGACCCTATGTTTACTTTCTTCACTGACAGACAAAAATGAAAAGCCTATATCAGTCAAAGCTCAGCTTTAGGAGGGGAAAAGACAGAGCAAGATAAAAACAAAGAGAAAAAGAGTGTGATGCTGATGAGATGAGAAAAAAAACAGCTACCCGCACATGGTTTTAAAGCTATTGTTATCCAATTTTTTTGGCCTTCAAAACATCTTAAAATGCACATATGTAGATCAGAGGAATAACAATTTTCTCCGGGGAGCATGCCCCCGAACCCCCCTAAATACCTCACATTCGGGACCTCAGTGATTATAAAACCCTGCCATATGCATGTTACTGGATGAATGAATGAAACTAGTTAATAATGAGCATTAGACCATAAACTAACTTTTTTTTTTTTTTAATCATACCCTCATTGGGGGCTGAGCCCCCCTAAAATGAAAATCCTAGAATCGCCCCTGTTACCAACATTCTTTAAAATGCATTTTTTTTTAAGTTCAACAGAAGAAAAAAACTCGGAACTTCGGAACAACATGAGAATGAGTAAATGATGGCAGAATTTTCATTTTTGGGTGAACAATATACGTGAACTAAAATGATTTCAAGTAATCTTGTATTGTGTGATAATGAGCAGTGATGACATAACATACTCTTAACATCTTGCATCTGAAAACTTGACATACTAAGAAAAAACAAACTGATAACAAAAATAAAAAAAAATGTGCTGCATAATTTTACTGATGGACCTAACACAAATCAACTTAAAAAAAAATGTATTTATTTGTAATATTATAATCCATACTCAATTTATAAAAGCAAAATTAAACTATTTATTTTAGGCATACATGTTATTTTGAAGCCTATCTGTTCTCTGATGTAATACTTTGTAAGCATTAAGCAACACGGACAACTGGATAGATTAACCTATAATTTCTCACTATATGTGAACATAACTGAAATTAAATATATTTCTTTTACCTGTATCTTTTCTCGGGTATCTCTGTGGTATGCTGAAGATGTGAAACACTGTCTCTGTGATAGTGATGGGTTATGAACTGTTCGCTCACTGCATTGGTCATAATTTATCTTTGGCTGTATTATAATTGCTTCTTAATTTGGATTATGATCAAAGATTGCGTTTGTAAATGTATTCGGAGATATTAGCTATTGAGAAGTTACATTTTAACTCTGCTCAAATGAACGACTTAATTATTATTTCAATTTGCTGAACAAAATTCAAAATCATCAAATCAAGTCAGTAAAATGATCTGATCCATCACTGCTGCAGATAAAGCCACACACAACACAGCTTGTATAAAGACTGTTTATTTATGTATAATCAAGTGTGTTTTAAAACTCTTTGAGCGAATACAGACAGAGTGACGAATCATTTATGAACGGCCATCTCCCCACAGCCTCTTCATGCGGTTTCGCTTCTCTGCATTGGTCATCGAGTCATTTTTTCTTCGCAGAGTTTAAACGGTTATGGCACACTAAATGACTCTTTTCATCACTACTGCCACAAGTAAAACTCCAAATTGCAGCCAGTTTCAGAAAATAGTTTGGTGAGATATGATTTCAGATTTAGGGGAGAAGGCATGCTTCTAGGCAGGTGTGTTAAGGCAAGTTGGAGCCAAACTCTGCAGGATAGTGGCCCTCCAGGAGCAGGTTTTGACACCACTGACTTAAAGTACAGTTAAAGGTATCAAGTATAAAAATTAATACCAAAGTAGGAACCTAGTAGTATACACTCACTGTTAACCCTTGCTGTAAAAAAGGCCAAATTCTGACAATATCATACCATTTTCCATTAAAACAGTAATATACCGTTGAAAACAAAAATAGCCTACAAGAATATACTGTAAATTAACAGTGCTCAAAGTCAACACTCAGTGGCTGTTTTCTCAATCACACCCTATACCCTCATTCACTTTACCCTATACATTAGTTCACTAATATAGTCCCCCTGACAGAGTGAATGAAAAGAAGTGAGTGAATTGAGAAACTAATGAACACCTGATAAGCAGAATCACTGAAGGACAGAGAAACAAGAACAGAAAAAAGAGAAACACAAGAACTACAACTGACTTCCAGTCACCAAACCAGTTTACAATTTTTTCTTTCATACATGTACAAAAGTTCTTATTGAGAATTAACAGATATTTAGTTGTTGATATTTTATTGAAAATAATAAAGTTTGTTGTCACCATGATGGAGATCAGTATTTGTTTTAGTTGGTCTCTTGACCCTTGACTTTATAACATTACTTTGTCTGTGGCTGCTTTAACTGTGTGTTTATGAAACACATTTGTTATGACTAGAATAGGCCAAGAGGAAGATGATCAGGTGTTTTGTTGAGCTGATGCCATAATCACACTGGACATGTCTGATTCTCTGATCACATCCATTATATAAGCTTTGAATTTATGGTTATTTAACATATGTCGTAGATTTGTTAATCTACAGCATGAAATACAGCAATATTTCTGTAACCAGTTATTCTGAAGGATATTGAAATCATATAGTGCATTAAAACATTTTGAACTCCTGTTTAACTCAGACACACACAGACATCATAAATCAGCACATGAATCTCAACAATGGTGACAATCAAAGTTTAATGTCACAATGCATGTTAGGTTCCAGGATAGTATAAAACTCCCTAGCATGCACTGCTGCATGAATAAAAAAAAAAATAAAAAAAAATATTGGCACCATTGTTAAGATTCACGTGCTAATTTTTGATATCTCTGTGTTTCTACAATACAGTAAAGCTCTGTTTCTATGTTTATGCATGATGTGTTTAAAAAAATCATCATTGTAACTCATTGCTGTAGTTTCACAGTGGTGGTAATGTAAGACTTTTGATACAGGACTAAACTCTGCATGAGGTTGGTGATTGAACAGGCTATGTAATAATTTTGGCATCATAATCAATATAACTGCAATCATTCACTAACCATGTGTGTGGGCACAAGTGTGATCTGCAAAAACACAGTTCAAGCAGCAAGAGAGAAAGTAATGTTAAAAAGTCAGAGAGTCCAGAACCCAACTAAAGAAAACACTGATCTCTATAATGGTAACTTCAAACCAAACATTTTCAATTAAACATCTCGATAACAACTTCTGTAGATGTATGACAGAAATAAAGTCATGGTTAATAATAAGTGTAATAATGTGTAATGGATGGAAGGCAGTTGTATTTCTTGTGTTTCTCGATTTTCTGTTTGTGTGTTCCTCTTTCCTTCAGTGAATCTGCTTGTTAACAGCAGGTGTTCATCACTAATGCTCAACAATCACTTACATATTCACTTAATTATCTCACTGCAACACTGTGTCAATGTTACTTTTAATCTTTGTAGTGTGGATTTTCCTGTGGGGTTGAAAGGGTTAATGCATTATATATTTTAGTTAATGTGACAGTTGATCAATTTAAGGCAGTCAGTTTCTGCAAGTGAAATTAGTTAACTCAAGTTTTAATTTAGTGCATTTTTACAGTAACATACTGTAATTACAGTAAAAAACTGTACAATTAACAGTAAATTAGTAAATATTTTACTGTAAAAAAAAGCCTTGTAAGGTCTAGCAGTGTATGTAAAATAATATATAAAAAATAATATATAAATAGAAGTATGATGATAAGTTCACTTAGGAAAAGTAAAATTGCAGTATAAAAATTAGTAGATTTTTTACATTTAATTTGAGAGTGTATTGCAATAGTGTAAACGTCTCAGGTTACAACTGTAACCATGGAACGGCATCAGTGTCTGAAGCACGTGTAAACACACTCTGATGGCGACAGCCCCTGATGTCATAAGTGGAGTGCCCGGATGTATAAGAGGGCAACTGTAGTACACGTCATTAACCTTTTTTGTCTGTAGGAGACGTGCAGGCAGACCCATTGGCATGGCAACGAAACGCAGTGTCTTGGTCCCCTTCTCAGGGAACCATGGTTACAGTCGTAACCTGAGATGTTCCCTTTCTCAGGGAATTCAATATTGTGTCTTGGATCGACACTATGGGGAACAAATACCCATTCCGACATGGTGGGCATAGCATACCTTGACTCTCAACCCTGGGTGCCTCAATAAGAGATGTACATGAGTTGTGTTGTGGTATGCCAATGTCTCCTACATTTGCCAATGTATTCTACAAAAATCGGAAGATATTCTAGCTTCTTTGCCTTTATAGCAAGGGAAGTCCCTGCCTCTAGAACCTTCATCCCTCCCCTGCAGGATACTTATGAATGGTCGGGGAAGGAACACTTAACTCAGGGAGCAAGTGATCCTACTTTAATACCCAGGACAGTGGGGGAGGGAGTAAAACACCTCACTCCAATTCATGTTTGAGCTCTAAGACTATGTGTCATATTAGTAGAGAGAAGAGCGGCACCGTCCCAGGAGGGATGAATACCATCTCTTTTCAACAGGTCAGGTCTGCCCCAAAAAACTTTTCCACTTGTCTATGAACTCTATATTATTCTGCGGACACCAATTAGACAGACAGCCATTGAGTGAGGACAGTCTACTAAGTATTTCATCACTCCTGTGAACAGGAAGGGGGCCAGAGCAAATTACAGTGCCTGACATCGTACTTGCGAGTTCACACACCTCTTTAACGTTAATTTTAGTGATCTCCGACTGGCGAAGTCCAACATCATTAGTGCCAACGTGAATAATAATCTTAGAGAATTTACAATTAGCATTAGCCAGCACTTTTAAATTTGCTTTGATGTCAGGCGCTCTGGCTCCCGGCAAACATGTGACTATGGTGGCTGGTGTCTCTATTTTCATGTTCGATGTAATAGAATCGCCAATAACTAGGGGACATTCAGCAGGATTCACAGTGGGTGTTTCACTGAGTGGGGAGAATCTATTTGTTATGGTAATCGGAACAGAAAAGTGGTTTTTTGTCCCACGACTACAGCGTCTCACGGTCACCCAGTTGCCCTGCTGCACGGGCTCTACTACAGCCCGAACCGAACAATGTACAGAGTTCACTAAGCTAGTCGCATCCAAAGCAGTATCTAAAGCCTTGCATTCTTATTTTCCTCGATTAAAGTTTGGATGCGTGTCTCTAGTTCTGAAATCTTCTCCGTCAGCCTGACTATCTCCCTGCATTTATCACACAACCTCACCGCTGACAGAGAAGGCTATACAATACATGTGACACGAAGTGCAAGTGACAATAACTGGAGAAGACATTACTCACCGTGTTTGTTGACTGATCCTACTCACAAACAGTTGCTTGATCGACTCTTAAAAGGCGCAAGCGCGAGACGGCAAGCACGGATGGCAGGTTAACAGACTAGCGAGATACTAGCGTGTTGTGCTAGCGATAACGAAAGCTAGCAATGTCAGATTAATGTGATAGGCAATATTAGACAATATCTAATATATGCTGATGAGTAAGTTATATTTAGCAATATAAACAACAAGGGATGATAGTAAATAGAGATTCAAAGCAGAAAGCTATATGCAGCATACAGACGCAAACCAGCAGCAAGGCAGACAGGAGCAATCGATCAGCGTGTGAGACAGGAGCCAGTGATCATCGATCTCTCTTTTTTGGAGATGTGCTGCCAATAATACACTATATGATTTCAATATCCTTCAGGATAACTGATTACAGAAACATTGCTGGATCTCATGCTGTAGTTTCACAGATATAGGATTTAATAAATATGAAATACCAACGCATTCTCATCCTAGGGCGTCATATACTGACGCTTTTGACATTTCGTCTACATCGAACGCACATGGCACCCTTTAGCGTCAATATGAGACGCACAGAGCTTTGTTCGGTTATGGGTAGGTTTAGGTCTGGGGTGGGGTTAGGGTTAGACCGCTAGGAGGCGCCTTCTGGCCCATATCTATCTGCGTCTCATATTGACGCTAAAGGGTGCCATGTGCGTTCGATGTAGACGAAATGTCAAAAGTGTCAGTATATGACGCCTTGGGATGAGAACGGGCTGGAAATACCCATACATTTTCTTGGCCTTTTCTTGATATAACAAATGTGCTTTATAAATTCACATTTACAGCAGCCAAAGAAAAACTAATGGTAAAGAGTCAAGAGCACAACTAAAGCAAACACTGGTCGCCAACATGGAGACTACAAACATTATTATTTTCAATAAGACATCAACAACTAAATCTCTGTTAATTCTCAACAAGTACTTTTGTACATGTATGAAATAAATAATGTTAACCTGGTTTGTAAACTGCTTTCACACTGTGTCTGGAAGTCAATTGTAGTTCTTGTGTTTCTCTTTTTTCTGTTCTTGTTTCTCTGTCCTTCAGTGATTCTGCTTATCAGATGTTCATCAGTGTCTGAATTCACTCACTTCTTTTCAATCACTCTCACAAGCGGACTATATTAGTGAACTAATGTAGGGAATAGTGAATGAGGGTATAGGGTGTGATTTGGACCTCAGCCTCTGAGTGTCGCCTTTGAGCTGTTAATTTACAGTGTATTCCACTACACTGTAAAACCTAACAGTTATATGTACTAAATAAAAATTAGGAAATTGCACTCAAATATTGAAGAAAGTTATGTGGACACAATGATTGAAACAGAACTCAGAGTGAATGAGTTATAGAACATTTTTAGTTCCCAGCATGATAATTGGACAATAATTGTATAATTGGACAATAATTGTATAATTAAGTGATTAATTAAGTGCTGATTTAGCATTAGTGATGATCACATGCTGTTAACAAACAGAATCACTGAAGGAAAGAGAAACACAATAACTGCAATTGACTTCCAGCCACAGCCTTAGATGAAATCAACTGAATTTAAAAAATGAATTAAATCTCTCAAGATCCCAGCACAGGAAGATTAAACAGAGGAAGATTTAACTTAGACGTCTGACAGAAATAAAGTCAATCTGGTGATAATTGGACAATAATTGTATAATTGGACAATAATTGTATAATTAAGTGATTAATTAAGTGCTGATTTAGCATTAGTGATGATCACATGCTGTTAACAAACAGAATCACTGAAGGAAAGAGAAACACAATAACTGCAATTGACTTCCAGCCACAGCCTTAGATGAAATCAACTGAATTTAAAAAATGAATTAAATCTCTCAAGATCCCAGCACAGGAAGATTAAACAGAGGAAGATTTAACTTAGACGTCTGACAGAAATAAAGTCAATCTGGTGATAATTGGACAATAATTGTATAATTGGACAATAATTGTATAATTAAGTGATTAATTAAGTGCTGATTTAGCATTAGTGATGATCACATGCTGTTAACAAACAGAATCACTGAAGGAAAGAGAAACACAATAACTGCAATTGACTTCCAGCCACAGCCTTAGATGAAATCAACTGAATTTAAAAAATGAATTAAATCTCTCAAGATCCCAGCACAGGAAGATTAAACAGAGGAAGATTTAACTTAGACGTCTGACAGAAATAAAGTCAATCTGGTGATAATTGGACAATAATTGTATAATTGGACAATAATTGTATAATTAAGTGATTAATTAAGTGCTGATTTAGCATTAGTGATGATCACATGCTGTTAACAAACAGAATCACTGAAGGAAAGAGAAACACAATAACTGCAATTGACTTCCAGCCACAGCCTTAGATGAAATCAACTGAATTTAAAAAATGAATTAAATCTCTCAAGATCCCAGCACAGGAAGATTAAACAGAGGAAGATTTAACTTAGACGTCTGACAGAAATAAAGTCAATCTGGTGATAATTGGACAATAATTGTATAATTGGACAATAATTGTATAATTAAGTGATTAATTAAGTGCTGATTTAGCATTAGTGATGATCACATGCTGTTAACAAACAGAATCACTGAAGGAAAGAGAAACACAATAACTGCAATTGACTTCCAGCCACAGCCTTAGATGAAATCAACTGAATTTAAAAAATGAATTAAATCTCTCAAGATCCCAGCACAGGAAGATTAAACAGAGGAAGATTTAACTTAGACGTCTGACAGAAATAAAGTCAATCTGGTGATAATTGGACAATAATTGTATAATTGGACAATAATTGTATAATTAAGTGATTAATTAAGTGCTGATTTAGCATTAGTGATGATCACATGCTGTTAACAAACAGAATCACTGAAGGAAAGAGAAACACAATAACTGCAATTGACTTCCAGCCACAGCCTTAGATGAAATCAACTGAATTTAAAAAATGAATTAAATCTCTCAAGATCCCAGCACAGGAAGATTAAACAGAGGAAGATTTAACTTAGACGTCTGACAGAAATAAAGTCAATCTGGTTATTAATAAGTGAAGCTGGTAATGCTGACTCAACTGATAAAATTTCAGAGAACTCATAACTGTTGGTTTCTAAAATTAAATGAATCAAGGTAATCAGTGTCCTCAAATGTTATGAGTTATTTTAACTTATCGTATTTGACTTTGAGTGTGATATTGTGAGCTAGCAAGCCCTCTGAGTTCATTTAAAATTAAGAAATATCCTTTTTTTAGTGGACTCGATTAAAATATGTTCAGAGTACTCATACCTATTGTTTTTTTATCAAATCAATTAAATTGAGGTAATCGGTGTCCTTAAAATAAATGAGCTAGTTGAGCTTGTTGGGTTTTACAGTGTAGGCTATTTTCTCAAACACTACAGATATTACCCATAATGCACTGTTTTCTACAGTATATTACTGTTTTAATGGAAAATGGTATAATACTGTCAAATTTGGCCTTTTTTTACAGCAAGGGTTAACAGTGTACTTCATGACCCAAGGAGTCGAACGCACTCCAGACAAACACATTTGTCTTACGGGCTCTCACCAGCCAATGAAATTTGAGTTTGTTTACGCGTGCTTTAAACACCGGTAACACTGATGACATTCCCCATAGCGTGCAGTGTTGAGTTCCACTTTGAAAGGGAATTTCGATTTCATGTTGACTTCAAAGTTATGCAAAGCTCTGTCAGGCTCTGCAAAGTCAATAGTCAGCACATTTTGTGCCTTGGCAAAGACAGAAACTGATGGTTTGGTTAATGTGTGCTTGTTAAAAACCCCAAGGGATGGCAATTAAACAATACTGGTGTATGGAGAGAAGCTGTTTGGCTCTTGTGAAGGCATATAATGTGAGGATGCCTCAGGTCCAGAGTTTGAGGACAAGAGTTTCCAAAAATGTATGTTTATGAACAAAAGAGTACAGTAGATGATCAACAATTTTGCCCATTGCAGTCTTGCATAATGGCTTGAGTGGATGTTGTAGTGTGCTGCTTGCCAGTGTGTGTATTTGTTAACTTTTCCATGGAGTCATCACTAAGAGCAGTAAGTTTTAAGAGCAGGTCTGGACATGCATCAGTCGTTTCTAAAGCCTGAGCAATCACATGTCATTAATTCCCTGAGGGAAGTGGGGAAAGGAGAAAGTAAAAAAGAATCAACAGCAAAAGAAAACAGACAAAGAAGGACAATAGATTGATTAAAACATTAGACATTTATTATGGAAGTTAATTAGGGAAGAACATGTTGAGCTATGTATTTTTTCTCACAACTGAATTTATTATTATTATGTTTATGTATAAATAAATCATTATAAATATTTGTAAAATACAATTGTTTGTAAATAATTTGCTGTAGGACTGGAGCTGTAACTCCATTACTCCACCCAATACTTGACCCTAATTTAAACAGTTTATTAATATTTCTACACTACTTTAAAGTTTTTGTAACACACACAAAAAATGTTGAAACAAAATGTGTTAGAACACTCCATAGTCTCCCCACTATCTTCTGGACAGGATAACCAATAGATAAAGACAAGATATGTTTTGTTGTTGTTGTTGTTATGGACTGTTAATAAGAGTGATGTGTATTCACTGTGAAGCTTACAATGAGTGAAAATGGATTTCACGGTATGTGATCTAATTTTGAACAGCAAGAAAAAAAGTTATTTTTAAAGCTTGTTGTTTTGCAGAACATCACAGTTATTTATGATATTAGAATAGTAAGGCCTGTAGTTAGGGAGTACATGTTATTTAAGGAAAATATAATTATATTTTTAGAATGATATTAAAAAAAAATTTAAACCTAGCATGTGGGGTTAAACGCTTCCCACTATCATACAGTGGGGAGAACAAGTATTTGATACACTGCCGATTTTGCAGGTTTTCCTACTTACAAAGCATGTAGAAGTCTGTAATTTTTATCATAGGTACACTTCAACTGTGAGAGACGGAATCTAAAACAAAAATCCAGAAAATCACATTGTATGATTTTTAAATAATTAATTTGAATTTTATTGCATGACTTAAGTATTTGATCACCTACCAACCAGTAAGAATTCCGGCTCTCACAGACCTGTTAATTTTTCTTTAACCCTCTGGGGTCTAAGGTGTTTTTGGGGTCCTTGAGATGTTCTGACATGCCCTGACATTTTTGCTTTTTTCAGTTGCTTATAAACATGTTAATGGCAAAAAAAAATTACACACTATTTAGCACAAACAGGGCTACCATGAAATGTGAGCAACAAGAATGTACATGTCTGCATTTTTGAGAGAATAATGTTTATGCATGGTTATTGAAAAAACTAAAAACTAATAAGAAATTTTGCCAATAAGACTTTTGTCTAAAAGATGTCATCGCCTAGTGTTTTTTTCTTCAAAATGAAGTGAAAATCACCCTGCCTTATCATTCACATAACACAATACATTGATTTGAATTTTGCAAAGCACTTTCTGTTTGGAAAGGCAATATGCGGAGTGGGCGTCAACGGTCATGTATATGTAGTAGTTCACACCTGAGGAGACAATGGGGCCTGCATACTTAATTAGCCATTCATTCAGGTGAGTCACTGAGCCACAAGAATGCAAGAGCAACAGTTGGAAGCATCTCAATTCTTTTTTATTTTTCCACATATTGTGCTTGCAATTTGGCCTATAATATCCAAGGAAAACATGTCTAGTAATTGTGCAGTTAATTCTCATACTGTATTTTCAGTTTTGGAATATTTATCCTCTACCCAAATTTGTCAATAATAAAACACAATAAAAGTTATTTAAAGAAAAGGCTTATATTTACCTTTTAATAGTTTGTTTACATCTACCTTGTAAATATTTTTTTATTAAAAAGGTTACAATTACAACAACAATTCAAGTGTAATCTTTCTTTGTAAAAACTAAAGTATACATTTTATCATACATATTTCAAAGTTAAGGATTTGATTGATTATTTGATTACTTTATTTTTGACAAAACATATTATATTTAACATAAGCAAATATTGGCAAACAAAAAGCTTATTTGAGGTGGCAGATATTTTACAGTAAAAATGTATAATCTATCCAAAACTAATCAACGAAATGTTGTCTTTCATATGTCTGTAACATAGGTCTTTCATTTTTATTATAAGAAATATAAATGTTGATTTGCAGTTTAATACGTTGCTTATACAAATACATTTTATTTCAACATATTTTAGTTGATATTTACTGAGTGTAGCAATACAGTTTGCTAAAACCGAAACATTCATACACAAACAGAAACGCCTGACTGTAACGTTGTTTTTATTAAATATTAGGGCATATAAATGTTAATTTTCAGTTCAAAACGTTGCTTATACAAATAGCCTACATTTTATTTCAACATATTTCTGTCGATTTTTACTCAACTCAGTATAGCAATACAGTTTGCTAAAACATCATCATTCATTCACACAGAGACGCAATTTAAATTTAAACTGTCTTTTTGCATCTCTGCGGCTGCCGTTCATTCATTCACAGAAACGCGATTAACTTGAGAAGGAAAAAAAACTTACTACATTTTCGGATCCTCTCTCCTGCAATACCCGCACTCTGAGGTAGATTTTCCATTATTAATATTTCTCACAGCGCTGCCAGATGGTGTAAACACGTAGGCTACAATGATCTGAATAAACTTGTGTTTTCTCGAGCTGATATGGGGGCGTTCATAGGTTTGCTTGGATTGCCTCAGTAGTTTGCGTTTGAATAGCACGCGCTCTCCGTGGGCGGAGTCACATTACCTTTGAATTAGCTCTAATGAGCTTGACTGGGATCGCTCTCTTTTAATACAGATTTCACAAGATGAGAATATTTGTTTTTTATATAAATTACCTCATTTTAAAGCATAGAATTCAAGCTTCATGTCTGTGTATCTGTATGTCTGTTTGACTGAGTATTCGCTGAGTTACAGTTCATTTTCGGACGCGTTTCAGAATGGTCTTCTCTGACAGAGAGAAGGCAGAACTCGCATCACGTTTATTTTTCTTTATTTGGCATAAAGCACAACACTTTGTTTTTATTGTGAGTATACACAAAAATAATACACATTTAACAGAATCGATTGATGTATGAAACTTGCTTGTAATATCAAAGTCCACAGAGCAAAATTAATTTCTTTTGAACTGAACTGAAAAAAAGCGAGCTGGTATCGCCGGCGATACCTTCGACCCCAGGGGGTTAAGAAGCCCTCCTGTTCTCCACTCATTACCTGTATTAACTGCACCTGTTTGAACTCGTTACCTGTATAAAAGACACCTGTCCACACACTCAATCAAACAGACTCTAACCTCTCCACAATGGCCAAGACCAGAGAGCTGTGTAAGGACATCATGGATAAAATTGTAGATCTGCACAAGGCGGGGATGGGCTACAGGACAATAGGCAAGCAGCTTGATGAGAAGGCAACAACTGTTGGCGCAATTATTAGAAAATGGAAGAAGTTCAAGATGACTGTCAATCTCCCTCGGTCTGGGGCACCATGCAAAATCTCACCTCGTGGGGCATCAATGATCATTAAGGAAGGTGAGGGATCAGCCCATAACTACACGGCAGGATCTGGTCAATGACCTGAAGAGAGCTGGGACCACAGTCTCAAAGAAAACCATTAGTAACACACTACGCCGTCATGGATTAAAATCCTGCACCGCACGCAAGGTCCCCCTGCTCAAGCAAGCGCATGTCCAGGCCCGTCTGAAGTTTGCCAATGACCATCTGGATGATCCAGAAGAGGAATGGGAGAAGGTCATGTGGTCTGATGAGACAAAAATAGAGCTTTTTGGTCTAAACTCCACTCGCCGTGTTTGGAGGAAGAAGAAGGATGAGTACAACCCCAAGAACACCATCCCAACCATGAAGCATGGAGGTGGAAACATCATTCTTTGGGGATGCTTTTCTGCAAAGGGGACAGGACGACTGCACCGTATTGAGGGGAGGATGGATGGGGCCATGTATCGTGAGATCTTGGCCAACAACCTCCTTCCCTCAGTAAGAGCATTGAAGATGGGTCGTGGCTGGGTCTTCCAGCATGACAACGACCCGAAACACACAGCCAGGGCAACTAAGGAGTGGCTCCGTAAGAAGCATCTCAAGGTCCTGGAGTGGCCTCGCCAGTCTCCAGACCTGAACCCAATAGAAAATCTTTGGAGGGAGCTGAAAGTCCGTATTGCCCAGCGACAGCCCCGAAACCTGAAGGATCTGGAGAAGGTCTGTATGGAGGAGTGGGCCAAAATCCCTGCTGCAGTGTGTACAAACCTGGTCAACCAGGAAACGTATGATCTCTGTAATTGCAAACAAAGGTTTCTGTACCAAATATTAAGTTCTGCTTTTCTGATGTATCAAATACTTATGTCATGCAATAAAATGCAAATTAATTACTTAAAAATCATACAATGTGATTTTCTGGATTTTTGTTTTAGATTCCGTCACTCACAGTTGAAGTGTACCTTTGATAAAAATTACAGACTTCTACATGCTTTGTAAGTGGGAAAACCTGCAAAATCGGCAGTGTATCAAATACTTGTTCTCCCCACTGTAATTACTGTAGTTACCACGGTCTGAACATCACATTCTTTGTTTTTCCATCAAATGTTATCTAACTAGGCAGCTGAATAAAAATATTTGAACTTAAAAAAAATCTAATAACATGAAAACTCTGGACATTTTTCACACTTGGTTTTTAAATTTTGTTTCACAGAAAAAAATTACACAGTCCTTAAGGGGGGGGGGGGGAATTACATCGCAGGAATTAATAATATTTTTTTTATGGGAATGACAATAATGAGAATTTATTAGAAAAATCTGTCTTTCCATTAAGACTTTGTGGACTGGATTGAGAGCCTTGTTTATTTTGTTTATTGAAACAATTAATGGGTCACAATGGCACAAAATAAGTGCAAAAAAGTAAAAGTATATAATAACACTGCATGAATGTGACATATTTGTCAAATGACACCTATATCAATTTTAAACACTTGCAATATACATGTTATATGGCAGTATGTACATGTTAAAAGATGTTGCAAATAGCCATATACTTCAATGAAGGGTGCTTTGAGTTTGCAAGCAATGTAGTCTCGGCCGCATTGTATTCATAACTAACACACAGATAACAGTTCTCACCACTCAAAAACATGGAGCTTCTATAAATATAATGTGCTATGCATAAGTTTAGATATTGGCATGGTTTTATTTCAGTTAGCCTAATAGCTGGTTTAATTTACATTGAGAGATGATCTTATGGAAAGTACTCCATGCCAATCTCTAGGTATGGTGAAGGCTATGTGATGATGTGGGGCTATTTTAATTCCAAAGGCCAAGGGAACTTTATCAGGATGCATAGTATCCTGGATCCATGAAGTAACTGGCATTTAAAAATAAAAATCTGCCGGCCTCTATGGGAATTTAACATAGGGGTGTCCAGACTTATGCACCCTGTATATTAAGGAAGAACATTTATTTATTTACGATACATCATTCATTCACAAAGAAAATTGGTGTCCTTAAAGGTTGGATTTTTCCTATTTTTTTTAATTAAGGCATTAAGTTCAATTTCCAAAAGATGATTTTTTATTTCTCTTTTTAGTCAACTTTAGCATGGGTGTCTAAACTTATGCATAGCACTGTACACACTAATGCTTCTCATACAGTTGTCAGCACAAGGCCTAAACAACTGAACACACATACACACATAGATACAGTCACAATAATTTCTTTACTAACTCAAAATTCATCATTAACACTAATACATCAAGATACACACTTGCACATATATGGGTGAATTTGATCAAATCTGTCAAATTTCACCTCAAAACCAGAAGAAATTTAAAAATATATATATATATATTGCAAGAAAATTAAGCCTGTCTTTGGGACAAGATTATTTGTATAATGACATTATTTTCATGACAAGTACATTATTTTACTGTAATAAAAAAAAAATACTTAAATTATTTATTAATTTAATGTATTAATAAATCATTTATGTATTTGTTGTACTGTTGTACAATGTTCATGGTCTTAAAATGAAGATTCACATTTGTGAGTATTATATATATTTCTTTTTTTTTTTAATGTGACCCGGACATGTTTGCTGAGATTGACCAACACATTTCTTTTGCAAAGCTGTGGATATTTTTTGAGAACTAAAAGACCCTGACTACAGGAGGACCTGAACAGGCAAGTAATAAAAGACATTTTCCTGTGACACTTGATAGTGTGCAATGTGTAGTTGGGGAGCACATGAGAGCTTTGAAATGTTTACCATTCAGTAGGCCTACTAACCCTCTAGTGTTCCTCTTGCTTTCAAAAGCTGAGACCTCAACTGGTCTACACTCAGATCTTGTTTACAGGAACACCTGCTCAGGTGAGATCCAGGGGGTTCAAGAACACAGCTGTGCACAACAGTAAAACCCATCCCACACATTAAAAGAAAACCACCCAAATATTAAAGCATTTAAATCACGCATGCTCCAATGCCAATAGGTTTCTTGCCACATGCTGTACGTCATGAGCCTTCACCTCCATTGTTTAGTGCAAACACTTCTCTTTAATGTGTATTTACCATTAATTGACACATTAGATATTCCTTTGACAACATTACCTTTATCAGTACAGCACCATTAGAAATTTTCATGAACATTTGGCATGCAATGCTACACGGCTGCCCTCATGGTACAATCAAATTATGAACTTAACAAGCACAATAAATTAATGGGTATGAGTAATGTAAATAAACATTTTAAAAAGATAACAAAGCATATATTTGGTTTAATATTAAGCTTGTTTTGTGAAATGCTTTAACGGAATGTCTTTGTGTGCTCTTGTGACATTGTAGAGGGACATAGCTGAGAGCCTCATTTTCAAAGATATTCTTTCCTTCTCTTTCATTTTCCCTCCATTTTATCCTCTCTCCTATCTCCTTTTCCCATCCTCGTCAGTTGACTCAGCTCCTGATTTTCCTTCCCAGTGAGACTTTATCTGTCCATCTACCTGTGTGTTTGCTTACTTATCATCCAGAGAGAGATAGTGCAATGGAGCACTTTCTGAAGATAAAATAATGCTATATAGTCATATTTTAACTGCACTTGCAGCTCCTCACCACCATGTTGGACAACTGCTCCACCTAGAAACAGAGCCAAAACAAAATGAATCATTCACATTAATGAATTTGTAGAATATTCTAGCACAAAACCTTGTCAGGTGAAGTACTTCTTAAGTCCATTTTTGTTAGATAGCAGTTATACCAAATTGTTCTCACTCCAAAAAACACACTGTGATATCTACCCTTACACAAAGAAAATTTATTTCCTTATATATGAATGCTCAATATATTAAAGGATTTAATGGTTATAATGAAAATATACAGAATAATATATTGTGTTAATATATTACAATATAATTAATAATACCTAAGGAATTGCCGCTTTTCATATATTGAAAAAAATGTCAACACAGAAAAATTCCATATATATCATAATGTATGTAATTTTATATTCAGTAATATATTTCATAACATATAGATCTACATGTGGTATGGTGCTGCATGTGTATAAATATATTGCACATATATTTATATTACTGCAGTATATACACACATATAGAAGTATATAATATAACATATTTCTTTTATTTTATAATTATTTATATTATACATAACATTAAACACTAACAGATCTCCCTCTAAATTAATATTGACCAAAAATACATGAAATAGCAATTTAATTTTAATATTTACTCTTAACACACACAAGCAAAGCATGCTGGGAATTAGATATTAGTCCATGTGATATGTGCAAAATTTGAGGTGATATGTTCATTTTTCATAAAAGCATGAAACTTGGTACTCTTGTACAGTTTGGGGCCCTGAACATTTTCAGAAATAGAGCCATCGCAAAAACGCCTCGTGGCAGCCATTTTACTTTCCGCCATAGCCAAATGATGTATTTTGTGTCATATCTCCTGAATCAAACATGATAACACATAAAATATGATGTCTACACCTATGTTTTGATGGTCAAGGATTACAATGATACCATATACCACATTATAAACTGTTCAGGTGAATAGTTAATGGTGAATTCAGGGTTGTGAGACGGAAATCACAGCATCTGAGAACCAAGGCTAGACTTTATAATATCCTGTCTGTTGCATGCATGTTGTGTAGAGTTTAAAAAGCTTAATCCTTTTGTTAATTAACCTTGACAATACAGTGACTGTAAAGAGTAGAATATTCAATGTGACCTTAGCAACATAGCTTAAAAAGAATGTCAAACACAAAGATTTACTTAAAAAATTTTCAGAAACACGTTTGTTTGATTGTTTTGTTGTTGTTGAACCTATTCTTCAATGTGTCTTGTTCACAGTCTCCTCCACATTGACACAGAGCTATGCACTTTAAGGAGGCTTTTTTGCATTTGCAATGCCAACGACAACCTTTCTTGCATCCACAACTTAAAAGTTAAGGATGGACTGGCTTGCCTGTGGAAGAGTTGACTACAATGGTCTCCAATTGCTTGGGTCCATCCAACACCAGTCTGTTGGAGATGGAACATTTGGTGCCACCTCAAGTGCTTGTCCCCAACAGTGTCCTTGGTACACTGCTCTTTTGAGGTGTTGCACTTTGTAAACAAAGACTATGCATCCGCTCAAATACGCATTCAAACTTGCATGCCTGTGGACCGAACATGTAATTCGTATGTGCATACCGTCACCATTTTCACAGATTTACATTTTTGAAGTTTACGCAGAAATGATAACGGTATCATTTTCAAAACTCGTTTTCAAGAGCTTACACTTTGAAACCTATTTCAGGGTTTGTGTACTCGGGCCACCAGGGCGCCGTTGTTGTGTGGATGAATGGCTGGAGTGCATTGAGAGCTTTCTATTTTCAGTTGAGAAAGGTGTTGTGTAAGCACCCCCTAAGTTAATACCTAATGATTTTTACAACGGAAAGGAATCAATAAAAAACAGGACAATGATTTTCTCCTAGTGCTGCTGTGCGGCCAAAACAATGAATGATTTTGTTGAATGAATTTCCTATTATCACTGTAAAGCTGCTTTAAATCAATCTATATTGTAAAAATATATATGAAGGTGACTTGACTTGACTGCACCAGTGCATCCTTGGGGGGGGATTTCCTTCCATTCCTCCTTCCTTTCTTTGTGAATAACTAAAGACGAGCTTGATCAGTGTTGAGTTGGCTGCTGATGCGATCGTAGAGGAGAATTGTGAAGAGCTCAAAAATGGAAATACTTAAATCCACCTCCTCTGGAATGCTTTTTGGTGCCTTTGACAGAGCTATGAAGGCCTATGTTGCCATTTCATCTGCATTCCAGGTATCCCATACTGTCTTCTTGCCCCTGGTTGCAAATTCAGAGACTGTGCCACAGCCAGTGAAGGCATGGAACACAGGAAGGGCCTTGGATTTGTCAGGACCCAGAGACTTGGCAATCTCATGGGCAGGTATGCATCTGAAGTTCTTTTCAGTCCTATGCCACCCACAACTCCTCAATGTCCAGCTCTGACACATGTGCTATGGCTAGAACCACAACAGTTGGTCAACAGTGCCCAGGGTGATCTTTTTAAATCCTTTTCTTGCAGCAATCACCGCATGGAGTAGCATCCTTTGTATGTGCCTCTTCGAATGTGCAAGGTGTAATCTGATCTGATTCTTGTGGGTGAGATGATTGGGTCTACATGTGTAAACAACTTGTTTGGTAGTCGATATTTCCACAAGGTTCCTTGCCAGAACCAGTTCCTGGTAAAAGAGCTCTTTTTTGTTTTTATCCACTCTCAGGAAGCCTTTCCCGTTGGTTTGTTAACTTGTCTTTTTCCATCCACTCTTGTTCTTGTCCCCTTTCCCTGCTTCTGGGACTTTAAGCTGGTAACTTCATAGCAGTCCCATACAACATCCACTCTGTTGACCATTTCAAGTTTCTCTTTAAGATAAATTATGAAGATCTTGCTGGAAAAGTCATTAAAGGTTTTAGCTATGCCTGGTTTCAGCATGTTGATGACTGCTGACCCATATAATATTTAGACCTCACTATCTGGGGCACTGCTTATACTGTTTTCTAGGCAGATCAGCCTTGTTTCCCAAATGTATACCACCTGAGTGATGGAGGGTAGGCCTGATTTCCGTTTTTGAAGACGTTTTCTTGGTTCCCATCACGGGTCTGACAGGCAATGTAGACTCTGGAAAACAGTGCACAGTCATTTTTCAGCGAGTTTTGTCTTGGACTGTCCTCTTATCAGAGCTGTTTTAAAAAGAGGGAGCTTGTTCCTCTTCAAATGGGCAGTGATGCGTTTTGTGCCCTGCATCCTCTCTGCAACAAAGAGTTTGTACTGCTCTTGTCTTGGCCCATCCTCTGCAACTCGAACAGCATCCACAACAGCTTGGTCTACTAATTCTCTTGAGTTCAGCTTCAGAAGGTCGTTGCTGTCCTCTGCAAAGGGGTTTCCCATTTCCTCAATCAGGTCAGCCAACTCAAATGTCTTGAATTTCAGCTGGACACTTTTGGCCAGTTCATGATGTCTGTTTTCAGAGACACCCTTAATGCTGAACTCCATGGCATTCTCAAACTCATCACTTGGTATGCTTGGTACACACTACAAGATATTTGAGGTGATTTTGAACCAATTTCTTCCCTTCCGACAATGCCAGGTAAAGTCCCGATTATCTTGATGGTTCTACAAATGATCTAATCAGATTTTCCTCTGGTGTGAGGTGTGTTAAGAGTGACCGAATCTGCTCAAAAGAATGTCACAACCGCCCTGATCTCGAATCGAATCAGAAATCCTGTTGTGTTAGGGGAACCACGAGGACAAACACTCTGGAGATTATCATGTGAAACAAAACAATACAGGAATCAGAAAACGAGTTGACGGAAGACTCACCTCCAGCTCTTGCTGTAACGTAAAGTTCATGTGCACAACTTTTTTTCTTTTTTTCCCCCACAAATTTTCTGTAAGGTTAGAGACACACCCAACCCACGCCAAAGAACGAGCGCTGATGAAAGCCAACTGTGTTGAATAGAGCCAACAGTGCGGAACATACCGGAAAACCTAAGTCGGCCGATGCTCAAAAACTGACCGACGGCCTCTTGTGTCTCTGGTTTAAAAAGCAAAATACATAATTCACTTATGGCGGAAAGCATCATGGTGGCCACAAGGTGTTTTTGAGATGGCTCCATTTCTGAACATGTCCAGGGCCGCAAACTGTACATGTGTACCAAGTTCCATGCTTTTATGAAAAAGTGAACATAATTTTCACATATCACCTGGACTATATCTGCTGTAACTCATTCTGTGAATGTGTATATATGTGTGTACAAACATTAACATTAATATGGGAACATGCATATGCAATGTATGTACACAATAAAGGATTAAACGTTATGAATATTACATGTAATGCTATTTTATATGCATCAATATAGCCATACATGGTCAATGTTGCAATATTGCAGTATATTGAAAAATATAAGCACTAGTTTCCCATATATGGAAATTTATTATGTAATATATCACATTATATTTTGCATTTCCATATATTTTTGTTTCGTAATGGTATCCATGAAGAGTTCCTCCATTGCATGAATTCAAAATAAGCCATTAAAAAAGGCGAAAGAGGCATTTACCTTGTGTTGTCTTCCCACATAGTAAAGAATTGGTAGAGGGTCGAAGACTGCAGGTACGCAGCATGGCTGAGCAGATGCACCAGGGTTGTGGTGTTTGTACAAGGCTAATATCTGTGTGAAACAAATACACATACAAATACTACAATGAAACAGAGAAGCAACACATGTCTTATTTTATTTTACACCGTGTAAAATAAGTGCCCAAAATGGTAAAATATGAAGTGAACTCAGTAGTGAGCTGAAAGTGATTTATACTAAACTGAGAGACTTTAAACATGTTTTATTTCAGTTACCTGTTCACTCATTCAAATGGTCTCATTAGTAACCTATTCATATGTAAAGTTTACATTACATAAAGGCATTTTGATAATCAGATAAAGTTGTATAATTAGTAGAATATTTAAAAATGAAAATGTAAAAAGATTGCACAGTGAAAACTCAAATAAAAAATGAAATCTAACTCAAAAATACTCGATTAAGTCTAAACTTAATCTAACTGCTTAATTTAATCCTTATTGATACAACCAGTATTTTAAAGCATTTAAAAGAATAACTAGCTGTGAGTATCATTGTAATATCTTACTGGTCTCTAGCTAATGGCACAAAGGTACATTAGTAAAAAAGTCTGAACATACCTACTAATTTTTTATTTCTGTCAGGACCACTATCGCCGAATATGATTGACAATTAGCATACAGTTTGGATTAGCGGTATGGTTCTGTTCTGGGCAAGAACTCCCTGCGCATCCATGCAGCCTAGCATGGATAAGAGCAGGGAGAGCAGCAATAATCCCCCTTAGGCTAAACAGAACAGATCCAACATGAATGTATTGCAGATATCATTAATTCAAGATTTTAAAGTACAAAAAAATTCGAGAATTTTTTTCTGATTCAAGGAAATCAGAATGCCAAATCCTGACTGACGAGAGGAGGAGCTGGGGAGGGAGGAGGGTAATTAGCTCCTGAGAAACGTGATAGCTGCATATATAGCTTATATATGAATACAGTGATAGGCATTGTATTCCTATAGGTAGACGTGGATCAGCTGAGAGTCAGCTGATGCGAGCTTGACTAACGTGACCTGCCAGAACTGACGCTACACTTGATTATTATAGGGAAGTGGTGTAAAACTTTTTGCTTAAGCATCTTTGTGTGTGTGTGTGTGTGTGTGTGTGTGTGTGTGTGTGTGTGTGTGTGTGTGTGTGTGTGTGTGTGTGTGTGTGTGTGTGTGTGTGTGTGTACGTGTACGTGTGTGTGGGCATAAGGTTCAGTTCCCTTTCAAGATGGTCTCTCGACATTGTACACAGCTTTGTTGACTCTATGGGGAAACACCTTTCTCCTGAGAATACTGAAGCCTGGTTTGCTCAAAGCCATTGCCCTGCAATAGCCGATGGCGCTCAAGCGCACAAATGGAGGGCGTGGCATGCTATAACAATGCTGGCTGAATGAAATTATTCCTTCAGACGCAAGACAGAAGCCTCTCCTTTGTCGTTGAGTCTTCGGAAAAAATGGATTACTTCAAGAATCCCCTTGAGTGTTCCAGCAGAATTCAAAGAAGATGAGCTTCAAATTTTGCATCACCTGTACGGGAACCATAGACGATCCAGACGATCACTATACAGTATGTGCATCGTGTGCCTGGGTCGCATGCATAAGGAGGCGGCCACTGAGGTGCCCAGCTGCCCTCATTATGACGTGATGAGCTTAAGACTCTCCAGAGAAGGATAGCTCCCCTCTGCCGCTTCAACAGAGCCACAGAGAAGAAGCAGCGAACTTTTGCACCAATGGCACCATCCAGGGCTCACAACCTCATCTCATTTGCTGCACCAGAAGAGGAGCATGATAATGCCCATGTCAACAGCAGCTTCTGAGTCAGAGGACTGGTTGGCCAGCCATTTTGAGTCCTCTGGCCATATTGATGATGAGTTTATTCGCATAATTTCCAAGGCAGTTTAGGAGCTCGACTTGGAATGGTCTCCTCCTGCTGATCCAGAGTACAGCAGGCTAAATCCCCGAAGTGCACAACAAGGTTCCCAAGATGTGGCATGACTCGGCTCATGCTCACATATCGGGTTTGCTGCTTCTCACGGCAGTGGATGACGGAGACTTGCTGGGGTACTCCAAGATTCCCCCAGTCGAGGAAGCTATTGTTGCTCACCTCTGCCCCTCTGCATCACTCAAAGTGAAGTCCGCTGTCGTGCACCCAAACAAGCCATGTTGCACCACTGCTAGCATCACTTGGAAAGTGTATGCAGTGTCGGGCCAGGCAGTGTCAGGCCTCCACTCGATAGCTGTCCTGCAGGTTTTCCAAGCAAAGATGCTGAAGCAAGGATGGCCCTGACCCAGAGATCTTCAGAGAGCTTTGCAGCGCCACCAGTTTGGTCCTTTAGGTGTACCACTCTACGAGAGGTATTGCCTCGTCATGGGCATAGGCGAAGGGGATGTTTATTGAGGACATATGCTAAGCAGCTTGTTCGGCTTCGCAGAACACATTTGCCAGGTTTAATTAATGTTTCTTCGATAGCTTCTTGGTTCTTGTCAATACAAGACAGCTAGGTAAGTCCATTCATAAACTCGCTTCTTGAGTGGTTTCTTTTTTCATTGATGAATTCATCAAGTCTCTTTTTTCATTGATGTGTGCAATACAAGGAAAACCCCGCCCCCTTTCTTTCAGGCTGTGGGGTTATGATATGATAGTTATAAGCGCTGTATTCACCACTTTCTATCCTTTCCCTATACATGTGCAAGCCGCTTCCTAGCCCAGCCAACAAGGGCTGCGGGTTTTCAACTTGGTCCGCTATATAAAAAAGATTACCTGTGATGCCCAGCCAATCTGAAAGACAATGCATCCAGATTAGCATATTGACTACCCTGGTAAGATCCGTGAATATGTGTTTAGCTCTGGTGAGAAGCTGTTGTCAGGTATGTGCTGCTTATGCTACTAATGTTTTGATGACTACACCACGCATCACGTTGTTGCTTATATGCCCCTATGCTTGTTACAGTATGTCTCTGCTTATGCTGAGTACAATTTGCTGTAACACAGCGTTTTACGTTTTACCTTTACCTTAAGTTTTACCATGTTACCTATACTCAGGTCTTTCGTGTCTTTGTTTGTTCAGTCAGAGGATTCTGAGGCAATGCCACTCAGCACATCATTATGTAGAGCGTGCCATGCTCACAATTCACCCTCCTTTTTCGGCTGTATTTTGATCCAGAGATTCTGTACTCTTTCAGAAGATGCATAATAGCACCACCTACCTTATAACAGTAAAAACATGGATTGCCAGAAAATTCCATCAATGGTGGGGAAAGAGTTAAAAATTTGTTTTCTGTCTGTACAATGAAAGTCAGTGAGTTCCAATGTCGTTTTGAACAGTTCTTTTGAACAAAACCAGTTGTTCTTCAAAACTCATTTTTAGGTGAACTACCCCCTTAAGGACATTATCTCAGGCACCTCAAACATTAAAAACAGTCTGATCTGTTTTGTCTTCTAACAAAGACAACAAGTTTCATAATAAAACCTGGTGAAATTTGAAGCTTGCGTAGGCAAAACTTATAAGCTAAAAAAGAACGAACATTACAGTTATAATTTTAAGATGTAATGAAGTAAAGTGTATGGTATTTCAGCCCTTGGGGTAACTAGTCATTCAAAACTTGTTTTCTCTACATTGCCAACTCTTGACCTCAAATGTACCTCAGGATACTACTGTATCTGTGCATTGTAAATGAACTAACATACTGTACATAGCCACAATTGCAACTCTTTTTTTAAAGTGGTGTTGTGTATTCTTGCTCTAAAATTTAAAAATAAAAAATAGTGCATACCAAATCATGTTGCAAATATTAATCCTATCAAGTAACTGGTATGACATACTTTTCTGGTGTATTTTCATTGTGTGACTGTACACTATTTTAGGCTAATATTGGCACTTTGAACACTTTGATGTCTTTGAACATCACCAGAGAATATTATTCATGAGTTAAAGGATTTCTTTCAACTTGTCCAGGAAAAGAAAACTTAGTATGAAGCTGCAGCTGCCACTGGTATAAATGTAAAGTTCAGTTATAATGTTTAGATCTGCACAGTTTGCACTTTGTAGATTTTCCACAAAATAATTTCAGTGCAGAAAACTTCAAAAAGCCAAATTCACTTGGGCCATGCAGATACTGACTTTCTGTAACTTTTGCTAAACACTTACTGGCGAAGTACTGTGCATACTTTTATATGCATTGTTCTCTCTATATAAATTAGACTCATTTTCTGCACAGCACAGCACAGTGGTCAACTATTGTTGTGTTTTTTTGTGCTTTATAAAGTAATTAAATGAATTGAAATTATATTATATAATATAAATTATATTGTATCACTTGTCAAATGGGACAGGGGTGGAAAAAACACGCCCTACCTGAGAGTATTTGTTCTCAGCATTCCAGATGTAGGTGCAGGAGCCCATGCAGTAGTTAGCAAAGTATCCTTTAGGCTTGTGGATCCACTTCCAGCCCAGATCATTCCGAAAGTCAATGTAAAGCTTACGCATACAGCAGGTCTCAGTTTTTCTGTCAGAGAATATTGGGAAGGAGGGGGTTTGATTATCTTGTTGTGTGTTCAGTGGCTCTTGCTTGAGTCAGTTTTATACACCTCATTATTAAATAGAAATAATTGACAGGGAGTTGAGTTAATGAATTAGTCACCCAATTCAGCTTTTCGCCCCAGGCTGGAATTGCGATGTATAATTTTGTGGCATTGTTTTTCATTTTTATCCAGTTGTTTGAACAATAGTTCTATTTTGTGGTCTGTGTGACTCTTTGAAGTCCTGTTAAAAATGTATTTAAGTAAAAATGTATTATGTAGGGACACTGCTGTGCAAGCTTGTAAAATAAATATATTTTTTAAATTAAAATGAACTATTTCTGTTATATTTCAGCTATTGAGTTACTATCTGAGGACATGTGGTTTTAGAGGAAGTGAGAGAACTAACATACCACTCAGTAACCACTCAATAAAGAGAAACTCAGATGAAAGGAAAGAACAAGTTTGATACACTATAAAACCCAACAAGTTAAGCTAACTCATTTCATTTGAGGAAACCGATTGCCTCAATTCAATAAAGTTTATAAAAACAATAGTTATGAGTACTCTGAACTTATTTCAGTTGAGTTTACTAAAAGTAGATATACATTGCAGTCAATAAATTAAGTGATTAATTAAGTGATTATTGAGCATTAGTGATTAACACCTGCTGTTAACAAGCAGAATCAATGAAGGAAAGAGAAACAAAATAACTTCAACTGACTTCCAACCACAGCCTTAGATTAAATCAACTCAAGATAAAAGACATTTAAATCTCTAAAGATCTCAGCAGAGGAGGATTAAACCACTACACAAACAGCATTACCAGCTTCACTTATTACTAAACAGTTTGACTTTTGTCATGCGTCTACAGAAGTTGTTATTGAGAATGAACAGAGGGTTAGATGCTAATGATTTATTGAGTTTCATTTAAAGACACCATGATATAGATCAGTGTTTGCTTTAGTTGGGCTCTTGACCTTTGACTTTATAACACCAGTTTTTCCTCTGGCTGCTGTAACTGAGTGTTTATAAAACACATTTGTTATGGCACATACGCCAAAAGAAAATATGAGCATGTGGTTGTGTTTTTAGATGATAAAAATCATCATTTAGTGACTTGATTCTCTGATCTTTTCTACAGCCTAATCTCTGATTAGACAGGTGATGTATTACTTGTATTACTCATTATAGTAGAACTGATTCTGCTGTAAGGCCCATTGTTGTGGCAATCAGATTTTAAAAACCTCTATGGTATCATGATGACTTACACAGTAATCAAGAATCAGCCTATGAATCTCAACAATGGTGACCATTAAAAAATGATTTATGCCGCAATGCATGCTGAGAGCCATGGATAAGTTTTGTATTATGCTAGTACCCAGCATGCATTGGAGCATGAATAATCTTTTTCATGGTCACCATTGTTGAGATTCATATGCTGATTCTTGATGTCTGTGTGAGTCTTAGTAATGCAATACCTTTTCTGTGAAACGTTTTGTGCACAACTATTTGTAAAATCCTTCATATTATCTGATGGTTACAATAGCTCTTATACTGTAGAATCACAGTTTTGAGTAAAACTAATATGATGCCCTTTTAATCAGAGATCAGACACTGAATGAAATCAGTGAATCAAGTCACTAAATCAGTGTTCTTCAACCCTGCTCCTGAAGGACCCCCAACACTGCACGTTTTCTTTGTCTCCCTAATCAAACACACCTGATTCAATTCATCAGCTCATTAATCCATGTGATAATGAGCTGATGAATTGAATCAGGTGTGTTCTGTTTCAGTCATTCAAGTTTCGTTAATATTTGAGTGCGGTGAACTCTATTCTATTTAGTACATTTTACTGTTAGGTTTTACAGTGCATCAGTGAATGGTGAGATATATTACTAAATAAAATTATCCTGTCAGAAAAATTGCACGATAACTTCATTATTTTTTTTCCCCATCTGAATCATATCAGTGATCTTTTGTGGGGTTTTATGCATGCGCAGTAAGGTGAATTTAGCGTTTCAGGCGTTTTCAAACGTTTCTCATCCACACTGAAACGTCCGAAAACACCTGAAAACACTAGTGTGGACGGAGAGCATTTATAAACGAAAACGCCGTTTTCAAATGTATCCGGATTAATGTAGACGTAGCCTAAGGCTGAAATGACTCCATATTTAATATACACAGATTTTGTGGCTCAGATAAGGTCCAGTTCTGGTTTATTTCTTTGCTCTTGGCTGACATGTGGCACTGATATGGCCTGCTTGTGGCCCAGATCTGGCAAACAGGAGTGAGCCACCCAAGGGCAGTCATTGTTGCATGTGGGCCAGATCATCTTGCCACATTTGCCAGATCTGGGCCGGATCTGGGACGTCACAATGTTGCAATGTGGGTTTCTGGAAAAAACTCTAGAATGTGTTGTGGCTTTGCAGCTACACAATCACCTTACTGTTAATAATCTTTTCAAGCCTTCAGTCTGGTTTTCATAAACTCCATAGCACAGAGACAGCTTTGGTCAAGGTCACCTATGATCTGTTAATAGCTTCAGATTCTGGTTCTCTCTCCGTCCTTATCCTTATTGATCTTAGTGCCACATACTATCAATCACAACCTCTTACTCAACAGACTTGAAACTGTCTTTGGTGTTTCTGAGACTGTTTTAACCTGGTTTAGATCTTATCTCTCTGATATATTAGTGTTTTTGAGTGGTTTCAGGTCTGTGATTGGCTCTGTCGCTACTGGTGCTAAAAAGCAAGGGGCCTAAATTGAACACTGAGGGAGTGTTCAATTTAGGCCCCTTGCTTTTTAGCATTTATATATTTTCACTTGGATTGCTCTTAAGATCACTCAAGATTAATTATCACTTCTATGCAGATGATACTAAGATTTATATTCGCTCTAAGCCTGGTCAAAATGTGGATGTTTCTTTTCTCTCACATTGTATTTCTGAGATAAAAATATGGATGACCCACAACTTTTTGTGTCTTAATAGTGATAAGACAGAGGTCTTGCTTATTGGCTTTCATCATCAGCTTTGTAAAGCTGGTTCACTAATGTTAAACGTAAATGGCTCTGTTTTGGAGTCCCAAACTAAAAGAAAAAAATGTAGGGGATATATTTGATTTGAGTTTGTCTTTTGACCTACATGTGCAATATACTGTTAAGAATTCCTTTTTTCATCTCAGAAATATTGCTAGACTTCGCCCTATGCTATCTTTTCCTGTGACCGAAAGGCTTATCAATACTTTAGATTTTTCCATCATTGACTAGTGCAATGCACTTCTTGCAGGGGTTCCTAAAACCACACTTAACAAATTGCAATGTGCAAAATTCTGCTGCTAGGATCCTGACTGGTGTCAGGAGAAATGAACAAATCACTGCAATATTGAAGTCTTTCCACTGGCTCCCAGTCAGGTTCTGCGTTTATTTTAAAATCCTTATGCTCACAAATAAGGCACTGCATGGTCTGCCCCCTCAGTATCTGTCTGCGCTTTTAACGTTATATATTAATAAGCATCATTTGCGCTCCTCTCAAGCTGGTTTACTGGCTGTTCCACAGACACGTTTGCAATCTGTAGGTGACAGGGCTTTGTCATCCTATGCTCCTAGACTCTGGAACGCACTCCCCTCTCACATTAGAGATGCACAAAATGTAAGCATTTTTAAATCTAACCTAAAAACATTATTTTATTATTTTTATTTTTTTTTGGATGGTTTTAACTATTTTCTATTCCAGTGTGTTTTTTTGTTATATATATTTATTCCCCTTGTATTTTTTATTGTGTAAAGTGCCTTGAGAAGCTGCTTTAAAGGGACTATATAACATAAAGTTTATTATGATTATTATTATTATTATTATTACCTAATTAACTAATTAATTAAAATGAATAAAATAATAAAATAAATTAAGACCCTTGGAATGTTTATCAACCAATCAGAATAAGGAATTCAACAATGTTACAATATAAAGGATATTCCAACATTTGGTCAACATGAGGAGAGTAAAAGTGTTTAGGTATTTGCTATTTATTTTCTTGTTCTGTATCTAAACATAGCAAAGCATAAAAGGTGAAAGAGAGCAAAGACTTACTCATCACAAGTTACATCAGTGCCAACATCTCGTTTCCTGCGAGCGGATGCAAGGGAGTTGCCATTAGACGGCAAGGATAAAGCCAAAATATAAGGCTTTACCATCATCTCTGCCAGACTGGCAGTGTCACCTCTCTGTTTGTCTAGTCCTACAAATACACACACATACACACAGAAAAAGATTGAAGATTATGTCCGTTTTGGATTCTTTTGGCATACATTTCCAACGCTATGTTTCAGATTATTGAGATTATCTTACCTGATATAGTGAAGAGGAACTTATCTGTACTCTGCTGGTCTGTTTTACAGCCACAGTATAACCTCACTTCTAAACTTTCTTCATCTTCTGTTAAACAAACACACACACAAGATTATTTGGATTTTGGAGTCCACTGTATAAACCATGTAACACATAATACAACTACAACTGCTAGTGTGCACTAACATCAAAGAAAGAAAAAAAATGAGTTAATAAAAATGAGTCACTCCATACTAATAAAGTCTATTTACAGTTTTTCTCGATTGCTTAAACACTATAACCACTATAACCAAGACATGAAGGAAGAGGGATAAGAATGAGGAGTAAGGGCAAGGACAAGAAGACAAGCAGTCTCAAGATGAAATTCAAGCCACTCTAGTTGCCCATGTCTTTGTCAATGGTATGACTAAAATTTCAAAAACATAACGCCATTTATCAAAAAGCACACCCATTTCACTAAACTATAAACACTATTCCCTGTTTTGACACATGAGTCAGATTTGTTGAACTGTCACTGCAAAACTCTACACACAAATCCCTTCTTTTCTCATTGCTTAGACCATGTTGTCATTTACAAAGCACTAGCATTCAATAATGTTCACTCAAGTCAGCACAGCTTAAGCTCAGTTAGCACACAATTACCCAGGTGGAAACACTATGAGTCAAAATTTAACACACATCAATCAGATCCTCAATAGATAGATAAAAGGGCCCAAATCAGTTTATTGCGTTTTGGAACAATGGATCCAGAAAGACATGAAGGAAGAGGGATAAGAATGAGGAGTAAGGGCAAGGACAAGAAGACAAGCAGTCTCAAGATGAAATTCAAGCCACTCTAGTTGCCCATGTCTTTGTCAATGGTATGACTATGAGGGAGGCTGGGCTACGAGTAAGGCCAAATGTGAGTCACTTTACCATCGCCTCGAGAACCTTCAGGGAGGTGTGGTGGCAAACAAAATTCTATCACTGAATAAGAGACAAACATTTCCAATAGTCTTTGATGAGGTTTATTTTCTTGCAAGAAAAGGCCAGCAGTCGTACAGTCACACAGAGTGACACAGAGTGTGACAGTGAAGGGAGGGCATCCTTTCTCCTTTATAGTCTTGACTCCAGAATGTTATCTTTCTTTATGATGATATTTCAACCATATGTGGAACATTCTTAGACATGTCCATCATATTGTCTCCTTGAGTGGCCTCCTGTTACGTCCCAACACTCTTTACCATTCCAATACAATTCGAATTCCATATTAGAATATGATTTGTGTGTGCTCTTTTACTGTCATATGATGGTCACACACATCTTACTGCAAGTAAATATATATAAAAAAAAAAAATAGAGGAAAGAGTAAAAAAAAAAAAGAGTAAAACAGGAAAGAAAAAAGTTTTGTGTGTGTGTGTGTGTGTGTGTGTGTGTGTGTGTGTGTGTGTGTGTGTGTGTGTGTGTGTGTGTGTGTGTGTGTGTGTGTGTGTGTGTGTGTGTGTGTGTGTGTGTGTGTGTGTGTGTTTTCTGTGTATGAATAAAAATGTACCAATGTATATCCACTGGTTGTGTCTTTTGTGTTCATCAAGTGAAAAGGTTTGTGAGGGGGGGAACCACAAGCAACATTACTTACCAGTTTTGGAAATGTTGTTTTGAATTTATTGCACCAGTGTTTTAGACTATGTTGTAGTGTGTGTGATTTTGAGGGCTTGTGTGTCCTGTCTGAGGGCAAAGTTTGGTTTTTCAGCAAGAGTGAATGGTTTTGAGTGTAGAGCTTCATTCTGACCTGAAAATAGGATGTTTGGGGAATTGGGTGAGACGTTATGGATTTGTGTTTATAGTTTTGAGAATACGAGGCATAGTTTCAAGAAATGTGTTTAAGCAATCGAGAAAAACTGTAAGATTAATTATGTAGGGTTTACAAATATAACTGTTTTCCATTTATTATTTAAATAATACTTTAATTATTCGATACCACGGCAAAAGTACAGAAACACAGGGGAGAGCAGGGCACAATTAAAGGAGTAATTTTTGAGTTTGACAACAAACACACAGCAAAACACAG
Organism: Scardinius erythrophthalmus; assembly: GCF_964197995.2. Classification (NCBI taxonomy): domain Eukaryota; kingdom Metazoa; phylum Chordata; class Actinopteri; order Cypriniformes; family Leuciscidae; genus Scardinius; species Scardinius erythrophthalmus. The sequence goes on along the minus strand of NC_138227.1, from coordinate 38,906,682 downwards.
CTATACAGCATAGTTCAAAACATAATAATAATTAATAATTTCCAGACATTGACTCTCAGTCTTTATTCACCTTTTTCTCATGGTTTCTCAATAGAATTCATAAAAGTGTAGAATAGAATAGCATAGTTCTGGGGCACATTGTAACGCAGTGGGGCACGAGCCCCAGTAAAGTTTTGCTGTGCCCCAGTAAAAAAAATCCTGAAAAAAGGTATACAGTAGATATGTCTGAAAATAGGATTTCATTATTGAAAGTTATTTACATTATTTAAATTATTTAAAATTTGAAGGCTGATTATAATGCCAGCTGAAGCATAATATCCTGTGCATCCTCTTCAATCGCCTCGGCCCTCGACTTCTTCATATATTCATAATACGACATTTTCTCTAGAGACATGAAATTGAGTTGCTAGTGACGTTGGAGAAAAACTGAGCAATCTTTATACTGACCCAAACAAAGTGTGATTGAAAATAAACATTATTTGTGTTGAAAACACTGATCAGTTGTGATAGGATGACAAGTGCTGTTAAGTGAGTCTCTCTCTGGCCAAAGCGTGAAAGCAGAATTGAATTGAGCAGTATGATTACATGTATTACACACCATGCTAATCACACCGATGTGATCGTTGTTTAAAAATTACCATGGTAAAGTAGAGTTCCGGTGTATAAAAATATGGAGTTTGTCATTGTCATCACCCAAACAGTAACCACTTCTGAGTCCAAAAAATTTTCACCTAAGCAATATTAGCAAGCAGTAAATTAAAGGGCATCTATTATGCAAAATTCACTTTTACATGGTGTTTGGACACGTAAGCACAAAAAGATTTGAATAAGAACTCAATTCATGTGCTGTCTCACGACTCTGTGCACAGAGTGCACGAGTGCTGAATTGAGTTCTCTTTTGAATCTTCTTGCGCTTGAATGAATCGCGATTTAAAGTATTGACAGACTTAAAAACACGTGCAAAATTATCAACTTTCACTCTATGATGGTTATACTTTGCAAATAATCCACGAATCACAAGCATTCCGAACCATGGGACAGGTTTTTGTGCTGAATTTTAAATCTGGCAGGGGTCAACAGCAACAGCTGGATCACAGATCAGCAACAATTTGTTACACCCCTAGTGACCAGAGTTAAAACTTTCCAGCAAAACTGTAGTAAACACAGATAAACTAATAACTCTGAATTATATTGGCTGACCTCAACAGGATTTCCAGGAGACTAGTGTGCATCTATTTTTATTCTTTAAATCTATCTATCTATCAATCTTTATATCTTTAGTCTGCCAAGAAACAAATCTGTGTTCCAGAACAGTCTTCCAGGGACTAGTTGCATAGACTGCTAACTTACAAGTTAGTCATTAATTTTTTTTTTCTTTAAGACTGTTATAAGTCAGTTACAGAAAAACGTAGGTTGGTCTATTTTGGTACCGAAACGTAAGACTGATTGCCCCTTGACTAACTGCTAGTTGGTCATACAAGTTGTTAAGGCACAATCGTAACATAATGGTTATGATTATGCAAACTGGCCCCAGAGAACAAGTTCCACAACTGTAGCAATACTATAAGTTGTTCTAGCTCATTTCTTCTAATGTCAGCATTAATAACAGTATCCTGCATTGTTGTCGCATTGAGGTTTTGAGTTATCACAATATGATAGATAGTCAAGGAAAGGTAGACCGTTTTAACCAAACATTATGTGAGCACAAATTAAGGATGGTCATTTTGAATGTAGTCATCAACTGCTATTGGGAAACTGCAACTTATGTTAGCTGAATGCAGCCATGACCTTACCTGAACTCTGCAGCCATTCTGTCATCGTCTGTTTCACGTCGAATGAGAGCCAGTGATTGGACAAATCCTTGGAGACAAATCGGGTACCCAGATATTGAGCCTGATCGCCTACTCCATGATACAGTTCCAGCCTCTGCTCTTGGTCCATGATGGGATTCTTAATCCGTAGCCGTAACTCGGCTTGAGACAGCAGCCGGTAGTCTGGAATACTCTGTCTCATCTCTGATACGTTAAAAAACATCTGATGCTTTGTGCCATTCTGAGCTAGAGAGAAAGTGAGAAATAATAAGAAAAGTTCATGGTTATTTTATAGCTCAAAAATACAAAAATGGTGTGCACATCCCAAACACCTAGATTGGGCGCAGGTGCAGGACAACTGAATGATATAGACAAAATAAAGAAGTGTGAAGTCCGCACACTGAAAATTACTGCTCCAAAAGAATTTATTCAAGCAACGTTTCGACCCTCAGGTCTTCATCAGGCACAATCAGGCACAAAATCCACTCTGTAGCGCACTGGCAACCAGTGGAAGGAACGTAAAATAGGAGTGATATGATCCCGTTTTTGTGCACCCATAGCTGCCGCATTTTGGACTAATTGTTATCGGAACATAGCTGAACTACTAATCCCAACGTAAAGGGAATTGCAGTAATTTATTTATTTATTTATTTATTTATTTATTTATTTATTTATTTATTTATTTAACAGGGACAATGCACAATATGTACACTGTACCAGTACTGTAATCCAGCCTTGAAGAAATAAATGCATGAATTATTTTTCGAAATTTAAAAAAAAAAAGAAATGTCTTTACTTTTGATTGCAGTCGGAGCTGGAAAAAGCAGGATTTCACTACTAAATTTATCTGCCTATCAAATTTCAGAGATTCATCAAACACCACGCCCAAATTTTTCACACAGGGCTTCACACAAGAGAACAAACCACCAAAATTTAGTTTAGGAGTGATAGAGGAATCGGAGGGTCCAAATATAATAATTTCCATTTTCTCATTAAAATTCAGAAAGTTTCAAATCAACCAGGTCTTTACATCAGTCAAACAGGCTTATGGCCAAACAGGCTTATGGAAAAATGTTTTCACAGATAAAAGGTGTTACCTACACTGTTAGACCTTACCAGGTTTTTTTACAGTAAAATACTGGCAACACTGTTGCCAGTAATTTACTATTAATTGTACAGTTCTTTACTGTAATCTACAGTATGTTACTGTAAAAATGCACTAAATTAAAACTCGAGTTAATTAATTTCACTTGCAGAAACCAACTGCCTTAAATTGACCAACTGTCGTTTAATTGTATTAACTAAAATGTATAATGCATAAATAACGCGAGCAAAGTATTACTGTGAACTTCTTTCATTTGAGACCACTAAAAAACTATTGTACATAAAAAGATTTCCACTGGACCAGCAACTACACAGTCACCGCCTGTTAAATAAAGCAACATGCAGCAAATCATCAATGTTTGTAGATCTTCTCCTGGAATGAAGCACAGGCTATACTCTTCAGCACAACGGTGACCCAAAAAACAAAACCTTACAGTAAACTACTGGCAACAGTTTTGCCAGTATATACCTGTTTTATAACTTACAGTTTATTACTGTTAAAATACATTTTGTGGATGTGACTTTTTATCTTACACTGTTAACCCTTTCAACCCCACAGGGAAACCCACTATACAAAGAGTAAAAGTAACATTGACGCAGTATTGCAGTGAGATAATTAAGTGAATATGTTGAATAATAAGTGAAATAAGTGAATGTTGAGCATTGGTGATGAACACCTACTGTTAACAAGCAGAATCACTAATGAAGAGAAACACAAGAACAGAAAATAGAGAAACACAAGAACTACAACTGACTTCCAGCCATTACACATTATGACACTTATTATTTACCAGTATGACTTTATTTCTGTCATACGTCTACAGAAGTTGTTATACAGATGTTTCATTGAAAATGTTTGGTTTGAAATTACCATTATAGAGATAAGTGTTTGCTTTAGTTGGGCTCCTGACCCTTGACTTTTTTTTTAACATACATTTTTCTCTTGCTTGAACTTTGTTTTTGCGAGCCACATTTGTGCACACACACATGGTTTGTGAATGCAGTTTGTTAAATTGAATATGATGACAAAATCATTATATAGCCTGTTCAATTACTAATCTCATTCAGAGTTTAATTCTGTATCAAAACTGTTATATTATCACTACTGTGAAACTACAGCAGTGATTTACAATGACAATTTTTTTTAACACCTCATGCTAAACCAAAGAAACAGAGATATAAAAAATCAGCAATTTTTGTCTCTCAACAATGGTAGCAATATTTTTTTTTTTTTTTTATTCATACTGCAGTGCATGCTGGTTGTTTTATCCTGGAACCTAGCCTGCATTAAAAAATGAAACTTTTGATTGTCACCATTATTGAGATTCATGTGCTGATTGTTGATGTCTGTGTCCAAATAAAGGACGAGTTTAAAATGTTTTACTGCACTATATGATTTCAATATCCTTTATTGAATATATCCTTTAAGTGTTTACAGAAACATTAATGGATTTAATGTTGTAGATTAATGGATAAATGATAAACATTAAATACCCATAAATTCAAAGCTTATATACTGGATGTGCTCAGAGAATCAGACATGTCCAGTATGATTATGGCATCATGTCAACAGCCTAAAAAACCTGATCATCTTCCTATTGGCTTCCTATTCTAACATAACAAATATGTTTTATAAACACACAGTTTCAGCAGCCAGAGAGAAACTAATGTTATAAAGTCAAGGGTCAAGAGACCAACTAAAACAAATACTGATCTCCATCATGGTGAAATCAAACTTTATTATTTTCAATAAAATATCAACAACTAAATATCTGTTAATTCTCAACAAGAACTTTTGTACATGTATGAAAGAAATCGTAAACTGGTTTGTAAACTGGTTTCACACTCAGGGCCCTATCTTGCACCCAGCGCAATTGACTTTGTACACCGACGCATGTATCATTCCTATTTTGCACCCGCACAAAGCGCGCTTTTCCCTCCACAGAAGCACGTCGCTAAGCTAGGGAATGAACTTGCGCTCCCAGGGCGGTTCAGCGCAAAAAAGGAGGCGTGTTCCAGCGCAAACTTTCCTTCATGCTGTTTTGCAGGTTTAGAAAACAATTGCGCAACTAACCGGGAAAAAATAGTTTAAAGTCAGTGGCGCGTTGCGCATGTTATTCATATGCTATTTTAAGGGCGCATGCTTGGCCATAATCAATGTAGCGTGTGCACAACGCGCATACACTTTGATTCTCTCATCTACACAGAAGCAGCAGTTTTCATTTTTGCAAATCATACATTATTATGATAGATAGATAGATAGATAGATAGATAGATAGATAGATAGATAGATAGATAGATAGATAGATAGATAGATAGATAGATAGACAGATAGACAGACAGACAGACAGACAGACAGACAGACAGATAGATAGATAGATAGACAATTTATTATAAAAGCATACATCTAGCTTACACATTTACCCAAATTATCATACGCCTTTTTAACCGAAGTTAATTTGGGTGGGTTTCTCCATCCCCAACCTCCCTGACGAGAACGTTGCTCTCCATGGCTGTGAACCGCTCCTGGCGCGCGCCTGGCAAATCCGCCGTTATAATAGGAAACCGCTTTAGAAAAAGCGCGTCTGCTCTTAAAGGGAATGTGAGATGACGCTCTGATTGGTTTATTTCACGTTACGCCCAAACCACACCTATGAATAATGAAGCTACTTCAGACCAACCCATTTTAGATTTGCGCCTGGCGCAAGAGTCATTTATGCCGCCGGGAAAATAGCAACAGCGCCAAGACCCGCCCACAAAGTTACTTGCGCTTTGCGCTTTGACACTTGCGTTTCAGATCGTTAAAATAGGGCCCTCAGTGTGGCTGGAAGTTAGTTGTAGTTCTTGTGTTTCTGTTCTTGTTTCTCTGTCCTTCAGTGATTCTGCTTATCAGGTGTTCATCAGTGTCTCAGTTCACTCACTTCTTTTCATTCACTCTGTCAAGGGGACTATATTAGTGAACTAATGTAGGGAATAGTGAATGAGGGTATAGGGTGTGATTGTGAAAACAGCCTCTGAGTATCGATTTTGAGCGCTGTTAATTCACAGTATATTCCTAGCCTGACTACGTCAGACTTCGTACTTCCGCTCAATTTCAGTTCGCTTCTGTACTCAGTCTGAGATAGCGACCGTTTTCCCCATTTTCCTCCAGCCTCAAAACAGCCGGCCAATCAACGAACAGAGGGCAGGCTGAGAGCCGTGATGTAGACGCTGATTTTACTGTGGATGCGTAGATTAACTTCACATAATCTGCTAAAGTCATTCACAGCCATGTTCACTCCAGTATTTCGTTCTATGGTTTTGTTTTCGCATCATACATGTGTTTACAGTGGAAGTTAGATGCGGCTGAGCATGCGCATAACACACGCCATAACCAAACGTTATGTGATTGGCTTACGGGTAACCAATGATTTTAAACTTCAGACAAGCGAAACTTGTCTTCAAACTTCAAGAACTCATGCAACAACAAAACAGGACAATCTCACGCACTGAAAATGTCAGTAGCTCGAACTGACAATAATAATAATTCATTACATTTATATAGTGCTTTCTCGGCACTCAGAGTTGTTTACATAGAAGGGGGGATCTCCTCAATCACCACCATGATGCCTACAGATCCAGAGAATATATGCTGGAGATAGAACAGGTATAGTTTAGTTTAATTACAGTTAAAACTTATGTTGTCATCTTGCTTTTATCCACTATTAGTACAAGCAAAACACTATTAGTACTGAATAAAACAGTACAAGAAGTGCGCATTAAAGTCTTATTCATTAACTCTCTCTCTGCCTTGCATTATCATCAACATACACAGAGAATTACACAAAACCACTCGTTACAACTAATAGTAAACAAATATATTCAGACCTTCTGCCTCTTCGGGGGTGCTTAATAAACTGGTAAACTTTATATCCGTAAAACACAGTTGTCAAACTCAGTTCCTGGCCACAGCCCTACAGAGTTTTGTTCCAACCCTTCTTCAACACACACACACACACACACACACACACACACCTGCAGTTTTCAAATAAGCCCGAAAGACTTGATTAGCTGATCTGGTGTGTTTAATTAGGGTTGAAGCTAAACTCTGCAGGGCTGTGGCCCTCCAGGAACTGAGTTTGACACCCCTGTCGTAAAACAACTCAGATGAACAGTAAAAAAAAATGCGTGGTCTCCCTTCCATTACTGCTGTCGCCAGTATCACTCCGGAGACTTAGCTGGATCACGATAGGTGGTACAGTACTGGTCCATCCTTAAGAAACAACTTTTTAACAAAACCTGTGTTTTGTATTGTCCCTTTGACCCTAATTCACAAAGGTTCACTTTGCCCAGAATCTGCAAATGGCTTGTTCCAACTTCCAACTCCGAGGCACTGCTTATGATTTATGGATATTTAAAAAAGGAGTGGGTGGATTTTATTTCATTATAGGATGGTTGTGTACACACACTGCCAATACATTTATGTTCAAGCACCATGTAAAAGTGAATTTTGCATAATAGGTCCACTTTAAAGGCAGGACTTGTTTGTCAGATAGGGGACTTCCTTTGCTGAAAGCTCAGTCACTCTGAGAGCAGATGCTGACATGATTGAGATCCATCAGAGAATGCTGGTCATCTGCTATGAGGATAGGAGGATGGGGGTTGGAATACTCACAGTGGTCAATTCCACTATCCATGTCAAACCTTGACAGATGATAAAATTATATTACTAATAATAATACTGATTAAAAAAAGTCAATGTAGTATTTGTTGTACTGCTTTAAAAAATAAATAAATAACCAGTAAAACATCCAGACACTGTGTCTGGATGTTTTACTGGTTGTTTATTTATGCACAAAGATGCAAATTGAATAAACAGCGCTTTAAGATTTTCAGGTAGGCCGAACATTAGTATTCAGGTAAAAAAGACCTCAGAAATTTAATTTAAGTAACACTCCATTGTCTTCACTGTATAAAGTATATAGATTAATAATTATTAAAGCTGCAAAGTTATTCAGTCAAGAGCAGTTACTGATTTTGTCTTTGTCTTTTGTTCTTTGATTAACATTAATTACTCAGAATGCATCTGGTATGTTAGACTGCTGTCAATTTAAAAGACCTTACGCACACAATGCATATAATATCCGATATCTCTCAACTGTTTACGTTCATTGAAGATTTTTTAACTCATTTAAGACTGGCCATTTTGCCATTATTTTGTATATTTTTGTCTGTTCAAGATGCTAGATGCTAAAGAGATCTCAACTTGGTACTGCCACGCTGTCTGTGAAGCTGCTTTCTGTGCGCGCGTTTTGGGTGTGTGCATAGACAGCCGCTTCACAGACAGCGCGCCAATACCAAATTGAGTTCTCTTTTAGGTCTTATCTCTCTTGAATGGTTTAAAAGGCCTTTAATTGGCTGATAAGCCAGTATATGCCTTAATATAATGTATTTTGTTTTCTTTTGGCTTTTAGGTGAAATGTGACCTGTACATGCTTTCATAGGATGTTTAGATCTGTCTCTAAAGCAACGGGAAATACAATTAATCATTTCTAATATGCTTGGTACAACACATTAAGGGCATGTTCTATTCACCATCCACTGTTGAGGGATTTCATGTATTAAATATTAAGAATGGGTCCCATGTATCAACACCTGTGGTCACGCATAAAAAGTGTCCATGACTAAATGAACTGCTCTTTGTTGACGGTGTATGGTGGATAAGATGAGGGTGGAGTGGGATTTGTGTGTGTGTGTTTACATAGGCTGATGCTCAGGTAAGCTCAGGACAGCTGTCCTAACAGGCACTGAGACAGACCTATCATTAGTAGTGGGTGCAACCAGATTCCAGCAGACTTAAAAATCTGCCTCTCCAACACATTTTTAACCCTTCCTGTCCTCTTACTGTCGCCTTCCATAGAATCACAACTCTCTCTTTCCCCAACTATCCTGTTCCAATCACATTAAGCCATGGCACACTTTACTGGCAGATGAGCTGTGCAGTCAGCACAATCTTTGACATGTGATAACATGAGATGCTATGCTATGATACATGCAGCACAATAAGAATTATTATAAAAAATAAAAAGAAATGGAACATTAGGCACACCTGCAGGACATGGCTGTAAATTGAGTGCTCTCTATTTGACAGCATAATTTATGATTACACAATTGTATGGTCTGTTTACTACGGACAAAACATTTATAACTTCAACTAAAAGATATCAAGTGTAGCAAGCCATAAGGAAAAATAAAGGTTCCAAATGAAACTACAGTTTCTATGAAACTATAAGTTTCAAAAGTACTTTTTTATTCTGTTTTAGCCATGGACTGTACACTCAAGACTACACACTTGATGGTAACATGTTTTTGCCAACAACAAAACGGAAACCAGTTTTTGGTCTGACCTGGGTATGTGACAAAATCTACAATGTAGCTCTTTGTCAAGCCAAACAGCTATGATACTGAAAAAAAAAAAATAATAATAATCTTAATGGAGAAGTATATGAACATAATTTGATGACAGCAATCGGTATTCCTGCAAAAACAAATCTGTAATCCTAAAGAAATATGTTAACATATATTAATTGCTAAGGTTAGTGGTTCAGTCAGGAGTGAAAAAATGGAAAGACCTATTTTAAAATGGACAACAAGATGTTTTTCTATTCATGTTTAAAAGGTCAAAAAGATTTCACTGCTTTCTTGAATGTATTTAAATGTATTGAAACAAAATAAATTATTATTGTTTTTTGTAAGGCAAGCACACTATTTCTGCTATCAGAACAACCTCTAACCCTAAATAAAATTAAAATAAATTTCCACATAACTCACCCCACACTGTTTACACAACAGATGTGAATTATACCTCAAATTATGCAGTGTTGCTTGTAACCACCCAGCAACATCGCAGAACATCCTAGCAACCACATGGCAATGCTTTTAAAACACTTATCAAAATCTTAGCAACTGCAGTGCAACACCCTGGCAACCACCTAGAAGTGTGGCAGTGACTTTTCTTTGGTTCAAGCACAATTTTCTTCAGTAAATATAAAAACCTAGTTATTCACTAGCAATTGTGGCTCTAACAAATGTAATGTTGCCTTGCGAAAGTAAGCAGTACTACAGTAGTGATGGTTGTAAATACTGTGCGTGGGAGGCCTTCCAATTGCATCAATGTATTCCACCTTAAACAAATGTAAAAAGCTTTATGCAAACACAAAACATATGAAAAAGTTTTGTACCACAAGGGGAATTGTAAGAGCAGGAATTCAAGGTTGCTATATAGGAATATTTCCTCGCAATCTTAGTCACACCTCAGAAACAAGCAACCCTCTTTCCTGTCAAATGGGACTGTCAGACTGATAAAGGAGGGAAAGAAATGAGAGAAAATACAAAACACAGAACAGAGAGAGAAAGCTCAAGTTACAGGAAAGCCCCAAACTCCAGAAGAACACACAAAAAGAAAACAATTAGTGAGAAGGACAGCGAATCTGACTCGTCTATCCTTATCACCATTTTCTCTCATGTATTTCTCTGTTTCTTTGTCCTTGGTTTTCATCTTCAAAAAAGCCCCATCTTTTTTTTAGAGCTTTATTCATGACGTGTGCATAAGATCATAGGCCTGATGTTTATGTCTGACGAGTTTGAAGTGGTTAAAGGAGTAAAAGAGGAACAGCGGGTGGAGATGGTGGGGGATGAAAGCAAGTGAGTGATCAAATGCCAAATAATTTGAATTAACAACAGGTCTAAGACAAAAAAGTGAACAAACAGCTGTCAGAGTGTTCAAACAACCTAACTGTTCAGAACAAACAGACCAAAGTATTCTCAAAATGTTCGACCCCCCAGCAAGAACTTCTTGTTAAAACTTTGAGTTTAACAATCTAATGCATGAAGCCAACAGCAATAACAACTAGGCTATAAAAATACCACAGAACCTGATTTCACCAAGTGTAACATGTTCCTGGATCAACATCTGTGTTGATCCTGGAACAACATTCCAATCAACGAATCAGACTTGAGGGACAAGATTATAGTTTGTCAAGTTTAGGTTTACAACCAGGGTTAGGTGCTTCTACATCAGTGTTGTAATTTAGGGATAACGTAGGGGTAGGGTTAGGGTTAGGGTTAGGGTTAGGGTTAGGGATAGGGTTAGGACTACATTTTCGGCCTGGAATGTTGTTCCAGGATCAACAAAATACGTTGAACCAGGAAAGCATCTAAGTCTGCAAAATCATGGACGTGCTAAAATACCACACATAGTCTGAGCGCAACAGAGGAAAAATGCGAAAGGCATGTGATAAGAAGATTGGCTTGATTAAGTGGTGGAAATAATGTGTGACGGGCACAGAACGGTAACAAATCTCTGAGATATTTACAATTACACATCCACCACAGGTGTAGCAGGTGTTTCAGGGATGTTTAGATTACTATAAAAGAGAGCTCACATATTCACTTTTCTTGGAAATATTTAGCTATTAGGTCTATTTAAATGCTTCCGTTTGTTTTCATATTATAATATTAAAACAAAATGAAGCATGTAAACTGATATATCACTTTAAATACTTCTCTAAAATTATATTTTATTTGGCCTATATTTTATTATATTATTAGCCTAATACAGAATTGATGTCACAAGGGGATTGTTTAAGGCTCCTTGCCAGTAAAAAGTTTGAAAACCCCTGATAAAGAAAATAATGGAAATTCATAAGCAATAAACAATCATTTAATTTGGTTTAATGCTGCAAGTAGCCTATAATTGACTGTACAAAACACTTAATTGTTGTCCCAAACCATGTCAGTGTAACTGCTTAATTTTTGTCATACTATATTATATTACTGTAAAGAATTGAACTGCCCAGCAGGAGATTTTGTAAATTATTTTTTAATAGAATTTCTTGGTAAAGACTGGTACTCGAATCTGGTATAAAATTCTCTGGTAACCTAAAATGTGCTTCATTTAGTGACTTCTTAATTAACTTAATTGCTTGTTTTCAAAAATACGATTTAATACCACTAAGTTACATTAAGGGTCAAATAACATAGAAATGGCAGATTAAAGTTAAAAGTTACAACTGCATGATGAAACCATTTTTTGTGAGTGTTTACATACCTGTACAAGGTCTGGTATAAAGAATGTTTTTGTTTTGAGTAAATAAATAGACATTTTATATCAGTGTGAGTTTAAAGCTGCAGTCCGTAACGTTTGGCACTCTAGCAGTTAATAAACAGAACTGCATTTGTCTTGAGGATGAGCAATGTAGCAGGAGCTACTTCTCTTTGTTTATGTCTATGACGATTCACGCAGGTACTGGGCTATTCCGCAGTGTTACGACCCGAACCAGTCTAAAATAGTCCCAATATAAACACTTATTATAGGTGAACCATAGTGATTCAGAATAAGACAAAAACATGGTTTGAAAAATGAATTAATGATGTACTCGCTTATTATATAAATTTTGTAAATTTTGAACACAAAAAAAGTAATGGACAGCAGCTTTAACTTATTTTAGTATGTGAAAAGAAACTGAGCACAGATACAAGAAACAAGAGACATGAGACTACCAAAAATCGGTTGCAAGGGAAATAGATTATACTGTTGTGGACAGTCATTATGTAGTAATTATACAGTTAGACAGTGATTATTGTGCAACAAAAAAAAATCACCATTCAACACTGTCATGAATGAATAGGACATGATTTTAGATTATTCTTTAAAGAAGTCAGAAAGAGGACACCTCCAAGTTCTTACCTTGCCTGATGACGAACTTGTGCACCTCTTTGCCAAAGTAGTCCTCATCTTCAGCCTGCAGAGGGACAGTGTTCAGCTTCATTTCTTCGCTCAGTTCAACAGTGCTGTTGTACAAAGAAAGCAAGGAATCTGGGATCTTCTGTCCATCGTCGTCTATCTCAGATTCTGGCTCTTTGGCCATGCGCAGTTTGCTGAGGATCTGACCACGGATAGCCTCTATGCGTTTCTTCTTCACCACCTCCAGGTCCAGAGTCTTGCAGGTGGACATACTGCCCGTTCCAGCCACCATGCACAGGGCCGTCAGTACCAAGCAAACGAACCTCATGGTGCCAAATCTGTGCCCAAACTGTCTATTGGAACAGTTTTAAGTAAGGAGAGAGGCTCACCAAGAATCTGTAATTGACGTAGAGCCTTTGGATCAAACAAACACAGTAGTGTTGCAGGTTATGGAGGTGATGCTACCTGATGATGATTCTGGAAAGCACCTTGAATAATAGCCAACAGAACAGCTGATGTCTGTCTAATATGGGAAATTCCTGACACATCACCTGTTTCAGAGCTCCATCCAGACAGCACAGTGCAGTTTAGCCAACTGGAGCAACCGCTCTCCCATATAAACAGACTTAGAGACACACAAAGACCATGCAATTAGTAGGCTACACAATGAACATATAAGCATAAATCTGTAAAAACAAAGAAAACATTTACACACATAAACAGAAACGTTTTTCCTTTCGACACAACTTTATCACAGACTCACTGCTAGCAGTGCAACACAGAAATGCTTGTTCAAATCCATGTGTCTGGACTGACTATTTTTCTCTCCTCTAGTCGCTCCTCTAGTTTCCCACTGTGAAAACATGAAGAGGTCCGGATATAATGGCACGTCTGTAACCTTGTTTTCTCACTAACTTTCCTCTTTACTCAGTTTTATTTTTACCTCTCCAAGCTTCTCTGGTCTTGATGCTTTACTTGATGTTTTGTCATCTCACACAAAAACCTAAGTCTTGTTTAACTATTTCATTAAACCAGACAACCTCATCTTGTTGCATCCTGCATTCGTAACAAGACAAAAGGCTGTGTCCACTTAAGAAATCTTAGATTGATTTTCCGGAAGCATCCAGATAATCAGATAACAGTAATTCATTTAACATGCAAACATCATGTTAGGAAAAAAGCTGTTTTTAGAGCTCTGGCTGTAAACCATTCAAAACATAGTAAAGAAGTTTAAGCAAGTTTAATAACTCTATGCAGAGCAAAGGCTTCACAATCCATAAGTAAAAATAAGTAACAGTGTTTTTTAGATGTTTAACATGGCTCTTTAAAGACTACAACCACGTTTTCTCTCCAAACAAGATTTTCCCACTACAAAGGCGAGTGGAAAGATTCATTTACATGGCTAACCAAACACACTGCTCTCATACACATCTCATTTCACTGAGAGGAAATGAAAGGAAAACAGATCCTCTTGGAAAATACCCTGACGTTTTGGCTCTGATGATGTCAGGAAAATCAAACTAACCACGTCCAACCCACGAGCTTCGAGTGACAGATGGAGTAAACAAAATGAGCGAAACAAATGAACCGTCCATGAGTGCCCAGGCAGTAAAAGCACGTGAACCGCAGCAGTGACAGCAGTAAATGTAGTGCAAATGTTCCTTCTCTTCTCGACCTTCTTTTCTTCTGTTTGTCCACTTTAATGTCTTTTGGCTTCAGTAAAAAAGTCCTTCAGACACTCCTTCTCTCTCGTACAGCACTCTTTTTATCAGCTCCCTCTTTTAACACACTCCCTCTCTTCGCTTGTCAGAGCTTGCTGGTGACAAAATTAATTGTGAGAGCTTTACGTTCCAATAACTTCTCTCTCCCACTCATGCTCACTCACTCACTCACTCTGTTTTCGGGTTGCTGTTGCTTCACTATAGAGCCGAGAACTCTCCGCCCAGGAAATGAGGCTAACAGACTCTCTGAAATCTGCTCCTCACACAGCACTTCTCTTATACTGGCCAGGAAGCCCTTTGCAGCTTTTGGGGGACACACATACACAAAAATACACAGTGAAAGGACAGACAGTTAAATAACATGGGCATGACACTAATGTCTGGCCAAACTAACCACACACCTTATTAAATGAGTGCCAAGGTAAGATGATGACAGGCACACTGGAATGATCTCTATTATACAAACACACTCCCAACCTGAACCCCGACGAGCTGCACAACAGAATACTGTTATGAAGGCCACATTTATGTAATGCGGTGAGCTGATGTTTACTTTGCTGTTTATTTTCTGGCCTCTTGATTGTCATTAAACAGATGTGAAGCTGAAATATTAGACACATGTGATCCAAATCCACATTTGGCTGGCTTGAGCATTAGAAATTTTTTAGGAGCATCACGATTTTTTCTTTAATAACAATATCCTCTCTGTACTGAAAGAGCTGAAGTAGCTTGCACCTTAACAGAATTGTTTATTTCAGTTATTCAGCCTGCACAACACAAAAGCCAGTTATTTGCATGTTCTCAGATAATCTGCTTGATTAAAGGGAATCTACAGTATAGTATACTTTGCTGGAAAATAATTCCATCTGGCATTTCCACAAAGCATCCATAACATTAGTAAAACTTTAGCACTGTTTTCATTTGGATTTTCTATGGTTTGTTTTAAATGTCAGAAAATGAAACAGATTCACATATTGTGTTTTATGAGTTTTGGGAAGGTATAGAGACATAGGTAAAGAGACAATTTCTCATAAAATAAAGAAGCTTCAATTTGTTTTGACAGCATCCATTTTCATGTGTGTCTGGCACCCCCTTGTGGACCAGAAGAGCAGTTAAATAATCTGCTGATTTCAAGTCTTGAAAGTAAATTCATGCAATTTCAAATACCTATTACTACTATTTATACTGGCCTGCCACCAAATGAAAAACTATAAAACATAATGAACACTTACCATGTCTTCCACTGGTCAGATAAACAGATAGCCACACCACATCAGACTGCTCAAAACATCTTTGAAAGCACCAGAGTTATATCGTAGTGTTTACTACTCGGGAAGTCACACTAGTATTACCATACTTGTATGCATCTCAGCATGTTGGAATAGGATGAAGAGTTTTAACCACAGAAAAAAAATATTAGTTTTACTACAAAATACTCTGTACTCTTTCTTAGAAAGAAAGTTTGTTTCTCTTTCCAGAAATTCACAATTTCCTAAAACCCCACACTATGGTTTCTCTATATCAAATATCTAAATGTAATGTTACATCAGGTTACTGTAGGACAAGGTCTAACTCTGCCCAACACCATTTGTGTTACAGTCAACACTGACCTGTGATCTTTCTCACAAACTGAAGCCAAGGAAACCAGGCTCCAAAACAGAGAGATCGCATGCACTTTTGATCCCACAAACTCAAACTGGACTGTGAATCAGAACACTGTGTGTGATTATTTCCATTGTGCTCATGAAAGTATGAAAGTCCTTCTGATCATTTCTTCAACCATGTTACCCCTAGAATTTTTCTTTAAAAAAAAGGAAAAAATAACCTATGTATTTGTTAATTGTGTATTTGTAAAGAGCTCTTTAATTTAATTGTTTCTGTTGGAATTAGAGAGCCCTCTATTTGAAACTGTTACTGGTAAAAATGGAATTACAGCTCTCTAATTGAGAGATCTCATCCTATAACAGAAACTTTGACATGAATTAGAAGGATTTACATCAACAGTTGAAACAGAACCACACAGGCACACATCAGTATAGAAATGCACACCCCAAATCCACACACAATAAATAATTTATGCATTGGAAGAATGCACCAATAGACTGTTATATGGTGTGCGAAAAATAATAATTGTGATATTATAAAGATGTCATAGATGAACTACTAAATATACTAACATTAACAAGACTATGGATTTACTCTAACTGTTATTTCTTAAAAATTTCCCACATTTACTGCTAAAAATTGCTGGGGTGTTTAAACCCATGTTAGGATCAAATATAGACAATATCTATTAAGGGGTCAGGATTAATAGGACCTCTTAATAGATAGTTTTATAGGACTTGAAGATCTCTCTCCAGAATTCCTGTTGTGGCGGGTGAATGCATGTTAATAGGATTATTGCTATTAACACGTTAATAGGGCTGCCATTGACTCCCATTCGGGAAGAAGAAGAAGAAGAAGAAGAAGAAGAAGAAGAAGAAGAAGAAGAAGAAGAAGAAGAAGAAGAAGAAGAAGAAGAAGAAGAAGAAGAAGAAGAAGAAGAAAATTAACGGATACAATAGGGGCTTACGCCCTTTTTTAGGGCTTTTTTCCTCATAAAATTTTCCGTGGACCTCTAACACCCCCTTGTGGCCTTGAACCCCAGTTTGACTTTAATCCATGATAGAGGACACAAGAAATGTAAATAAGTGTAATGTATCGTTATAGATCTATTATAGAGCCCCAGTGCACAATCAACGTCCACATAAACCATATACGAGCCTCACGGAGAGGTGGAAGGGTTATGTTGCTGTACACCTGCTCACTGAGCTCAGAGCCTAGCTACAGGTAGGCTACGTGCCGTTGATGAGACATTGAGGTGCAGCCAACAGTTCTTGTTACTGTCATCACGTCGTCTGTGCGTAAGAACACTTCTAAAAGGACTCAAATGAGTGAACAAATCGACGACTCTCCGGTGACATTTCCATAAATTGTCACTGATCTAGAGGAATGAATGCTTATGTCTACTAGGATGGTGCTTTCTCGAAGACAATGCCTCAGGAAAGTGCAGGCACTAAACTAAAAGAACTGCGTGTTTTTAGCTCATGAAGAAAACTTGCGACTGTATTAAACATTGAAATGATGTTCAGAGTCAAAGAGGAAGAACTGTTATTCATTAACGAAGAGGAGAAGAGACATGCTTTGTAATTTATACGAGTCATTCCTCGGGTAAGGTAAGGTGACCAAGCAACGTAGATTGCTTTTAAATCACATTTACATTTTAGCTTATTTAAATTAGATATTGAATTATATAGATATGTCATGTTGCGATTTTAGCAGCATGTTTTTACTTAAAAATCCTTCTCATAAATATTTAATTTGGTATTCATTAAATAGACAGAAGACGAAAAAAACGTTTTTTTTTCAATGCCCACTGGATGTCAACTACATTGTGTATATAAATATGCAAACGCAACTAAAGTTGCTTTAAAATAGGTAATAGTCCTACTAATGGCCAACATGTGCTTTATTTGTGTTATTTTAATAGTTTTGGAAATACTCCATGTAATTTTATTACTATTGTAATTGATCATATTAGCATACACTGTACTGTTTTGTCAGATAATATCTAAATTAACTGTATTTTTTTTTTTTTTAAGAAAAAAATAAAATGTATCTAAAAAAAAAGATTGAATATCAGGTTATACATCAGCAAAAAATAAACACGTGCAAACTTATGTGGATAGGGGAGAGCGGGGCACAACCTAACACTTTTTGACTTTCTCAGTTTGTGTATATCTACTTAGGGTTCAGAATATACATTTTTCCCACATTAATTTCACACATGATTTGACACATGACACATGACCATATGACAGCTTAAAATGTTATCTGACCTAGAAAAATTACAAGACAAACTAAAATATTTAGTCAATTAAATGCAATTATTAACTTTTTAATATAAAATAATGGATTTTTTAATAATTAAAATTAAACAAATTTTTGAGTTTGATAAAAAAAAACACAAAAAAACAACTATACAGCATAGTTCAAAACATAATAATTAATAATTTCTGAACATTGATTCTCAGTCTTAATTCACCTCTTTCTCATGGTTCCTCAATATAATTCATAAAAGTTGTTAATGTGAATTATATCACTAACATCCTAGAATAGCATAGTTCTAATTGGGGCACATTGTAACGCAGTGTTACAACATGCTCCACCTGCGCATTTATAAGTTGGTTATATAAGGAGTAAAGAACTATCTAAACTTCTAAATAACAAATTGGAGATTAAAATAATAACAGATTTGTCTCTGTATTTGTATATAAACACTAAAAACTGAGATGGAAAAAAATAACTTCAGTTAGAAATTTACTTTAGCTATGGTTAAATAAATGTTCAGTGATATCTTCCAAAGATTTTGGCGCAATTTTATCACTATATAATGTTGATATGGCAACTAGTATATACACTAAGATTTATCATGCTGGCATGTGTGGAAGCTTTTAAACCATGTGTGTTACAACTAGCCCCAGATTGAGGTTCATATAGAAATGGTTTACTGTGTTTAGTGTGGAAGAACTTGACAGGCTTGTACAAACCCCTTTGGAATGAATTGCAGTGCTGCCTGTGAGCGGTTCCATTGCCTATCAGTATTATCTGACCTTTCTGATGCTCTTTTGTCTGAATAGGAGTAAATCAGTCTTTATTTCCAAAAGAATGGAGCTGTTATTATAGCAAAGGGTGGACCAACCTGTTTTAATTATCATGGTTTTAAAATTAATAGTCCATATGTGGAGGTGTTGTTCAGGTGTCCATACTTTTGGACATGATAAGCCCCATCTTGCACCCAGCGCTTTGTTGCCTTTGGCTTGCTCAGTTGGGGATATTTGGGGATATTTAATTTAATTAATCAATCAACGATACTATTGATCAGCATTACCAAATGTGGACGTTCCACTAGAAACAAACATTGATGTATTGTTACTGTGAAGCTGCTTTCATACAACCTATGTTGTGAAAAGCGCTATATAAATAAACTTGACTTGACTTGACTTGACCCAGCGGAATTGACTTTGTACACCGACACTTGTATCATTCCTATTTTGCACCCGACGCACAGCAGACCTTTACCTCCACAGATGCACTTCGGTAAATTAGGGAATGAATTTGCGCTCCCGGGGGCATTTCAGCGAAAGAGGAGGCGTGTTCCAGCGCAAACGTTCCCTGGTGCTATTTTGCCGTTTCAGAAAACAATTCCGCCACAGACCAGGAAAAACCTAGTCTAAAGTCAGTGGCGCATTATTCAGATGTTATTTTAAGGGTGCATGCTTGGCCATAATGTAGCGAGTGCACAACGCGCATACACTTTGCTTCTCTCATCTACACAGATGCAGCAGTTCCCATTTTTGCAAACCATACATAATTACAAGGAAAGATATTAACATACAAGGGAAATCATTGTGGTGTCCATGAAGATGTGAAGAAATAGGCATAAATCTAGCTTACATGTTCACCCAAATTATTAGACGCCTGTTTAACCGAAGCAAATTTTTGGGTGGGTTTCTCCATCCCCATACAATGTCACTTCTCTGTCTTTTACGGCCCTGGTGAGAACGTTGGTCTCCTCGGCTGTGAACCGCTCCTGGCATGCGCCTGGCAAATCCACCATGGAACAAGCGTGCCTGCTTTTAAAGGGAATGTGAGATGTCGCTCTGATTGGTTTATTTCACGTTACGCCCAAACCAAACCTATGAGTAATGTAACTACTTCAGACCAACCCATTTTAGATTTGCGTCACTGAGATCTGCCCACAAAGATTTGCGTTTGATACTTGCGTTTCAGATCGTTAATATAGGGCCCATTGTGTTTCGCCCAGGAATTAAAATTCTGTCATTTATATTGTTCCACACCATATGTGTTTGTTTGTTTGTTTGTTTGTTTTCAGTATGTAGCCCTTCATGATCTCTGTGAGATGGATAAGTATGAGAAACTGGCTAAGATCGGCGAGGGCTCATATGGAGTTGTGTTCAAATGCAGACACAGGGACACAGGTCAGATAGTGGCCATTAAAAAATTTGTAGAGTCTGAAGATGATCCAGTCATCAAGAAGATCGCATTGAGAGAAATCCGCATGCTGAAGGTACAGTAGATGGTAGATATAGAGATTGTATGCATACAAATCCCCAAACATTTGCACAATTATACATAAACATTTCCATTTTTATCCATATAGCAGTTGAAGCATGTGAATTTGGTGAATTTGCTTGAGGTCTTCAGGAGAAAGAGACGCCTTCATCTGGTCTTTGAGTTCTGTGAGCAAACTGTTCTAAATGAACTGGACAAGCACCCCAGAGGGTCAGTCATATTCTCCTCATTAAAAACAAATCCAAATCTTAAAAATGACAGGAAAATAAAGCAACTTCAATAATTATGGTTTAAGATATTTGGCCCCTATAGAAGATTGTCTTGTGTTTTTCTTCTCCTTTTGAACTTTTCTTTCCTTTTTCTTGCCATTACCTTTCACTCCCATATTCAATGACCAACGCAATAAAATCAACCAAATTTCATATACGGTTATACAATTTCATATGTTTATACTGTTATCTCTAAAATCAACATGAAATTAGAACAGTCCCTATTATGATTCTATTCTCATTGCCTCTGTAATCTTGCATTCATAATAACTTGTCCCACCCTAGAATCAACTTTCCTTTCAACTTCACCAATCTCTCCTTTTCAACACCTCCTCTCTCACGAACTGAAATGTCCACTTTTCATAAAGTAATCGATTCCTGATCTGACCTATCGTTTTTTCATCAACAGTCTTGTTTTTCAAAGCTCTTAAGCTGGTCAGGCCACAAAGGCTGTGGCTGCCCAGCATTCTCTCTCTTTCCCAGAAGGCCTTTCAGTCGTAACCTTAGCTTCTCTTGAAAACAAAGGAACTGGTTGCCAGGGACTACATGCCCATGGTTACTACAGATATATGGGAGCTGCAATGATCTTTAGAGAACAAGAGAATTTAACTGTTGTTAGATCCTGCCAACTACAGAATGGCAAAAATGTTTAATCAGGAAAATCTAAGGGTATTTTCAGACCTGCATTTTCCTTTTCCGATACAGGGACTTAATTTGTTACAATGTTGTAATTTCTTATTAGTTCGCATTCACATGACAAGAATTCAGAGCGTACCAAATTGTTTTGCACGTCACGTGAGTAAAACTGTCCTTTTATTGGTCATAGTTTCCTCTGTGTCATCCAACAAGATGTATTGACAAGTTTGCTCTGCAAGCTTATTGTGGCTTTATCTGTAGCTGTTGAGATGCACACAAACACACAAATGAATGTAGCCGTCATTCCCGCTCTTACTGATAAATTGAATATATTTAATTATATTTCAAATTTATATATAAATGTATTATTACATTTTTTATATAACACATTTACCATTATGAAATATGATACCGCTTGGTTTGTTGGTCCATTGGGTCTGAATGCTTTCTCACCTCAACTGAACCGCCTCAATCTTTGTTTCCAATCGGGCTGAGACCACCT
Organism: Scardinius erythrophthalmus; assembly: GCF_964197995.2. Taxonomy (NCBI): domain Eukaryota; kingdom Metazoa; phylum Chordata; class Actinopteri; order Cypriniformes; family Leuciscidae; genus Scardinius; species Scardinius erythrophthalmus. The sequence continues at coordinate 38,884,780 of NC_138227.1, read as the reverse complement.
CAGTCAGGTGATTTTGGTGCGATTGTTTTGGTGCGGATCCGAGCGCGATTGCTGTGTTCATATATGCATAAACAAACTGAACTAGGGAGAAAACGCATCAGGTTCCGGAACAAATGAGCCAGGTGTGAAAATGCCATATAGTTGATTTATGTCTGTTTCTTGGTCAGCAGCCTTAGTCTTTATATTAACATTTGTCCTTTTTTCTCTTTTCAGGGTTCCTGAGGCACAACTTAAGAGTATTGTGTGGCAAACTCTACAAGCTGTGAACTTCTGTCACAAACACAATGTCAGTATGCCCCGCCTCTCTTTTTTAGCCTACAATTGTGTGTCAGTTATGACTTCTACAGACAACTGTGAAAAGTTGCACTATTAAAGAGCCTTTTGGGAGGAATGAGGAGACTAATATGTTCAGTCTTATGACCTACACCAGGCTTTCCGTGTGCTTTAATGTAAAGATTTTTCAGTGGCTCTTTCTGCAAGTTATGATATGCCATACCAGTAGGAGGCAACAAGTGTTTGTTTGTTTGTTTGTGTGTGCGTGCGTGCGTGCGTGCGTGCGTGCGTGCGTGCGTGCGTGTGTGTGTGTGTGTGTGTGTAATAAGCGAATCATTCATTCATTCAACCGATTTTATCAAAAACATTGATTCATACAGGAACATTAGCCAAAACAGCTGCAAGTTACTCAATATTAACTTTTTGTTTATTCAACTTTTACTGTGATATTGCTTACCTATATAGGAATATGACTAGCTGTGAAACATGAAAACATAAAAACAAACTCTTAAACAGAATATGGACCTTATTTGGAAAATGACATGCATGCACAGTGCACTACGTACAGTCGCTGTGTCTGAAATTGTCAGAGTAAGTATTACATTTGATTAAGAACTTACTAGGTATGGATACATATAATATGAATGCAATCCTTACTACAACTGCCATATTGTCATGTGACCTACCACGTCATATGTGCAGCTTCCATGCATTTACAAATGGTCTCCTGTTGCCTCATCATGGGATTGTAATGTCCATTGAATGCACACTTCAGAATCTTGGTGGAAGTAGTAAGTCATGAATACTATGAATTTGGACACAGTTCAGATACTGCTTTTTGAAAACTATAAAATAGGCATATTCGGACACAAGGGAATGACACTTATTGTGCTAGATTGTTGCTAGATCGGTTCTATTGCCTGTGGTAAGATATTAATTATTATATTTTAAGAAAGAAATTGTCTTTTTACAAATCCATGCCTTGTAGTAGTGTATGTGTATTTTGTGTATGTATCTCTGACAGTGTCACTCTTTGTGTGTGTATACTAGTGTATCCACCGGGACGTAAAACCAGAGAACATTCTTCTGACCAAGACTGGTGTGATCAAACTATGTGATTTTGGCTTTGCACGCATCCTCAGTAAGTGACTTTGTCTAGCTCACACACTCTCTAGCCATTTATGTGCATTTAGCATTTTCACTTCATTAATGACTAATTTATACGTCTTACCTATATCATCTGTCATGCGTCCTGAGCACACTTTCAGAACAGCGTGAAGCCTCACAGGTGCAGTCAGCCAGTTAGGGTCAGCTTACATCATCCTTGGGTTTCAGTGTATTGTTACTATAGGCTAACACAAGGTCTATCCATCAGCATGTTGTAATCCTTTCTGTATGATGTACATGTAATTCTGAATCTGTGCATGTGTAGCTACTTAACCATGTTTTGGGCACAATTTTTTTTTCCTAGAAGTAAGCTAAACATGGCAATTGCTCCCAAAACTGCCTTTTGGGTATGTCTTCATTTGTAAATAACAGTATTAAAGTAAAGTAAATAAAGTTTTTTTTTTTTTAATTAGCTAAACTACAGATAGTTATGATGTGGGTTTGGTTATAGTATTTAGAACTAGCTGTTAATAAAAACAATAAAAGTCTATGTAAGTTCCCCATTTTGTTAAAAGCTGTGTGTGTGTGTGTGTGTGTGTGTGTGTGTGTGTGTGTGTGTGTGTGTGTGTGTGTGTGTGTGTGTGTGTGTGTGTCAAACAGCTGGTCCAGGTGATGATTACACTGATTATGTGGCAACACGATGGTACCGGGCCCCAGAGCTCTTGGTCGGAGACACTCAGTACGGTCCCCCAGTTGATGTCTGGGCCCTTGGTTGTGTCTTTGCTGAACTGCTGTCTGGAAATCCTCTTTGGCCAGGACGTTCTGACGTGGATCAGTTGCATCTCATTCGACAAACGCTGGGTACTAAAAGAGAAAGAAAGGAGAATGTTTGTGCATTTAAAGTTATATACAAAAGGGTCCAAAAGTCTGAGACCACTTAAAATGTGCAATATAACAATTTAAATTTGAGTGAATTTAAACCTGAAAATAAACAATTTTTTTTTTAAATAATGTATTTTACCATAAAACTAACAACAAAATATCTACTCTAAATCTAGGTCACTACTCAATAAAGCTCCATCAAGAAAAGATCAGATATCCTTGCTTCTATTGTAGCACACAATATGCTTTTTTGGAACATTCCTTAAATGTGACTGGAATAACATGGATCACAGAACACAGCCACTATACAATGGTTGTCTGTGTTTTTCCCATTAGCTTAGTAATTGACTGTTTACTTGGCCCTGTAAGTTCTGTGTTTGTATAATGAACATAAAAATAGAGTTTGTTTAAAAAACCGAATTGTACAGAACACAGTAGTGACACAAGTGGTATTTATTTTGTGGTTCTTAATGTGACATTAAACATTGATTCAAGATATAATAACTAAAGGGTTCACAATACTGTAGTTGTAGAAAATGTAGTAAGGACAGTCCTATTCACATACACCAATGTTATCAGTTGGAATCACTACAAAATTTCCAGGATATTTCCAGGATAAAGATACAGGAGATTAGTGAAAAAAATATTCTTCCCATTCCACCCCTCAACCCCCAAAAAATACAAATTAAATGAATTAAATTAAAATAAAATGAAACTAAATTTAAAAAAGCACTAACTCAGTCAATAATTATAGAGTGTAATGCAAAGTATGTCAATCGTGTATGTTGAATCATTAAAGTTTAGAAATAAAATAATTTCCATATATTCAGTGTACACACATACACACACCTAAAGGATTATTAGGAACACCTGTTCAATTTCTCATTAATGCAATTATCTAATCAACCAATCACATGGCAGTTGCTTCAATGCATTTAGGGGTGTGGTCCTGGTCAAGACAATCTCCTAAACTCCAAACTGAATGTCAGAATGGGAAAGAAAGGTGAATTTAGCCATTTTGAGCGTGGCATGGTTGTTGGTGCCACACGGGCCGGTCTGAGTATTTCACAATCTGCTCAGTTACTGGGATTTTCACACACAACCATTTCTAGGGTTTACAAAGAATGGTGTGAAAAGGGAAAAACATCCAGTATGCGGCAGTCCTGTGGGCGCAAAATGCCTTGTTGATGCTAGAGGTCAGAGGAGAATGGGGCGACTGATTCAAGCTGATAGAAGAGCAACTTTGACTGAAATAACCACTCGTTACAACCGAGGTATGCAGCAAAGCATTTGTGAAGCCACAACATGCACAACCTTGAGGCGGATGGGCTACAACAGCAGAAGACCCCACCGGGTACCACTCATCTCCACTACAAATAGGAAAAAGAGGCTACAGATTGCACAAGCTCATCAAAATTGGACAGTTGAAGACTGGAAAAATGTTGCCTGGTCTGATGAGTCTTGATTTCTGTTGAGACATTCAGATGGTAGAGTCAGAATTTGGTGTAAACAGAATGAGAACATGGATCCATCATGCCTTGTTACCACTGTGCAGGCTGGTGGTGTAATGGTGTGGGGATGTTTTCTTGGCACACTTTAGGCCCCTTAGTGCCAATTGGGCATCGTTTAAATGCCACGGCCTACCTGAGCATTGTTTCTGACCATGTCCATCCCTTTATGACCACCATGTACCCATCCTCTGATGGATACTTCCAGCAGGATAATGCACCATGTCACAAAGCTCGAATCATTTGAAATTGGTTTCTTGAACATGACAATGAGTTCACTGTACTAAAATGGCCCCCACAGTCACCAGATCTCAACCCAATAGAGCATCTTTGGGATGTGGTGGAACGGGAGCTTCGTGCCCTGGATGTGCATCCCACAAATCTCCATCAACTGCAAGATGCAATCCTATCAATATGGGCCAACATTTCTAAAGAATGCTTTCAGCACCTTGTTGAATCAATGCCACGTAGGATTAAGGCAGTTCTGAAGGCGAAAGGGGGTCAAACACAGTATTAGTATGGTGTTCCTAATAATCCTTTAGGTGAGTGTATATCGACAAACAAAACCTTACAAATATAAAGTACACAGATGTCCACACATACATATAACCTATATAATCTTCACACTCCTGAACAGATTCAAGCCACAATCATAATAACATCTTAATGCTTAGGTTGACAGACTAGAAGTACTACATATTTTAGAAAAAAAGATAATGAACGTTTTTTTTTTTTTTTTTATTAATTAAGCTTATTACATCTCGCAGAAATTCATTGAAAAATGGAGGGGAATTTTGTTTCCATAGCCAAGTACACCTGGCTGCAGCCTGCGGGACAGGGCTACACCTGGGACGGAGCTGCAAGTGCCCCACACTTACTCTGATTGGCACATTCGTCTAGGCAGACATGATAGAATATGTGTTCGTAGTTGGTGTAGGTCAGAGTAGTGCATGGATTTATGAATGAATGTCATCAATCAAGTTACAAAACTGTAAAAGAGTGTCAGTATAAACAGAGGACCCAAGAGTGAAGTCAGGTACAGAAACAAAGTTTAATAGAAAAGGGAACAAAAGCTTTCTGCTATCAGGCGGACGCAGAACTGGTAAACACAAAAGTTGAAAACTTGGCTGGTTAAACACAACATCAGAGGTCCCCGAGTTTGGTAACAGCGGTCAGCGAGGATGACAGTCTTAGGCCAGAAGTTGCAGATATGCAGGTAGCGGTGAGGTTGGAGACCACAAGCAGCAGGATGGCTGGGCAGAGAACAGTCTAAACAAACACGCAGACAGGACAAGACAAGGTTCTCCAGAAGTGGATTAGCTGAGTAGAAGGTAACTGCTGATAGTACAGTTGTATGTATGCCTTGTCATGTTACTGATAACGATACTGATACATCCTTTTCATTTTCTTTTCTCATACTAAGAAATAATCAAAATGATAAATAAATTATTTAGCCTAATTCATAATTCATTCCTTTAACTGAAGACCTCCTGTTGTGGATAATCAACCAATTCCTTTTTTTAAATGTTGTGGGGTCGTTCATGTGTTAGTCTAAAGACCAGCTTAATTTACTAAAACAATCATTTCAGGGACATTGCGAGTTACAGGCTAATGAAGGCTTTGTGAAACCGCACAGCTTTTCCAGTTTTTTTTAAATTACATACTCCTTCCTGCACCAACACATGAACACATTTTCTATCATGTATAGCTATGAAAGACGATGGAGCCAATCAGAGTTGGTATGGGGGTGCATCTGCAGGCTGCAGCCAGGTCTTTTTCTCCATAGCTGGAGAAATCTCTACACTACAGACAATACTGTCCTATGGGACATTCTGTTTTCAAGGGGTCAATTGTATGACTAAAGTTTAGTCTAAATCTCTATAAAAAGCCAGTTATACACAGGCTCCTAACATCTAAACTTTGACCCGCTGATAGGTGACTTGATCCCACGTCATCAGCAGGTGTTCCGGTCCAATGTCTTCTTTAGTGGAGTCAGCATCCCCGAGCCTGATACCATGGTAACATAAATACCTACACTTAAAAAAAAATAATAATTGTGAAAGGTAACTAAATTTGATGTTGTTGTTATAGGAGCCGCTAGAGAAAAGGTTTCATGATGTTTCTCCTCGTGCTATTACTGTGATGAAGGTGAGATGTCAATACAGACATAAGTATCAAATACCACTTTTTCACAGACAGTGACATTCTTGACCTCTGCCAAAGGTCGCAGCTTAATTCAAAAATGGTGTGTAAACATCATGAATGGCAGTCAAACAGTAGAGCAGGACACTAACAATGCCTAGATCAGAAGACTGATTCCCAGGGAATGCATGAACTGATTAAATGTACATCTTGAATGAAATGTAAGTCGTTTATAAAAAGCATCTACGGAATACATAAATGTAAATGCATAACATGAGTGAGTTCATAATAACAGAATAAAAAATTTTGGTAAATTGAGGATAATATAAGTTCTGCTCTCAAAATCATTATCTCAAAACATAATAAGTGATAAACTTACAAGCAAAGCTTCTCTCGTGCTTGAAACCACAAACTGGAAACAGAAGCAGGAAGCACACAATCTCTCTGCTGCTCAGAATTGCAAAATGGCTGCTGTGCTTTGCATGATTGTTGCTATGAAGCATAACAAATAACGTTTTTCCAAAGGTAATTTAACTAAACCTATGGCAAACAGCTCCATCTAGCAGAGAGGAATGATTAACGTTAGACATGACATAATACCCTTGCTGGGTGTTGAATGGAAGAAAACCCAAAACCTGTCCAAGGAGAATGAGATGAATACTGTACCTAATAGAGCGGGAATTAACAATCCATTAGCCACACAGGGTCCAGCTCTGACAATGGATATGATGGATCCTCCTGGTGTGCAAAGAGTCATGGTTGAGCACTTTGTGAGGACAAGTGATGTAACAGCCCAGCATACCTCCCTGCATCTCAGATGTTTCTCAGGTAACTGGTTTTCAGGTTCTATCTGTTTCAGACTTGTCTCATACAAGAAGAATCCTAGAAAGCTTCCACCTGCTGCTGATGTAATCAAACACGTTAGTCCACAGTCATCGCCCTCAGTGTATTTGAGTTGCTGGAGTGGAGGATAGGGAAGAGTTGTTGGCAAAGTTTATGACTGTGCTACAAAATCAGGGTGAAAAGCCTTCCAGCTACCTGCATCGATTACAGGTGATGTTAAGCACAAGGACTGGAGAGGTGGCATTGCAGAGAGCAAGCGTGACCGCTGCTTGTTGAAGCAGTTCTGTCGCGGGTGCTGGCATAACGGCTTAATCGCCAATCTCCTGCCAGAAAGGAGGAAGACAAACCCACCGTCCTTTGCAGAACTAGTAGTGACTGTCAGAACAGAAGACAGACAAGCTTCAAAGGAGGATCGGATGAGGAATCATTTTGGGGATGACCAAACAAAGTCTAGCCCCTTCCAAGTCACGAGCTGCAGCTCACCAGTTGTCTGTTCACTCGCATTATGTAATCTGCGGAGCAGACTCCATGAAAAAGCAAACATCAGAAATATCAGATGCCTTACCTGCCTCCATCCAGACATTGACTCACCAGAGGTGCCAGCCCACTTTGTTCCAAAGCAGTGAATGTGACTTCGCTGAAAAAGGAATTGACTGAACTACAAGCGCAGGTTCAAGCTTGGAAGCTGCGGTTTCTCAAAAGGTCCAGAACAGTAGCTCAGAGGCTGAGGAAATTGCTGGACTAATGCGATAGGTTTCAGATTGAAAAGCTCAATTAACCGTCAATTAACAGAAACATCAGCCAGGAAGAACATCTAGGTTTAGGAGTCCTTCTGCAAATGTCACAACCCAAGCAAACTTGGTAGAAAGAAAGTCAGTAGTGGTGGATTGACCTTAGCTCGACCTCATCCAGGCTACTGCTTTCATTGCAGAGAGGACAGACATGTTGCCGTAAATTGTGAAAACAATCCAAATCCCTCCAAAGTAGAAGGCAAACAACATTAGCTGGTAGAAAAGGTAGAAACAGGCTCAGTGGGATTTGACAAACCGAGTTGCAGCCCCACAGTTAAACTACAAGCAGTCTCTGGAGCAGGACGTACAGAAACTGGGGCAAGACCCACATGCCCTAACAAACCTAGAGGAGTGTTCAACAAATGTTGTTTAGAAGTGATGCAGAAAAAGTTACCAAGAGGATTGGTTGGAATGAAATGTATTTGTTTATGCCAAGTTGCCAAGTTACAGTTTTTTTCAGTCGCTAACAAGCGTTTGTCCAACCAGTGTTCACATTTTCAAAACTCTAAACACAATTAGCACAGCATCAGTCTTTTGTGGCCATACCATTCACATATTTCTTGTATTTTTCACACAATATGCAGTCAGTGAACACATTTCCATAATGCTTAAATTTTCTTAACAGACAAGCTATACCTCCCAACAAAATTATAGAGTGTTTTTGTAGTATTTACAAATGTTAACACACAACATCCCACAACAGCAAAAACAATATTCCAAACCTTAGATACAGTATGGACTGCATTTATTTACCATTTACATGAAACTTTTACCATTTTTGTAAATTTCATGATTTTAGCAAAATGTGATTTTGATTGCTAGCAAAATGTGTTGCTTTTGAACAATGTCATGAAGAAACAAGCTTTTCGAGTCCATATGCATCTTCCTGTAATGATGCTGAAAATCCAGCTTTTCATCACAGGAATACTGTAAATTACATTTTACACATGACATACATATTTTTAAAAAGAAATCAGTTATTTCAAATTGTACTAATATTTTACAATATGAAAGTTTTTTTAAAAAAAACTCTGCTTCTGCAATGATATCAGTTCAAAAACAATATATCAGTGAGAGAGTCAAGGAGCTACAACGACAATATGTCCAGATATAGTGTACTGTATATTCAATTCAATGTCCAGTTCTATAAGCTTTGCACTTTGCAAGTAGGTAACCTACACAGTAATATGTTACAGTACAGTATAGTATACAGTGATGATATGATTTACATAAACTTTGTTTTGAGAGTTATGGAATTGGAGGCCAACCAGGCCCCTCATGAATTCATATACATAGATGAGGCAGGATTCAATCTGGCCAAAAGGCGTCGACCTGGACAAAATGTAATGTTTTTGCTGTTGTTTTTTTGTTCAGAATGCTCTTGTGTGTTTCATGGATATTTTTCTACTGTACCTCCTGTAGTAAACAGTAAAGGAATAAAAACTGATTTGCTTTTTACTGGAATGTTTATGAATGTGAACAGTACTGTACATGTGCACATACAGTTCCCAACCAAGAAATTTAGTGTAAAACGGTGGATTGCATGTTTTGCATGCAGATACCTGTAAAACTGAAACATAAAAGTCTATGCAGTTTTAGTAATGTCAACAATAGCCAGTATTTTGAAACCTGGTGTACTTTGATTGACTGCATGTACCTTGTGAAGTGAAAACAAGTGTTATTCTTTGACAGAATAATTTCATTTTGAGTCAGATTTCCAGTGTTTTGGTAAAGTTAGTGTGTGCACAGAGAAACATGTGTTCTGTTTTGAAATGAAGAGTTAGTGTATATTTAACAAAATGTGTTTTTGAGAAGACAATTAACCATTTGGCCAATTGTGTTTTGTAGGTGTGAGTCTGTGTAAAGAGTTTAGAAAAATTATCTAAAGTATGGGTAAGCGCTTGTTAGCGATTGAAAAAAACTGTAATGCCAAGTTGTTTATTGAAGGAACTCCAGTGAATTGTCTGCTAGACACCAGTTCGCAAGTGACCACCATTCCACTATCCTTTTACCAAGATCATCTTTCAAGTCACCCTCTGAAGTCGCTGGAGTCTTTACTGGAAGTGGAGGGAGCAAATGGGCAGTCAGTTCCCTACTTGGGCTACTTAGAACTCACTCTCTAAGATTTCCTAAGGAATTCTTGGGAGTAAAAGCAGGAGTTACCACTTTAGCACTGGTAGTCCCTGATTTGATGCCTGTGCCCCAAGTCCTTGTGGGAAAAAAACAGGAAACCTCAATCCAGCCTTCAATGCATATTGAGAAGTACTCAAAATTCTGGATGTTAGACATAAGCAAATGAGCACTGAAGTCCTGGGATGTGTGATGTTGGAAGGAACTACTCCTAAAGTTGTGTCAGCAGGGACTGTGGCTGTTCTTGATGGAGTTGTTCATCTAAGTCGTTGTCCTACAGAAACCTTGACAACATTAGGACAGCCTGGAACATTGTCTATGCCAGGCGGATTATTAGTAGCCAGTGGACTGTACACCTTGCCTCCTAAACGCTCATTTAGTTTACCTGTATTAATGAGAAATGACACCCAGAATGACGTACACTCTAAAAAGAGATGTGTTAAAATGACACATGTTGTGTCAGTTTTAACACATGTAGTGAGTGTGCTCAGGGACAACACATGTTGTGCCAAATTTAACACAATAAATGTGTGTGTAAGTCATTTTAACACACAAATTGTGTCATTTTAAAAAATAAAGCGAAAGGGCCAGATGCAAAAATATTAACCGTTTAATCAATAGTCGAGTACAGAATGCATGTGCACACAAAGTACAATACAATGTTTCAAGCTCAATGACTGGACAGACTCACTGTACTGGACATTATTCAGTTATTCACGCTTCAACCCCTAATTGATAATGCTGCTTTTGACAAAAGTTCATGAAGAGATAACAGTTAACAGAGTTTGCGCTTTGAATTTAATTCAAATGTAGCAACTGACAAAATATTAATAATAATAATAATAATACATTTTATTTAGAAAAGCGCCTTTCAAGGTACCCAAGGACACTGTACAAATTGGTATAGTAAAGAACATACAAAAACACTAAAAAACAATGCAGCTACATCCATGATGGAATTCACTGACAGTATAGACACAGTCAGTACAGTCAGCTTGGGACATAGATTACATACACGGTACATAAAATGCCAAGATGCAGAGTAAATATAAACACCCTCAAATGGCATACATGAGTGCACTGAGCACGAGGTGAAAACAGTGCAAGCAAAATCAGCGGGCTGACAAGAAAGCTAAACTAAAAAGATGTGTTTTTAACTTAGTTTTAAAAATGGATACACTTGTGCTTTGGCGCATCTCAAGCGGCAGGGCATTCCACATTTTAGGACCTGCCACACTAAAGGCCCTGTCACCCATGGAGCGAAGCCGAGATGTAGGAACTGCTAAGAGACATGCATCACTAGAGCGAAGGGTGCGTGCGGGATTGCAGGTATGGGGTGAGGAGATCTGATAGGTAGGATGGGGCCAAATTATGTAGGGATTTATAAACAAGGAGAAGGATTTTGTAATAAATGCTGTAGTGGACAGGAAGCCAATGCAACTGCTGGAGGATAGGAGTAATATGATCCCATGGCCTGGTGCGGGTGAGCAGCCTTGCAGCAGAATTTTGAACATACTGCAGCGTATTTTTTCCGGGATGCCGAGAAATAGAGCATTGCAGTAGTCAAGCCTTGATGTGATAAATGCATGTATAAGTGTTTCTGCTGCAGATGACTTGAGGGAGGGGCGTAGTTTGTAGATGCTTTTGAGATGGAAGAAAGATGTTCTGATGATATTTTTAATATATGACTCAAAAGAAAGAGTTGGATCAAAGATTACGCCCAGATTTCTAACTTCAGCAGAAGTTGTAGTGAAATAGCCAGGGATAGATAGCTGCAGATGTTTAAGTTTTTTTAGAATGTTAGGGGTGGAAATAAGAATAGCTTCTGTCTTATCTTGATTGAGTTTGAGAAAATTTTGAATCATCCAGTTGTTAATGGCATTTAAGCAGCTAACCAGATTGGATAATGATAATGTGTGAGCGGGATTGGTGTGAATGTAAATCTGAGTGTCGTCTGCATAACAATGGTAACTGAGACCATAATGTTGTATTATCTGGCCAAGGGGAAGGATGTAAATTATGAACACCATGTAAGAGGAGTTAATTTGGAGATCTGAAATTCCCAATTGAAACAAATTGTTGTCTATCAATGAGATATGATTTGAACCAGGACAGAGGAACACCAGTGATACCAAGCAAGGTCTCCAATCGAGAAAGTAAGTGGTTGTGGCAAACAGTGTCAAAGGCAGCTGTGAGATCGAGGAGAATGAGAATACTGACATGGCCAGAGTCAGCGGCCAACAGGAGGTCGTTGACTACCTTAACCAGGGCAGTGTCAGTACTGTGCATGGCCCTGAAACCAGACTGAAACTTTTCCCAAAAGCCATGACAATTGAGGTACTCTTGGAGCTGTTTGGCAACTGTACGTTCAAGCAGCTTTGCAATGAACGGAAGGTTAGAGATGGGCCGATAGTTCTTATAATCCTCTGCAGCTGCCCCAGGCTTTTTCAAAACAGGAGTGATAGCTGCTGTTTTGAGAGACAGAGGAACAGAGCCCAGAGCAAGGGAAGAGTTTATTATTTGTACCAAGAGGGGACAGAGGGCAGATAGGCAGACCTTAACCAGTGGGGTGGGCATAGGGTCAAAGAGGCAAGTGGTAGGCCTAGACTTACTGACAAGGTCAAAAACATCCTGTTCATCAACAGGTGAAAAGGCAGAAAAGGATCTGTTTAGAGTTGCACATGGGGAGGGGGGGGCATCATCTTGAGTGGTCTGGTTTGTCTGAAGCTGTTTATAAATCAAGCTAATTTTGCTGTGAAAGAATTCAAGGAATTCACAACAGAGTTTAGTGGATGGGGTAAGTGGGAAAGATTTAGTAGGTTGGGTTAACTTATTAATAGTGGAGAAGAGGGCTCTCGGATTGTTATAACCTTTGTCAATGATGGTGGTGTAATACATGGTCTTAGCCTGGTTGAGAGACTCTTTGTAAGTGGAGACATGATCACTGTACGCAGAGTGAGTGAAGGAGACTAGGCGTGTCTTCAGGGGTGCAAGAAGATTAAAAGAGTCAGCAAGATGTGTTTTGTACAGCAGGACTAAGTCATCAATACAAACATCCAATGGCTCCATGATGGATTTCGAATTTAGAGTGTCTAAGAGACAGTCCCTCCAGGATTTAACGATTTTTTTGTGTGATTTTTGCGATCAAAATGACTGATTTTGTGGTGGTAATTTCCAGAAATTTGTGAAAAAATTTGCGATTTTTATATTTTATAATTAGGACATCACATTTACCATAATAGTATTATGTCAGATGCACAATAGTCATACATGACACAAATCACAAACAAAATGCATAAAGCTTGTTTATTTTGGTCTAATCAAATTCTGATCAAATTAAATTTTAAAACAACCTATGGGCAATTTTTCTACCTGACCTATGTAAATATTAACAGCAGGTGTAGTAATTTATACTGTAGAACTGTGTGTAAATCCTGAGTTGAGGGGTCCTGAGCTGCAGAAGGCAACCAGTTACTTATAGTGCGGCGGTTTGCATGGCGTCCCCACTGCGTATAGCTACGCAATACAAAGTGACCGTTCGAAAGGGAAATACTCGGTTACTATCGTAACCTCAGTTCCCTGAGAGTAGGGAACGAGTATTGCGTAACCTGGCAAGTTGTCGCTTCAGTCGTTAAACCTGCTAAAATGGCGTTTTTCGGGGACTAATATCATAGACAGTAAAAGAATAATATAGGCTAAGGCGAGCTCTGACGTGTAATGGTGTGATGCTAGCTCATTGGCGCACACGTCAGAGGCGCCCGCGCCATTGGATGTGCAGTTGCCGCAGCACAGCCAATGAGTGAGCCAGACACTCACTGTGCTAGCTGTGCTGCAGCTGCAAAATGCGTTTTACATTATAGGCTTCAGTAAATTGAGGAAAAGGAGTTTCCCCTTTTCCCACAACATCTGTATCCACTTAAAAATGCATTGAAACTTTAATTAAACTAGAGATATTTCAATTGGGTGATTATAAGTTAATGTTTTGTGAGGTCTTTTTCATTTTTGTGATTATTTTGCAGTTAAATTAGGAAGTATGCAGGATCGCAAAAAAATGCGACATTTTGTTGATTTTGCGTTGTATTCGGCGATCACGGAATCGCGGAAAACTGGAGGGACTGAACAGAGCAGCTGTAGTAATATTCTTAGTGTTCCTATATGTGATGGAGCGAGAGTCACGTTGGCGATGGAGAGGCTCAGGAACAGCAAGATTGAACATAATGGCTCTATGGTCAGACACAGAAAGATCTTTAGGACAAACCTTAGTTGGCATGATGCCGGCAGTGCAGACAAGGTCTAATATATGGCTTTTTGAGTGGGTAGGAAAATCAACATGCTAAGTGAGGTCAAAACAGTCTAACAGGTTCAGAAATTGTACAGCAAAATTACAGTTTCCAGAATCTACATGTATATTGAAATCGCCAAGCACCAGGATGGATGAGTACATAGGACTAACAGATGCGAGTAATTCAGAAAATTCCTTAATAAAAACAGAAGACATTTTTGGAGGCCGATAAACAAGTAATAACAGGAGCGGTAACCCACCAGTGAATTTCAAGGCTAGACATTCAAATGATGAATAATCCTGCACGGGCACTGATACAACCCTATAGCTGGAGCGGAAGACCACAGCAAGGCCACCTCCTCGGCCAGTTAAACGTGGCTTAGCAACAAACTCATAACCAGGAGGAGTAGCTTCATTCAATGTAATAAGATCATTTGGTATCTGCCAAGTTTCAGTCAAACAAAATAAATCAATACCAGCATCAGTAATGACATCATTGATAAAAGGTGCTTTGTTGTTAAGAGACCACACATTAAACAAGCCAAACTGCGCATTTCTAGAGGCAGGGTAGTCCAGAGAGGCTTTTATCAGCTTTATGGAGTGTAAGTTCTCAAAGTCGACAGTTCGCCCCACAATAGGCGGCGTCTTTCTACGAGACAAACTCCACAGTGAATCGATGTTGTTAGAGTAGTGGTAGCGAGCAAACTTCCGACCAGAGCCCCTATGTAAATATTTGGGACGACGCAGCAGACCAAGATGTTGGTGTGCACAGAGAACATCTGGAATTTTATAGACTTTGTTCCCGAGGTAGTGGAGATAAGTTGACGAGTATCTTAATGCCATGCCAGAGTCATAGAGGAGCCCCAGAGGAGTTATTGTATACAAATAACTTGTATTTACACTTGCCTGTTTGTTTGAGAACATAGCAAACACTGCATACCATTCACAGTGATGGTGAGTGTCGGCACACTCATATAAAATGATGAGTTGAAAACAACACAAGTTGTAAATAGATATGTTAAAAATGACACGTGTTGTGTAGATTTTAACACATGTTGTGTGTGTGCTCAGGGACAACACATGTTGTGTAGATTTTAACACATGTAGTGTGTGTGCTCAGGGACAACACATGTTGTGTCAAATTTAACACACAACCTGTGTCGATTCTTAACACATCTCTGTGTTTATAAGGACTACACATTTTGTTTTACCTTTAACACAACTAATGTGTTATTCCTCTTACACAGAAGTGTGTTGAAACCTTTTACACACTAATGTGTTATAGTTACACAACTTGTGTCAGATATGTGTCACATGTGACTGTAGTCGGTGTGTATTTGCCCGAGTTACTTCCTGTATTTTACTTCGAGTGTTTGGACGAGCACTGAATTGTATTGTTAACTTCTTTTTATGGAGTCCAGTGATGTTTAATAAAGAGTATGTTTGTACATTTTATTACCTGGATGTTTTAGACATCATGAATCTACATAGACAAGCTCTTATTGAGAATTAACAGAGGTTTAGATGTTGATGTTTCACTGAATGTTTTATTTGAAGTCACCAGAATCGTGATTAATGGCTCCTTTATTTGAGCTCTTGACCCTTTACTCTTCTTTTAATTTTTCTCTGGCTGCTTTAATTGTATTTTAATAAAATACATTTGTTATGGTGAGAGAAAATATGATCAGATGTTTCTTGATGATGTCATAATCAGCAAGTGCAGATCTGATCAAGTTTATGAGTATATGGATGGTGCGCATTTAATTTATTTATGTGCTGTTAGTTATAACAATCTTGTGAAACTACATTATGCAGTGCAGAATAAAAAAAAAAGTTTTCTGAAAATTTTAATCTGCAGCAGAAACTAGTCAATCACAGACATCAAGAGTCAGCGTATGAATCTCAACAATGGTGACAAACGAAAAGCTTCATGCCGCAATGCATGCTGGGAGCTGACACTAATCACGATTCTGGTGACTTTAAATGAAACATTCAATGAATCGTCAACACCAAAACCTGTTAATTCTCAATAAGAGCTTCTATAGACGTCTGACAGAAATAAAGTCAATCTGGTTATTAATAACAAGTGAAAGCAGCATTTGAAAAAGACATTTAAAAAGAGGCATGATGTGATTGGCTGCCAAAAAACACCAGTTAATCTGGTGTTAATCAGTTAATTAAGATTTAATTTATTTATTTGAATGTATTGCTTTATTTATTTTAGAGCATTTTATGGGATACCATATAAAATATACCTATAAGTTTTTTCATAAACACAAACTCTCCTCCACCCAGTGCTATTCTATCCAGAGTTACATTTTAACACACATTGTGTGTTAAAAATATACACAACATGTGTCAAAATACCATCAACACATGCTGTGTGTTGTTTTTTAACACATCTCTTTTTAGAGTGTAGCTGTTCCACCAAAAGCTGTAAAATGCATGCAGTTTAGCACGTGATTTAGATGCAGCCAAGACATGATGCCTCTCAGACTCGATTGAACTCTGACAACATGCAGATGAAGTTTGATTTTGGTGATTCCTCTTTAACAGCAGAGTGGAGAAGCCGGGTATCAACTTTGTTGAACACTGTGCCTGAGGTATTTGCGGAATGCGAATTGCGGAAAGGAATTTGTCTTACATGACATAAACTATGGGCATATAGATAAAGTGAGACATCACATCAAACTCCTTTTTTAGCATCGAGCTAGGCCCATTTACCCACAGAATGCTGTTCGCAAACACTTACAAGACTTGTTGGCTGCTGGAATTATCTGTGAATCAGAATCCCCCTTTGCCTCACCTATAGTGGTGGTGAGGAAAAGGATAATTTGGTACGCCTTTGCATCGACTTCAGGAAACTTAACTCCATAAGAGTTACTTTCTCTCTTACTTTCCATAAGATCATCTCTCAATGCAAATCAAACCAGCTATTAGGCTAACTGAAATAAAACCATGCCAATCTCTAGGTATGGTGAAGGCTATGTGATGATGTGGCGCTATTTAAATTCCAGAGGCCAAGGGAATATACTTCAATATACTCAACTTTTACTGTTGCAAACTAAATTAAACATTTAATAAAATATGTAATCCAACATTTTCCCCTTTGAGAGTTCTTAAAAACTCTCACAAAATACAAATTTAGACACATAAAGTTCATTCTTGTAACTGGTGTAAGTTACAGGCACATATAACTTGCTCTGTGTTGTTCATCTGTAATTGCATGCTGAAACAGAAACAAACATGCAATTTAGGGTCTGTGAATTCTCTGCGTTGTGTATTTTTCATTTTCTTTTGTGATAGTTCGTTCAGCAGTGGGTCTGGTTGTCTTCTTGAGGTTGGGGCTTCATACGCAGATGAGACGGTCGTTGCATATGGATCTTGAAAAAGCCATCAAGTTTTATCTGCACACTGTAAGACAGAAAACAGAAAAACAGAGAGCAGTATTTCTTCAAAACACTACGGTTGTAGCAGTTTAAACACTATGGTTCTATCGTTTTCAGAGTCTACTGATGTTGTTTCATTCTTTCCCTATTTCTTAATTTATTTGACACCTATGGACCAGTGAGGTAAGGATGGACTAAATCGGGAAAGGCCTATGAGGTAGTGTCTTCACCCTGGGTTCACCCTCGAACGCATGTTGCGTTCAGTTCTTCCCAGGGCACCTCACTTGTCCGTGTCCTATTCTGTCCCTGTGTTGTATGCACACTGTAGAGTGTGTGAGAAAATTGGCACATTTCCATTCTCCAGTGAAACATCAGTCCTAGAAGACATCATTAACAGAGGATGGTTGTAAGACTGCAATATTCTGTGGCATAACATTTAAGGCTGTGAGTCTTACTTAATGTCCCCCAAACAAAGGCTGAGACAGTCACTTTCCTTTTGTTCTATTAAACAAAAATAAGTCTTTCATCTTTGTTGTGAGTTACTGGGGAAATTAAGCACTCACAGCCTAAATGGTTAACACTGTATCAAGTTGCCCCACGAGTTTAACGAGGAGGGGAGGGGCTGCTTCAGAATATCAAGCAGGCTAAGCAGAAGCTGATTAACCTTGTTAACTTCTTTAAAGTTCTTTTTGTTTTTCCTACATTCTTTTCCAAAATGTCCGTGCTTGCCACAGTAAGAACAACTGGCTTCTCTAGGACTTTTGCGTTTCTTTGGCTTCTCTGAGTTGACCTTAACAGAAACTGCTGCAATTCTTACTCTCTCTTTGACATCAGAATCTCTTTCCCAAATAGCTAAACTTTCTAGGTTACTTCTGAGAGTTCTTTTAGCCCACATAATATCTAGGAATGGCAAGGCTGTTCTGTACTCAGCTACAAGACCATCTGCCCAAATTCGGATAAGAGCTCCTTTGTCAGCTAACACACTTTCGGAATCATCCACTATTCCACTGTACGTTACAGCTACCTGACAGAACTTCTCAGTATATTCACTCACAGTTTCTTCTTTCTCTTGTACACAGCTAGTAACTCTCGACCAATCGATTTTGGGTCCTAAGATATTCTTTAGGATTTTCAAAACACCTTCTCTCAAATCGCCTTTACTGACATGTTGCAGTTCGGAAGTAACAGCAGACTCAAAATTGTTGAATTCAGATTCAGTTAGAATTTGTGACATCAGCTGTGTGACTTCCGGCAACGACATGTCGTAAAGATGCATTTTACTGAACAATGCTCTTCTAAATTCAGAAACATTTCTTTGCACTGATGTCAAACTTTCAGCAATTCTCTCAATATCCTTAGGACCTAAAGATGTTTTGACAACAGTTTGTATTAGATTAGATAGATAGATTAGTTAGAAAGATAGATAAGTTAAAAATAAACATTAGTTAGAAAGATAGATTAGAAAGAAAGATTAGTAAGAAAGAAAGAAAGATGGATTAATTAGAAAGAAAGAAAGAAAGAAAGAAAGAAAGAAAGAAAGAAAGAAAGAAAGAAAGAAAGAAAGAAAGAAAGAAGGAAAGAAAGAAAGAAAGAAAAAGATGGATTAGTTTGTTAGAAAGAAAGAAAGATGGATTGATTAGTTAGAAAGAAAGAAAAGTTAGAAAGAAAGATGGATTAGTTTGTTAGAAAGAAAGAAAGAAAGAAAGAAAGAAAGAAAGAAAGAAAGAAAGAAAGAAAGAAAGAAAGAAAGAAAGATGGATTAGTTAGAAAGAAAGAAAAGTTAAAAAGAAAGATGGATTAGTTAGAAAGAAATAAGGAAAGAAAGAAAGAAAGAAAGAAAGAAAGAAAGAAAGAAAGAAAGAAAGAAAGAAAGAAAGATGGATTAGTTAGAAAGAAAGAAAGAAAGAAAGAAAGAAAGAAAGAAAGAAAGAAAGAAAGAAAGATGGATTAGTTTGTTAGAAAGAAAGAAAGAAAGAAAGATGGATTAGTTTGTTAGAAAGAAAGAAAGAAAGATGGATTAGTTTGTTAGAAAGAAAGAAAGAAAGAAAGAAAGATGGATTAGTTTGTTAGAAAAAAAGAAAGAAAGAAAGATGGATTAGTTTGTTAGAAATAAAGAAATAAAGAAAGAAAGAAAGAAAGAAAGAAAGAAAGAAAGAAAGAAAGAAAGAAAGAAAGAAAGAAAAAGAAAGAAAGATGGATTAGTTTGTTAGAAAGAAAGAAAGATGGATTAGTTTGTTAGAAAGAAAGAAAGAAAGAAAGAAAGAAAGAAAGAAAGAAAGAAAGAAAGAAAGATGGATTAGTTTGTTAGAAAAAAAGAAAGAAAGAAAGATGGATTAGTTTGTTAGATATAAAGAAAGAAAGAAAGAAAGAAAGAAAGAAAGAAAGAAAGAAAGAAAAAAGAAAGATGGATTAGTTTGTTAGAAAGAAAGAAAAAGAAAGAAAGAAAGAAAGAAAGAAAGAAAGAAAGAAAGAAAGAAAGAAAGAAAGAAAGAAAGAAAGAAAGAAAAATGGATTAGTTAGAAAGAAAGATAGATTAGATAGAAGGATAAATAGATAGATTAGTTAGAATGAAAGAAAGATAGATTAGTTAGAATGAAAGAAAGATAGATTAGTTAGAATGAAAGAAAGAAAGATATATTAGTTAGAAAGAAAGAAAGATTAGTTAGAATGAAAGAAAGAAAGATAGATTAGTTAGAAAGAAAGAAAGATATATTAGTTAGAAAGAAAAAAGAAAGAAAGATTAGATAGAAAGAAAGAAAGATAGATTAGTTAGAATGAAAGAAAAAAGGATATATTAGTTAGAAAGATATATATTAGTTAGAAAGAAAGAAAGATAGATTAGTTAGAAAGAAAGAAAGATTAGTTAGAATGAAAGAAAGAAAGATAGATTAGTTAGAAAGAAAGAAAGGTGGATTAGTTAGAAAGAAAGAAAGATGGATTAGTTAAAAAGAAAAAGAAAAATATATTAGTTTGAAAGAAAGAAAGATAGATTAGATAGAAAGATAAATTAGTTAGAAAGAAAGAAAGAAAGATAGATTAGTTAGAATGAAAAAAGAAAGATATATTAGTTAGAAAGATATATTTGATAGATAGATAGATAGATAGATAGATAGATAGATAGATAGATAGATTAGTTTGAAAGAAAGAAAGATTAGTTAGAATGAAAGAAAGAAAGATATATTAGTTAGTTAGAAAGAAAGAAAGAAAGATGGATTAGTTAGAAAGAATGAAAGGTGGAATAGTTAGAAAGAAAGAAAGAACGAAAGAAAGAAAGATTAATTAGTTAGTTAGAATGAAAGAAAGAAAGATATATTAGTTAGAAAGAAAAAAAGAAAGAAAGAAAGAAAGATTAGTTAGAATGAAAGAAAAAAGGATATATTAGTTAGAAAGATATATTAGTTAGAAAGAAAGAAAGAAAGATTAGTTAGAAGGAAAGAAAGATTAGTTAGAATGAAAGAAAGAAAGATAGATTAGTTAGAAAGAAAGAAAGGTGGATTAGTTAGAAAGAAAGAAAGATGGATTAGTTAAAAAGAAAAAGAAAGAAAGAAAGAAAGAAAAATATATTAGTTAGAATGAAAAAAATATATTAGTTTGAAAGAAAGAAAGATAGATTAGATAGAAAGATAAATTAGTTAGAAAGAAAGAAAGAAAGAAAGAAAGAAAGAAAGAAAGAAAGATAAATAGATAGATAGATAGATAGATAGATAGATAGATAGATAGATAGATAGATAGATTAGTTTGAAAGAAAGAAAGATTAGTTAGAATGAAAGAAAGAAAGATATATTAGTTAGAAAGAAAGAAAGATGGATTAGTTAGAAAGAATGAAAGGTGGAATAGTTAGAAATAAAAAAAGAACGAAAGTAAGAAAGATGAATTAGTTAGTTAAAAAGAAAGATGGATTTGTTAGAAAGAAAGAAAGATGGATTAGTTAGAAAGAAAGAAACAAAAAGATAGATAGATAGATAGATAGATAGATAGATAGATAGATAGATAGATAGATAGATAGATAGATAGATAGATAGATTAGTTAGAAAGATAGATTAGTTAGAAAAAAGATAGATAGATTAGTTAGAAAGAAAGAAAAAAGAAAGAGAAAGAAAGAAAGATTAATTAGTTAGAATGAAAGAAAGATATATTAGTTAGAAAGAAATAAAGATGGATTAGTTAGAAAGAATGAAAGGTGGAATAGTTAGAAAGAAAGAAAGAAAGAAAGAAAGAAAGAAAGAAAGAAAGAAAGAAAGAAAGATTAATTAGTTAGTTAAAAAGAAAGATGGATTAGTTAGAAAGAAAGAAAGATGGATTAGTTAGAAAGAAAGAAACAAAAGGATAGATAGATTAGATCAGTCTGAAAAGATATAGCACACCAAGTCAGAACAGTATGAAGGTCTGACCCGAGTTTGGAGTATGTAGCTTGAACGGTCTAGGAGGAGTTAGTGTCCAAAAATTTGCGGTCAGAAAAATAAGAATAATAAGTTTAAATAGGATTTCAGTAAGTTGGCTTTCTCAAGCCAACTTAATTACAATTTCAACAATATTTCAAGTGTACTCTTTCTTTGTAAAAAAAAAAAAGATTATAGGCCTACATTTTATCATATGTATTCATTAGTTTGAATATAGCCAACATTGGAACATCTAACATCTTAGTCTATGAATTTATTTTTGACAAAAATAGTATTTTTTTGCAGTTTAATACGTTGCTTATACAAATACATTTTATTTCAACATATTCCAGTCGATTTTTACTCATCTCAGTAGGCTATAGCAAAGCAGTTTATTCTTTCACACACAGACGCGCGATTCATATTTAGGCTAAACAGTCTTTACAAATATGTCCCCTTCATTCATCTCACAGAAAGGCGAGTCATATTATAGAAATGCGAAAATAAAGATAAAAATTCATCTTTTTGCGGTTTACATAGGCCTAGACTAACGTTATTCCATAACGTTATTCCACACGTGAGAAAAGAAAACAGCCTACCTCACTCCTCAGCGGGATCTGCTCCTCATATCAGGAGATATTGCTCCTCATCAGCACTGTTCTGAGGAATCTTTTCTCCATAAGGTAGGCTATAATGTCTCACTCGCGAGGAGTCGTGACGCGCTTTGTTTACAGCTGATGTGGGCGTTTCACAGCTCTGAAATAGTTCTCAGAATTTGCGTTTGAATAGCACGCGCTCTCCGGGGAGTGGTCACATTACTGTGAATTAGCTCGTAATGAGCTCGACAGGAGTCGCTCTCTTTTTATACAGATTGCAGAAGCTGAGAATATTTGTTTTTTATATAAATGACTTCATTTAAAAGATGCGATCTCAAGCTTTATGCCCGTGGGTCTGTTTGCCTGTTTGACTGAATTTTTGCGGAGTTATAGATCATTTTCGAACGCGTTTCAAGTGGGAGTTTACTGACAGAGAGAAGGCAGAAATCGCATCATGTTAATTTTTCTTTATTTGTCAAAAAGCAAAACACTTTATTTTTATTGTGAGTATACAGAAAAAAAATAGAAACTGAACAGGATCGATTGATGTATTACATGAAAATGAAAGATCAAAATTAACACAGCATTTAGTGTTTATTTTCATTGCTAAAAAAAAAAACTATCAAAACGCGCGGGCGCGTTTGTGGTCCCCAGAGGGTTAACCCCCTGAGGTCGGCGGTATCGCCGGCGATACCAGCTCGCTTTTTTTGTATCAGTGTAAAAGAAACTCATAAATACTCTGTTGACTTTGATTTTCCATAGGAGTTTCATACATCAATCGATTCTGTTAAATGTGTATTATTTTTGTGTATACTCACAATAAAAACAAAGTGTTGTGCTTTTTGCCAAATAAAGAAAAATAAACACGAAGCGAGTTCTGCCTTCTCTCTGTCAGTGTAGTCCATTCTGAAACGCGTCCGAAAATAAACAATAACTCAGCGAATACTCAGTCAAACAGACATACAGACACACAGGCATGAAGCTTGAATTCTCTTCTTTTAAATGAAGTAATTTATATAAAAAAACAAATATTCTCATCTTGTGAAATCTGTATTAAAAGAGAGCGATTCCAGTCGAGCTCATTACAGCTGATTCAAATGTAATGTGACACGCCCACGGAGAGCGCGCGCTATTCAAACGCAAATGGCTGAGGCAATCCATGGCGCAATCCTGTGAATGCCCCCATATCAGCTCGAGAAAACACAAGTTTATTCAGATCATTACTTGTTTACACCGTCTCGCAGCTCTGTGAGGAATAATAATAATGGAAAATGTCCCTCAGAAGTGCGGGTATTTCGAGGAGCAAGGATCAGACTGAGCTGAGGAATACAGTAGTAAGTTTTTTTCCCTTCTCACGTGAATCGGGTTTCTGTTTATGAATGAATGAACGGCAGAGATGCGCGCTGTTTACCACAGCTCGCAAAAGACAGTTTAAATTTAAATCGCGTGTGTGAATGAATGATGATGTTTTAGCAAACTGTATTGCTATACTGAGATGAGTAAAAATCGACTGAAATATGTTGAAATAAAATGTAGGCTATTTGTATAAGCAACGTATTAAACTGCAAATTAACATTTATATGCCCTAATATTTCATAAAGACAATGTTACAGTCAGGCGAAATATGAAAGACAACATTTTGTTGACTATATTTGGGTACAGTTTTTACTGTAGAATATACTGTAAGATTACACTTGAATTGTTGTTGTAATTGTAACCTTTTAATAAAAAAATATATTTACAAGGTAGATGTAAACAAACTATTAAAAGGTAAATATATATTTTTTTTCTTTAAATAATTTGTATTGTGTTTTATTAGTAACAAATTTGGGGAGAGGATAAATATTCCAAAACTGAAAATACAGTATGAGAATTAACTGCACAATTACTGAACATGTTTACCTTGGATATTATACAATTTGCAAGCACAATGTGTAAAAAAAAAAAAAAAAATTGTATATAAAATATTTGTGTATAAATATATACACATATATATATATATATATATATATATATATATGTGTGTGTGTGTGTGTGTGTGTGTGTGTGTGTGTGTGTATGCATATATATATATATATGTGTGTGTGTATGCATATATATATGTGTGTGTGTGTGTGTGTGTGTGTGTGTGTGTGTGTGTGTGTCTATATGAAGAGTTCAGATGCAAAAGCCTCTAAATGCCATTTGAAATTTTCTTCTAGAATGATCATTTTTATGAAGCTTGTATATTTAAGTTAGCTATAGGTGACACACCTGAATGAATGGCTCATTAAGTATGCAGGGGCATTGTCTCATCAGGTGTGAACTACTAAATATGCATGATCGTTTACGCCCCATCCGCCTATTGCCTTTACAAACTAAAAGTGTTTTGCAAAACTTAAATCAATGTATCGTTTTATGTGAATGATTAGGCAGGATGATTTTCACATCATTTTGAAGAAAAAATCCTAGGCGACGACATCCATTAGTCAAAAGTCTTATTGACATATATTTAGTATGTGTTTTGTGGCCTTATTTCAGAAACTTTCATTTTTAGTTTTTTCAATAACCATGCATTAACATTATTCTCTCAAAAATGAAAACATGTACATACATGTGGCTCACATATCATGGTAGTCCTGTTTGTGCTAAATAGAGTGTAATTTTTTTTTGCCATTGATATGTTTATAAGCAACTGAAAAAAGCACAAATGTCAGGGCATGTCAGAACATCTCAAGGACCCCAAAAACACCCCAGACCCCAGAGGGTTAACACAGCTTAACTATTGTTAACTTTCCAAATTACCACACTTAACTTCCCTGCTGACAAGAACAGAGGATCAACAGAAATAACTAGCATGTAAAGCTAATTCTTCTCTGCCTAAAGCAAAGGATACCAACTATTAGCACTTGATGATAACTTTCTCTAGCTAACAGATCAAGAGCATACACACAATATTAACATGTAACTGTTAATCTTCCCTGCCCACAACAGAGGGTAAATTTCATCTCTAAAAGAAAAACTTTTTTAGAGGCTCATCTTTAGTTAACCAAACTCTACAGCTGTTTGTTAACTACTTCTCTGACCGGGGCAGAGGAAAAATACATTTGTATTGGTCTGCATTGGTTCTTTGAATGGAGTGAAACTCACTGAATCGTTGGTTGTACAGAAAAATTTTGTCTGGAACTCAGTCAGCTTTGTTGAGATCTTTGAGCTTGAAGTTTCAAGATTCAGTCTGGAACTCAGTCAGCTTTGTTGAGATCTTTGAGCTTGAAGTTTCAAGATTCAGTCTGGAACTCAGTCAGGCATTGAGATCTTTTTGGAGCTTGAAGTTTTCAATCTGGAGGAAGCTGGAAAGATTCAGTCTGGCAATCTTTATCAGATCTTTTGTTGAGCTTGAAGTTTCAAGATTCAGTTCTTTGAGCTTAAAATTCTTTGAGTTTCCTTTGTCTCCATCCGGGTCACAAGGCACCATCTTTTGTAAAGTTTTTCTTTCTTCAAAGCAGAGACCAGGAGACTTGAGATGGATCTTATAAGCAGAAGAGATTTATTCTTCCAATAATGGGCTAATGTCTCATAGTGGTTCTCTGTTCTGGATTTGAAGTCAGGGTACTACCAGATCGAGATGGAGGAAGCAGATAAACACAAGACAGCCTTTGTGTGCTGTCACGACCGGCTCGAGGACGTGGCAAATGAAATGGAGGAGATAGTGATTGGTTTGCAGAAATACAGATTTATTAACATAAATAGAAAAGTATAAGCAAGAAAACATGATCATCTGTAATGTCTGTTAGGTGCATGAATGTAAGGGTATCAATCACAAAAAACAAAATACTAAATCAAATAACAAAACCAGTTTAACCCTAAAACAAAACCAAGCCAACTCAAAATAACGCGGAGAAAGACCTCTCCCTCAACACTAGCCAGCATAAGCTTTTATAGAGGGATGAACAGGTGGACATCGTTCCCTTGATGAGTCTCCCAGCCACACCCACCAACCGACCGTAGCAGGGAAGAGTAGAGACTCGTCACACACTCCCCCTAAAAAGAAGAGCAGAGAGTTTTAGAACACTTCCAAAACCCAAACCAAAACCCCACCACTGCTAAATTCAAACAGTCCAAGTAAGCGAACATGGTCCAACTCCAAATTTTCCCCAATCATGTTATATCTCCAAGTCCTTTCAGCAACCACAGCGCCTAGGAAGCAAATCAAGAAAAGAACAGAGACAGGAAAATAGAAGAAAGCCCATAACACTAGACGATAAAAATACGAGATAAGGCATCAGCAGTTGTATTCTCTGAGCCTTTAATATGGCGGATATCTAACAGGTATCCCTGTAAAAATAAGCACCATCTCATTAACCTCTGGTTTGGGTTCTGCAACGAATGAAGAAAAACTAAAGGGTTGTGATCAGTAAAAACCACAAGAGGTCCCTCAGACGAACCCACATACACCTCAAAATGTTGCAAAGCCCAGATCAGAGCAAGCGCCTCCTTTTCTATCACAGAGTAATTAAGTTGATAAGGATTGAACTTTTTAGAAAAGAATCCAACTGGATGATCAATTCCATCCTCATAAGTCTGTAACAGAACGGCACCAGCACCCACATTGCTGGCATCCACTTGCAACCGAAATGCTTGGTCAAACTTTGGCGCTTTCAAAACAGGATCCTCTGTAAGAAGCAATTTTACCTTTTCAAAGGCTTGCTGACAACCAGACGTCCAACAAAAGTCTACTCCTCCCCGCAATAAATTTGTCAGGGGAGCCACTACCGTAGAAAAATTCCTGCAAAAACAACGATAAAACCCTACCATTCCAAGAAATCGCATAAGTTCTTTCTTGGTGACAGGTGTTGGGTAGTTATCAATCGTTTCTACTTTCGCGCGGACAGGGCGCACTTGGCCTTGCCCCACCACTTTCCCCAAGTAGACTACTGTGGCCTTGGCGAACTCACATTTTAGCAAATTAACGGTCAAATTCGCCTTCACAAATCGATCAAATAGTGCTCTAATTTGAACAATATGTTCTTCCCAAGTTCGACTATACACAACGACGTCATCTAAGTACACAGCGCAACCCTTTAAACCACAAATAATTCGATTCATTAAATGCTGGAAAGTTGCAGGAGCATTACGCAACCCAAAACTCATAACGTTGTACGAGAATAATCCAGACGGTATAATAAAAGCAGAAATTTCTTGAGCTCTTTCAGTTAAAGGCACTTGCCAGTAACCTTTTAGTAAATCAAACTTACTAACAAATTTAGAGTTTCCCACTTGATCAATGCAGTCCTCAATTCGAGGCAAAGGAAATGAATCGGGTTTTGTTACAGCATTTACCTTTCGGTAATCAGTACAAAATCTGAACGATCCATCAGATTTACTCACTAACAATGATGGAGAAGCCCAGCTAGAAAAAGAGGGTTTAGCGATACCATTTTCCAACATATAATCAACTTCATTTTCTAATTGTTGTTTTTTATTCGCAGATACTCGATAATAGCGTTGATGAATTGGAGCCGAATCTCCCACATCAATATCGTGTTCAATAAGACTTGTACGAGATGGAGTATCGGGAAACAGTGTAATATATTCAAAAATCAAATTAATCACATCGGTACGCTGCACCTCTATTAAATGACTAAATCGATTGTGTAAAGAGCTTAACACTTCTGAATTATGTAAACGACCCTGAAGGACACAATCTCCAGGATCAATCTCATCCTGATCCCCGCCTAACAGAATTGAAGTGGTTGACAATTCAGCATCACCACAAGCAAAAGAATCTGTAACCAGAACAGGTTTAATGCCAGAATCAGGTATAACAACGTTGTCTTGATTTACTTTAGCGTCAACAAAATCTTCAGAACCATAGAAAGGCTTTAGCAAATTTACATGACACAACCTCGTCTTCTTTTTTTGAACTGGCGTATTAATCAAATAGTTAAGATCAGAAATTTGACGAGCCACAGTATATGGACCTACAAACGAGCCCCCACATTTGTCACGACCGGCTCGAGGACGTGGCAAATGAAATGGAGGAGATAGTGATTGGTTTGCAGAAATAAAGATTTATTAACATAAATAGAAAAGTATAAGCAAGAAAACATGATCATCTGTAATGTCTGTTAGGTGCATGAATGTAAGGGTATCAATCACAGAAAACAAAATACTAAATCAAATAACAAAACCAGTTTAACCCTAAAACAAAACCAAGCCAACTCAAAATAACGCGGAGAAAGACCTCTCCCTCAACACTAGCCAGCATAAGCTTTTATAGAGGGATGAACAGGTGGACATCATTCCCTTGATGAGTCTCCCAGCCACACCCACCAACCGACCGTAGCAGGGAAGAGTAGAGACTCGTCACAGTGCCCACAATGTTTCTGGGAGTTTAAAATGAATGTTGCAATGGATAACAAATGCTCCCATTACCTTTCAACAGCTCATGGAGCGCTGTATCTCTGTGATCTGATCCGAAAAGACATCGACTAGTGCAGGTCCTTACCCATCTGAAGGAATATGGCTTGAGACTCTCGCCTGAAAATGTTTCATTTTTTCAGACATCAGTGCGATATTTGGGACATATTGTTTCTCAACAGGGTGTGGAAACTGCCCCAGCGAAAATTGAGACCTTTAAAACCTGGCCAAGGCCACATACTCTCAAGGAACTGAAATCGTTCTTGGGATTTGCCGGGTATTATTGGAGGTTCATTCAGGACTTTTTAAAATAGTCAAGCCACTCAACAACCTTACGGCTGGATACTCCCCAATTCGGAAAAGAAGGAGATGTAAAGACGCAAACCGTCATTACTATGATCCAAAAGAAAAGCTGTGAGAGATGGGATGCTTGTGAGACAATCGTGGATAAATTAACAACTGCTCCAGTTTTGGGATATGCTGATCCTAGATTGCCCTATATATTACATACTAACGCCAGCACTACAGGCTAAGGTGCCGCATTCTATGAGGAGCAGGAAGGGCAGTTGAGAGTTCTTGCTTATGCTAGTCGAGGATTAACTAAGAGTGAAGCCAGATATCCTGCCCATAAACTTCTGGCCCTCAAGTGGGCGGTTACCACCAAGTACAGCAACTATTTGTACAGGGATGAATTTACTGCTGTAACTGACAGTAAATCCTTAGCTTACATCCTGACTTCTACCAAATTGAACTCCACTAGTTATAGATGGCTGTCTGGGTTATCAGTGTATAACTTCAAAATCCAAAACCAGGATGCCGATGGGTTGGTCCAGGTGTCCAAACGGTCAGCTGTTGATTGATGTGGAGTCTAAAAAAGAACAGGAGAGAATTAAACAGTTCACTTTGAATCATTTAGCTGAAACTGGCAAAGTTCTGTCTGTGATCCTGCCGGAAGCAGTGAAGGCTGTGTGTAAGAAACATCAGTTTAGCCAATCACATGATGGGTATCGTTCTGTTATGATGACATTAGCAGAGTCCTTGACAATGGATGCAGGTGCAGTACCTCAAGGATTCCAACAAGAATATGACCATAGTTTACCTGTGATCTTTCACCTCTCAGGGGAAGATTTAGCAGACCGGCAACGAGCAGATCCTGAGTTGGAAGAGGTCCTGGAATACCTGGAGTCTGGAGAAAAAAACCTTGGTAGGAAGAACCAATCGCCTAAATGACTATGTGGATGAGTGTGGAATAAATATGTGGATTCAGTGCAAGAAGCCAGGGCGGCGCCGGTACTGCAAGGGGGCCAGGGTGGCGCTGACAGTTCAGGGGGCCAAGGAGACACGGCCTCTACCTACTGCCCCCCCCCCCCCCAAAAAAAAAACAAATTATTGGGTGGAGGCTCTGGTGTGGCGGCGGTCATCTTGGCCGAGGGCTTACGTGTTGTAGCTGATGTGTGCTGCCCACAAAATAGATGTTTAACAAAAAAAAGAAAAGAATAACAAATAAAATCACACAGAATAGATGTGGCCACTACGATCAGCGCTGCATCTTCCAGAGCTGACTCAGGCACGGCGGCCATCTTTTCTGAAGACACAGGCACAGCAGGCATGATGTGAACAGTGTCTGGCTGGGCAGGCTTCACATGAACAACCTCTGGCTGGGCAGGCTTGATGTGAAGAAGCTCGGGCTCAGCAGGCCTGACGTTAAGAAGCTCAGGCTCGGCAGGCATGACGTGAAGAAGCTCAGGCTCGGCAGGACTATTTTAGGCCCTTTACTTTTTAGTTTATAAATGATCTTCCAGACAGTTGCAAAAGGGTTAAGTTCCAAATGTATGCAGATGACATGCAGATGTATTGCAGCTGAGATGCTTTCAAAAGAACTGGATGGTGTATCACAGTGGCTCCAAAATAATCATCTGACCCTGAACTATGATAAGACTTTTGTGCTTTTCAATAAAAAGAAAGATCAATGAAAATTTTAGAATAAAGATTGATGAGAAGGAGATAGATGAGGTACATGAATTTAAATTTCTAGGGGTTACTTTAGATTCTCATCTTAAGTTTGATAGTCATGTAAAGAGACTGTGCAGAACTGTCAAGACAAATTTAAACTGCTTCCGATTAATAAGACAATATATACCCATTAAGGCAGCACAGCAGTTTATGCATTCTATGATATTTTCTCATCTATCGTATTGCATTACTGTTTGGGGTCAGGCCAATCAAACAACAATTACACCCGTTAGGTCATTATATAAACAGGCATTAAAAGTAATGGACCAGAAACCTGTAAGATGGCACCATTGCCTCATTCTAAGGAAGCATAATGTTTTGAGTTTTGACAGTTTTGTAAATTATTCATTTCTAAAACTACTTTTTAAGTGTGTGAACAACCTTGCACCAGAAATATTCTGTCAACTAGCAGTGAAACAAAAGAGCGGAATAAGAACTAGAGGCACAATAAGTGGAAACTGTATAGCCGCAAAATGTAGAACATTTGGTCAGACATCATTTTCAGTAAGAGGCATAAAATTGTGGAACGCCTTACCATCAGAAATTAAAACATTGACAGAACTCAAGGTTTTTAATTCACATTTAAAGCAATGGCTGAAACTGAAACAATTCTGTGAACACTGACTGTACAGGATACAACACAATGCATACAAACATAAAGTTGCATATGTTAGCATGCACAGACATATGCATACTTTTGTGTTTTTGTATTGTTAAATGTGTCTAGACTCTGTTTTATAGTGTTCCCTTTTGAAAGCTACAGTCGATGCTGCGCTGCTCAGCGCATTGGGAACGTCTTTAAACGTGACCAGCTGTGAATATAGTGTCTAAACACGTCAATAGAATTGACCCGGAGGTAATATAGACTCGGTCGGTGACGTCATCGACGCGCAATTGATTCCACTCAGAGAGTCTGGCAGCGTGGAAACTTCTGCCAGGCTTTTCTGCATGGGTATTAAGTAGGCCTACAGTACAAATAGGATACAGAATTCAATTTATTAATCGTCCTCCGCGTTTCAACGGCGTGGTATCCACTTCCATGAGACCGGAAATGGCATATGTACTGTCACAAGAGCTACAATCTCTGCTGAGCAAAGAGGCCATAGAACATGTTCCTCTTCCAGAGAGAGAGTCAGGCTATTACAGCAGATACTTCCTGGTCCCCAAGAAGGATGGGGGGTTGCGTCCAATCTTCGAGGCTTAAAACTTACAGTTCAAGCGCTCAAGTTCAAGATGTTAACTGCCTGCCTGCCTATTGCTCTTGCCTATGAGGCGCGCGGCCAAGCTTCGCCAACGGGTCTAAGGGCTCACTCCACCAGAGGGGTCGCCTCGTCTGCTGCCTTGGCAAGAGGTGCCCCCTTGCAGTTTGTTTGTGATGCGGCAGGCTGGTCCTCTCTGCACACATTCATAAGATTTTATAGTTTGGATGTTCATGCCACTCCGGGCTTATACGTCCTTGAGTCGACATCGCAGACTAATGTCTAGGGCTTTCTTGCGTTCTTGTGAGCACACCTACACAACCGTAAGGAGTCCAGACACCTTCAAGCACGGCGGCGTGGGCATTCTCGTTCCCAATGCGCTAAGCAGTGCAGCATCGACTGTAGCTTTCGAAAGGGAACGTTTCCGGTTATTTGACTGTAACCTTGTTCCCTGAGAAAGCTGAACGAGATGCTGCTCTGCATTGCCGTGCTGATGATGTCCCAGGACTGCTCTTCAAACAAAATATCTGACGATGCACCTGTGGCTCATCTATTTATAGCCTCGTGCACGCCGATGACGTCACCGACCGAGTCTATATTACCTCCGGGTCAATTCTATTGACATGTTTACACACTATATTCACAGCTGGTCACGTTTAAAGACGTTCCCAATGCGCTAAGCTGCGCAGCATCTCGTTCCGCTTTCTCAGGGAACAAGGTTACAGTCAAGTAAGCGGAAACGATTTCTACATCCATTTAAGCCCATATCTTATTTCATGTATGGGATGTATTTATTGTATTTATTTTAATAGTTATACATTTTTAATTCAATACTCTGTAATTTCTGTTTTAATTTTACAAGCCTGACCAGGGACAGGGGTTGCAAATTAGTCATGGCTATAAACCTGTATGCATGGCATCTACTTTGTATTCTTTATAAAGCAATGTTCTATGCATTTGTCCCTGTCAAATAAACATTAAATAAATAAATAAAAGACTAACATGAAGAAGCTCAGGCTCAGCAGCAACCATGACAGGATGAGGCTCTGGCGTGACTGCGCTAGCGAGCGGTGTGAGCACTGGAGTTGCCAACATTAGAGTGGACATGACGTGAAGTGGCTCCCGAGTGTTCCCGAGTCTGAGTCCTGAGTCTGAGTCTGCGTTTGTATTTGTGAAGTTTTGAGTTTATTTAATAAAAGATTGCTGCACATGGATCCTGCCTCCTCCTCTGCTTCAACCAAAACGTAACACTAACATTAGCGTAGATGCCATTCTTCTTATGATGTAACGAGTACATCAGGTGTTATAGGAAGTGTCCCCGGTTCCGGGTGACCTAATTAATGCAGCCTAATAATTATTTAACTGATTTGAATAATAGAAATGTTTAATGTTCTATATGAATGCCAGGTAAAAGAGATGCGTTTTTAGTCTAGATTTAAACTGACAGAGTGTGTCTGCGTCCTGGACAGTGTTAGGAAGACTGTTCCGGAGTTTAGGTGCTAAATAGGAAAATGATCTACCACCTGCAGTTGATTTTGATATTCAAGGTATTATCAACTGGCCAGAATTTTGCGATCGCAGTAGAAGTGAAGGACTATAATGCGATAAGAGTTCGCTCAAAGTACTGGGAAGCTAAACCATTTAGTGCTTTGTAAGTAGTCAGCAAAAATTTTAAATTTATATGATGTTTAATAGGGAGCCAATGCAGTGTTGACAGAACG
The DNA here is from genome assembly GCF_964197995.2 of Scardinius erythrophthalmus. Lineage (NCBI taxonomy): Eukaryota > Metazoa > Chordata > Actinopteri > Cypriniformes > Leuciscidae > Scardinius > Scardinius erythrophthalmus. The sequence goes on along the minus strand of NC_138227.1, from coordinate 38,851,126 downwards.
TGGCTAATACGGTCATACTTTCTGGTTCTAGTGAGAACTCTAGCTGTTGCGTTTTGGACCAACTGGACTTTGTTTATTAAGCATGCAGGGTAACCACCCAATAGAGCATTATAATAATCTAGCCTTGAGGTCATGAACACATGAACTAACTGTTCCACATTTTTCATTGAAATCATATGCCGTAATTTAGATATATTTTTAAGATGGAAGAATGTGATTTTACAGATGCTGGAAACGTGGCTTTCAAATGAAAGATTGGTATCAATGAGCACACCCAGGTTCCTAACTGACAACAAAGACTTGACAGAGCAGCCATCAATTGTTAGACAGTATTCTGGGTTAATACATGCAGAGGTTTTTGGCCCAATAATTACAAACTCTGTTTTTTCAGAATTAAGTAGTAGGAAATTTCTAATCATCCAAATTTTTATATCAGCTATGCATTCCGTTAATTTTGTGAATTGGTCAAGTCAAGTCAACTTTATTTATATAGCGCTTTTCACAATACAGATTGTATCAAAGCAGCTTCACAGTGTTAAATAAAATAGTACATCAGTGTTTGTTTCTAGTGTAAAACGTCCACGTTTGGTAATGCTGATCAATAGTATTGTTGATTGATTAATTAAATTAAGTATCCCCAACTGAGCAAGCCAAAGGCAACAGTGGCAAGGAACCGAAAAACTCCATCAGGTGACCTAATGGAGAAAAAAAAACCTTGGGAGAACCCAGGCTCAGTCGGGGGCCAGTTCTCCTCTGGCGTTTATGAACTAGAGACCGGATTTAACTGTAAGATTAAAAATATTATATAAATGCCTGGCTGAAGAGATGCGTCTTTAATCTAGTTTTAAACTGGGAGAGCGAGTCTGAGCAACGAACAGTATCAGGAAGGCTATTCCAGAGTTTTGGAGCTAAATGTGAAAATGATCTCCCTCCTTTGGTTGATCTGGATACCCTAGGTATGACCAAAAGCCTCGAATTTAGTGATCTTAAAGAGCGCGATGGATTATAGGGCGATAGAAGATCCGTTAAATAAACTGGAGCTAAGGCGTTTAGTCAAGTCAAGTCAAATTGGTACGTTTCGTCGGGGCACGAAGAAATATAGAGCTGAGTATCATCAGCATAAAGGCCCTTTCACACCGGATGCGTAACGAAAAAGCGAAACGAAAAAGCGAATAGTTCATGTGCGAATAGTTCGCATCAAAACCATTCACATCAGCCGCGACGCGAATTTGCGACGTCTGTGACGTTCAGAGAGCTTCAACATTCCAAAACTTTCCCGCGAATCGCGCCGACAGCTAAGAAAACATGCACACTTCATCATCATCATCATCATCCAGTCATAGTCATAGCAGTGAAGACGAGTTCAGAGTTTAAATTTTCATTTTATTTAAAAGACAGAAAAGAAGGTTTTGGATGCACCCAATCTTACAGAACAGAGAGTCTGAAGGGGAGTATGCTTATGTGCACAGTTTTTTTGCGTCTTCAACTAAACACAGTGCGTTTTGTAATGTAACTACACATTACATGTAGGCTAACACACGAAGTAAGTAAGTTAAAAACCATTCGACTAGAAACTGTAGATATCACACAAAGAATAGTATAGTACTAAAAGCAGCCCTAAATAGTCTCACTACATTTTGTTACGTGTTCAAAGCAAACACGGTCTCTGTCTCTATATCTTTGACGATAATAATGTTAGCTTTCTATCCAAAATGTAGTTTGGCCTGCTAGCCTACACAGCACAGGACTATACAACGACTAAAACTATCACACAACATACTCACAGTCAAGATAACCGAGTTGGTTGGCAATGCTACGCCACACATTGTCTTTCAAATCGTTGTCCTTGTAGTGTGTGATTGGCTGAAGCCTATTCTGTCGCCGCAAAAGTAAAAAAAAAATCGACACTGAAGCGGAAAAAATAAAAGTCGTTTTTTCGCCGCAGCACATTCGCGTTTGGTGTGAAAGCACTCATTACACAAACAGCTGATCAAAAAATAAACCCATCGCGCGAATTATTCGTGCGGCAAAATCGCGTATAGTGTGAAAGGGCCTTAACAGTGAAAACTAATTCCATGCATCCTAATGGTATCTCCCAAGGGTAGCATGTACAGGGTGAACAGCAACGGTCCTAGAACTGAGCCTTGTGGTACACCATACTGAACTTTTGATCGATATGACATCTCTTCATTTACTGCTACAAACTGATATCGGTCAGATAAGTAGTCAGATAAGTATGATTTAAACTATGCTAGTGCAATTACACTAATGCCAACATAATTTTCGAGTCTGTTCAAAAGAATGTTGTGGTTGATGGTATCAAATGCAGCACTAAGATCCAGTAACACTAATAGAGAGATACAACCACGATCAGATGATAAGAGCAAACCATTTGTGACTGTAGTGAGAGCTGTCTCAGTACCATGATATGGTCTAAATCCTGACTGGAAATTCTCACAGATACCGTTTCTTTCTAAAAAGGAACATAGTTGTGAGGATACTGCCTATTCTATTAATTTTGACAGAAAAGGTAGATTCGAGATCAGACTGTAATTGACTAATTCTCTTGGATCAAGTTGCGTTTTTTTTTTAATAAGAGGTTTAATAATTGCCTGCTTAAAAGTTTTCTAGTGACAGATTAATTAATGATATTAAAAAGAGGATCTATGACCTCTGGAAGCATCTCTTTCAATAGCTTATAGGGTCTAACATACATGTTGTTGATTTAGATGATTTAACGAGTTTAGACAATTCTTCCTCTCCTATAGCAATGAATGAATTACATTTTTCCTCAAGGAGACTACAATGCACTGTCTGATGTGATACTGTAGTAGACGGTTGCATAGTTAGAATTTTCTCTCTAATATTATCAATCTTGTAAGTAAAGAAGTTCATAAAGTCATTACTGCTGTGCTGCTTGGAAATTATTTTTCGTTAATTTAGCCACTGTTTCGAATAAATACCTAGGGTTGTGTTTGTTTTCTTCTAAAAGTGTTGAAAAATAAGCAGATATAGCAGTTTTTAAGGCCTTTCTGTACGCAATCATGCTCTCTCTCCACGAAATGCGAAAAATGTATATTTTCTGTTTTCTTCCAGCTATGCTCAATTTTCTGGCTGCTCTCATTAGGGCCCAAGTGTGCTCATTGTACCACGGCGTTGGACTATTTCCTTTAATCTTCTTTAAGCGCAATGGAGCAACTGTGTCTAAAGTGCTGGAAAACTGAGAGTCAATCATTTCTGTTGCAACATCAAGTTCTTCTAAGCTATCTGGAATGCTGACAAGATGAACCTGATCAGGATAAGCAATCTTTAGTGGCAGAAGTGATAGTTCTACCATATTTATAACGCAGAGTCAGCTTTGGCTAAATTAAGTATTATGAGATTAAATAATGATATGAGATGTCATCGCTCTGCTGCAGAATTTCAACGGCATCAACATTGATTCCATGTGACAATATTAGATCTAAAGTATGATTACGACAATGAGTTGGTCCTGACATGTGTTGTCTAACTAGTTTGTGTCTCTAGTTCTGAAATCTTCTCCGTTAGTCTGACTATCTCCCTGCATTTATCACATGTAAAGAGCCCTTGGCGCTGTCAGAGAAGGCTCATGTGACATATACATGTGACATGAAGTGCAAGTGACAATAATAGGAGAAGACATGACTCGCCGTGTTTGTTGATTGATCCTACTCACCACAGTTGTTTGATGGACTCGAAAAGGCGCGAATGCGCGCGAAAAAAAGACCGCAAACACGGATGCCAGATTAACAGGCTAGAGGAAGGCCTGCGCGTTTTGCGAGCGATAGTGACTTAGATTAAAGCTAGCGAAGTCAGATCAATGTGACAGACAAAATTATATAATATCAGATATCTGGTTGATGAGTAGGCCTATGATATATTTAGCGATATAAACAACAAGGAATGATAGTACATAGAGATTCAAAACGGAAAGCTATACGGAGCTTACAAATGCAAACCACATGGCAGCAAGGCAGACCGGGATGTATGTATGTATATTCAAGATATTCAAGTTCTGTGATTAATTTACTTTCATGAGTTAAAAGCTTTATTTTATGTTTTTACAATGAAGAAATTGATGATTATTTTGTGACCTTGTCTGTTCAAGGTCAGTTATTTTTTTTTTTCTGTCCCTTTCCAAGTTTTATTGATGCCCTTTGCCTGATGTTACGATGTTCTGGTGCCTGTAGTCTTGATTTGTCCTGGCCTTCCAGTGATTCTGAGGAGGGTTTGGACTTACAAGCCCCCTTGAGTCTGTTCTCGGATTTTCTGTTTGAGGAAACTCATTCTGAACTCTGCGAATGGTTGGAAGTTGAATAACTGGGTTTTCTTTTTCTTTTTTTATGGGATGGGAAAAAATTCCTCATCCTCAGATAAAGGACACGTAATTATTTTGCTAGACTATTCAAAGAACTGTGTTTTTCTTGAAAGACTGATCAATTTGAATTTTGATTGAATTTCATGATTGCTTACCAAAGACACAAGTGTGTATATCTAACCTCAATATAGTTAACTGAACACTGCTGCAATGTAGTGAGTTGAACTTACCTTGTTGAAACCCAAATAAAAAAAGGGTTGAGACCTAAAGAAACAAAAGAAACAACTGCTAGATTTAAGAAATTACATTCTTGTTGGTAAAAATAGATTTTATTTTATTTTTATTTTGTCAGTTAAATTATCAATTAATGTAACACCTGTTGAGTGTTATATTACAAATACACGTTGTGTGTTCAAACTAATTTTCTTTGAGTCTGTTTACTGTTGTTGTGGCATCTTTCTCTGCAGCGAATCTATTCTTCTGAGACGCTGGTCCACAGATTGGCATTATAACATTTAGGCAAGTTACTGACCAAATATTATGCACTACAAAACATTTAATGATATTTTGGAATTTTTGGAATATATTAAACTCATGGATCAAATAAAAATGAATGTGAACTGCAAGTCAACCTATTGAACCATTTACATAGATTTTAACCTGAGTCCTAAAAGGATTTCTTATCCTGTGCCTCCCTCTGGTGGTCAACATTAGTATTTTAGCCTTCATCTCTGTCATTACCATTGTTATAAATGGATGATAGATGGCTTTTAGAAATTGCTGTAAGCAATTGCCCTAGCATCAGAAATTCAGGAAAGTTGGCATTTTTTCAAGATCTGTGAAGTTTGGACATTGAGTTCATAAGAAGTAGGCCATTTAGTAATTATGGGTAACACCCACAAAAAATGCCATCCTATATCTCCACAACAATTAAATAAATCCCCAAAAAAATGTAAACTTTTTCTCAGGGGCATCTTGGGATATGAATTACTAGTCAGCCTAGGTCGAGTTAAGATTAGGATTTTTCAAAATGTTGGTGAAGTTTTCATTTGGAAATGTATACACATATGACCAAATGATTCAGTGTTACTGAAAGAAACAAAAGAGAGATGAATTTTGATTTTAACCATTTTAGTTTCAGGGTTATTACAAAAATGGTGTTTAGGTGTAAATTAATCACTTAACTGCTAATCATTTAAACCACTGGGAGGCCACCGACAGTTGTCATTGACAGTATTTTTCCACAATTAAGTTTTAATAGTATTTTCTTGCCATGACCTTGGGGGCGGGAACATTACTAGGGGGCTAGCGCACTTACTAGACCGTCTCATTCTATCGTTCAATGCTGAGGAGGATTCTAGCCTACAAGTCTCAGAAGGACTGGGCTAAGATGGATACAGCCTCAGGATGCAGCCTTCCGTTTGAGAAGCACCCCCCATCAAATGCGGAAGTGAAAACACAGGGAGGCAGCGCTGGTAGCTACTAATATGCGCACTATATCACATAATTCAGTGGGGAAATGAATAATGATAATTAATCAAATCATAACATCGCCGTAGATGTTAGCCCTAGAGATCGCATCCACTACCACATTGTCTTTACCACGGATGTGCTGGAGGTTAAAGTTGTATTCCTGGGCAATTAGGGCCCAGGCATCAAATATTGGTTAGAGTCAGTCAGACATGTAAGAGAGAAAGATCAGGGGTTCTGGTGAGTGTAAATATCAATAGGCATAAAGTTGCAGATAGGTTGGCAGGACCACTCCAGCACTGGCATTTACCTGAAGCTTGAAAGGCAAAGTGAATGGACCTTAAAACATTGGTGAAAGGTCAGTAAGAGAGAAATTCAAGCGTAGCAGCAACTTTAGCCTCAACTGGCTTAACACAAACCTGGCCAACTCGTCTCCCAGGTGCGTTACCATAGCCTTACTTACCTCACACATGGCAAGATTCAAGGTAAGGGAGGCTCTAGCCAAGCGACTGAATACTAACTTCATGACCTTTTCATGGTCCCAGGTTTTTGAATAGATGACAAGTATGCATCGCAATTCAGCACTCCTGTCAAGATGATTTAATTAAATAAGTATATAGTCTGTTTGCCCTGCATGTTTCAAAGCAAAGTGCACACTTTGCTCACACGATCAGCTCGTGATCCAATGTTTTCCTTGTTTCAGAATGGCTCAGTCCACAGTGAATGAATGCAGAGAAGTTGAGTTTAGAAGAATGAGTTTAGTTAAAGGGTGCTCCGATCAGGATTTTTGGGGCCGATTACGAGCAGTATTGGCCAATACCGATCACCGATACCAATCACTGAAATAAATATTAGGCCAACTATTCTTAACAACAGCAATGTACAGTATTTTGAAGTATTAGAAAATGAAGAGATGAGAAAGTATCATGAATTGACAATTCATTATTTATTGTCAAGCAATATGTGCAACATATACCATTCCCTCTCTTGAAATAAATTATTTAAGTTTACTGATTATAACTGAATTCAACCAACCTGAAAAACAAGGTTTAACTGAAGCATAACTGTCAGTAGATAAAACCTGATTAGGCATAGGTAAAATTACTTGTTTGATATAATCTTTTTTTGCTTTATATGACTTTTCCACCTTGATGTAAATACACTCAAAAAATAATTCCTAACATTTATTTAATGAGAAAACATTTCTGTACACAGCTTATTTTTATTTTATTTTCAAATTTAAGCAAATTAGTTAAACTAGCATTGTTTTTTATCATTACATGCATAATGCACAGGCGTAATGCACATCCTAAGCACGGGCGCTTACTCTTCAGCACAAAGGTAAATACAAAATTCAGTAACAGAAACAACTCTAAGTTTCCAACATAACTGAACATTAACATAAACTACCAACATATTTCCCTTCACTGAAAAACACATAAAATAACACTTAATATCTAAATTTACTCCCCTAATTCAGTCCCTTGCAAAGCATGCTGGGAACAACAGATTCACTGCCCAGGGCTGCATTTAGCATCGTAAACCTAAGTAGATTGTAGATTGGCAGCAATTGTTCTACGATCAATTTAGGCTTACGGTGCTTTAGGGAAACGTAGCCCTTGGCAGTGGATCTGTAGTTTCTAGCATGCTTTGACACAAATATTTATTTTGATCTTAATGCAGCATCAATCCATATGTAAATAGCCTACTGTACGTAAGGGGGGGGGGGGATATTTTGATGAATACAGTTTGCCTTTTTTAGCACTATTTTAAACTTTTCTTGGGTTGATTTCAATATTCCCTTGCATTCATTAAAGGGATACTTCACCGTTTTTTCATATTAAACTATGTTATTCCCTTAACTAAGACGAGTTGATACATACCTCTCTCGCTCAGTGCGTGCAATCATTCGCTCTGGCGCGCGGCGACACTTTGATAGCACTTAGCTTAGCCCAGTTCATTCATTAGGGTCCAAACAGAGATGAAGTTAGAAGCGACCAAACACCTCCACGTTTTCCCTGTTTAAACACAGTTACACGAGTAGTTACACGACCAAGTATGGTGACACAAAATAAAAAGTGGTGCTTATATATGTAACTATAATGTATGGCGGAATAGCACTTGGGAGCACTTCGACTCGGCGCAGTAAAAAGTCACGTTGGTTCTAATGACAGAAGTGAGAGGGAGAGGGGCATAGACAGTATATAAACTGGACACAGCGACCCCATAGGTTTCAACGGAGAAAAGTGAAGCAAATTAGAAGCACTCACTTCCTGATGGCTGAGCGTACTGCGCAGACTCAAACTGAGCTTGACGACGTGGATGTGACGTGAGCAGCCTGTCTGAGAGTTGTAAGTCTTCTAGTAGCTGTGCCAAGCGAAATCTGAATCATTCCCTTACGAATCTTGCAGAAACGGAGAGCGTGAGTAGGAGCTGTCCATGAGCTAGGAGCAGGAGCAACTTTATGACTCTCTATGGGCTTCTCCCTGGACTTTATCGGACTTTATGCCTCCACGTCCCCCGACTGACTGCGAGCTTCTCCTCCTGTCTATACGGTAATTTCCAGAGAGTCGCGTGGTTATGACGCAATCGTTAGCCTACTTTTACAAAAACTGTTTCTACAGGGCCATAACGTAAGATACAAGGTAATGGAGCCTTTTATACATTGTCATGTTTCTTTAGAAATAAACAATGGACAAATGGAGTCTTTAAATGCCTCAGATGTAAAGTTATTTGCTGTCAAAGTGACGCCAAAATGAATGGGAGTCAATGGAATGCTAACAGCAGGTGATGGCTTGTTAGCCAATGGCGGCTCCCTGGGGTGGTACGAATCCAAGCGCTGGATTGACCCCCTGGAGAGGGGGAGAGGACTTTTCAGGAGTGACTTTTTACTGCACTTTTACTGAGTCGAAGTGCTCCCGAGTCCCAAGTGCTATCCCGCCATATATTATAGTTATCCTTTTTACCCGCTTAGAAAAGCGCCACGTTTTATTTTCACCATACTTGGTCGTGTAACTACTCGTGTAACTGTATTTAAATAAGGAAAACGTGGAGGTGTTTGGTCGCTTCTAACTTCATCTCTGTTTGGACCCTAATGAATAAACTGAGCTAAGCTATACTATCAAAGTGTCGCCGCACGCCAGAGCGATTGAGTGCACGAACTGAGCGAGAGAGGTACAGTATGTATCAACTCGTCTTAGTTAAGGGAATAACATAGTTTAATATGAAAAATCGGTGAAGTATCCCTTTAATATTTACTATTGTGTGCTTATACGGGTATCATTGAAATATATTAGGATGTAAGTTTTTAGCTCTTTTAAATTTCACATTTAAAAAATCTAGAATTTGATCGTCTAAATATTTAATCAAATGCAAAACCTAAAAATAAGTAAACAGTTACGAGCAACTAGACAAGTAGATACATTATATTATATTTATATATATATATATATATATATATATATATATATATATATATATATATATATGTGTGTGTGTGTGTGTGTGTGTGTGTGTGTGTGTGTGTGTGTGTGTGTGTGTGTATATTTATTAAAGAGCCATACAGGCTCCTAGTGGGCAAACAATGACATTACAATTGAAAATTATAATTTTTCCGACCACAAATTGACTCTTTGCATTGGAATTTAAGATCCTTTTTTCAATTTTAACCTTAAATATTACACAATATAAATATTTGGGGGAAATAATATTTTAAGTGGTCATTAATGGACCATAATTATTGCACAAAGATCTCCTCAAAATATTTAATAAATATTATTGAACTAAAATATAGAACTTTTATTTAATTAATAAAAATAGTTAAGGTGTATGGTCACATTTGATCACCAAGGAGTAAGTTAGGAATACTTGTGGGTTAAATACAAAAACAACATTAACATTAATGTTAACATTAATGTTACCTCTCCATCACTCTCCTGAATAAAATTATATTGTAAATGTTGTCTATGTAATAATCAATGCACAGATTAATGTTTACCAAAAATTGCTGCAAATACCTGTATAGTAAAGCTGTTGTCAATCCTGCTTAAAGCCATTCAAATGTATTGACAGCTCTGCTTTGTTTGGAACTATTGAGAGCTTTATGCTTTACCAAGTATTGAGGTCTCTGTATTCAGATGTATTTTTTATATATATGGTATTTACATGTTATTTATTGTACTATTTACTTCGTTGTTGGTAACCCTTCCTTTTACAGTCCCCTAATTACTAGGTATTTACCTGGTAAATATATGGTAAGTTATAGTTGGTTATTGGTAATTACCACAGGTAACAAGTATGTAAATGCAGAGAAACTACAAACTAATTACTAGGTATTTACCTGGTAAATATATGGTAAGTTTTAGTTGGTTATTGGTAACTACCACAGGTAACAAGTATGTAAATGCAGAGAAACTACTAAGTATTTACCTGGTAAGCAAATGGTAAATTATAGTATTTTAGTGTGTAATTACTTAAGGTGATTAGTATGCAATTACAGAGAAACTACCAGGGAAAAAAACACCACTGTTAAATATCAACTCAACAAAGTACTGTGTACTTGTTACCTGTTTAGGTTGGTAATAACTCCGATTTAATTGTGTACTGCCTCAGAATGTAGGCAGACTATTTTTAGAAACACCTCCAGTATTACCCATCAATTCAAGTTAGGTTTGTAGTTATCCTAGGGTTATGTTGGTAACAGTCCATGTTTATTTATTACTATCTTGAAATTAAGACGTAGTTTCCAATAAATTACCTTGTCTTATAAATTACCTTGTTGTTCATTGCTACACCTATTTATAGAGGGTTTATCAAATAATTTACCTTACACTTACCTGGTAACTACCCCGCAGGAACAGTTTTCCCTAATGTCATGGCAGATCTTAAATACTGGGTATGTCCTTGCAGATGTTTTTACAATTTACTCAGTAAGTAAAGTGCAACTGTACTGTAAAATGAAGCCTTGTTTATTTCCATGGTATTACCGGAATTGTACCATATAACTTGATCATTCCCTTTTCCATATAGTCACAATTTTTTACCTCATACAGAACCAGTCAAAAGTTTGGAAACATTACTATTTTTAATGTTTTTGAAAGAAGTCTCTTATGCTCATCAAGCCTGCAGTGAAAAAAAAAAACAAAAAAAAAACAGTAATATTATGAAATATTATTACAATTTAATAAATAAACTGTGTTTTTTTACCTGGTAGTTTCTCTGTAATTGCATACTAATTACCTTAAGTAATTACACACTAAAATACTATAATTTACCATATGCTTACCAGGTAAATACTTAGTAGTTAGTTTGTAGTTTCTCTGCATTTACATACTTGTTACCTGTGGTAATTACCAATAACCAACTATAACTTACCATATATTTACCAGGTAAATACCTAGTAATTAGGGGACTGTAAAAGGAAGGGTTACCATGAAGGGAATTGTTTTTCAAACGAGTCATAAGCCGTTTCGTTGTGACGTCAAGATGAAACATTAGCATATTGCCCGCCCACTTATTGCGCACACACCAGGGAAAACTTGAACCCCCTCAAACCGCCAGCTGATTCCTGTGGATGCTGGATAGCATCATGTCGAGAAGATGCTGTGCTCTACAATGTGAAGGTTAAGCCAGTTTTTTACTCAAGTTGATATCTCTTAACGACTACGCCACCTTGGGAATTTCACCCAAGGAATCTAAAGCGCCTTCTAAAGGTACGCACAGGTTCTAATCACCAGTTGAGTCAGAGACAAACATAATCGTACAAAAATATTTTATTGACAGTTAGAAGAGGCATAGACAATTTAAAAGAGGCATTGACAGACAGCCACACTCATCTCATTTGGGAAGTTCAATTATTACTGGCAAAGGAACTTACTTACCAACAGGGGCAGTCGCAGATAGAATATCACCATTAAATAATGAAAATCCCTCAAATCACAGTGCACACACACCGACTAATGTCAGTGAAGAGCATGACACACAGTGAAGGATGCCACCACCCAAAGAAGGTCACTCGTCTGCCCCCGGGTGCCCAGATCCTGCCAACAACAAGAGAGAAATGGACATTAAGATAAAGTAGAGATATGCAAAAGTAAAACAATAATTTGACAATACAAAATCTAAATTAACTGTAGTTCTAGGCAGGAACCAACTACTCGGTCCCACCCGGGTCTGTAAGTAAGCTTTATTTATATAGCACCTTTCACAGACAGAAAGCCACAAAGTGCTTCACAACAGAAATTTACATCATAATATACACATAATATAAAAAGGCCAAGACAATACAAGATCATATCAACCCAAAAGTAGCTAATTAGAAGCCTGAACAAATAGATTAGTCTTTAGTTTGCACTTGAAGGTATCAACAGAGTCAATAGAGCACAAAGAGGGCGGAAGATCATTCCAAAGCTAGTTCTAGGAAGGAACCAACTACTCGGTCCCACCCGGGTCTGTAAGTAAGCTTTATTTATATAGCACCTTTCACAGACAGAAAGCCACAAAGTGCTTCACAACAGAAATTTACATCATAATATACACATAATATAAAAAGGCCAAGACAATACAAGATCATATCAACCCAAAAGTAGCTAATTAGAGGCCTGAACAAATAGATTAGTCTTTAGTTTGCACTTGAAGGTATCAACAGAGTCAATAGAGCAGAGGGCGGAAGATCATTCCAAAGCCTAGAAGCAACAGCCTGAAAGGATCGGTCACCTGTAGTACGAAAACGAGTGCGTGGAACCTTCAGCATATTCTGAAGACACAAAAGCATGAATGATAAGCTCCAAATCATTTTCGTGAGACCATATTTCTAAGTTTAGATATTTTCCTTAATTGATCCAGAAAATGACACACACCTGCGACTGGCAGCCCGTGCTCTTATACACCCATGGTCCCAGTCCATTGGCCAAACCTCAAATTACAAAATTAGGAGGGGTAGTAGCCCATCCTGCCACAAGTCGTTAAAATTCATCTTTACCATGATACCACAGTCAATGCAGGATTCACAAACCGCTTCCTCTTGAAAGATACTTCAAAATACTTTGTTTTGAGTTTTATGTTGTGTAGGTCTCCTGCTAACTGGTTAACTCACATTATTACTGTCTTACTGAAATACTGCTGCTAATCAGTTGTGGGCCACTATTACCTAAAACTGTGTCTATTAATGCAGATTGTCTGTCGTTCTCACTACTTTGAGGAAAGTACATGGAGCAAGATTTGTTTTACCAACATTTATGTTACATCAGTCATTCATGCTAGAGCTCCACTAATGTATGCACTGTTATTGACACTGTTAGTTTCCACATGTTCACTGCAATACATTAGAAACATGCTCAGTAAATAAATAAGTAACTTACAAGTAAAATGATCGGCTTGTTGATGGACATGCTTTGTTAATGCTGATGGTGAGGAATTACAGTTGCAACATCTCATAATGTACCTCAAACTGAGTAGTGTATTACTGAGAAATGTCCTGCTCGAGTCTTCCTTGCGATGGAGGTTCGGGTTGAATAACTAGTTCTTCCAGTGTTTCATCATCGGACTCGCGCTAGGATTGATATAGTAAAATCGACGTCATTGTTCGTTACTGTGTTTAGTTTACGGTGTAGGAAGCCTCAGGACAATCAGAGCTGATGTTATTATGGCAATGGGTGTTTTTGTTTTCGTCACGCGCTGTATGTGGTAAACCTTAAATTTAGAGAGATTGATTCATCTGACGAGTCGTTTGAGAATCATTGAAAATGTGGTGATGTGCAAATGTATATTATGAGAAAATGAAAATGTTTTTTTTTTTTTACCTTTGATGCATGTAAAACTGTTATAGGAGACTCCAAAACAGCATTAGAGACTTTAAAATGGCATAATAGGGGCACTTTAACTTATCCATATGTGAAATTTACTTTAAGAATATGCGTGCAAAAACTTGACAAAGGAAAATTAAGTAAATTGTACTTATTGTTTTTGGATGAGGTGAGGTTTGAGGTTTTTTGCTCCAGGGCACTGAGGCCCTTGAGCAAGGCACCTAACCACAATCGCTCCCCGGGCGCCACAGCATAATGGCTGCCCACTGCTGCAGGTGTGTCATGGTTTGCAGTGTGTATGTTCATTACTCACTACTCTGTGTGTGCACTAATTTGGATGGGTTAAATGCAGAGGACAAATTCTGAGTATGGGTTATGGTGCTTCATACATTTTGTTGTGCTTTGTTGCCTTTTTACCTTCAGTAAAGATTATTTTTGGAATTTAACAACTCACTGCTCATAACTCTTCTGTATGGGTTCATTCATTGGTTAGTTAGCTGAGTTGGAAAGTATTAAGACTGTTAACATTCTGTTGTACATGGTCTGAATACTTAGAATGATGTGATTTGATTTCTAACATTATAAGATGGGTTCAGAAGACTTACAAGTAAATGTGTATGTGTTTTTGTGTCTTTGTAGTCCTGCCTAGTAATGGATCCCTCTGGCAGGTTGTCCTGTGAAGAGCTTTTAGAGCTGCCATACTTCCTGGAGGATGGGGGAACAGGATGGGGCAGAGAAAATGATCGTCTCGGAAGACGCTATGAGAAAGGCATAAGACGCAGACCTCCTGGGGTAGGAATCTGCAGTAAAGAAAGATAATGTTGATGGGAAGAAATTAAAAATATATTCTCAAACTCAAAAAAGTAAAAAAAGTAAATAATAAAAAGTCTTTGATTCCAAATTATGAACTTGTGAAGTCTTTAGGTTTACAAGGAGAAAAATGTCCTTGCACAAACACTGGTTTAATGTCCTAAGGGCTCAAAGACACTGGTGATCAGGCAAGTAGGCCTACAGCTTGCAACTAGTTTGAGCTTACATTTGACACATCAAATGTGCTTGAAATATGGAAACATTTATTGATGTTATATGTAGGTATAAAAACATGCACTACATATCAACTACTGTGGGCATAGTTTAGCACAAGGGAAAACAAATCCATGGCGTAATTAATTGCCATTATTTCAATAGAAAAAGCAATGGGAAATTTTACATTAAGTGTTCATTTACAAAAAAAAATTAATAAAATAAAGAAATAAATTATTAATATATTATTTAAAGGAATTTGTTTAAATTTGAATTAAAATTTAAATTGTTTAAATGTAATGGATGTATTTACTGAGTAATCCACTATTTTGTAGAGGGGTCAAAATGTATACTGTTAATTTACAGCCCTTTACCGTTAATTTACAGCTCTCCTTTTTCACAGTATGTTACCGGACAAAAAACATGGAAGGTAACTTGTATCATTTGGGAAACCGATTGCTTCAAACATTTTGAGTTCAAAAAATAGTATTTATACTGATAGTACTGTGAACTGACTTCATTTGATTCCACTGAAAATGAATATATCTTAATATAAAACTGCAAACACCTAATGTGTAATAGTACATTAACATTAGCACGCATGCGCTAAAATACTTAGCAAGGAGATTATAGCTGCATCAGCAACTACACAGTTACTGCTTTTAAATAAAGCAACAGGCAGTTGTAACATCAGTGTTTCTCTGCTCATCACTGACTGAAGCACAGGCTCTACTCTCAGCACAATGGTGACCCACAAAACTAATTAATTAAACTAACAGATCTCTCCTATATTATCTTTTGCATATTTACACTCCTTATCAGTTATTGACTTCGCATAACTTTTTTCTATGAACTTTTACTAATATTTCAGTGAAATATCTTTCGTTATTTCGCAGCTGTGGTTGCCAGCAAATTGCTGTTTTTCTACAGTTTTATGCCGTAAATTAATCTACAGTTGATTACATTTAAATTACACTTTACTCTGTTTTTTATTTATTTAACACTTTTAACCCTTTTAACCCCACTGCAAAATCTTCAGTTTTAAATTAACACTTGTATGTCCACACTACAGAGTGTAGGAGTAACACTGAAGCAGTGTTGAATTTAATAATATAATTCAGTGATTAATTATGATGATTCAGCATTAGGGATGAACACCTGATGTTAATAAGCAAAATCACTGAAAGACAGAGGAACAACAAGAAGATAAAAAAGCGAAGCATAAGAGCTACAACTGACTTCAGCCACAGAAGACATTAAATCTCTGAAGATATCAGCAGAGGAGGATTAAACAACTCAAAAAAATAGCAATACCAGCTTCACTTATTACTAACCAGATTGACTTTCATTTTTTTTCATACGTCTACAGAAATTCCTATTGGGAATTAACAGAGGTTTAGATGTTGTTTTGTTTCATTTGATGTTACCATTATGGTGATCGGTGTTTGCTTTAGTTCTCTAGGGCTCTTTATCCTTAACTTTAAAGGGGTGGTTTACTGCTTTTTTTCTTTGCATGATTGTGTTTATGGGGTGCAATATAACGTGTTCTTGTTTTTTTGTTTTCTTTTTTTTCATAAATTTCTCCTTTATGGTAAGCCGTTTTCTCCTCTGTCATTTGAACGACCAGTTGACTTCCTGATTCTATGAAAACACTCCCTCAGAAACAGGCAATGGGCTCAGATTGGTTAGTTGGGCCAGTGTGTTGTAATTGGCTAAACTGCGTACTGCACGTTGTCCGGAAACTTCACGCCCATTACCTTTACGGGCGAAAGTTGCATGTGCTCCGGTCAAATGTAAATAATGGTGTCAATACTGCCGTAACAGTTTGAGCCAGATCAGACCCAGAAAGCGGCAATGAAGAGAGTCAAGCAACCTCCGCAAACACGGCTCTTACAAAACGTTTCTGAATGGTACATTTTTTATTATTATTATTCTATTCTATTCTACTATTATTATATAAGAATTTCGATACACTGTTACTTGAAAATGCTACTGCTGCTTGTTAGCTTTTGAGATATGGTTTTCTCCTGATTAAACATTTAATATAACTGAATAAATGACTGAGTAATACCGTTTTTTTAAGTTATTGTTTTAACTTCAGCAGTTTGAAGTTTGCTGCTGCGATTAGGCTACAAATATTTTTTTTTTTACTTTATACACGTTTGTCTTATACACACAAAATAGCATCGAACTAACTGGCTATAAACAAACAGCGTTGGCATTGGTTTACGTTCTTGATCAAATCGAAAAATTACATCATAAAGTATAGGCTACATGGAAAAATACATTTACAAAATTAGTAGCCCACATAATTACAAATTCAGGTCCAAAATGTTTGTACGCGTTTGTAGTTTTAGTAGTTTGTGGCTACTACAGCCAGCGCTGGCATTTGTTTACGTCCTTGATAAAACTAAAACATTACGTCTGAAATTATACATGCAAATACATTTAAAATGATTAAG
Source organism: Scardinius erythrophthalmus (assembly GCF_964197995.2). NCBI lineage: Eukaryota > Metazoa > Chordata > Actinopteri > Cypriniformes > Leuciscidae > Scardinius > Scardinius erythrophthalmus. Next base: position 38,834,030 of record NC_138227.1, on the reverse strand, counting down.
TCTTAGGCTACTTACAGGTTGTGGCCCAACAACTGTTGCCTTTGGTTTTAAAGTTGGAACTGCTTCATGTTTTAGTAACAGTTTCTTGTTGAATCTGGCATTGAATTCGTGGAGATTCTGGAAGCTGTCTTCCGTAAAATGCGCAGCACAGAGAGCTAAATTACGATTGTAATTTTCAGGAACATAATCAAACATAAATTTTAGCCATTGTTGACGAACTACAGCGTCCGTATGAAGCCCGAACACAGAAGACCTGACAGCTGGGTGAAAATAACACACTTTCGACGGCATGGCTACAGCTCTCCACTATAACTCTTCCTCTTCGACAAAGCCGCAGAAATATGGCCATGCCCCCTTTTTTGCATGGGTTAGTTACGTATAAAACCCGGGAAGTATCTCGTTGTAGTCCCATTCGAGTCGTTTTTGTAGGCATTAAACTTCCTGAAGACAATATCTCTGCTTATGTTGAACTTTCAGCACAGCAACTTTGCAGATACTGTTCATGCACCAACAGCAACATTACACACTATTTAAAATGAAAAAAGTGAAATCACAATCAACCACCCCTTTAACATTAGTTTTTCTTTGTCTGCTGTAACTGTATGTTTTTGAGACACATTTGTTGTAGTAGAAACAAAGTCAACAAAAATGAAATCAGCTGTTGCTGATTGTTTTGTAGTATGCTGGTACCTAACATCTATTGCAACATGAAACTTATGATTGTCACCATTGTGTCACCAAAATCTTTCATCTTTTCTGGGTGTCAAATCACAGTTTTACTTTCAGCTTTTTTGCAATAGCAAATCTATTTTGAAGACACAGCTATTGCAACCAAAGAAAAATCTATTGTTCAAAAGTCAAGGGTCAAGAGCCCAACTAAAGCAATCATTGATCACCATCATGATAACATCAAATGAAAATAAAATCACATCTAAACCTCTGTCATTTTTTAATAAGACCTTCTGTAGACGTCTGACAGAAATAAAGTCAAACTGGTTAGTAATAAGTGAAGCTGGTAATGCTGTATCCTGCTCTGCTTAGATCTTCAGAGATTTCATGTATTTTATCTTCAGTTGATTTAATCTTTTTTTTCTGTTCTTCTTGTTCCTCTTTGCTTCAGTGATTCTGCTTGTTTGCAGCAGGTGTTCATCAGTGTCTGAAGTAACTTAGAAAATTAACTGAATTAACTATGAAATTGTTCACTCAGTCGAGTGGACTATATTAGTGAACTAATGTAGGGAATAGTGAATGAGGGTATATGGTGTGATTTGAAACACAGCCTCTGAGTGTCGACTTTGAGCACTGTTAATTCACAGTATATTCCTGTAGGCTACTTTCTCGAAAACGACAAATATCACACAGAATGCATTTTTTTCTACGGTATATTGCTGTTTTAATGGAAAATAGCATGTTACTGTAAAATTTGGCCATTTTTTACAGCAATTTTTTTGTGTAATCTTAATGTGGTTCGATGAGTAAATTGGTAAATTGTACACATTTTCAGTGGCCAAAAACCAAATGTCTGCCACTGCAGCTGATATTTTTTTCTTTTAAAGAGGAATACAAATAATGATAATAATAAACAACAAATAATGTTGAAACTACCCAGCAGGCACAGGATATAGACTCCAACGTCGATCAGACTTCGGATTTTGGTTGAAAACAAAAGAGATGAAAACTAGAGAATTGGGATTGACTTAAATGATGTTTAAAAATGACAATATTGAGACTAATTTCTGGAGGAATCAAAGATTTTAAAACTGCAGCATAGAAATGTAAAAATTACTTGGGTTTCCAATCTTGTCATGCATGTTGCTCACTTCACATTATTTGGCTATTAATTGACAGAGAAATTTTGTTTTGCAGCCTCAATACTTTCCACAGCTGACCAACAATACCACCTCACCAGCACCTGAACTGAAGAGTAAACACAGGCACAAACATGACCATCACCTACCCAACATCTGACCCTGGGACTGGTGCAAATGTGTTTGGTAGGGCAAACGTGTTTTCAGTGGAATGACTTGATGCATTTATAGCATATTTTTTAGTATAGCTATTTTAACACATACTGTATTAAAACTATTAAAGTTATAGTCCTGGAATCTGATATTCTACATATAGTAGCCCTAAACGTATTTTGAGACTTAAACCACACATAATGTATATATTGAATTTACAAATGCATTAGTGTTAAAAGTTATTAATGCATTAGAGTATTATAAATTTGTGACCAAAAATCAGTTAGCCATGTCCAATTTCTTTGTAGTAGAATCCTTTCAATGGTTAAAGGCCATTTTACATGTACTGGTCAATGCACTAAGCTTCAGCGTTACCCTGGCACCACGTTACTCATTGGTTGAGCCTCGTACAGCCTTGAGCGCCGATCACACCGCCAGTGACTTTGGGTGTGTTCCACTTCATTTTTAGACTATGACAGGTGAATTGTACCACTTTCAAGGCTACCAGGAGAAGGAGCAGTCTACCTTTCCGTTGCTGTCAGATGTGGCTCTGTTTAACTCCACTTTTAGACATACCACTCATGTATTTCCTTAAGCACTTCCCCTCTGGGAATACTCAGAGTCTGCATACATACTCTGCATACATACTACATATGAGTCTACTCATATGTTACATAGGTAGATCCGTAGACTGATTGTGACGATCATAACAGCAACACGCAGTTCTCGCACTTAATTTACCCACAAGTGATCAAGTGCTTAGGGCCTTCCATTTAAACCCATTGCAAGGGTTCTGCCAGTTGTGGGCATTCTGATGTAGGTTTGATTGAATGAGACGGAGGGAAGTTAGTGAGGCAAGGGCATAAAAAAGTGGACTTAAACGCAGCCTGTGATGAGTTTTGAATGGGATTGATTGGGACTGCTTGACCCATTTGAATTCGACAAGAGGATAATATGTGTACATTAAAGGCTCTAAAACCAGATTGAATAGACTATGTAAACTAAAGTAACTGTACACAACTGTAGTTGCAAGTGTGCACCAGTATTTTTTTATCAAATACGCCTTTACAGGCAATTGGAGGCCCATAAGTTTGTTAACTTCTGATGTTAAAGGTCCCGTTCTTCGTGATCACATGTTTTAAACTTTAGTTAGTGTGTAATGTTGTTGTTAGAGTATAAATAATATCTGTAAAATTATAAAGCTCAAAGTTCAATGCCAAGCGAGATATTTTATTTAACAGAAGTCGCCTGCAAAAAACGGCTGGATTGGACTACATCCCTCTACTTCCTTCTTTAATGACGTAATTAAAACCGTGTTTTGACTAACCTCCGCCCACAGGAATACAGTCGTATTGATGGCGAACGACAGACGTGGTTGATGTTTATCTATAATCGGATACCGCAAAAGTTTAATTTGAAGTTGTTAGTTTGCTCTGTCCATTTCACCACGGACTGTTTTTCTAACCTGGGATAAGATCAAGCAGGCTTCTCTCAGCGTTTCATACTGACTAAGGGGACAATTTCAACTATATTCCAGCAAGCGGTAAGTAGTGATTTACTATGGAAGTAGCGATCAACTTCACATCGTTTCTCTTAGTAGGATGAAAATAATCTTACTTAAAATGTGATTAATATACAGAAAGCGATCAAAGAACAATCCCTTTCCAATCGGCCAAGCTGTCAATCACACAGCGCGAGTTTATCTGGACACTTTCCAAAACTCGTTATGAAATCAATGACGCTGTTACACTGCACAACGAATCTATTACTGTATTTATATACAGGGGTGATAGTAGAAAAAAATCCTGAGCCTGAACTTTTTTTCCCTGGGAGGTAAGCGGGCCCCTAAACCAATATATATGCCCTGATTAACATAATTGTCAAGCGGGATCCAGGGGTGTGCTCCCCTATGAGAACATTTTGATAAATAGTCCCTTAAATGATAGAGTCTTGTGACTTCTGTGGATATAACATCATTCAGACATGAGATGAACAAACCCAATACAAGCCTATATTACAGTAGCAGGTCCCAGGTGAAAAAAAAGTGCACTAAAATACATTTTATTTAAGTGCACTTAGTACACTTCCATAATACACTTTCATAATGTACTTAAAGTGCTCTATTTTCGACACACTTATTTTGTACTTAATATACTAAAAGCTCATCTTTAGTACTGCTTAATATAAACTTAAAATCATCTTAGTGTACTCAATTGTGCTTTTTTGAGACACACTGAAGATGAATTTAAGTGTATTTTTAATATACTATTTCATATTTTTAAAAAATGTATTTTGTTACCACTTTAAGTATAATTGAAATCATCTTTAAATACAATAATAAACTATTTAAATTATAATAATAATAATAATAATAAATTATATACAAATTATACTTAGAATGTATTCCTAGATTAAAAAAGTGCACTAAAATACATTTTATTACACTTCCATAATACACTTCCATAATGTACTTAAAGCACTCTATTTTTGACACTTATTTTGCACTTAATATACTAAAAGCTTACCTTTAGTACTGCTTAATATAAACTTAAGATCATCTTAGTGTACTCAATTGTGCTTTTTTGAGACACACTGAAGATAAACTGAAGTGTATTTTTAATATACTATTTCATATTTTCAACAAATGTATTTCGTTACCAGTTTTAGTATAATTGAAACCATCTTTAAATACAATAATAAACTATTTAAATTATAATAATATTAAATTTACAAATTATACTTAGAATGTATTCCTAGATTAAAAAAGTGCACTAAAATACATTTTATTACACTTCCATAATGTACTTAAAGTGCTCTATTTTCGACATACTTATTTTTCACTTAATATACTAAAAGCTTACCTTTAGTACTGCTTAATATAAACTTAAGATCAACTTAGTGTACTCAACTGTGCTATTTTGAGACACACTGAAGATAAACTAAAATACGCTTTTAACATACTATTTCAGCTTTAATTTATTTTATTTTGTTACCCCTTTTAGTACAATTGAACCCATCTTTATTGCATTTTAAATACACTTAAATTATTTAAAATTTAAGGATATATAATATATACAAATCATATTTATGTATTGCTCACATTTTTTTATATAGTAAATCATTTCAAATATATTTTAATACTGTGAACTGTACCTTTATAAAACAATTAAATATGTTAATGGTGTATTAAAACACACATAAAAAATGTATAAAACACACACTTTGAAAGCTAGTAAACTTTAATGTATTACCCAGTGTACATCAGTACAGCAGCATATGTAAACTGTAAAAAAAATACATTAACATAAAATACAGTGATCTGCAGAGGTATTATAAACAACAAAAAAACTAACTTCAATAAACCTAACTAGTCAATAAAGTGCAATCATTAATAGCTGCAAACAGTTACAGTACTGTTACTGATTGGTCTTTGAGTTTGCCTTATTGTTGCATTTCCTTCGAATCAGTGCTTGCACCTCAGACGTGTTGGAAATTGTTTGATCACAGTGTCTATGAAAGGGGAAAAAGATGAGTTTATTTTTATATTAAAGCAAAATTAACCTCTGTTAAAAAAGTAACTGTTCCCTATCAAAAGGGAACTTGCACCAGGCTTGTGCAAAATTCAGAATTTCAGAATTGGCCTCCATTCAATTCATGAATTGGAATTTGAATTGAATTTACTCTGCCCCACAGGACATTGAATTGAATTTGAATTGGAATGACAGGAAGTGGAATTAAATTCATGGCAATTTAAAGAAATTCCACACAGTCACACAACAGAAAGAATGTGTTGAGTCTCACATGCATTCAGTGTTAGGAAGAATACTTTGTAAATGTTATTGCTTACTGTTATTATTTACCCATTATAAATATGGTTTGGATTACTTTATTTGGATAACTTTATCAATGCAAAGCAATTTCGTTTTAAGTTGATTAGTAACTAGTTGAATTAAACATTTTACCTCAGTAATACAACTAAATACAATTACTTTAATTTTGTAATTTAATAACAGAAAATTCATTTCACGTAACTATTTACTCCTCAACCCTGCATACATTTTGTTCTAAAATAGATATTGATCAAATTATTGAAATAAATTACCCCCTCAGTGTTGTTTAATTAGTTTTGTTCCAATGTAATTTTCATTTCAAAGTAATCACACAAACACAAAGTTGTTTAATGCAGTTATCATTTATTCCAATGCAAAAAATTACTGAGCAACACTGTTGCATCTAATTCTCAATAGCTCCTCAAATGTTTTTTCATTGAGTCTGCACCGTTCTGGTCTGAATATCTTTCCTGCAACACTAAAGATTCTCTCAACAGGTGCAGAGTGAAGTTGTAAGGGACTTCTGAAACTTAAAAAGTCCAGTGTTGCCCATCAAATTGTGCTTTCAAACAAATGTCCACCTCAAATTGTTTAGCAACCATTTGAAATACTTGGTTAAAGTAAAGCATTCTGGGAAATGGAGTCTTGTTCCATCATGTTCCACAAAATTACAATTACAATAAATCAAACTTAATTATTTGTTCTGTGACTAAATGGTAAATGGACTGCATTTATATAGCGCTTTCACAGACCTATGGCCACCAAAGTGCTTTACAAAGCCTCACATTCACCCATTCATAGACCAACGGCGGTGTCAGCCATGCAAGGCGCCAATCAGCTCGTCGGGAGCAGCTGGGGTTACGTGTCTTGCTCATGGAAAACCTCGACACTAGGTCAAGTGGAACCGGGGATTGAACCACCAACCTTTCGGTTTGTAGACAACCTACATGAACCAATGAGCCACTTCCTGCCCCGCATATTATAATGCAATCATAAAGCTTCATTGTTAAACACTTCACTTAAAATATGTATATGAATTTCTTTGAATTTTTATTGAATTGCAATTCTGCTTCCTTTAATTCAAATTCGAATTGTAATTCTAGATCCTGTTTTTGACATCAATTCATATTCAATTCAAATTCAAGAATTTAATTGGAATTAAGGAGTCATTCTCAATTCAATTCTGAATTGTGCACAAGCCTGACTTGCACTGCTTCGATGATGCTATTGGGGAACAATGTTCTCTAGGCGCCTCTTTAATTCTTCTGAGTCGCACTAGTCGTGTCATAGGCTGTCGCCAGTCAAATTCTATTGCCGAGATTGTACAGCTTTTCAAACACCGGTTTACATGGAGGGTGTTCCCCATATCGTCATCAATGCAGTGTCCCTGTTCTCAGGGAACAGAGGTCGTAACCTAGACGTTTTTTATTACAACACAGTACACTGTAAAAAATTTCTAACCTCTCCAAGTCAAAATTTTCTAGTGACTGGTCACATCTAAATTTTTTAATTGGCCCAAGTGCAATTCTTGTTGCAATAGTCTGTTAACATTGGCTCAATGAGAAATAATACGTCAGACTAATTGAAAAATTTAGATGTGATCAGTCACTAGAAATTTTTGACTTGGGGATGTAATTTTTTTTTTTTACAGTGTATAATGTTTTGACATTTCCCTCTGTTGTACATACAAGGTGAAAAAGACATACTGTTAAATGTATTATAAATGCATTAAAGTATATTTGAAAACATACTTAAGTACATATTTATTACATTTAATAGTAAGTCTTTTTCACCTAGTAAAAATGGAATTCTTTAACATAGCATGTAATGCTTAGTTCATATATTTTAACAGTAGACATTTAATATAACATGTTAATTAAGAAAAGGAGTTAATAAAATAGCTCTTGAACAACTGTGAAGTCTACATATGTCACTGTATCACAGCAAAAAAGGGCAATTTAGGCTAACCGTTTAACTGAAAAAGTATACGCAGCCAACAAGAATAATAATTAAAATGTACAACAAATGCTAATCTTGTTTTAGTCAGCCCCCTTTGACTTTGAGAGCAAAAAAAAAGTTATGTACAGAAACACAAACTCTCAAACTCTTCAAAGAGTTAAGGAAATTAGAAGTAGTGCAAAATATTGTAAGCCATGACAAGTGACTTGCAGCTGTCCCAAAAAAACAATTAAATAGATTTTTACATGAATGAACACAAATTAGACTAGACTAAGAAACTAGGAAAAAATGTTGGAAAAAAACTAGGACAAAAACTAAACAGTGAGCTATTTATTTATGCAAGCAGCAACTAAAACTTACCAGTAACTTCTGATAGCAGTATCTTCATCTCTTCGAGATTCGACTTGGAAAAAATAAAAACAACACTAACAGTTACTTTTTCTATTAACAAAAAATCTAAATACTGTCATGATCACTCATTGCAAAACATTTAAGAATTCCGTTAATCTTAGAAATAAAAACTGAAATATCGTAGACTAATGAAACCTTCACGTTTGAAAAGGTTAATCGCAAAAAAACTCACCTAATCCATATGAATCGCGTGGTTTCCTCCAAGTAGTGATGTGACATTTGAAGCGAGGCGTCGGAGCGTGTGTCGAGAAAAAGTGGGCGTGCCAGATGAAGCCGCGATTCGAGGCTTGTGTTGTTAACGTGAAAATCACGTGACTAATGACAAACGAGGCCTCGGTTTGTGTGGATACGTCATCGGTTCGGTCTGAGTGTCGCTTCCGGATAAAATGCGGTTCGAAACTCGCGCCACCTTGTGGGTGTTGTCAGGAGTAGTAGAAGCAGTTGTAGTAGTGTCCGAGAGTCAGAGAGTTAGATAACTATCATTGTCAGTGTCAGTGTCGTTATTGTGTCATATGTGAGGGCTGTATATTATTACATTATCAGGTTAGAATAGTTGTAGTATATTATTATTATTATAGTAGGCCTCGCTATATTATAGTCTTGTTATATTAATTAGATAAGATTATTTGGATTGCTCTGGATTTTTGCATCTGGACTGGACTGCTTTTTGATTTGGATTGCCCTGGATTTTTGCATCTGGACTGGACTGCTTTTTGATCTGGATTGCTCTGGATTTTTGCATCTGGACTGGACTGCTTTTTGATTTGGATTGCCCTTTTGGATTTGTTTGTTTGCTTTTTGTGACTCTTCCTTTTTCCTGGTAATGGAGCCAGCAAGAAAGAGGGAATCCTCCCCTGTCTGGGCTCAACAGAAGCATCAGTGTCCTCATTTGTACCACTGCCATTTTTACGTTCCCCTGCATCCTCTGTTCCTTGTGAAAGAATCTTTTCCAAGGCTAGAGAGATTTTGTCCAAGAAGAGGAATCGTCTAAACCCCAACACACTTGAAATAATTCTGTTTCTCAATAAAAAATCTATTGTAATCCTTCCTTCCGGACTATTCTGATGCAGTTTACTTTAATCTGTTATCTATAATCTGCTAAATGAATAAATGTACTTTATTACACTCCCTCTAACATAAGCACTGCACTCAACACAGTGTCACTATTGTTGTTCATACTGTCACTATCCAAACAATTTATGAATAATTAATTAACTATGTGTGTGACTCTGGACAAGTAAATTCAGACAGAGAAAGATACATATTTTATATTATACACAGTAATGGACAAATGTCATGTCTTTTTATTATTGCAAATGAAAGGTTACAGACATCAACAGTGAGTACAAAATAAATAAATAAATATTTTTATTTATAAAAATATTTTTATAAAATATAAATTTAAATATAAATATACAAATAAATATAAATATTTATTTGTATATTTACATTACAAATAAATATTTTATTTCTAAAAGTATTTTTATAAAATATGCATTGGGTGGGAGAGAGGGAGGGGGGGGGCGCGACACTGGTTCAGAATGAATTAATTTGTCTGCTATTTCTTTGCACAGTAGCTAGGTGTCACTAGTGAGCAATGCTGAATGAAGCTTCGAGTAATGAACCTTTGGCTGAAGCAATGGGCTGCGAGGTCTCAGTGGTTCAGGAAGCCTCATTTTGCCATCACTACCTCCAAGTCCTCTAAAGAAACACGATCGCTCTAGTTTGAATTTAGACTTCTATCTCTGAATTATTACACCGTGTCCTAACTACACGCGACGCGACGCCGAAATATAATCACATTCAATGAACCCACAGCCGTCAGCAAGCTCTGAGTGAGGTGTGAGCTCATAATTACACCAGAACCAATCACAGACGTTCAACAGCTGGAACCAATCAAGATTAGTCACGTGTGTTATTAGTGTTTTTCAAATTCAAACAAGTACAACATATTTTTGGACAACATTTAAACATATTTGGAAAATGTATCTATGATGCATTTAAAATAATATGATGTTGATATCCATGTGGGAATTTCAGTAGTAAAAACATATCATGTAATGGACAACAGCCCTTTACAAGTAGCCTACAAACAAGTAAAAGTGAACAACATTCATTTTAAGTGCTTATTGCAATGCTTAATGATAGTTGACAAATGTTTATAATACATTAGAAGTTGGTACATTATACAAAAAAAATCTAAAATATTAAAATGGTAAAATGATAAATATTACAAATATATTGCAGTAGGCCTAAGTGTTTAAAGTACTTTAAACACATTAAAAGCTTTTTATATTTTAGATTAACCATTTTAATATATTAGATTTAGCTATGTTCTTACACAAGTTACACAAATGTACTTTAATTAAGAGCAACATAAGTATGTTTTCTTTAAATACACTAAAACTTCACACAAATGGTAGATTGTGTTAGCATATTTCTTAAAAATTTAACTAAGCATATTTATTAACAATGTACTTGTAGTGCTTTTTTTAGAAATATATTAAAAGTATGCTTGTGTTTAGCATATTTCTTAAAAGTATAATTAAGCATATATTTATTACCAATGTACCTTTAGTGCATTTGTTAGAAATATATTAAAAGTATGCCTGTGTTTAGCATATTTATTGAAAGTATAATTAATCATATATTTATTACCAATGTACTTGTAGTGCATTTGTTAGAAATATATTAAAATTATGCTTTGTTTAGCATATTTATTTAAAGTATAATTAAGCATATATTTATTACCAATGTATTTCTAGTATACTTTTTAGAAATATATTAAAATACAATTCAATGTATTTTTTATGCACTTCAAATAAGCATATGTTGGTAATACAAATGTATTATACTATTTGTATTTCAAGTATATTTTTAATACATTTAATACTATGTCTTTTTCACCTGGGAGTACCTTATACACTTAAAATCAATTTAAAGAATTAGTAATATTTAGTTTATTTTTATAAAGTGTACTTAAATACTACTTTTGGGAAAATTTAATTTTTGACTATTACATTTTGAATATATTTTAAGTAAAATCAATTTAATTTAAACTTATAATAGCTATCTAAAAGTGCTCTAACAATGAACTATTTTTAATGTGTTAAAAATGTACTTGTAAGAAATACACTAATAAAACACTTCTGTGTATTTTTTCAATAGTATATCTTTTTTTCTTATGCACTAAAAATACATTTAAAATATCAATGTTATTTAGTATACTTTTGCAATTACACTTAAGTACTAAAGTAAAAATATACTTTTAATTAGTGTATTTATAGTGTATAATTTTTAAACTTTTCTTTAGCACAAAAAATAGGAATGTACTACAAATGTACTTTCTTGTATTTAAGTGTTTTTTAGTGCACTCAAGTACACTTTATTTTCACCTGGGGTTTCAGTAAGTCAAATTTAAGACCATTTTAAGACATTTTAAGACCATAAAGATTGAAATTTAAGACCTACGACGCATTGCCAAAAAAAAATCATATCGAAGAATTAATTTTATTTCAATGAATTCAGTCACTGAAAAAGCATTTATTTAATTTACAGATAAAGCAATCACATTAGTAACCTTCCACAACCAACAACGCATGTCAGAGAAAATAACAGAATCAGATATAATTTTTTTATAGAAAATTGTACTTTGCATATTATACTGTAAAAAACACATAATTAGTTGATTTCAGTTGATCATAGCTAGAGATGAAATGGCATGAACATTTAATTTCATGATTATAGTGACAAAAATTATGACGTTATCACAGAATCCTGTAGAAAAAGTACTAATACTACACAATGAAATCAATTCACCAAGTTTTATGTCGAAATTTTGCAAATAAATAAAAAAAGCATCAATATGCACTTTTTGTTTACATAAACATTAAAATAATGCCATTAAAAATGATAGCCAGATTTTAAAAGTGTCTTGCAAAATGCTATACTAACAAGTACAAGTTCAAAAAGTATTGACAATTTTTTTTTTTTATAAAAAGATAAACCTCACATATTTCAGACTTTAAATGATTATTTATGAAAAGAATGAATCAAAAAAAGATACAAAGTTTGAGTGACTAATGGATTTCCACCGCCGAAACACATGGAAAAAACGAGCACGTCGCTTCAATACATAGTTCCCACCATAGATATCATATAAAGGCTAGATGTCTTAAGGCGGAGTCACTTCCGGCATCACCGGCGGCCATCTTACCACAGGGCTCTGTGAATTAAGGTGAGTGAGCAGCACGCACACAAATCCTCTTATCTCGCTGAAATCTGGACGGATTTACAAACGGTTTGGTTTCTTACAAACGTTATTAACGTGGCTATAATTCTGAATGCTTAAACATTTTGAACATAATTATTCATATGTATGCAGTATAATAGCTACATCTCTGACGTTTATAACAAACCAAACCGTTTGAAAATCAGTAGAAAATTGAGCAAGTTATGGTTATTTAAAAGTACATGCACCATGTTATGAGTGAGCGAGCACCCTGTGGTAAGATGGCCGCCGTGTGCGGATGTCGAGCTCCATTGGCCAGCAGCGCGGACGAGACATCTAAGCCTTTATATGATATCTATGGTTCCCACAGGCCAATAAATGTCACGTGACCTCCCCGGAGACGCCATCTTTGAGGGCAAAAGCTGCTGTGTTTACAATGTTTTACCATACTGTCTATGAGTTTTACAAGCAAATTTCGAATATTTCTTTCCATTTATAATGTTACGAAAATCATGAAGAGACAAAGTGGCAGAGATTATAAAGAGACTCTATTAACACAAGACAGAGAGAGGTACAATGCGAAAATTTCAGTCATAAATGGTGTGGATCCGTATGCGCTAACAAAGGAAGCACTGAGCACTGATTATGCAGCTTTGCCTCAGATACAGTATTATCATGTGTGCCATTATCTGGTATTGGCTAGGAGTTTTAATACATGTGAGCAATTCCGAGCCTGGAAATATGTGCATGAATATGAATATAAGTTACACGTATGAAAATAAATAAAACTCGCGTGCAAATTAATTAATGTAATGCGGAACTACTTTATACGCGGGTTCTTTAGGGACATAATCTGAGATTGCCGTGCTGGAATGTGTGTGTGTGTGTGTGTGTGTGTGTGTGAGTGAGAGTCGCGGGCGCGATCGAACAGTGGAAACAATGTTGTTTTTGTATGTTTTTAATATCTCGTTATTTTGTTCATACAGGACATCATTCAAACTGCAAAGTGTTAACTTATATTTGTGTACACTCGCAATAAAAAACAACAAATTCTTGCGTGTTTTGAGGGAGTTTCTTTCCTGTTTATCCTCGCCAGCCATAACCTCCGTCGTTGTTCTGACAAAAGCTTAGTCTTCTCACATTCATGAAGTCTAATGACGGGTATACTGTAAAATCCAAATTTAACTGAACCTCCGACACGATTTAAACATCCATTGACCCAGCAGGAGATCACCATTTTCACTTTTTATCACGAAATTAACTCGCTTCAGCTTCTTCTACTATTGTTCTGCCCACAGAAATGGCGCCGGGTCGGCAAATGCTAAAAAACTAAATTTAACTGAACCTCCGGCACGATTGGAACATCCATTGACCCAGCAGGAGATGACCATTTTTACTTTTTAATCACAAAATTTCCGTTTCAGCTTCTTCTTCTCATGTTCTGCATTGTAAGAATGTTGTGTTCTGCCCTCAGAAATGGCGCCGGGTCGGCAAATGCCCGTATGTTGTGACGTCGTGTGGGAACTATGTATTATGAGCGCGCTTATTACCGCTTACCGCGCGCCTACATTTGAATGAACTAGAGCGCGCAAAAGACGCGATATGAACGGCCTATTGGCGAGCTACCTCAAATCAGGCCACGATAATTTTTTCATCAAGTTTGATCTACCTTTATCGACAAGTTTGGTGTCTTCCCCTGGCTTCATAAAGCTGCACTCCATGACTTTGGCGATCGCGCTGCCAGTGTGGGAAACACATTCGTAGTGTATGGGAAACACAAAACAAATTTGCACGTGGAGTGACTGCTGAATCAATCTGATTGGCCAAAACCCAAGACCAGCCCCTGCCTACCCTATTACCGATTGGCTGAAGTAGGCTTACTGGTGTGGTTTAGTGAAAGCAAAGCGCCTCTCACGCGAACCAGGGCTGCGTTCCAGTCCAAAATTGTCATGCCCTTCACTTGCTAACTTCCCTTCGTCTCGTTCACTCGGATGTACGTCATTGCTTTCGTTACATGAGTGCCCACTACTGGCGGAAACTGCAATGGGCTGAATTGGAACGTCCTAAGCCCTTGATCACTTGGAATCAGCTGTGGAGTTGATTTATTATTTACATTTTTTTCCCTTTAAGAATTTGTTTAATGCAGCATCCAAATGTTTATAGGTGTGTTTGGGTTGTTTTAAATTTAAAAAAATTATAATTAATATATCATAGAGTTGTCTGTGTGGTGGTGATTAGACGAGATATGCGGTGACGTCACAATCGTGTTGCATTGTGGGACATATAGGTGCCTGAAGTGTACATTTGAAGCAGACTCGCTCCCTCGGTCAAAATCGAGGGAACGAGGGTCTGTCCATATAAACTTCCCTCGTCCACTTCACGAAGTGAAACGCACTTCAAAATGGCGGCAGGGATTCCCCCGAGGGGAAGTGCTTAGGGAAGTTCGCAAGTGCGTGTCTAAAAGTGGACTGGAACGCAGCACAGGGCTGCGTTCCAAACCGCATACTCAATGAGTAGGTACTTAATTTCAATGAGTACTTACTTAACGAGCGCTAAAAGAGTAGGTACTTTATAGCCAAATCTCGTTAGCTGTGTCCCAATGTGAAGTCTGCATCCTCCGAAGGCCGTATTTGAAGGCCGATTGCGTCACAGCGGCGCGTCGAAACGTCACAGCGGAGCGACGAAGGATGTCCCAATTCAAAAGCTGCACACTTCGGAGGTCGCATTTGAAGGCCGATTGCGTCACCGCGGCGCGATGAAGGCTGTCCCAATTCAATTCTGCATCCTCCGAAGGCCGTATTCGAGATTGATTTATCCAGCTCTTTCTTTAGCTCCCCCCGCAAATTTTACTAAAACATGTTCCCGGAAAATGTATAATTTTATTTGGAGGCAAAAAGCTCATTATATTAAAAAAGCGGACATTGTTAAATCTTACGAACAAGGTGGTTTAAATGTGATTGAATTCGAAAACATGAATATTCTGTTAAAACTCAAATGGTTAAAAATGTTTGTATGTAATGAAGATAGTTTTTGGTTTACAGTTCCTTCAGCTTTGTTTCAAGAATTTGGTGGAATTCAATATTTGCTCAATTGTGATTTTGATTTATCGAAACTCCCAGTGAAACTATCAACATTCCATCAACAAGTTCTCTTATTTTGGAAATTGGCACATACACACAACTTTACACCTCATAATGTTTCTATTTGGAACAACAAATATATATTGCACAGGAACAAATCTTTATGTTTTAAGAATTGGTTAAGCAGAAGTATATGGTCGGTGAAAGATCTAATGGATGAAAAAGGAAACCTTTTAGACTATAATATTTTTACATTGAAGCATGGATTTACCTGTCACCCGAAAGAGTTCTTCACTGTCATTAATGCAATACCTTCTGGCATAAAAATGCTAATGAGATGCTCCCTTTCTTATGCTAAAGTTAAACCAGTTCTTCCCACCTTATTCATTGGAGATGTTAATTTTAAAAGTGTTAATTGTACTAACAAATATATTAGACAGGTCGTCTTAATAACATATTATCCCTGTCAAATTAAAAGAAATAAACTAGATCACATGTTTAATAAGAATACTGTAAAATATCTTAGAACAGATTATCTGAGTTTTCCTATTTCTCCTAAAGCAAAGGAAACGCACTTCAAAATCTTAAATGAAATTTATCCGTCTAACAAATTCTTAAATCAAAAATTTAATATAGATATTGTCCCCTGTTCTTTTTGTAATAACCATTCTGAAGACACTGACCATATCTTCTTTACTTGCTATTTTTCCAAAATCTTCTGGATATCAGTTCAGGACTGGTTGATGGAAAAGGAGGTGGTTGTTGATGGTTTTGTTTTTACTTTACAACATATCTTATTTGGAATTCCCAAAGACTGCTGTGCTAATTTTTATTTGATCAATAACATTGTTATATTGGCAAAATATTTCATTCACAAATGTAGATTTTTGAAATCCCTCCCACTACTTATTGTGTTTAAAAATGAGCTAAAGTGTTTTTCTAAAGCCCTTGAGAGAATGAGAGGTAGGAGTGCGATGAAGCTGTTTGATCTTTTGATTTCATATGATTTGGTGTAATATAGACCCTTAATTTAATTTATTTTTTTATTAATTTTTATTTTTCCCTAAATGTGATGTAAGATATGATTTCATACATGTATGTTTTTTTTCTTTGTCTTTTTAAGTAATTTTTGTGTTAAACTGTGAGCCTGTCATTCGAATGTTTTATATATTGTAGTATGTTTACATTTGCCTTGGTTGTGTATGTAATTTTGTATTCATAATAAATTAAAAAAAAAAAAAAAAAAAAAAAAAAAAAAAAGGCCGTATTCGAAGGCCGGTTGCGTCATCGCGGCGCGACGAAGGCTAAAGCGACGCCAAATGCACCCTTCGTTTCCCCGTGAAAGGAAGGATACATAAATGGACACTTAGCGGACTATCCTACCCCATAATTCATCGCGCGGCGGTGACGACAGCATTTTTATTAATAAATAAATAAATAAATGACGGCCGAGAGTTCGCTGGTGGACGGCAAATTCACATTTAAATGTAAGTATTATGTTTTCATTTACTCAAATAGCTAGTGAAACCACAGTTAAAAGCCACAAGTTTTTCTTTCTTATAAACTTCATCTTAACTCCATCACCATTGCGTGGCTTCATTTGTCAGGTGGTCTGAGGCAAAACTTGTGCTAATATTAGTTTAATAATTGTTTCAGGGAGCAAGGAGCAGACAGCTCAATTTATTAAACTGCAATTAAAAATAAAAATAAACTAAATAAATTAAATTAAATTTTATTGTAATATTTGCACTAGTCTGTCTAACTTGTGTAAATAAGAAATATCACTCACCCTATAAAGCCCACAACAATAGGAAAAGCAGTAGATAAGGCAATGGGGTTTCACTTTTATGTGTTTTTGTAGTGCTGTCATGCAAGCTATGTCTACAAAGGTTTTAACCAAATTTGAGTATTCATGAATATGATTTTAAAAATACAAAGTAAGAAAGTTGAGATCACATCTTTGCTGAAATGTATTGTGCTGTTGTTATTAACAAGCCATGGTTATTTTGCTCTGCCTTAGGATTGCACGTGTCCTGGGACAGGAGAGGGTGTGAGTGGGAAACCCACTGCTGAAACTCGGCCCTGGTTTGTCCTCATGGATGAGGCGTTGGGACAGAGGCATTGCACCCTCATTGCCTCAATCCCTGAGGACAGACCAGGGCCGAGTTCAGCAGTGGGTGCCCACGGTGAGGAGGAGCCAGGGGCAGGGGCGCAACTGTACATTTGCTGAGGGGTATGCAAGATCATGGTTGGCGCCCCCCCCCCCCCTCCACCCACCCCACCAACCAAAAAAGTATATGTGACACACTAACAACACAGACAATAACTATATTTTATGCCTTTATTGAACAGAACTCATCAAAGCATTCTTAATGCTGTGAAAAAATTATGTGATCTTTGTGACTGTTGTTTTTACTAGGATGATGGACTACATTTGTGGACAACAAAAAAATAAATAAACTATGAGCTTTTCCTCATGGGGGTCAAAAACATGTCTTTGCAACTGTTACCAAGTACACACACACATAATATAAATACAATTGAAAGAAATTCATAGACAAGTTATATGGCCTCTGGAGTCAATCCAACTATATTTAAAAAATAGGCATGTGATGGTGCCAAAATATTTCCATCTATAACTATAAGCATACTTTTTTTTTTTTGTCTAAACACTTTTCAAACTGCTTCAAAGTGTAACAAATATACAATTCAGAAAACAATTTAACTAATAAAAGTAAAATAAATGTAAAAGTACATAAAGTATATTTTAAAAACAGTTGATTACAATAGAAACCATACATTTATATCACATCTAATTGCACTAATCCCCCCCACCCCCACCTTTTCTCTCTTCATCCTCCCCAATTACAGCACTTTGACATGCCTTGCTTTTGTACTTGCCCATTTTTCAAGTATTTCATCAAATGAAGTTGATCTTGCTAGGTTGTTTTCAATGGAGATGATTGCCAGGTGGGTCAAGCGATCATTGTTCATAGTTGAACGAAGGTATGATTTAATAAGTTTCAGTTTGCTGAAAGATCTTTCAGCAGAGGCAACTGTTAGTGGCATTGTTAGAAACACTCTTAAGGCTACTGTCAAATTTGGAAAGACCTTGTCTAGATTTTCCTGCAAAATAAAGCTCAGCTTGTCAATGGCTTTTTTGTGCCCTTTGAGAATTCGGCTTGCAGGGTAGATTTCCTGAATTATGTCTCTTGAAATGTCACTTGATGTTAGTGCATACCTCGTTACAGATTCCTCCAGTTCATCTTTTGTCATGGTTTCCATCTTGATTAAAAAACTAAATTTGTCAGAGACATGGCCAATATTTTTAAATCTATCACCAAGCTCCTGGATAGCTGTGTCAACAATTACATTAAACACCCTACACCTCAAATGCATCTCAGGGTCTTCATCATCACTGTAACTGTTGGTTTCATCATGGAATGTTTTTTGTTTGCGGAGGCGTTTTCTCCTGAACTCTGTGCTTGCATTCAATTCAGTTGCCATTCTGCGTGCTATGGACATGGATTTTTGAAATCCCTCCTCTCTGTACTGAACCAAGAACTCTTTCAGAGAATTGACCAGCATAATGGCTGTGTCCAAAGAAACATCTGCTGCTTGTAGTGCCTTGCTTACATGTGTGATCTCAGCCAAAATGTCATGCCAAATTGACAAACACACAAGAAATTCCATGCGCACAATTTCTTCAGAGAGTGATTTAGCCTCTGATGCAATTTTACCATCTTTAGAAACTTTTTTAAGCTTTTCCAAGGCATCAAGAGCTCCCCCAAGTTGAAAGCGCAAGGCTTTAACAGAATCCAGTTTTGCCTCCCACCTGGTGTCACTCAGTGGCTTCAGTGTAATTTCCAGAAATTCTTTTAGAATATCCCATCTCTTGACTGATGAAGAGAAGATTGTATACAATCTTTGAAGAGTGCCAAAGAAAGTTAAACATTCTCTGTTAGAGGATGCTGCATCACACAAAAGCAGATTAAGGCTGTGGCTACAACAAGGAATGAATAATGCCTCTGGGTTTTTGTCTAGAATCAAAGCTTGGACCCCTTTCTTAATCCCGCTCATATTGGATCCATTGTCATAACTCTGTCCTCGACAATTCCTTAACTCCAATCCTAAATTCTTCTCAATCACTTCAATCAGTTTCTCTGCTAGGCCCTGACCAGTTGTGTCCTTCACAGCAGTGAAACCAACAAATGATTCCTGCACACTTGCTTTTTTACCTTCATCTGTGTGGACATATCTTATTATAACAGAGGCCTGCTCCTGTTTCGAAATGTCAGGAGTGCAGTCAAATTCAACAGCAAAATATTTTGCTGCTTTAATGCGTGTACAGATTTTGCTGACAATGCATGCAGATATAGACTGCAAAAACTCATTTTGAGTACACCACGACAGGTAAGATGTTACTTTTTTGGAAGATGTTTCTCTTAGATGCTCTGCCATTGTAACATCATAACGTGCAAGCAGCTCAATTAAGCCAAGGAAATTGCCATTTTTAGCGTTCCCTAATTGTTCTTTCTTCCCTCTCAGGGGCAAGTTTCTTTCAGCTAAAAAAAGAATGCAGTCAATCACTCTTGTCAATACATTTTTCCAGCGGGACTTTTCTGCTGCAAT
Organism: Scardinius erythrophthalmus; assembly: GCF_964197995.2. Classification (NCBI taxonomy): domain Eukaryota; kingdom Metazoa; phylum Chordata; class Actinopteri; order Cypriniformes; family Leuciscidae; genus Scardinius; species Scardinius erythrophthalmus. The sequence goes on along the minus strand of NC_138227.1, from coordinate 38,813,926 downwards.
CACCTTTTGTAATTCACTATCAATTGTTCTTCCTAACTGCAAACGAGTTGCCAATTCTTTCCAAGAAAGGTAAGCATCTATATGATGGTTACTTGTTTCATGATGCTGTAGGGTTTTTGATAGACATTGCCAGTTATTGTATCCCAACACAAGCCGTTTGTCACATGCTTTGACTCCACCAAATAATTTACATGCAAAGCAATATACTTTATTTGATTTCTTGGAAAACAACAACCAGTCTCGCTCAACTCTCTCCCCATTTGATAATAAGCGATAACAATAAGCCTTAGAAAAGCGCCTGTTACTCTTCTCCGATCTAGGATATGGCCCATCAGGACATTTCAAAGGCCCTTTCTCAGTCAATTTTTGCCTAAAAGTGTCAATAATTTGATGGGGTGCAGGCCAGTCTGATGGGTCCTCTGAGTAAGGTCTTTCCTCTGTTACCTCCTCTGTTGCATCTCTGCATTCTCCTGTTATATCTATCTCCTCTCCTCTGATGTAATTTTGAGGGTGTGGCTCTCCATCTTTCCATGCACTAGATTTTTACAAGACAAACCAATAACTAGGTCTACAACCCTAATCTGTAATGTTCTGTAATTCATAATATCCTGCGTGGCCAGTCCTACCTGTTCTCTTGACCTGCTCTCGAGACATTTACTTTCTCTCTATGCTCTTCATCTTCACGACTGAGAAAACAAAACCAATGTTTCACAAAATGTATACCTCTGCAATACCTTAATCTGCAATGATTCTTGATATTGTCATTTGTCATTGATAAGTCATAAAATCCTATGGTCCATTCCTACCTGTTCTCTTCACCTGCTCTGAACTCATTTTCTAACATTTCTCTGCTGTCCTCCCCATCTTCATGGCTGAGTAAATGGACCAGATGTTTATTTAAAAAAAAAAAATAATAATAATTTTAAAAAAAACAATCCCATCAATGTAATGTTTCTTAATATTGTTTAACGTGGTCATGACATGAGGAATCCAATTTTAGGTAATTGTGTAATGACAAGAGCCAAAAATACATTTACATGTCTTTAGAAAGACAGATGCCTGCTTTTCACCCTTGGCCACACTCACTGGCTCTCTCATTCATAAACAAACCTTTTTCAGTCAGAGACAGGGTGAAGAATGATATTATTTTACAATATTATGAGTTTCTGGTGCACAAAAACTGTACTTGCAATTTAAGTGTAGCCTACCTCAGAGAACATATAAAAAGTGTGTCATGACCAAACCAAACCTAAGTCAAAATATCTTGTGTGACAGTTCCTACCTGTTCTCTTCTCCTGCTCTTGACTCATTTGTTTTCTCTCTGTGCTCTTCATCTTCATGGCTGAGTAAATGGACCAGATATTTCACAATATTTATGCCTTAAGTCTGAAATATACATTTAGTCAAAAAATCCTGTGTGGTCTATTCCTACCTGTTTTCTTGACCTGCTTTGTTTTTCTCTTTCACCTGCTCTTCATTGTCCTCCTCTCCATCTTCCTGGCTGAGTAAATGTACCATTATGTTACTGTTACATACTACAATGCCAACTTTCAGTAGCCTATGAAACTACTTGCATATACACAGTGAAATAGGCTAGTGGTTAAAAACTACCAAACATATATTTTTGTGATTAAAACATTAAAGTACTTTCATTTTTAATGAACAGACATGTTCATGATTTTATTTCCTAATCAGTAAATTACAGATGTAATTTTATACACCGTTATTTTCAAAAGAAAAAAAGAAAAGAAAAGAAAAAAAGTTTAATTGTTCCAAATAAGCACCCCTCTCCGACCATCACAAGCATGTTTTTATTAAAATAGATCTGGATGAGGTAATTTACTCACACACCGCATCTAATAGATTTAATAGTAAAAAGTCGAGGAGAAAGTTCAAAATCAACTGAACAGACACAGCTTTAATTCCTGAGTGACAGCGGCGCATTTTATGGTCATGCGTAGACCACAAAACTCACGAAAACAGCTCCGGGGGAAGACTGGTTGGATCTAAAAGTTACCGAACCGAAGAGTGGTTCATATGACGTTACAGCCTGGTTGTCCAGTCCGGTTCCAGCAGGGCTTTGTCGATTTTATGTTTTATTATTGTGCAGCTTTAGCCCATAGAAAGCCGTGCATCCGTCCCTTGACATAATGGTCTTGTCCGCATTAACAGAGGATGAGACTAAAGGCCCACTAACTAGGTTGTGCTTGGTGATGAGAGGCTCAGCTATAATTTTTGACAGTCTCCTCCTTTTTCTGGAATTTAAATCAAACGCCCATTCACAAACATACCGCAACGGCATTTGTTTTTATTTATTGAGCAACGGGGATAACGTTAGCTAATTAAGTATGCCCTCACTAACAACAACGTTAAATGTTGATTAACTTCAAGACTTACAGTGATACAAATTATATTTTAAGCTTACCAATCTCTTTTTATCCACTTGGACATTGATGTCCTCATTTTAAGGCATTGTTTTTCATGTTGTTTTTTACGTTTTCTGTTCTGCGCCCCAGAACGCTTCCCTCCTCTGTCCATTTTTGACATGTGACTGTCTGTCACAGAGCAACGGCTCTTTTAAAGTATGTCGAGGATAGTCAGTTGATATCACTTTATATAATAAAATAAAAATTACTCATTACTAATTACTAATGCTAAACAAACATTATATTTTTAACAAACATTATTTTTTAATTATTTTAAATATTTTATTAAATATTTTCAAAGAAATGTTTTGGCACAATAGCGCCCCCCTCCCGTCTGGCGCCCCTATGCGCTGCATACACTGCATACCCCATTTTTGCGCCACTGGCCAGGGGCAGCACCAGCACCAGCACCAGGATACGGGACTGCAGAGGCGAGGAGAGCACAAGAGAGAATGGACAGGCTGTTTTCTCCTCTTGAAAGAATGATTGAGAAATATATATATATATATATTTTCACTTATATTTTTTAAAAGGAAAAAAAAATTCTGCAACTTTAAATGTGTAAATAAAAGAGAATTCGTTGCTCTGGACATTGTTTATTTTTGTAATGACAGTCATAATTTCTACATGAAACAAATTCTTCTATAACTTTTTTCCCCCAACTATTTACAACATACTTTAAACATATCAAAATCAACATAAACATTTAAATTTACAGTACATAAAATAAGAAAAAATGATGTAGACTTTTATTCAGCTGAGTGGGAGACCTTGGTGTGCTGCTGGACCGGGATGGGCTCCACAATAGAGACCCGGGTAAGGCCTCTGCTGGTGGGACATCATCTGGGATGCTCTCCAGAGTGTTTGACTGCATATTTACACTATCCACGTCTACCAACAGGTTTGCAGGGCTGACTCATGGAATAAATATTGAGATACTTTATTACACTGAAGTACTTTTAATAACCACTAATACCGCTTTGGCGAAAAACTATTAGTCATATATTTCAAACCTTAGTTAAGCAAACTTATCTTGCATACTCTAATGTACTTAAGGTATCAAGAGTAAAAGTAAAGGAATTCTAGAGGAAAAAAACCTTGTCAGGGTTTTTATGATGGTTCTGCCTTTATATTACTCATGTTGCATTTTACTTCTGAATATTTTCAAGGTTGATACATTTAAACTATATACTTTTGTGTAGTTTATTGTAAAACAATGCATCATATTGTAAAATAACATAATTTTGTAGTGTTGCTGTCCTGTGTGGGAAAATGACTTCGAGTATTAACGATGTAGTTCCTTACATACCACCATGGTTATTTTGAAAATTAAACTAACAAAATGTAGGCTTATTGTCACAATATTAACAAATTGTTGCTAACTACAGCTCCGTCCGATTTCAAAGGGCGCATCTGAAGCGCTCGGACCGGTCTAGCCTACGGACGATTGTTCTTGTCGCCTGGCAACAGTGACTGACAGCTGCCGAGGACGAGCGGGAATAACATCGCACTGGACTTTTTATATTCAACTGAGTTTTATATTCAAATAGGGTTGAAAACCTGTGTAAATATATTTACCATGGTCCATTTATGTGCATAATAAAAAGAATACACTAGCCTACAAAATCGCATCAAGGTAAGATATAAATGAACATTTGAATTTTCGGCTAAGCCGAAAGTAGGCCTACATGACCTGGTCCTCCAGTAAAATATAAAACATAAAAATGACAATAGCCAATTCTGGCTCCATAGCTGTTTACTTAATTATATCAAATGAATTGTCAGGATGGCAGCATACTCTCGCACCGTTGCCTGCCGCCTGGAGCGGTAATCGGGAACACCTGGCTGCACAATTAGGAAATCCTACGAAGGCTTCATGGTGTGTCGTTCGGAGGACGCATAGACTGCATCGTTTGAAGTCCGCAGCCTTCGAAGGATGCAGTCTTCACATTGGGACACAGCTACAGAGTATGAATGCGAACCGGACATCTGCCATGTTGACGTTATCATGTGACCTACGACGCGTTATCACACGCGCAACAACTTAAAAGATTCGAACGGACACGTTTAATTCATCTATCCGTAAATCTTGATATTGATTAAACTTGCTCATTTTGTGGTCTTTTTGAAGAAACTGCTGCCCATTTATTTTGTGAATACATTTAGGGTTGATTTAAGTTATTTTATTTAACCCTACTAATGTGAACTACCGTTTTATCCTTAACGATGTTATTTATTTTTATTACGAAATCTCAAAATTGTCATCTCTTGAATATATTGTTAATTTTTTATATCCAAATATTTTCATCCACAAGCAAAAGTGGCTAACTGCTTTATTTTTTCCTCTTTTTCTTGTTGAATTTAAGTGTCGTTTCTTCTCTCAGGCCTATAAATAACAAAAAATGTTTTTTTTTTTTAAATGTATTATAATGAATTATTTAAGAAAATATATATTAAAATATTCAATCTTGTAGGTTCTTTTTTCCTGTGTAAAAAATATAATATTATTTATGCAAACCCATTATATATATATATATATATATATATATATATATATATATATATATATAATGGGTTTGCATACATTATGAGATTTTTTACAGATCTCATAACATCAGTAACTCGACAGCCCTACCTAGAACGGGTTTCCTCAGCGTTTGTAATGTCTGCACAAAGGGCAGCTGTGTGAAGATTTGCCTTTGGAGAAGGGAAAAGGACTTTTATTTTCCTCAAGTCAAGTCAAGTCAAGTCAAGTCAAGTCAAGTCAAACAAATCCATCCATGGTCATTATTTTATTGGGCAGAATATGCCCTGTGGGCCCACATATGAAATTTAGATACAGCTGTAGGCAAAATAATTGATTTGCCTTAGTGTACACTCATTCATTCATAATCAGTCACTCATCGGCCATCACACATTCTTCTTCCGCAGGTTGTGCTCTAAATGCGGAACTTACAAATTTAGCTGTGGAATTCCAAAGGTCTGACAGACAACGTCACAGCACAGCTACGCAACACTATTCAGAATTGTCAGTTATCTTAATGCTTAGTTTACTACTGTTGTTATAATCCCTTTTTTCTTGTTTTTTCCCAAACTCTAATAGATTAAATATTTCAGAATAATAGGCCTTAGTATGGTGCAGTTGAGAGTAAGACAGCCAATTGTAATTTCTCAAATGCATTTTGTCATTTGTTTGGTCTACTTTTTCATTTTCTTTTTGTTTTTGCTCATGAGCTTCTTTAAGAATAAAATTGGAGATCTCTGCCTAATCTTGGATCCATGGCCAATAACATTTCCATCTCATTTTCCCAGTTTTGACAGCATTTTTAATTTCATAATTTTTTGGACTTTTGGAGTTATTTATCCTTCTCCAATCTATCTCTATAAAAAATTATTAAAACAAGATGGAGTGACCAGTATCATTGTTTTGCAAACAAAAATAATAATTCTTTGACATATTGTGTCTTTTTCTTTGCCAGAGAATAATTCTATCATGCTTTTAGCCCTATAGTTGTCTAATATAATAGCCCTCACTATACCAAATCCAGCCTCAGTTTTAACTATCTGGTGAGTTCAGCACCCACTTCTCTGTATTTTCTTTTCTTATAGAGCTGGACTTGTACCTATTGAAAAAGCAGAGAGGGTTAGTTTAGCAGAGAATATAAAGAATTGCCATGAGACCAGTGAATAATCAGAATGAATAATGTTAATATAATAATGAACTAAATTTGAAGCAGTCTCTAGAGTGTTCATTAGTTTTGTCACACCTGTGGTGCCGTAAGGGTCAGTTCTTCTGTTTTTAGATCAGTGTTCGTTGACATGTTTTTCAGCCTTGCTGTCACTCAATGGCCATTGCAGAGTGGAGTATAGGCTCTGTTGTTTCTTTGTCTCTTCTCAGTTTGGGATTTTGATCAATCCTGTAACAGTTTTGCATCTCAGGATTTGTCTTTGTCTTTAGGAAAAGTCTCAAGTGAAAAGTGAAAAGTTTGTCCCAATTAATGTTAATTAAAAATTTTCTAGAATGACTGCTAAACCATTATCTAAACTTATTTCTGATAGAATTTCAAATCTAAGGAATAATTATTTGGTCTTAAATTTAATTACTTCTCTTGACCCTCCTCTGTTGATCTCATTGCCTTTACCCATCTCTATCTTGTTCATATAATCCATTACCAAGAGTTTTATTAGTCCTTCTGGTACTGATATATGGCCTATTTTTGTCACTGTTCCTTTCCTACCTTTATTTTTGTCGCAAATTTCTCTTGTATACAGTCAACAATTGCAAAAAATGCCTTTTATTTAATTTTCCTTATTCTTTTTCCTTATTCTTAATTTAGCCTTTTAATTATTGTCCTTCCTTATTAATTTTCCTTATTCTTTTTCCTTATTCTTAATTTAGCCTTTTAATTATTGTCCTTCCTTATTCTTTTAATCCCTTTGTCCTTCCTTATTCTTTTAATCCCTCCCCCCTTGCGCAAGGGAATACCTTGCGCATGGTTTGAGAATATTCAAAAAGTATGTTTTTGTGCAATAACCTGTCATTCTTACCCCCCTCTGGTACCACCATATAGATTGTTCATAAGGCAATAATCTACATGGTATTGAACAGTCTATATGCTATAACAATTTGTTTGTTATTGAATTTGAACAATTTCCATCTGAGGTGGTCGTTCTATTAGCACCATTTAAAATACATTTAATTAGTCAAATAGCATATTGCATCAAATCATAATTCAAATCATAAATGAAATCAAATATTTGTTAATAGTCAGTGTTAATCTTTTCTTTAATTTTCAACTGTAGCCTTAAATTAATTATGTATACCCGTTTTATTGACAAATTACATTCGAGTACCCATTATGATCTATTTTAAAATGTCATTTAGGCCTATTTGTATTTTCCTTCATGACTTGTCTTAATTCGCACTGTGCTATGACAGTTACTTGAATTAGTCGCTTATCATTCATTATTTTCATTTGTTTTCTGATTTTTCATTATCGTTTTTACGTTGTTTTTGATATATTCTTTAATTCAATAATTTTCTTTCTGGGGTTATTATTAAGTTGCTACTAGTATATTCAAGGGCTTTAACATTACATTTAAAGACAGTTTGGTTGATGTTGACTATTGTTTGAACTTGTACTCATCTCTGTTGATTCTCTCTTCTTTGCACAACTCCTTGAAAGTTTCTTATTCTGCAACTTTTCATTTAAAGTTCTTCTTTTTCCATTCATGAGATCATTGTGAGTTGTAATTGGCTTTTTCCTTTTCTCTCATTGGCAAGGGAAGGTCATTGCCAGCATGTCCTTGAACCCTCACTCGCTGTTGTGGGGGTTTCCTGGAGTCGTTTGGCGTATTTTAAGTTGAGAGCCATGGACTCAAATGTCAGTTGCTGATCAATGTTCAAGCTTCTTCTGAGATGACAAGGCACTGTCACTGGTTCTTTTTGTTTGAATCGTCCCAGAAACCTTCCTGGAATTGAACTGTTCTCATCTGTGAATGAATCCTTCATTATTTCTGTTAGTTCAGTTAGTGACAACAACAATTTAAATCATCTGCTCATCTGGCCCATTGTCCTTCTTGGTGTCATCTGTAAAATGATCATGTGGGCTGAGTGGTGTTCTGGCCTCTTTTGTGTGATTTCTGCTCATTAACAGTAGGGCTTTACCCCTATATTATTTTTTACAATTAGTCAATTCAGCTCAGTTATCTCTTTGTTTTGAGTCCCACTATCAGCATACTAATTATCAGGCATCTTGGACAACACTCAACCCACTTTGCTAAAAGACAAAAGTTACAAGACAATATTTCATACTTTTGACAAAACGTCAGCTCCTTCATGATATTCTGAAAAGAAAGTCAGATGTGTTATGCTCCATCATGATATTCTGAAAGGAAAGTTAGATTTATTAGGTGCTGCGCAAAATATAGTACTGTTTTGTTTTCTTTTACAATTTTTTCCCATTTTCAAGTCAAGTCAAGTCAAGTCAAGTCAAGTCAAATTGTTGCTAACTACAGCTCCGTCCGATTTCAAAGGGCGCATCTGAAGCGCTCGGACCGGTCTAGCCTACGGACGATTGTTCTTGTCGCCTGGCAACAGTGACTGACAGCTGCCGAGGACGAGCGGGAATAACATCGCACTGGACTTTTTATATTCAACTGAGTTTTATATTCAAATAGGGTTGAAAACCTGTGTAAATATATTTACCATGGTCCATTTATGTGCATAATAAAAAGAATACACTAGCCTACAAAATCGCATCAAGGTAAGATATAAATGAACATTTGAATTTTCGGCTAAGCCGAAAGTAGGCCTACATGACCTGGTCCTCCAGTAAAATATAAAACATAAAAATGACAATAGCCAATTCTGGCTCCATAGCTGTTTACTTAATTATATCAAATGAATTGTCAGGATGGCAGCATACTCTCGCACCGTTGCCTGCCGCCTGGAGCGGTAATCGGGAACACCTGGCTGCACAATTAGGAAATCCTACGAAGGCTTCATGGTGTGTCGTTCGGAGGACGCATAGACTGCATCGTTTGAAGTCCGCAGCCTTCGAAGGATGCAGTCTTCACATTGGGACACAGCTACAGAGTATGAATGCGAACCGGACATCTGCCATGTTGACGTTATCATGTGACCTACGACGCGTTATCACACGCGCAACAACTTAAAAGATTCGAACGGACACGTTTAATTCATCTATCCGTAAATCTTGATATTGATTAAACTTGCTCATTTTGTGGTCTTTTTGAAGAAACTGCTGCCCATTTATTTTGTGAATACATTTAGGGTTGATTTAAGTTATTTTATTTAACCCTACTAATGTGAACTACCGTTTTATCCTTAACGATGTTATTTATTTTTATTACGAAATCTCAAAATTGTCATCTCTTGAATATATTGTTAATTTTTTATATCCAAATATTTTCATCCACAAGCAAAAGTGGCTAACTGCTTTATTTTTTCCTCTTTTTCTTGTTGAATTTAACTGTCGTTTCTTCTCTCAGGCCTATAAATAACAAAAAATGTTGTTTTTTTTTAAATGTATTATAATGAATTATTTAAGAAAATATATATTAAAATATTCAACCTTGTAGGTTCTTTTTTCCTGTGTAAAAAATATCATATTATGTATGCAAACCCATTATATATATATATATATATATATATATATATATATATATATATATATATATATATATATATATATATATATATATATATAATGGGTTTGCATACATTATGAGATTTTTTACAGATCTCATAACATCAGTAACTCGACAGCCCTACCTAGAACGGGTTTCCTCAGCGTTTGTAATGTCTGCACAAAGGGCAGCTGTGTGAAGATTTGCCTTTGGAGAAAACTGTTGATTTTATACTCGAAAAATTCATTAACATTAAAATTCATTAGTATCATTAATATTAAAAATTAATGTTACCTCAGAATGAATTGCATTTCTATCCCACCCCAAAACATACAAAAATAACAACGATAAATGCTGACCAATACTTAATTATGACTTTTTACTGAAAATTATATAATTCAATAAAACAAACAAATTGTAATGTATGTCATATGACATAGCTATGCATGATTGAATACACTCTAGATGTGTATATAATGAACATAATCTACATTTTCTTTCAAACAATTAAATAAAACATTAATTAAATAATTATATTTTATTTACTGACAACAATGAGAAATATTAATAAATTAGTAAAAGAATGAATGAAAGTCACCATCACACAATAAACAAATGCATAAGTCAACACATGAAACAAAGCTTTATTCAAACTACAATCATGTATGTAGACAACAGGCACTGAACCCCACATCCTTCTGCCGTCTCAACACAGCGGTTCCCATTCTGCGGCTTTATTCTGATGAATCAGCTGACCGCCAGAGGTGAGCCGTTCCCTTGTGCCGGAGGTTGTTGCGTGATGTGTTGTGCTTCACAATCTGAGGCAAGTGGAGTGATGGAGGGACTATGGGATGATTATAGTCTCAAAAAGATTAACACGTGTAAGCACACTTATTAATGAACTTGATACATGTTGCAGAAATGTTTTATCCATGCCTTTCAACTTGCGTGTGCAAAATTCTAAATTGAATGAATGTGAAGCAATTTGTACAAATAGAGACATTTTTGTGAATACAAATGTTTTCCTTTGTATTAGTGTATCATAGTTTGCGCATGCAACACAGAAGATGTGCATGTGTGGATCAGGTGACACGCGTGCATTCATTGACGTCTCCTCTGAGTCGATCTCATTTGATTCATTTGAATTTTGAGACTTTCTTTTCGCGGTTTTTAAGCATTTCACAACCCACACACAAACAACTACAAATGAATAGGCCTGGTGCTAATTATTAATGTGTGCACAACTACCCATCTATTTGACAAATTCACAAATGTGTGTCACTACATTTAAACTAATACAATACAACTTGTGTGTGCAAAATCCAAAATCACATGAATGTGCAGCATTTTGTACAAATAGAGACATAGTTGTTAATACAAAACCTCGATCTTGTATTAATGTAGGCCAGAATTTGTGCATGCAACAAGTAAGATGTGCATTTGTGGATCAGGTGACACGCGTGCATTCATTGACTCGTTTCTGAGTCGATCCTATTTGATTCATTTGGATTTTGAGACTTTCATTTCGCAGGTTTCGCTTGCACGATCCACACACAGCTGTCTGAGAAAACCTGCTACCACTAGATGGCAGTATTCTGCTAAAACAGACAACGGCAGCATAATAAAGCGTTCTTCCCCATTTAAGACGCTTAATGAGAGTGATATTGAAGCACCACATTTAGTACACAATATTGGCCTACCTTATTAATAAAGCATACTTTATAGAGGCAAACAGATTACATCAGATTATGAACAACACCCATAGAAAACCACTATAAAACGCTTAACGTGCAATCGCGCGATGCATGTTCAATAATGTGTATAAGGCTACTGAGTTTAAATATCACCGTCTTACTGCATTGACGTTAAGCTTTTTCTTTATAATATGCTCTATGGGAGGAAAACTATATAGCCTACAGACAAGAGCCTATATGAACGCGACGCGCGGCGTTTCATGTTAATGGCATTTCCCTTCCTGTTAAAAAAATGTTTCGCAGTTGCGTTCATATTATGCTTATTTTTTATCTGACTACACATAATATTCATAGTATGCAAGCTTTGGAATTTGAAAATGTCTGTTTTTAAATGTTATAGACGATTTTCACAGTACATTTGTTTTCCCTTGACCCTTAAGCCATTATAGGCTAGTCTTACTATAGCACGATTAGTTTTAACAATATGCAACCATTGTATATCGACATGAAATATTAATTGAAAATCAACTGGCCCTACGTGTGTAGCTGCATATTTGTACATGAGAATGGTTTGACACGCTAACCACGGCTTGTGATGCACAAGGGAACGTCGGCCAATTCCACTGCGTTAAAACGTATAATTTGTTTTCATTCAAATTACTTTTAATATTTAAAAACAGACATTTTCAAATTCCAAAGCTTGTAGAAGGTTCCTGTAAGACGGATTTACAAGTAAAATTTGGACGAGTCTTCCCTTCATTTTTAAATTGCTATTTTTAAATCTAAATTGAAAACTTATTTTTATTCCCTGGCATTTTAATGATCTCCTGATGCTGTTTCTGCCTGTTCTGTTTGGTTGTTTCTATGCTTTATTCTGTTTGTTTTTACTTTGTTCAGCACTTTGGATAGCCCTGCTATGTTTAAATGAGCTTTATAAATAAAATGTAGCTTAATTACTTTCTTACTTTACTTCATGTACTGTATGTAGCCTGTATTCTGCAGAAAAATACTGTAATTCACTAAAAGGGTTTTTTCATGTTCAAAATGGCTGTAGTATGTTCCTAGTGACTAGACTGGCTTACTACAGGTGAAATTGTCCAAATACCGCCCTTGCCTATTTACAGTAAACAATATTTTTTTTAACAAAAATTACTGTAATTAACCAAACAGGTTTTTGGTGACTTACTAAAGGTGAATAATGCAACATTTCACCTGACTATCACTAACGTAATACAACCTTTGGAACATGAATAGAAAAACAATTTACAGTAGGCTAATTTAAAAAATCGTACTGTTCAATCGGGATATTGGCTGGACATACACTAGGCTAAGTCAGTCTGCCCACTAGGCATTTACCACAACCTTGGAAGTATTCATTTGAATGAATGACTGGACGTTTATATTTTTTGACTGTGAGTGGAATTTGCAGATGGTCCCTTTAGAAAATGCGGCGAATATCAAACCTAAAACGTAGGCCTACTTCACTGCGCTCTCGGAGCGTTTCTCTCCCATACACACGCAAAGTTAAACGCAACTGCAGAATTTCATGTTAAGCTTCTTTTAACAGGCTCAGGAAGGGAAATGCCATTAACATGAAACGCCGCGCGTCGCGTTCATAGGCTCTTGTCTGTAGGCTCTATAGTTTTCCTCCCATAGCGCATATTATAAAGAAAAAGCTTAACGTCAATGCAGTAAGACGGTGATATTTAAACTCAGTAGCCTTATACACCTTATTGAACATTCAACGCGCGATTGCACGTTAAGCGTTTTATAGTGGTTTTCTATGGGTGTTGTTCATAATCTGATGTAATCTGTTTGCCTCTATAAAGTATGCTTTATTAATAAGGTAGGCCAATATTGTGTACTAAATGTGGTGCTTCAATATCACTCTCATTAAGCGTCTTAAATGGGGAAGAACGCTTTATTATGCTGCCGTTGTCTGTTTTAGCAGAATACTGCCATCTAGTGGTAGCAGGTTTTCTCAGACAGCTGTGTGTGGATCGTGCAAGCGAAACCTGCGAAATGAAAGTCTCAAAATCCAAATGAATCAAATAGGATCGACTCAGAAACGAGTCAATGAATGCACGCGTGTCACCTGATCCACAAATGCACATCTTACTTGTTGCATGCACAAATTCTGGCCTACATTAATACAAGATCGAGGTTTTGTATTAACAACTATGTCTCTATTTGTACAAAATGCTGCACATTCATGTGATTTTGGATTTTGCACACACAAGTTGTATTGTATTAGTTTAAATGTAGTGACACACATTTGTGAATTTGTCAAATAGATGGGTAGTTGTGCACACATTAATAATTAGCACCAGGCCTATTCATTTGTAGTTGTTTGTGTGTGGGTTGTGAAATGCTTAAAAACCGCGAAAAGAAAGTCTCAAAATTCAAATGAATCAAATGAGATCGACTCAGAGGAGACGTCAATGAATGCACGCGTGTCACCTGATCCACACATGCACATCTTCTGTGTTGCATGCGCAAACTATGATACACTAATACAAAGGAAAACATTTGTATTCACAAAAATGTCTCTATTTGTACAAATTGCTTCACATTCATTCAATTTTGAATTTTGCACACGCAAGTTGAAAGGCATGGATAAAACATTTCTGCAACATGTATCAAGTTCATTAATAAGTGTGCTTACACGTGTTAATCTTTTTGAGACTATAATCATCCCATAGAGGGACCATCTCTAGGATTCAGCTCTGTGCTCTTCATCCTCAGTGCTCACACCAGCCCGCTGACATTTCAGATCCTACAAAATGCACAAACATAACACAAAAGCAGTAATTTTAACCACACAATGTCATTTGATTTCAGTATTATTTAGAAGACAAAAACGCTTTTTTTCCACAAATGCCGCCATCATCTTCCCTTGCAGGTCCTGCTCCACCACAAAAGATCTGCAGCAAATGCACAGAAATCAAGAATCAGAAAGGTGATGTAATAGCTCTGTTTGAAATTACAATAATTAAAATAAACTACAACTTAATATTGAAATAGTTGTTGTTATTCATTTCTGTAGTATACTCACTCAAAGCCTTTGATGGCAGCATTCAGCTTCATGAGCCACTCTCCACCAGATAAACACACATCTGTTCATCTGACCCTGTAACATCCAGACAAGATCCACGTTACCTCTGTGATTTATGAACTCAACACTACATTTACATGTTGAGGTTGTTTTAACTTTTTATCCAACATAAATGTTCCTCAATTTATCAACAGTAATGGACAAATAAAATAGATAACTTATGTTTAACGTTAGTTACTTTATAGATTTGTTCTACATAATAGCACACATTTCACTCAGATGTCTATTTCATGTTGTGATATTTCAAGATTTTCCTGTCAGATGTAAATAGACATTTAAAATAAGCGTCTTTGATGTATGGTTTGTTTATGTAAATCCACTTTAGAGACGTAACTTACGTGTCTTTACTGGAGCTCCCCTGTTAGCTAACGTTATACATAATAAAACGTGTTTTTACAGCAAAATCATAACTATACTATACTGTAACGTCTTTACACCTTCAACAATTCAACAGTTTACTCTACAGTAGTTCAACACATGCAATTTTAACAAAAGGAACGTGTTTACTCACATTTGAAAGCACCCGCGTCGCTGATCTCTGCGATGTTTGATAATGACGTATCCTCTCGCGTGGCCTCCTGGGATAGAAGAGTATCCATCGGATGAGCACTCAAAAATCTGGCCGGAAGAAGTAAGCCATCCGGGAACTTCTCGCCTACTCTTTTATGAATACTGATGTTTCGAACGTACTGCTTCCTTCACGTACTGTTTTCGCCTACTATATAGTAGGAAAGTAGGCATATTGGAACGCACTTAAGTCCAAATCTCGCGATAATTAGTACGTCACCCAGGTAATTCTCGCCTACTCTTTTGGATTCGTACATACTTTTTCGCTCGCCTACTCTTTTTCCCATACTATATAGTAGGGAAGTATGCGGTTTGGAACGCAGCACCTATTTTTTATTTATTTTTTCGCAGACATGTCTGTACGCCGGAAATCCGGCGTGGCGCCGGAGCGCTATCAGGCCTGTATATACCTCATGTTTGCATTGGTGAAATCATTAGTGAGTGCAGAAACTGCGTTGCAATGATAAGATCTTTTTTCACGCGATCAACAGACTGTCATCTGCTCAATGCTCATCACTGCAACCTTTTATGTGACTGAAATAGATCTAAATACTTAAAAAACTTCTCAGGATCCGTTAATCCCGATAGCTGTAATAGTAAAAACGTATAATAGCTGTAATAGTAAAAGTTTTCCAGATAGTTCCACATGTAATGCCAGATATTTCATATGCAAGCATGTCAGCCAATCACAGCAGAGGGCGTTTACATTGAAGTCTCACGGCAGACACGCCCCTTCAAACAGAGCGTTCAAATCAGGTGATGAAATCAGGCTAGGAAAAATGCCTTTTATTTCTAAATTATAAAAAAAAATGATCTAAAAAACATACTAACATTATAAGGGCACCCCAGGAAACATTATAAAATAATAAAATTATCCATGGAATGGGACCTTTAAACTATTGGCTAAGGTGCTGGCTTGCCGTCTGGATCCCTGTCGTCCTAAAATAATCTCTGAAAATCAGACCAGTTTCATTAGGGGCCGACAATTATCATCAAATATTCGACAACACTTAAATTTAATTTTTTCTCCATCCAGTGAGATTCCAGTCATCTCATTAGATGCAGAACAGGCCTTAGAATTATTTATTCACTATATTAGATAGATTTGGCTTAGGCCCCTTTTTCACGTCATGGATTCGCCTTCTGTACACTGCTCCTGTTGCTAGGTGTGAGAACTAATTTTTTGTGTTCCAAATATTTCCCCCTCACAAGAGGTACTCGTCAAGGTTGTCCTCTTTCACCACTATTGTTCACTTTAGCAATAGAACCTCTATCCATAGCCTAGAAAAATTCCCCACTCTATTCAGGTTTTGTTAGAAGAGGGACAGAATGGTGTCTCGCTCTACGCTGATGACCTTTTGCTTTTTGTTTCGAACCCTGTCGGCTCAGTCTCAGATCTTTTGAATATTTGTAACAATTTTGGATCTTTTTCTGGTTATAAGCTTAATATAAACAAAAGTGAATGTTTCCCAGTAAATAACTTGGCTAAACAAATCCCAGTGGAGGCCTTGCCATTTCATGTATCCTCCACAAAGTTTTGTTACTTGGGAGTAAATATATCGCACTCCTTTAAACTATAATATAATTTTATTAATGGCTCACTCAAGTTAAATTAGATTTGCAACGTTGGGATAAGCTACCTATTACACTATTTGTTAGAATTCAATCACTCAAAATTAATATTTTACCTAGGTTTTTGTTAATTTTTCAAGTCCTTCTTTAAACTGTTGGATGGGGCTATTTCTACTTATATATGGCAGGGCAGACCTCCCAGGTTAAGTGAGGCATATCTTCAGAGACATAAAAATATGGAAGCTTGTTTCCGCCACAAAATAATAAAAAAAAAAGATAATTGCGACTTTTTATCTCACAATTGCGAGTTTACATCTCGCAATTCTGACTTTCTTTCTCAGAATTGCGAGATATAAAGTCAGAATTGCGTGAAATAAAGTCGCAATTGCGTGTTTTAAAGTCAGAATTGCATGTTATAAAGTCAGAATTCTGAGATATAAAGTCAGAATTGCGAGATATAAAGTCGCAATTGCGTCTTATAAAGTCAGAATTCTGACTTTTTTTCTCGCAATTGCGACTTTATATCACGCAATTCTGACTTTATATCTCAGAATTCTGACTTTATATCACGCAATTGGGAGATATAAAGTCAGAATTGCATGATATAAAGTCGCAATTGCGTGTTATAAAGTTAGAATTGTGAGATATAAACTATTCTGTAAAAAAAAAAAAAAGTCCGTCTTTTTTTTCCCCCTTAGAATTGGACTTTATATCTCACAATTCCGAGAAAAGATGTCAGAATTGCGAGATATAAACTCGCAATTATGTGTTATAAAGTCAGAATTGCGTGATATAAAGTCAGAATTCTGAGATATAAAGTCAGAATTGCGTGATATAAAGTCACAATTGCGAGAAAAAAAGTCAGAATTCTGACTTTATAAGACGCAATTGCGACTTTATATCTTGCAATTCTGACTTTATATCTCAGAATTCTGACTTTATATCTCAGAATTCTGACTTTATTTCACGCAATTCTGACTTTATATCTCGCAATTCTGAGAAATAAAGTCAGAATTGCGAGATGTAAACTCGCAATTGTGAGATAAAAAGTCGCAATTATCTTTTAAAATGTTTTATTCAGTGGCGGAAACAAGCTTCCATATAAAAAAGATGGGGGTCTTGCTCTGGCAAATTTTTTATTTATTACTGGGCAGGAAATATTTGCAAAATTCACAGTTGGTATAATTCTCCCCATTTAGATAGGTGTATATTAGAAGCTCAATCCTGCTCTTCGTCCTCGCTCTCTGCCTTGGTGTGTGCTCCTTTGTCCAATCGCCCCTCAAAATACAGTATTGTTCAATACATTGTACATTTCTAGTCAGATCCATTTTGTGGGTGAATCTGGTGTTCTAAAATTAGTTACCATTATTTAAAAATTTCAGATTCTTCTTTTTAAATTCAGACTTCTTGTGGTTTGATAAGGAAAGGATTAAAAACAGTTGATATTCAGTGTTATTGCTGCTTTCTCAAATTGTTGTGGAGGATTATTTAACCATTCAACTCTAGGGTTAAGTACTTCCAAAACAAAGAGAGATGGTTTGATCAGGTCGAAATGTCGGGAAAGAAGTGTCTGTTTGCTGCATGCAGTGGAAAAGTTGGCAACTTTAAAATATCTGGGTCCAAAGGAATCGCTACTATGCTAATTAAGAGCTCGGAGACACAGCCATACATGAGACTTTGTCAAACATTATTGCTTCTGATGGTGCTTCATCAGCTTCTGTGCTATGTCACAAATCTTGCTACAGCTCATATACTACTAGCTCTAGAAACGTGAGCAAATGCAAGTCAGACTCATGTCAGAGTCAGCCAGGAAAGCGAATCATTCGTTCTCAACTCTCTGCCTTTGAGTATTCAAAACAGTGCTTGTTCTGTGGTCTTATTTGTGAAGAAAAAGACTCTAAAAATCCTAACAGGTGGAATCCAGTTAAAAAATGTCAGACTTTAGATAGGCCAGGCCTTCCACCCTTGAAAGATGTGATTTTGTCTAAATGTAATGAACGGCTAGCCTAGAAATCTAGATGCACCCTAGCAGCAGCAAAATTTATTTTGCAGCCAGTGTAGTCTAGCAACTCTCCGTTGACTTTCGAGCTGGAAAAACCAAACTCTAGTCAGGCCAATCAAATCATGTATAGAGTCGGTGGGCGGGCTTAACAATGACAGCAGAGTTGTGATGGTTCTGCGTGAATTCCCTGCTACTTGGAAAACAAAGAATGGCGGCTGCTGCTGGCGAACAGCGGTCTTTCCAATCGGCTTTGACCGCGACTCTGGAGGACTTGGAGTTAAGCTTTTCTTTGAGAAAAGAACAAAGTACGGCACTTAAGTCATTCTTAAAAAAGGAAGATGTGTTTGTAGTTTTGCCGACCAGATACGACAAAAGTTTAATCTATCAACTAGCTCCGCTGGTGGGCAAAGACTCTGGTTGGTTGTAGCGCTGTCCTATTGCGTGAAGAGGGAATTTGCAAGACAACCATTTATACCGCCCTTCGGATTGAGCCGTGCCAATGGTGAGTTGCCAGACCTAACATCTTGATGTAGGTCTGGCTTTCCAGGCTAATGAACGGCAGGATGATTGGGCAGAAGTTGTGAAGCTACGGGTGAATGGCATCATGGACCTACCTGCAGCTGATGCTCAGTATCACTCCAAGTGTTACAATGCTTTCAGGAAGGTACCTATTGACTCTAATGCAATTGCTAGTAAACCAATTGACAGCTGCCTAGCTTCGGTCATAGACCACATGAGTGTAAACAAGTCAGTGACTTGGACTGTCTTATAATTACATGATGTTTTTGTAGCTAATTCTGGGAGATTGTGCCGGAAACAAATGCTAGCACACCTGTGTGATTATTATGGTGATGCCGTTATTGTAGAGTTGAAGGATGTCAGACGATTGTTGGCTTTAGGCCGTACATTGCTATATAACTCAAATTACTAGTACAAACTGGCCTCTTCAATGATGACGATGATGATGTCGACAAGTTGGATTTGTCGTCAGAACAAATCAGAAAAGTACTACTTGCTTTGTCACCTTGTCAGAAAAGTGCGGGGAGAGGTCCAGAATATTCCATTGCCTCGTGAATACGACCTTGGCAGCTTTAGGCATGAAAGGGTCATTCAATATACAAGTCCAACTCTCCTAAGACTTGTCTCCAGTCTTGTGTCCAACGGTAACCAAACCAGCACTCACACTTGCTCAATGCATCAGCATATCCGTAAAAGCTGGAATCACACAACTTTGGGGCTAGCTGTAAAACTTCATCATAAGGTAGTTCAGAACTGTTTCGGGACCTAAATGAGCATGGTCTTGTTGTAACATATGATGAGGTCCTCCGGGTTCCAGAAATCAGCTGCCAAATACGCCTCAGATGATGCAGATACACTGAAATAAATGATTCGTTGAATTTAATAAAAAAATTATCGCAAGTGGTTGCATTCAATTTATTTTACCTACATTTAAACAAACGTGTTAAGTTGAACTAAAATTGATTAAGTTCAATGAATCATTTTTTTCAGTGTAAGTACCTGCGGGTATGGACTGAAGAGGTGCATTGGCCCTATTCACAGTTGGGGTGACTTTGATCTTGTAGTCTTCACACCCAATGGTTGCCGCACAAGACATGCCATGGCCACTCAGTTTGCGCAAAATCCTGCAGGGATCCTGTTCCCTGGAGTGGCGACTCCAGACGGTGGGATTACGTCACTAAAAGTTCCCCGTCTGACAAAGCTCCAAGCTGAGAAATTCTGTCCGGTAGCTAACAGCAGTCTTGCCATTGAACATTATACAGGCCCTAAGAAGCTGACTCCACCAGCTCTGAAAGAAGTGCCAAGAACAGCTACTGTCCAAGAGAGCATCCGAGAGAGGGCTTCTAGAGCACAGAGGAGGGATGATGCTTCCATTCAACTCCTCTTCCCCTGGACTGGTCAGCCTACAATGTTGACTCACCAGGACAGACGAGGATAGTGAAGATGATGAGGCTGCCTTTTGTTAATTAATTGTGAGGCATAGTAGTTTGCCTGAAGGTGGTAGCCAGTGTGTGCTTTGTGTGGTGCGGAGGTGAGGCCCTCTTGGTTAGCCTTTGGTGTGGCGGGCTGACCCGGGTTGGCAAGACTCAGTTTTAACTCTTGCATCTGGCGGAGTTTTAACTGGGTCCCCGTTGGATCTTACGACTTGCGGACCATCCTGGACAGCCCTTCTGCCATTCGGGAGTTGCCCTAGCGACTTGCGTGGCCTGTCTTGAATGGCATGTATACAGTGAATATTTGTACATAGTTTGTTGATCACACATGGTGATGGGCTTAGGTGATGTCATCTCATTGGGTGTTTTAAAGAGCTACCCCATTAATATGTATCGTACAGTTGCAGGATCCAAGTTATGTCAAATACCCGCATTGCTTTTCCCGAAATGCATAACATTCAGCCTAACAAAGATTCATCGTTTATCCAAAAAGCAATTTTGAATCTTTAAAAGTGTCAGGAGGGGATTCAGCCTCACCACACCCTAAACAATGCATCAATATTCACAAGAGCACTCAAGATTCTGAAATGTAAGTTATTTTGTATACCATAAAAATAACCTAAAATTATAACTGAAAAATTATAACCGCGCTCTATCACTCGCACACCATAACCAGCAAATTGTTTTTTAATGTTTCAATTTCGTGATTAAAATTACATAATTTGGAAGCGGATAATTTCTTCACAAACAGCTCATTATGACTCAATGTTAGAATGCTACACCTACACTCGATAGTGTGAATAAGATAAGCGCAACGCAGACCACTGCATTGACAGGGTAAAACATATGATCTGTCTACGGCCAGGTCTCAGTGGAAGACAGAAAATGCCGGTCCAGCACTGATTGAGGAATTCAATTAGAAAATAAAAGACAGTTTGACATCTTTTTTTCTCGCATTCTCGCATTTTTTCTCGCATCTCGCGTCTATCCACTAGCTGCTAACGTTAGTGCACTGCACCCGAGCAAGCACACTTTGCAGTTCTTCCGGAAATGCATTTTTCTAGTTTATATTGGAAGTTTAGTTGCCAGACAAAATAGCACACAGTTTTTGTTTGACATCAATTGATACTCAATATTAATGAAATAAATGTAATGTCAGAGAATGCACAAAGCGCATCCTTTTGAGATGTAAATTATAATAAATTTTAATTAAAATAAAACACACAAGGCCTACATCATAAAACTCAGAAGATTATGTATTTTAATATATTATATTATAATACAAATAAAAAGGCTTCATACTTCAGTCGAGTCCCAATATACACGTATTGGCTAAATCAGCGTCTTCACAGCAAGGGAAATGTTTGGAATAACAAGTAGGACTGTGCGGCACAGCTTGCCCTTTATATTGTACAACAGACAAATTAAATTAGGCAGACTTTTAAAAAAAAAAAATTAATTAGGCAAACTTTTTATATGTTTGGTTTTATTTTGATAATGAACAGTCTGCGATATGAAGCAACGCCAGAACTGATACTATGTTGTGTGAGAGCGCGATGCGCCTGCGCCATCACTTGGATTTGTTCCACTGCTGGGAAATAACTTAATACTCTGTTATTTATAGTCATACAGATAATATGACATCATTCGAAACAGTAAAATGTATATTTTTATTTGTGTACATTCAAAATGACTACAAAATATCATGCCTTTGAAAAATAAATAAAACAACATGACGCGCTGCGTTAGCGCGTCTCGGTCTCCTTCAAGATCTTTCTGGCGCACACCAAAAATTAACCAAAATACAGCGAATAGCCTTCTTGGCGCGCCTACTTTTGAAAGTCAACATTTACATTATTTAACGTTAAATGCTTTATATATGCCTGAGTCACTTTGGAATAAATCACAGCGTGTTTCATGATAAAAAGTGACTTACAGTCCGAAAAATAGGCTACAGTAGCCTATAGGACAGGTTATAGCAAATTCAGACCAACTGCTGGTCTGCACAGAGAGAATGTCCTGTCTAGGCTCTTCTGTTGTGCCGAGCCATTCGTTAGTCTAGTTGTTTGATGAGAAAATGAAATGTAGCCTAGTTACAATATACGCGTTAGGTTTTGTAAGCTCCGTGCAACTGTAGCAGCGGACTATTATTACTAGAATATTAGAAATCTAATACTCAAGCTGTTTTCTCATTTTTCTACTCTAAATATTAAATAAAAAAATGACTGAACGAAAGATTCACGGATTCTCTTGAACCACCACCGCGTTTGCGGTAGAAAACTACTGCAGTGCAGCCAAAATGGTCCGTGTACTTTTTCGTTCATTCATTATTCTATTTCGGAATGAAAGATGCAATTTAAAAAAGGGTGCAGCTTTGTTTTTTGTTTAAAAGAAAAAAAGCAGAAATGGCTATTTTGTTTTCCAAATGTATTGTTGTCATCAAATAATAGTATCAGAAAATTGGACGACATTTCTGATCGTTTTTTAATTTGTAATATTTATTTGTACGTTTATTGTATTTCATTTGACTGATCCTATCTGTACCCGGAAGTAAATTACACCGTCGTGCGAAGTCATAGATAGCCGATATGTCGGACATGTAACCTAATAATGTCCGACACGGTCAGACATGTATTTATCATTGAGTTAGTTTATTAGTCACATTCTTCCACTTGAATAAAGTTAGAATGAACTATCGCTACTTATATATATATATATATATATATATATATATATATATATATATATATATATATATATATATATATGGGTGCGATTTGAGAAAAAACAGAGGTGGGGGGTGTTTTGAAACATTTATTCATAAAAATAAATCATGAGAACATGAACTTCATCACTGCATTTGCAGGAATTGTAAAATCTTTTTTCTTATTAACTCATGAAGTAGCCTAACGCAATATTTTTACTCTAATAGCTTATCTTTCCCAACACTGTGGTCCTTGTTCATTTGAGTCAAACTGGGACTGTGAGTTCTGCTGAAGTTGGGAGTTGCCGTCCATCGTACTTGTAGTAACATTCTCATTTGCATTTTTTTTTTTTTTGTGACGGTCCTGTAAAATATGATGATGCTGCTCTGGACCCTTTTCATTGTTCCCAGCTAGCTAGCTAGAGTTTTCGCGCTGAAATATTACATAGGCCTAAATATTTGTACTTGGTGACATTCTGAAAAGCCGTACATGGATCAAAGCTAATGGACAGGATCAGATAAATTAGCCGCAATGTCATCTATTGTCATATCGGCCTCTGCTGAACCACGGATTGATTGCAAAGTTAAACCATCACAGTAGAAACAGTTTTACTGCTGCTGTTAAAGTAATAACGTTACCTTTACATCGCGATGCTGAGATACAGTGAAATGATAGAAAAGACAGATGCATTATAAATCTGTGTTAGTCAATTCGCCTCATTCGCGTCTACCGCTCCGCGCTAAACGCCTCATTCAACGCCTCATTCAGGACATTTAGACGCGTGTAAACGCGTCTTACATTGACTTAACATTGAAATCACTCGCGCCAGACGCTCAAGAGTGAGTGAGCAGTCAAAAAAACTTTGCTTTAGCCCAGGCACGGCGCCAGGATTCCAGTTTTGGATGGGCCAGACCAATTGTGGGTGGGCCTTAAATTAAAAACTTTAAATTAAAAACATTATCCAATCACTGTTTAACCTAATAATAAAAAAAGACTAATATAGCCTACTGTTATATTATCTGTGCGTATACGTAATCTAGATTTTAATAGCTTGATGCTCTTTAAATATTTTGTTGCATAGTTAAAAGTTTCGGTGCATAGGGCGGACCTATCCGCGATCGCTCTCCATGGTTCTGACCAAAGAAGAGCGCTCTGGAATCTCCATTACGCATCATACGCATCATACCTGGGCTGCGTTCTCTTAGCGCGCTACTATGACTCTTAAGGTATAACTTAACTAAAGGTATACTACCACTAAAGGTATATCATTGCTAGGCGTCTTCAGGGCTATCATCCACTCGCGAGGCAGAGGCGCTGGCGCCCTCCTAGCAACGGCGCTGTTTTTGGTCAAACATGATTTTGACCACTTCATT
Organism: Scardinius erythrophthalmus; assembly: GCF_964197995.2. NCBI lineage: Eukaryota > Metazoa > Chordata > Actinopteri > Cypriniformes > Leuciscidae > Scardinius > Scardinius erythrophthalmus. The sequence goes on along the minus strand of NC_138227.1, from coordinate 38,789,368 downwards.
AAGTTTTTTTTTTGTAGAAAACTCTTTTTAAAAGATTTTCGTTTTGTATAAATTGTATCTTAATTTTGATCAATGTTTTATCAACCAATTGCATATTTATAGCATATTTTAGGCTAATTAAAAGAGGCGATTGTCCACGAATGGCTTAAAATGAACAACTAGCCTACTAGTCGTCTAGAAAAAAAAAATTAGTCGGAGGCAGCCCTTATTCCACATATTTTCGAACCAGGCACAGGCCATTCTGGGTTGAGCGAGCTAGCGACCCTGAGCGGAATGAGCGAGCGGAGCGGAATATTCAGCTCTCCGCTCACGAGCTCTGATCGGAACAAACCCGAACCTCACTGTCTGCTGAACTTGTGCAGAAACATCATTTAATAAATTTATTTTAATTTTTAAAAATAAAAATTATTAAGCAGAGGCAGGGATAGGTCTCTGCATCAGAACATCATAAAGAGATGGGGTTAACACAAGTTTGACTCAGGGCAGCACACAGCCATTCATGAGACACCCACAACACATGCTAGCCCCGCATTAGCAACCAAATTTTCTCTGGACTCAATGATAAATACATGTCTGACCGTGTCACATGTCCGACATATCGGCTATCTATGACTTCGCACGACGGTGTAATTTACTTTCGGGTACAGATAGGATCAGTCAAATGAAATACAATAAACGTACAAATAAATATTACAAATTAAAAAACGATCGGAAATGTCGTCCAATTTTCTATTATTATGATTTGATGACAACAATACATTTTGAAAACAAAATATAGCCATTTCTGCTCTTTTATTTTAAACAAAAAACAAAGCTGCACCCTTTTTTAAATTTCATCTTTCATTCCGAAATAGAATAATGAATGAACGAAAAAGTACACGGACCCAAAATGCTCTGTTCGACTTTTCTGAGATCCTTTACTCTTCTCTGTGGATGACCTTGTGACCTACTTTCTGTAAGATCTGAATTTTCCGCGGTTTGAATTTTAGAAAACTGAATTTGAAGTTCTGAATTTTTTTCTTCATCTTGAAAACTTAAATCTGTATTTTTTTAAAACTGAATATTTGCAGTCTAAGAATTCAGAAAAAAACATTTCATTTCGTTAAGTTTCAAATGTTCAATATTCGTTTAAAGAAATCAAATTCAGAACTATTTAAAATAGGCTACCACAATCCGTTTAAATCCGTGTATCATTCGTTCAATCGTTTTTTGATTTAATTTTGAAAGTAGAAAAATGAGAAAACAGTTCCTTTTTCGATTTTTCGTTTTTTTCCAAAAAAACGAAAGACAAGAATTCAGCTTGATTTTTCGTTTTTCGTTCTGAGGTAGCAAAATGAATAAACAGATGGAAAATTCGATTTCTACACGTGGGCGTGAATGAAACGCCACTTTCCTCTGATTTGTCAGCCGAAGATCAAACTGTCCCGTCATCAGCTCTTCCTCAGTTCTGCACTGCAGAATAAGAGTCCTCCGTTGTGTGGATTCTTAACGCGTTTATTGCAACTTTTTCATGTTTTCCATCAACGAGACTAATGAATGGCTCGACACAACCCGTACTGGGGAATAGACTAGACGGGGCTTTCTTCTTTGTAGACCAGAGTTCTCAAGTGCCAGGGGTTTGCTATTTTCATATTTTCCGAACTGTAAAGTTTTTTTTTTTTTTTTTTTTATCATGAACCACGCTGAGTTTTATTCCTGAGTGACTATATAATGCATTTTACTTCAAATAATCTAAATGTTGACTTTGAAAAGTAGGCGCGTCCGAAGGCTATTCACTCTATTTTGGTTCATTTTTGGTGTGCGCCAGAAAGATGTTCAAGGAGACTGAGACGCACTAAAGTAGAAATCATGTTGTTTTCTTTATTTTTCAAAGGCATGACATTTTGTAGTCATTTTGAATGTAAACAAATAAAAACATAAATTTTTACTGTTTCGAATGACAGAGTAACGAATAACGAAGTTATTTCCCCTGCTGAGCAACAACTCCAAGTGATGGCGCTGACGCATCGCTCGCTCTCACAACATAGGCAACATAGGCTATTATCAGTTCACTTCTGGCATTGCTAACTTGACATCGCAGCCTGTTCATTATTAAAATAAAACACAGTCAACCAAATATATAAAAAGTTATTCTGCTTAATTTAATTCGTCTGTTGTACAATATAAAGGCTGTGCCGCACAGTTAATCCAAACTCATTTCCCATGCTGTGAAGATGATGATTTAGCCTATACGTGTAGGCCTATATTGGGACTCGACTGAAGTTTAAAGCCTTCTTTACATTATAGTTAGCATCGAAATTTTGCATTGCAAATATGGAAACTATATGGAACCAACGCCGGTACAGTTTCAGTTTCGATTCAAATAGCCTAAATTTGTTTAGGCTTGGCGTTTAAAATAGGCTAAATGTTGTTTATAATAAAGGACACAATAGGCTATTATTATAAGCTATTAGGTTATATTTTTATTATACGTGGCTACTTATTTTTTATTCTTGTTGTTTTCTGAATACCATTCATTTAAGGATTTGACATAGGCAAATGTCAAAGGGGAAGTAATGGTAAGGGGAAGTAAAATACGCATAGAAATAGCCTATATGTTATTAATAGTGTTTATAATGTTAATGTTGAATTTTATTTACCGTTTTTTTTCTGAATAGGCTAATAATAAAAATGCGTTTGTTTCCCTCTCAACATGACCCAGTGCACTGCGCACAAGCGCACATCTTTGAGATATAAATTAATAAATTTTAATAAAACACAATAAGGCCTACATTATAAAACTCAGAAGAGTATGTATTTTAATATCTATGTTGTTCTCTGTTCTCCGGTTGTTAGATAATCAGTCTGAATGACATTTCATGCGTTTATGTTAATATAGCCTAGGCTTAGGCTATATATAGTCAATGCATTATTCTTTTCTTTTTCTATAAGTGTTAAAATATTTAATTTATAACTAATTATATTGATTATCTATATCTACATTTATTATTTTAAAAAAATTACTGGGCGATCGAGGGCGACCATGTTAGGCTAACAGTTGTCATTTACCCTGCATACCGAGCTGATGCAAAGCATAAAGTTAGGTGAATTTATATCTACACAGAAGAAAGCCCTGTCTAGTTTATTTCCCAGTACGGGTTGTGTCGAACCACTCGTTAGTCTGGTTGTTTGATGAAAAAAAGATTAAATGTAGTTGCAATAAACGCGTTAAGAATCCACACAACGGAGGACTCTTATTCTGCAGTGCAGAACTGAGGAAGAGCTGATGACGGGACAGTTTGATCTTCGGCTGACAAATCAGAGGAAAGGGGCGTTTCATTCCCGCCCACGTGTAGAAATCGAATTTTCCAGCTGTTTATTAATTTTGCTACCTCAGAACGAAAAACGAAAAATCAAGCTGAATTCTTGTTTTTCGTTTTTTGGAAAAAATGAAAAATCGAAAAAGGAACTGTTTTCTCATTTTTCTACTTTCAATATTAAATCAAAAAACGATTGAACGAATGATACACGGATTCGTGTAGGACCGTGTACTTTTTCGTTCATTCATTATTCTATTTCGGAATGAAAGATGAAATTTAAAAAAGGGTGCAGCTTTGTTTTTTGTTTAAAATAAAAGAGCAGAAATGGCTATATTTTGTTTTCAAAATGTATTGTTGTCATCAAATAATAATAATAGAAAATTGGACGACATTTCGAATCCGTGTATCATTCGTTCAATCGTTTTTTGATTTAATATTGAAAGTAGAAAAATTAGAAAACAGTTCCTTTTTCAATTTTTTTATTTTTTCCAAAAAAACGAAAAACAAGAATTCAGCTTGATTTTTCGTTTTTCGTTCTGAGGTAGCAAAATTAATAAACAGCTGGAAAATTCGATTTCTACACGTGGGCGGGAATGAAACGCCCCTTTCCTCTGATTTGTCAGCCGAAGATCAAACTGTCCCGTCATCAGCTCTTCCTCAGTTCTGCACTGCAGAATAAGAGTCCTCCGTTGTGTGGATTCTTAATGCGTTTATTGCAACTTTTTCATGTTTTCCATCAACGAGACTAATGAATGGCTCGACACAACCCGTACTGGGGAATAGACTAGACAGGGCTTTCTTCTTTGTAGACCAGAGTTCTCAAGTGCCAGGGGATTGCTATTTTCATATTTTCCGAACTATAAAGTTTTTTTTATTTTTTTATCATGAACCACGCTGAGTTTTATTCCTAAGTGACTAGCCTATATAATGCATTTTACTTCAAATAATCTAAATGTTGACTTTGAAAAGTAGGCGCGTCCGAAGGCTATTCACTCTATTTTGGTTCATTTTTGGTGTGCGCCAGAAAGATGTTCAAGGAGACTGAGACGCACACGCACTAAAGTAGAAATCATGTTGTTTTCTTTATTTTTCAAAGGCATAACATTTTGTAGTCATTTTGAATGTACACAAATAAAAATATTTTTTTTACTGTTTCGAATGACAGAGTAACGAATAACAAAGTTATTTCCCCTGCTGAGCAACAAATCCAAGTGATGGCGCCGACGCATCGCTCGCTCTCACAACATAGGCTATTATCAGTTCACTTCTGGCATTGCTAACTTGACATCGCAGCCTGTTCATTATTAAAATAAAACACAGTCAACCAAATATATAAAAGGTTATTCTGCTTAATTTAATTCGTCTGTTGTACAATATAAAGGCTGTGCCGCACAGCAGTTATTCCAAACTCATTTCCCATGCTGTGAAGATGATGATTTAGCCTATACGTGTAGGCCTATATTGGGACTCGACTGAAGTTTAAAGCCTTCTTTACATTACTAGTTAGCATCCAAATTTTGCATTGCAAATATGGAAACTTGGGACCGAGATGCGCGAAACCACGTCGGTAGGCTACAGTTTCAGTTTCGATTCAAATAGCCTAAATTTGTTTAGGCTTGGCGTTTAAAATAGGCTAAATGTTGTTTATAATAAAGGACACAATAGGCTATTATTATAAGCTATTAGGTTATATTTTTATTATACGTGGCTACTTATTTTTTATTCTTGTTGTTTTCTGAATACCATTCATTTAAGGATTTGACATAGGCAAATGTCAAAGGGGAAGTAATAAGGGGAAGTAAAATACGCATAGAAATAGCCTATATGTTATTAATAGTGTTTATGTTAATGTTGAATTTTATTTACCGGTCTTTTTCTGAATAGGCTAATAATAAAATGCGTTTGTGTCCCTCTCAACATGACCCAGTGCACTGCGCACAAGCGCACATCTTTGAGATATAAATTAATACATTTTAATAAAACACAATAAGGCCTACATTATAAAACTCAGAAGAGTATGTATTTTAATATCTCTGTTGTTCTATGTTCTCCGGTTGTTAGAGTCTGAATGACAGTTCATGCGTTTATGTTAATATAGCCTAGGCTTAGGCTATATATAGTCAATGTATTATTCTTTTCTTTTTCTATAAGTGTTAAAATATTTAATTTACAACTAATTATATTGATTATCTATATCTACATTTATTATTTAAAAAAAAAATTACTGGGCGATCGAGGGCGACCATGTTTAGGCTAACAGCCGTCATTTACCCTGCAACCGAGCTGATGCAAAGCATAAAGTTAGGTGAATTTATATCTACACAGAAGAAAGCCCTGTGTAGTTTATTTCCCAGTACGGGTTGTGTCGAACCATTCGTTAGTCTGGTTGTTTGATGAAAAAAAGATTAAATGTAGTTGCAATAAACGCGTTAAGAATCCACACAACGGAGGACTCTTATTCTGCAGTGCAGAACTGAGGAAGAGCTGATGACGGGACAGTTTGATCTTCGGCTGACAAATCAGAGGAAAGGGGCGTTTCATTCCCGCCCACGTGTAGAAATCGAATTTTCCAGCTGTTTATTAATTTTGCTACCTCAGAACGAAAAACGAAAAATCAAGCTGAATTCTTGTTTTTCGTTTTTTTGGAAAAGATGAAAAATCGAAAAAGGAACTGTTTTCTCATTTTTCTACTTTCAATATTAAATCAAAAAACGATTGAACGAATGATACACGGATTATTTCGGTCCGTGTACTTTTTGGTCATTTCATTTCCTGTTTAGAATGAAATAATGAGAAATAAAAACCAGCTCGTTTATTCGTTTTTTAGTTAAGTTTAAAAAACGAAAAATGAGATTTTGGCTCGATTTTTCATTTTTCGTTTGTAGTTTAAAAATCGGATTATGGGTTCGATATTTCATTTGCACACGTGGGCAGCGCCGAAACGCCCCTTTCGTCTGATTGGCCAAAACGCTCCGCCTTCAGTAAGCTACGAGCTTTTAGGCTTGTTTGAGATGAGCAAAATCTGCGCAGAATCGATCACCGGTGATCAGCGCGAGATGCATGCCGGTTAGAAATGTGCCCGAGTGTGGTCCGCCTTGCTCTGATGTCATGCTGACGTATGTCAAAAATCTCTCGCGAGCGCAAGGCACACCTGTCGGATTCTGCAGTCGAGCGCAGTTGCTCTCCACTGACTGCGCTGATCAAAAGCATGATGGGAAACGACTTGCTGACGACACAGCTTAATGTTTATTGGTTTAAACAACCGTGATGTATTGTTCTCTTTTAAAATGTTTGATTTTAAAACTCTGATATCATGTTTTATGTGTATACGTTATGTGTGAATATTCCCAAACTATCTAACAGTGCGATCTCTATGGGTTATGCAATTTAATTTTTATAAAAAATAAATAAATAAAAACACATATGTCTGTATTAAAGAAAAAAATATTGATAAACATGTATTTGGAATGGAATTAAATAACAAGTACTTTGGGTGTCTTGTTCATTTTATTTATTTTCATATAAAAGCAACATAAATTGAATTACATCCAGTTTATTAGCAACACTGTGCACGAGCGTGAATCCCGCGATATCCATCTTTGATCTCGCCGGTGTCAGATCCACTACGAGAAGAGAGATCTGTCCGGCTTGCCTGCGCTTTTTTCACTCCTCCCCTCACTGCGGCCGCTTACTCTCGACTACATCTCAGGCGAGGCAAGGCGCATCTCAAACAAGCCTTTTCTTTCTGTCAGGCAAAATAAGAGTCAGTACGAGTGCGGCTCTGACAAATGCACTTTAATAAAATAATGTCTGAAACCACCACTCACTGTGAACTACGCACAATATTTGAAGCAGAAATATGTTGCTGGTTCACGTAATTTGTGCTGCTGCGACTTGCAAGTGTGACTCCATTAAATGTGAGCCATATGACAGATTATTTTAGCATCATGTATTTCCCATTGATAAATACAGTGCAAATAGTTCCGTCTCTTTGAATAAAAGTGGAAATAAAAATCAATAATAGGCTGAACGGTACCATGATAATATGTCCGTAACATTTAGGCTACCACTCTCGTCTTTTATTTACATCAAAAGGCAGGTAGGCGTGTGTGACATATGCTATAAATAATTTAGAAAATTTAATAGAAATAAAGTTTATATTTATGAATGTAAGCATGTGTAGCCTACTCAGTTCACATGAAAAGAAAGACAGAAAAGAGAGAAGCTAGAATCACGTACATTAATACTGACAAAATTACCAGGTTTGGGATTCATTCAAATCATGTAAGTTGCAGAGCACGGCATACCTTTAAAATGTTATTTGTTTATTATAAAACTAATACTGAATTGGTCGATGTTTCTCTGAGTTTTCTTTATTATGTTGGCTTAAGAAAGCCATCATATTTGAACATTATTATTATTATTAGTAGTAGTATTATTAGTATTATTATTATTATTATTAATATGAGAAATTGACTCCGCCTAGAACTTTAATGCTTCACCAAACTCAGCTCAGACCTTCAGACTGGTCTGACTCGCTTATATCTTTTCTCACTGTTCAGACTTACTTTCCCAAAAAATCCATTGACTTGCGTTATCTGAGCAATGAAGGCCGTACTACTTAATGCTGTCCACTAGAGGGGGCAACAGGATAATAAGTGTTTTCTACTCTCTTTCCCTGTTTGCATCAGTTTAAATGACAATTTATTTCATTCATAAATAGGCCATATCCACTCTCTATTTTAAGATACTGTTATTCACACTGGTTTTTGCATTTAATGTTTGTCCATATGGAACTTTTATTTGTCATGAGCTCTATATTTTAAGATGTAGCCTAGCCTACTAGAAAAAAATATATGATTCAACAACACAAACTCTGTTTTTACTCGGCAAATATGTTTTCCTTTTTAAGTATAGGCTATAGCCTACAAGTTATTCTGCTTTTTGCCATGGCTTTGCAAAACAAACAATATTTTGTCCACACGAGATGTTTAAAACCCTGCATGTAGTTTTTGTGAAGACGAGCGCATAAAGGCACATCTATCTATCTATCTATCTATCTATCTATCTATCTATCTATCTATCTATCTATCTGTCTATCTGTCTGTCTGTCTGTCTGTCTGTCTGTCTGTCTGTCTGTCTATCTATCTATCTATCTATCTCTCTCTCTGTCTGTCTGACTGACTGACTGAGCTTCCTTTGAGAAAAATAGCAGACCACCTTTTTTAAACTTATTTAAAACGGTGGTCTGCTATTTTTCACAAAGGAAGTCCATTTGTGCAGTCGTTGCCGTTATATGAGAAGGACATTTTGAATATGAGCCTACTGTAAAATTAGCTGCTTAAAAATGCGGATTGATCAGTGCAGAGTTATTCCAGACGCCTCCTGGTGCTGTCCGTAGGCTATTGGAATTGTGTAATCACAGATTATGAACAGATGTTTTCAGAGGTGGACAAAGACAAAGTAGGCTACACAACTTCCTTACTTGAGTGAAAGTACAGATACTACTGGTCAAATATTACTCCGTAAAAGTTGTAAAGACTAATTTTTACTTAAGTAAAAGTACAGAAGTAGCCTACTCGTTTTTAAAAGTACTAATTATCAAAAGTAAATGTCACTGCATTGTTTTATTATTGTTGCATTGTTGTGTCTAATACTTACAGTACCTTGCCTCTGAATCTATGCCTGCCTTTCTACCCTCATATCAATATCAAGTTTATTTCTAAAACACAGTTCCAGTAGTGTGATTTAATGTTTTTGGGCTTTTAGTATGAATATGTTAGCCTTACTGTTATCTATAAGCTAGTGTGCACCAAAACAATGACAAAATTCAGATTCAGAAGATCAAACCCAACGTTGAAAATGAAAATCCATTTCAAGTAGGCCTACAGTAAAATCAAGTAAAGTACAGATACTCAAAAAGTGTACTTAAGTACAGTACTCAAGTAAATGTACTTTGTTACTGTCCACCTCTGGATGTTTTACACAATATACATTCCCATTGGGTTGTTGAGTTTTCATGTTATATGGTAACTTTAGACATAATAATTTGTATACTGTACAAACTGTGTAATCCCCTAACTCTAATGTAACAGTTATGGGTAGGTCATCTACGGACATCTAATATTACAGACATATTATCATGGTACAGTTCAGCCTATTATTGATTTTTATTTCCACTTCCCTTTTATCCAAAGAGATATTTAAACTATTTGCACTGTATTTATCAATGGGAAATACATGATGCTAAAATAATCTGTCATATGGCTCACATTTATTGGAGTCACACTTGCAAGTCGCAGCAGCACAAATTACGTGAACCAGCAACATATTTCTGCTTCAAATATTGTGCGTAGTTCACAGTGAGTGGTGGTTTCAGACATTATTTTATTAAAGTGCATTTGTCAGAGCCGCACTCGTACTGACTCTTATTTTGCCTGACAGAAAGAAAAGCTCGTAGCTTACTGAAGGCGGAGCGTTTTGGCCAATCAGATGAAAGGGGCGTTTCGGCGCTGCCCACGTGTGCATATGAAATATCGAACCCATAATCCGATTTTTAAACTACAAACGAAAAATGAAAAATCGAGCCAAAATCTCATTTTTCGTTTTTTAAACTTAACTAAAAAACGAATAAACGAGCTGGTTTTTATTTCTCATTATTTCATTCCAAACAGGAAATGAAATGACCAAAAAGTACACGGACCCATTTCCGATCGTTTTTTAATTTGTAATATTTATTTGTACGTTTATTGTATTTCATTTGACTGATCCTATCTGTACCCGAAAGTAAAATACACCGTCGTGCGAAGTCATAGATAGCCGATATGTCGGACATGTGACACGGTCAGACATGTATTTATCATTGAGTCCAGAGAAAATTTGGTTGCTAATGCGGGGCTAGCATGTGTTGTGGTGTCTCATGAATGGCTGTGTGCTGCCCTGAGTCAAACTTGTGTTAACCCCATCTCTTTATGATGTTCTGATGCAGAGACCTATCCCTGCCTCTGCTTAATAATTTTTATTTTTAAAAATTAAAATAAATTTATTAAATGATGTTTCTGCACAAGTTCAGCAGACAGTGAGGTTCGGGTTTGTTCCGATCAGAGCTCGTGAGCGGAGAGCTGAATATTCCGCTCCGCTCGCTCATTCCGCTCAGGGTCGCTAGCTCGCTCAACCCAGAATGGCCTGTGCCTGGTTCGAAAATATGTGGAATAAGGGCTGCCTCCGACTAATTTTTTTTTTCTAGACGACTAGTAGGCTAGTTGTTCATTTTAAGCCATTCGTGGACAATCGCCTCTTTTAATTAGCCTACTTAAATATGCTATAAATATGCAATTGGTTGATAAAACATTGATCAAAATTAAGATACAATTTATACAAAACGAAAATCTTTTAAAAAGAGTTTTCTACAAAAAAAAAAACTTAATGAAGTGGTCAAAATCATGTTTGACCAAAAACAGCGCCGTTGCTAGGAGGGCGCCAGCGCCTCTGCCTGGCGAGTGGATGATAGCCCTGAAGACGCCTAGCAATGATATACCTTTAGTGGTAGTATACCTTTAGTTAAGTTATACCTTAAGAGTCTTAGTAGCGCGCTAAGAGAACGCAGCCCAGGTATGATGCGTATGATGCGTAATGGAGATTCCAGAGCGCTCTTCTTTGGTCAGAACCATGGAGAGCGATCGCGGATAGGTCCGTCCTATGCACCGAAACTTTTAACTATGCAACAAAATATTTAAAGAGCATCAAGCTATTAAAATCTAGATTACGTATACGCACAGATAATATAACAGTAGGCTTTATTAGTCTTTTTTTATTATTAGGTTAAACAGTGATTGGATAATGTTTTTAATTTAAAGTTTTTAATTTAAGGCCCACCCACAATTGGTCTGGCCCATCCAAAACTGGAATCCTGGCGCCGTGCCTGGGCTAAAGCAAAGTTTTTTTGACTGCTCACTCACTCTTGAGCGTCTGGCGCGAGTAATTTCAATGTTAAGTCAATGTAAGACGCGTTTACACGCGTCTAAATGTCCTGAATGAGGCGTTGAATGAGGCGTTTAGCGCGGAGCGGTAGACGCGAATGAGGCGAATTGACTAACACAGATTTATAATGCATCTGTCTTTTCTATCATTTCACTGTATCTCAGCATCGCGATGTAAAGTTAACGTTATTACTTTAACAGCAGCAGTAAAACTGTTTCTACTGTGATGGTTTAACTTTGCAATCAATCCGTGATTCAGCAGAGGCTGATATGACAATAGATGACATTGCGGCTAATTTATCTGATCCTGTCCATTAGCTTTGATCCATGTACGGCTTTTCAGAATGTCACCAAGTACAAATATTTAGGCCTATGTAATATTTCAGCGCGAAAACTCTAGCTAGCTAGCTGGGAACAATGAAAAGGGTCCAGAGCAGCATCATCATATTTTACAGGACCGTCACAAAAAAAAAAAAAAAAAAAAAAAAAAAAATGCAAATGAGAATGTTACTACAAGTACGATGGACGGCAACTCCCAACTTCAGCAGAACTCACAGTCCCAGTTTGACTCAAATGAACAAGGACCACAGTGTTGGGAAAGATAAGCTATTAGAGTAAAAATATTGCGTTAGGTTACTTCATGAGTTAATAAGAAAAAAGATTTTACAATTCCTGCAAATGCAGTGATGAAGTTCATGTTCTCATGATTTATTTTTATGAATAAATGTTTCAAAACACCCCCCACCTCTGTTTTTTCTCAAATCGCACCCATATATATATATATATATATATATATATATATATATATATATATATATATATATATATGTATATATATATATATATATATATATATATATATATATATATATATATATATATATATATATAAGTAGCGATAGTTCATTCTAAGTTTATTCAAGTGGAAGAATGTGACTAATTGTCACGGTGTGGGTTTTGTGTCTTGTTCTTGTCTGTCATGTGTTCCCCTGTCTTTGCATGTTTAGCTTTCCCCTGTTATGTTGATTAGTCTTCCCAGGTGTTTCTTATTTACCACACCCCCTTGTTATCTTGTTTAGCTTGGTTGTCTGTGTATTTAAGCCCTGTGTGTTAGTTCAGTCATTGTGAGTTATTGATGTTGTGAGGTTGCATGTTCTTTGTTCTGTTCTGAAGTCTGAGTTTATGTCAAAGTTCTAGTTAATTTAATAAAAACACTGTTGCACTTGGATCCTGCTTCTTGCTTCCTGCTCTGCATCGTAACAGAATAACTCACCAAAAATGGATCCAGCAACTGTGAGTAACCAGGCCCTAAGGAGATTCCTTGCTACTCTTTTTCAAGATGGCCAGCCCATGGAAAGGTATGTGAAGGACTTCTGGGCTTGCTGCCATTTAGCGTCACTAGATGACGTCCAGCTCATGGATCTGTTCTGGAGCGGTCTGGACGAAGATATTGCTCAAATGATGCCAGAGGACTATACCGGCTGGACGCTAGAAAGGTATATTGACCTGGCCCTTTTCCTGAGTAATTCGTCATTTGCTGTGGGCATGGAGGAGAAGCTTCGTGAACCCGCAGTATCTCTTCAGCCTGTTCTTCACGTCACGCCAGCCATCAAGCTAGTCACCGGATCGGTCTATTATCGTCCAGGACTGGTATCCAGTGTGGCCGATTCCCCGCTGAGGTCAGTACGTGTTGCCATAAGGGCCATCGTGCAGGAGTCTTGTCCTGCCGAGACTATCCTGCATAAATCATGTTTCACCGAGACCTTCCTGCCTGAGTATCTTCCTGCCGAGCCTGCACTTCACGCCAGTCCAGCCGAGCCTGCACTTCACGGCAGTCCAGTCAAGCCTGCACTTCACGCCAATCCAGAGCTCTCTTCACCGCTGGTCCTGCCCAGCACAAAGCCTTCACCGCTGGTCCTGCCCAGCACAAAGCCTTCACCGCTGGTCCTGCCCAGCACAAAGCCTTCACCGCTGGTCCTGCCCAGCACAGAGCCTTCACCGCTGGTCCTGCCCAGCACAGAGCCTTCACCGCTGGTCCTGCCCAGCACAGAGCCTTCACCGCTGGTCCTGCCCAGCACAGAGCCTTCACCGCTGGTCCTGCCCAGCACCGAGCCCTCTTCCCCGCTGGTTCCGTCCAGCTCAGAGTCTTCAGAGTCTTCTTCCCCGCTGGTTCCGCCCAGCTCAGAGCCCTCTTCCCCGCTGGTTCCGTCCAGCTCAGAGTCTTCAGAGTCTTCTTCACCGCTGGTTCCGCCCAGCTCAGAGCCCTCTTCCCCGCTGGTTCCGTCCAGCTCAGAGTCTTCAGAGTCTTCTTCCCCACTGGTTCCGCCCAGCTCAGAGCCCTCTTCCCCGCTGGTTCCGCCCAGCTCAGAGCCCGGGACTTTACCCAAGTATTTTTTTGGGGGGGGCCAAAGGACTCCGTCCTGGCCACTCGAGGGGCCACGGTCACCCGAAGGATCATCTCCGCCATGGCCACCTGAGGGGTCGTCTCCGCCCTGGCCGCCTGAAGGTTCGTCTCCGCCCTGGCCACCTGAGGGGTCGTCTCCGCCCTGGCCGCCTGAAGGTTCGTCTCCTCCCTGGCCGCCTGAAGGTTCGTCTCCGCCCTGGCCACCTGAGGGGTCGTCTCCGCCCTGGCCGCCTGAAGGTTCGTCTCCTCCCTGGCCGCCTGAAGGTTCGTCTCCGCCCTGGCCGCCTGAAGGTTCGTCTCCGCCCTGGCCGCCTGAAGGTTCGTCTCCGCCCTGGCCGCCTGAAGGTTCGTCTCCGCCCTGGCCGCCTGAAGGTTCGTCTGCGCCCTGGCCGCTTGAAGGTTCGTCTCCTCCCTGGCCGCCTGAAGGGTCGTCTCTGCCCTGGTTGCCTGCACAGCCTGCGCCTCCATGGCCGTCTGCACAGTCTGCTCTGTCCTGGCCGTCTGCATGTCCTGCTCCACCCTTGTCGCCCACGCTCCACGGCCCAGGCCCGCCTTGCCTATATCCTGTTCCCGGTTGACCCTCCGCCCCTCCCCCAAGACCGCCTCCGCTTCACCGCCCTCCTGAACTTTTTGTTTTTTATGGGCGTTGGGAGCCGCCCATAGGGGGGGGGCTATGTCACGGTGTGGGTTTTGTGTCTTGTTCTTGTCTGTCATGTGTTCCCCTGTCTTTGCATGTTTAGCTTTCCCCTGTTATGTTGATTAGTCTTCCCAGGTGTTTCTTATTTACCACACCCCCTTGTTATCTTGTTTAGCTTGGTTGTCTGTGTATTTAAGCCCTGTGTGTTAGTTCAGTCATTGTGAGTTATTGATGTTGTGAGGTTGCATGTTCTTTGTTCTGTTCTGAAGTCTGAGTTTATGTCAAAGTTCTAGTTAATTTAATAAAAACACCGTTGCACTTGGATCCTGCTTCTTGCTTCCTGCTCTGCATCGTAACACTAATAAACTAACTCAATGATAAATACATGTCTGACCGTGTCGGACATTAATAGGTTACATGTCCGACATATCGGCTATCTATGACTTCGCACGACGGTGTAATTTACTTCCGGGTACAGATAGGATCAGTCAAATGAAATACAATAAACGTACAAATAAATATTACAAATTAAAAAACGATCAGAAATGTCAAAAAACGATCAAATTTTCTGATACTATTATTTGATGACAACAATACATTTGGAAAACAAAATATAGCCATTTCTGCTTTTTTTCTTTTAAACAAAAAACAAAGCTGCACCCTTTTTTAAATTGCATCTTTCATTCCGAAATAGAATAATGAATGAACGAAAAAGTACACGGACGTTTTGATAGTTTGTTTTCCAATTTGAAATTAAATAAGCAGAAACGAAAAAACGGCCCCTTTATTCGTTTTTTCACAAAAAAAAACGAAAAAACGAGATTTCGGCTTGATTTTTCGTTTTTTAGTTCACAGGCAAAAAACGAATAAATGACTTCAAAGTTCGTTTTCCACATGTGGGCGGCCTGACATGCCCCCTTCCGCCGACTGGTCAAGCAAATCTGAGCATGTGATGTCATCAGGGGCATGTTCAAGTTCAAAACGGTGCGCAACGTTTTGGGTCGACATAGTAACTATTTAACCTATTATTTTTTATTGTCTATATTCTGTAATTGATATTTCATATTCTACTGCTATTATTAAAGTATACATAAACTATATGCTATTATCAATATATTATTATTATTATTATTATTATATTAGTACTTATGATTTTATATAATTATACTTTTCATTACTATTTTATTTACTGTATACTGTTTGTTTATTTTATTGACTAAACTATTTACTATTAGCCTACCTCTCACTTTATCTTATATTTACTATTTGCATTGCACTGTAGTTGTACCATATCATATTACCATAAAGGATCCATCAGTTATCTTTGTTATTGCTAAAATCGGGTCAATGACAGAATATGCTTTTCCCACAATAAGAAAACTTTATTTAATTTAATGTGAAAATTAAATTATATCTCAGTATGGGGGTGTTCACAATTCTTATCCAAGAATGAAAAGCTAAATACATGACAAGCCAGAGCTTTGGCCATTCCTTATTAAAAAAAAAATAATAATATATAAGTCTAACTATCGAGAGTTTAACTAACTACAGATGGAACTTTTTTTGTACACCACATACAAACCACTGAAATCGGTTGATAAATGTAATTTTTTTTGGTTTTTATACAGAAAAACCGCAGCTCAGCAGTTTACTTGCATTTGATTACAGCGCAGTCTTGCCCTCCACAAAATGGCGGACGCGTTGACGTATCGCAGCAACGTTCCAAAGCGGCCAATAGGGCGTCTATAGGCGTTTCTCAATGTCAAGGAAGGATCCTTGACATTGAGAAACAGCTTATGTATATTATGTCTATGGGATCAGTGGTACCAGAGAATGTCTAATATGGCGAGAAGTTTCACTCTCAGTACACTTCCGGCTTCTGAACTGGTTGCAGTTCCACTCTGATTCCATATGAGGGCGCTCACAGGACGAGTGCAGAATGAATGGAGGTCTATGGCGCTATACCAATAAAAATCCACTTTTCTCAGGATATAATTTTTTGTGTAGTAATTTGAATGTTGTATTCGAAAGGAGATGCAAATAAATTACACATTGCTGGGTGTTAGATTTTTTTGAGTCACTCATTTGCTTTAAAAAGTCTTTTAAAGTGTCAATGACGTCATATACATGTACGACCAGAGACACTGCTTCACGGCAGTCCTTCAGTCACTTTGGTGCGTTCGCGCTCTGCACTTTCTTTTCACTCGAGGCATCGACAACACAGCTGACACAGGTAAACACACTTGCTAGAAGAGTTTTTGTTTTGTTTGTTTCTGGTCCCGCTGCGGATGACACGATGCCATCAAGCGGTATCTCTGGTCGTAATCAGTCCTTCACTGACCAATCAGCGTTCATTAGCAGAATGCTAGCGTGTTATGGGCAACAACAACTCAACCTGTAAGAAATCGAAAGGACATAAGTACTCGTTCATTCAACTTTCGACCTAAAACCCATGTTGAACTTGCAAAATCTACAATCAGATTAGAGATTTATCAACGGCAATCGGGTGAAAGAGACACATTTAGCCGTCTAGCCCCATAGACTCCCATTCATTTTGCACTCATGGCGATCGCCCCTCAGTGGAACTCTGGTGGTACTACAACCAAAATTCGGTACAACAGGACTTAATAGGGAGTGGGCAGGCTCTCCGTAGACGGGCTCTGGTGGTACTGCTCAGATGTGCGCGCGCTGCTGTTGCTAGGAAACAGACGGGCGGACATTGATTTCTGTCGCGCGTGTCAGCTTTTGTTTTACAAGCGTTGATTGTTTTATTATTGCGTTGCAAATAGACAATTTCTATTACTATATCATATAATTTCTATTAAATACATTGACGAATAAAAATAAATTGTTAAAGTCAAATTTACTGGGGCATAGAAGATTTATACTACTGGGGCACATGCCCCAGTAAAGGGGGTCTAAGGGGCCCGCCCCGAATTTCAGCCAATCTCATCTGGTCACCCTATCAGTAAGCATTAATGTTGAAAAGTTAACGGATTATTTTGAAAGGTCATATCCTGGCGCTCAAAAAATTGCGCGCGCGAAGAATTCAGATTAGGCTGCTCATTTGCACCTGGGGGAACACCGCCGATTTGACTCTTGCAGCAACTCCGTGAAACCAGCAGGACAAAGCCACCCTCTGGCGTGGACCCAGAACGATACAAATCCGGGAAGTGGACATCACCCTGGAAAACATTTCGAGAATATTTAAGGTTAGAAAAAATATCAAATTCAAAGTGTACGCCTATCCGAGAAGAGGTATACAATATAGGTTAGGCTTAATATTGGTTTAGCCTAAATTTAGTCTAGAAAGAAATAGTGTAAGTTAACGGTATGTTAAAGAGGCTGGAATGCCCAAACTCGGCAACAAAGTTATGTTTACAATAAACTCCTGTTAAAATAGTTTTTATAGGTAAAAGTGCATGGTATGAAGACTAACTAAAAAATGCTGGGTTCTTTCAACCCAAATTTGGGTAAAATATGGACGATCCCAGCCGTTGGATTACAGTTCTAAATTATTATTTTTTAACCCAATGTTTGTGTTTGTCCATATTTTACCCAGATTTGGGTTGAAACAACCTAGCATTTTTTAGAGTCTAGGATCCACCTCAAGTGCCTGATGATGTAATTTTAGTGACACTGATATGAGCATGCCTTATCTGTGAGCTCTTAGCTTTCCAAGTTAGGCCCAGCAGCAAAAAAAAAATAAAAAATTGAGCCTAGTTAGCGCCAAATTGGGTGTAATTTGGCGAGCAGGATCTAAATTGCGCGCGTTTTCATTATAGACCACAGCTGCAAACTTATCTGCAGAAATTGTATTCTGTGTTTCCCAATTCTTTCAACACTAAATAATTCTTCACCAACCAAACGGCGACGTTATTATTTTCACTGTTTGGGGTGTCATTTTCATTACTTGAAATGTACAGAAAAAAATATTTTAGAGCCATCAGTAAGGGTTGACATGGTCCCTGTTTCTCCTGCTGAAAGCAGTTTGTTATTTACAATGGTTTAAATAATGAGATACATTTTGATGTAGTGAGAATAAAATCTGGAAGAGTCTTTTTACTCTGCCTGTGTGAGTGAGAAAGAGAGAGAAATTGTCACGATCCACACAAGGAACAGGCAAGATCCAAATGCAGTGTAAGTTATTTATTAGGTAATCCAAATCGTAGTCTTCCATGCAAAAAGGTCAAAATCCAAATATCAATCCAAGAACAGAAAACAAACTGGGAATACAGGGAACTGAAGTGGTGTGAACAAAACAAGGACTCCGTGACACATACTAAAACAGACAGGGTTATATACACACAGAACTAACAATGAAACAAGGAACAGCTGGGAACAATGATGACGGGGAACAGCTGAGTGCAATAAACAGTGTTAGGTACAGACAAGGATTGTGGGGAATGCAGTTCAGAATTGTGACAGACACCGTGGGGAAGGAGGACATCTAGTGGTCAACCGGGGAACACAAACCCAACACTGTGACATAACCCCCCCTCTACGGAGCGGCTACCAGACGCTCCAAGACGACAAATACAACAAAACAAGAGTCCAGGCGGGAGGTGGAATGGTGGAGGGATGGGGGGCCAGGTCCATGGAGGGGAACAGGAACAGGGGCTGACAACTTAGCTGGCGACCGGGGTGAAGCAGAGAGTCCATCGGGCGGCCAGGGCGAAGCAGACGACCCATCGGGCGGCCAGGGCGGAGACTTTCCCTCGGGCGGCCAGGGCGGAGACTTTCCCTCGGGCGGCCAGGGCGGAGACTTTCCCTCGGGCGGAGACTTTCCCTCGGGCGGCCAGGGCGGAGACTTTCCCTCGGGCGGCCAGGGCGGAGACTTTCCCTCGGGCGGAGACTTTCCCTCGGGCGGCCAGGGCGGAGACTTTCCGTCGGGCGGCCAGGGCGGAGACTTTCCGTCTGGCGGCCAGGGCGGAGACTTTCCGTCGGGCGGCCAGGGCGGAGACTTTCCGTCGGGCGGCCAGGGCGGAGACTTTCCGTCGGGCGGCCAGGGCGGAGACGACCCTTCAGGTGGCCAGGGCGGAGCGGACTGTTCATCGGGCGGCCAGAGCGGAGACTGTCCCTCGGGCGGCCACGGCGGTGAAGACCCCTCGGGCGGCCAGGGCGGAGACTGTCCCTCGGGCGGCCAGGGCGGAGCAGACAGTCCACCGGGCGGCCAGGGCGGAGCAGACAGTCCACCGGGCGGCCAGGGCGGAGCAGACAGTCCATCGGGCGGCCAGGGCGGAGCAGACAGTCCATCGGGCGGCCAGGGCGGAGACTTTGCCTCGGGCGGCCAGGACAGAGACTCTCCCTCGGGCGGCCAGGGCGGAGACTGTCCCTCGGGCGGCCAGGGCGGAGACTGTCCCTCGGGCGGCCAGGGCGGAGACTCTCCCTCGGGCGGCCAGGGCGGAGACTCTCCCTCGGGCGGCCAGAGCGGAGACTGTCCCTCGGGCGGCCACGGTGGTGAAGACCCCTCGGGCGGCCAGGTTGGTGAAGACCCCTCGGTCGGCCACGGCACAGGAACTGGAACAGACACCAATGGCTCAGGAACTGGAACTGGCACCAACGGCTCAGGTAGGGCTGGGCGATATGGAGCAAAAAATATATCTCGATATATTTTGCTATATCTCGATATACGATATATATCTCGATATCTTTACAGGAAAAATAACCCCCCGAAAACTACTGCAAAAACAAATATGCCAAATACCACAAAGTCTTTTTTTATTGAAGTGCAAATAGGTAGGCAGTTCATGTAGGAACAAAGTGCTTCTGCGACATTTAAAAAAAAAAAAATCCCTGTATACAAAAATAATAATTTAACTGTAAAATAAAGGAAGAAATAATACATATTGCACTATTTTTAATAAACCTGTATAGAAATATCATTACTAATTTTGGCAAATAAATAAAAAAAAAATGCCACATATCCCCCCAAAACTGCACAACTGTAGAGTAAAACATTAATTAAAAAAAAAGTGATGAAAATGCATCTAAAAATTGACATGATTGTTACAAAATCACACTGTCTGGGGCCTCTGGAGAACTCAGAACAACTGTTAGCATAAAGTTTAAGGTAAAAATAACTGCCATTAAATTACAGTATCTTACTACTATGCAATTAGATAAACTGTTCATTCATTACATCACTTTACCTCTGTCTTTATCCACCTTTATCCTCTTATCTTCTTTTTGACACTGTATATAGCAGAATAGGTAACTTAGGCTAATGCTAATTTATAATGTGTCATGTAAATTCGGCCATCCGTCACAATCAGGAAACTTTCACCGTGTCTAGACCTGGCGCGAGCTGCCAGGCCCGTTTCTACAGGGGAGCATGTTAAGTGTGAGTGTTTTTATCGCCCTCAAACAAAAGCAATGCGGCGAGAGGCGACGCTACACAAAAAATTACCAACAACAACTGATCGCGCGCGCGCGCTGTTTCTGACGCACTTCAAGCACTCGCTGGGCGGGGAAAGATTGATGTGCCTGACCGAACTCGGGGGACTTGGTTGAATGAGACAACACGCGAGGGGAGGGGGAACAAAAGCAAGGAGGCGGAGGAGGGCGAGGGCGAGCACAACACAGAGAAGGCAAACAAGCAAATTGGCGAAATCAGAATTAAATATAAACAATATATCGATATATACGATATGTCAAAATCCATATCGAGTTTAAAAAATATCTCGATATATCGTAAATATCGAGATATCGCCCACCCCTAGGCTCAGGCACTGGAACTGGCACTGGAACTGGTACCATCCGCTCAGGCACTGGAACTGGCACCACCGGCTCAGGCACTGGAACTACTGGAACTGGCACCACCGGCTCGGGCACTGGAACTGGCACCACCGGCTCAGGCACTGGAACTGGCACCACCGGCTCAGGTTCAGACACAGACACAAACACAGACACAGACACAGACACAGACCAAGACACAGACACAGACCAAGACACAGACCAAGACACAGACACAGGCTCAGGCACAGACACAGGCTCAGGAACAGACACAGGCACAGGAACAGACACAGGCACAGGAACAGACACTGGCTCCGGCTCAGGAACAGACACTGGCTCCGGCTCAGGAACAGACACTGGCTCCGGCTCAGGAACAGACACTGGCTCCGGCTCAGGAACAGACACTGGCTCCGGCTCAGGAACAGACACTGGCTCCGGCTCAGGAACAGACACTGGCTCCGGCTCAGGAACAGACACTGGCTCCGGCTCAGGAACAGACACTGGCTCCGGCTCAGGAACAGACACTGGCTCCGGCTCAGGAACAGACACTGGCTCCGGCTCAGGAACAGACACTGGCTCCGGCTCAGGAACAGACACTGGCTCCGGCTCAGGAACAGACACTGGCTCCGGCTCAGGAACAGACACTGGCTCCGGCTCAGGAACAGACACTGGCTCCGGCTCAGGAACAGACACCACTGGCTCCGGCTCAGGAACAGACACCACTGGCTCCGGCTCAGGAACAGGAACAGACACCACTGGCTCCGGCTCAGAAACAGGAACAGACACCACTGGCTCCGGCTCAGAAACAGGAACAGACACCACTGGCTCCGGCTCAGGAACAGAAACAGACACCACCGGCTCAGGAACAGAAACAGACACCACCGGCTCAGGAACAGGAACAGACACCACCGGCTCAGGAACAGGAACAGACACCACCGGCTCAGGAACAGGAACAGACACCACCGGCTCAGGAACAGGAACCGACCCCACCGGCTCAGGAACAGACACCACCGGCTCAGGAACAGACACAGGCTCGACAGCGGCCATCTTGTCAGGGGACACAGGCTCGGCAAACGTGACCTGAACACTCTCGGCGGCGGCCCTCTTGTCCGAAGACACAGGCTCAGCAGGCGTGACGTGAACAGGCTCGGTGGTGGCCATCTTGTCCGAAGACACAGGCTCGGCAGGTGTGACGTGAACAGGCTCGGCGGCGGCCATCTTGTCCGAAGACACAGGCCCGGCAGATGTGACGTAACCAGGCTCGGCGGTGGCCATCTTGTCCGAAGACACAGGCTTGGCGGCGGCCATCTTGTCCGAAGACACAGGCTCAGCAGTCGTGACGTGAACAGTCTCGGGATCGGCAGACGTGATCTTCCTCCCTCTTCTCCGTCCGCGACGGCGAGATGGTGGTTCCGGTCCGTCCCTCACGAGCCCAGGGTCGAATGGGGGCCATGGTGGAGAGTGATGCTGGACCTCCACTCGACCACCTCCTGCTCTGCGACCTCCCCGGGTTCCACGGAAAATGACAAGGTGGGTTCCTTTAAAGTACTCTCTCCTCTCCAGTTCAGTGGCTGGGGAAAAAAGGCTCGAACTCACACTACTGGATCTCTGCATGACGGAGTCCTTCTGTCACGATCCACACAAGGAACAGGCAAGATCCAAATGCAGTGTAAGTTATTTATTAGGTAATCCAAATCGTAGTCTTCCATGCAAAAAGGTCAAAATCCAAATATCAATCCAAGAACAGAAAACAAACTGGGAATACAGGGAACTGAAGTGGTGTGAACAAAACAAGGACTCCGTGACACATACTAAAACAGACAGGGTTATATACACACAGAACTAACAATGAAACAAGGAACAGCTGGGAACAATGATGACGGGGAACAGCTGAGTGCAATAAACAGTGTTAGGTACAGACAAGGATTGTGGGGAATGCAGTTCAGAATTGTGACAGACACCGTGGGGAAGGAGGACATCTAGTGGTCAACCGGGGAACACAAACCCAACACTGTGACAGAAATAAAATCAACTTACATTGTCATATTTGTATTTGCAGCTGATGCCGACCAGCATCTATTTAATTTCAGAGACTGGCGTTGTCCTGCTACCCAGCTCAACAGGGTACATTGGGGACATCGAACTATCAGGGAGAATGAGGTTTGTGGAGAGGAAGGCCCTACAGCACCAGTGCCACTGCCAACCCAATCTCTCCCAGCACAACCTAATCTGTTCAGATTTGCGACCAGGCCTGTGGCTTCTGCTGTCCGTTCAGTACCAGCGCCTGCACCAGCCGCAAGAAGCTTTTCGAGGTTTGTTGTAACATAAACCAAATACACCCTCAGAGCATTATTGCAAACCCGTGAGGGAAAACATAAAAGCATGGTATGGTAAAAGGCTGAATGATAAAACAACTCTCTAAATGTATCTCTATCTATCTCCGTTTGTATCTATCAAAAGGAGCATTTCAATCGGAAGGGTGGAGGGTGGAGTCCTTCGTGCGGACGGAGGCACCCTTTATATAACTTTTTTGGAGCGTGAGGCAAATGTGTCCACTATATCTGAAAAAGTGAAACATGACCTGGGCTCAGAGGAAGACATTGTCCTTTGTGATGGTCAGGAAAACCGCCTCATCGAAGGCATTGGCACAACAGGTATGTTATTGTAAAAAAATACAGACATGCTAACGTTACACTTAACTACAGTACATGACCCGATTTGAAGTGGTTTTCACCCCTTTGAACACTTTTGTTTTCATCCTTGAAAAAAGCCATCATGGCAGCCAAGGAGATCATGACTGCACTGATAAGTCTACCGTGCAAAAACGCAACACAGGTTTTTATTATTATTTTTATTATTTTTTTATTTTTATTATTAATGATCTTCACGGACCTTCGCGGGGTTTAACCAGACAGTTACACAAGTTCCACCAAACAGATGCATCACTGTGGGATTGTTCAGGATTGTGGGTAATGAAGTACTTATCCAAGACATCGCGAATAAAAGGTATTTATCTAAAAACAAGATTAGTGCCGTATGAACTTATGGCGTGAGCATATACAATCGCTTAGTACAGCCGTAGCTGGTTTTAAGTCTACCATGTATGGTTACGTTTTTATGGCTTATACCCTAACTGCCAATGGAGAAATTGTAGTGAATTCTTACTTCCGGCACCAGCTGTGCACTGTTAGACCTTACCGGGTTTTTTTACAGTAAAATACTGGCAACACTGTTGCCAGTAATTTACTGTTAATTGTGCAGTTCTTTACTTTAATCTACAGTATGTTACTGTAAAATGCACTAAAACTCGAGTTAACTAATTTCACTTGCAGAAACCTTAAATTGACCAACTGTCATTTAAATGTATTAAACTAAATTGTATAATGCATTAATAACGTGAGCAAAGTATTACTGTGAACTTATTTCATTTGAAACCACAACAAAACTTTTGTAAATAAAGAGATTTCCACTGGACCAGCAACTACACAGTCACCGTCTGTTAAATAAAGCAACATGCAGTATACTATCAATGTTTGTAGATCTTCTCCTGGACTGAAGCACAGGCTCTACTCTTCTGCACAACGGTGACCCAAAAAACGAAATTTTACAGTAAACTACTGGCAACAGTGTTGCCAGTATAAACCTGTTTTATAACTTACAGTTTATTACTGTTAAAATACATTTTGTGGGTGTGTCTTTTAATCTTACACTGTTAACCCTTTCAACCCCACAGGGAAATTCACACTACAAAGAGTAAAAAGTAACATTGAGACAGTGTTGCAGTGAGAGAATTAAGTGAATATGTAAGTGATTGTTGAGCATTAGTGATGAACACCTGCTGTTAATAAGCAGAATCACTGAAGAAAAGAGGAACACAAGAACAGAAAATAGAGAAAAACAATAACTACGACTGACTTCCAGCCATTACACATTATTACACTTATTATTAACCAGTATGACTTTATTTCTGTCATACAGAAGTTGTTATTAAGATGTTTAATTGAAAATGTTTGTTTGACGTTACCATTATAGAGATCAGTGCTTGCTTTAGTTGGGATGTTGATGCTAAAACATTCGTCTTTCTTTTGCTGCTTGAGCTGTGTTTTTGCAAGTCACACTTGTGCGCACACAGTTTATGAATGATTGCGGTTGTAATGCTTATGATGACAAAATCATCATATTGCCTGTTCATTCACTAAGGAATTAATTCTTATTCATTCAGAGTTTTATCCTCGATCAAAAGTGTTACATTAGCACTACTGTGGAACAACAGCAATAAATTACTATGACTAATTTTTTTTAACACATCATGCATAAACAAAAAAAAACAGAGCTACACTATGTTTTAGAAACACAGAGATATCACAATTTAGCACATTAATCTCAACAATGGTGGCAATATTTCTTTTTTATTATTATTATTCATGCAGCAGTGCATGCTGGGAGTTTTATATTATCCTGGAACCCAGCATGCATTGCGACATGAAACTTTTCACCATTGTTGAGATTCATATGCTGATTTTTGATATCTGTGTGTGTCTGAACCAAGCAGGAGTAAAATAAAATTGAATACACTATATGATTGTTATTTTTCAGAAGACCTGATTACAGTGATATTGATTTCCTTTTGTAGATACACAGATTTATGCTAAATATGACATACCCATAATTTCAATGAATATATACAGGAAAAATCTGAAAATCAGAGAGTCCAAGATGATTGTGATTTCATCACAAAAGAACAAAAACACCTGATCAACTTCCTTTTGACTTTTTCTTGCCATAACAAATGTGTTTCATAAACTCACTGTTACAGCAGTCAGAGAGAGATGAAAGGTAAGCAGTCAAGGGACAAGAGACCAACTAAAGCAAATACTGATCTCCATCATGGTGACAACAAACTTTATTATTAACTAAATCTCTGTTAATTCTCAACAAGAACTTTTGTACATGTATGAAATAAATAATCGTAAACTGGTTTCACACTCAGTGTTACTGGAAGTCAGTTGTAGTTCTTGTGTTTCTCTTTTTTCTGTTCTTTTTTCTCTGTCCTTCAGTGATTCTGCTTATCAGGTGTTCATCAGTGTCTGAATTCACTCTCTTCTTTTCATTCACTGTCAAGGGGACTATATTAGTGAACTAATGTAGGGAATAGTGAATGAGGGTATAGGGTGTGATTGGGAAAACAGCCTCTGAGTGTCGATTTTGAGCACTGTTCATTTACAGTATATTCCTGTAGGCTAGTTTTGTTTTCTATGGTATATTACTGTTTTAATGGAAAATGGTATGATACTGTCTGAATTACGCCTTTTTTTACAGCAAGGGTTAACAGTGTGGGCGGGAATGTGATGCTCTATTATCAAACAAAACGGAGGCTTAGCTAGACCCTCCCTCCCTCCTCCTCATCCGCGCAATAACCCCCCGAACCCCACCCCACATCATTCTTGACGGTTATTGGCTGGAACAGTCATTTTTCGTGATATGGGTCGAACTGTTTGTTGCTCAGTTTGTTTGAGCTGCGTTTGTGGAGACTAGGCTGTCTGCAGAGACTGCGTTTTTTTACAGTGTGTTCAGGGGACAGGCAGCTAGCGGATAGTGAGGAGATGTTTGTAGGTGACAAAAAAATGTTTTAGCCTAAAAAACGTGTGAGATTGCTGAATGCACCTTTAATAGAAGTTCATTATTATTATTGACATCACATATCTTGGATATCACCTATTTTTTCAATATTGTCTGATTAGCTTGTTTATTGAATGTATTTCACTTTAATTTTGTAGCCTTTGTAACGTGTTTTCATATAAGCTGATAATTGTCCCACTCTTTTGCAACCTGTTGCACTCCTGGTTGCCAGCAATGGGCTCTCTCTTACTTCCTTCATTGGGCAAGGCATAGGGAGTTAGTTGTGCCTTTCATCTAAACCGCATTAAACTTGCCAAGGAGTCTGTTCAAAATCAAAAAAAAGTAATGGAATTGAAATTGAAAATGTAATTTCATCCCCAACATCTTCTCTTTAGGACTCTTGTTCTGGAAGCAGAATGCTCAGAAGATTGTTGCCCTCTGTGACAGTGCCTACCAGGAGTTGATGAGAAAGAAGAGAAGGAGGACAAGGTAACAAGCATACTGTTTATAGAAGCCTTCATCTATTACAGAATTCAAGACTAACTTCTTTCAACACAAAAGGCACTGCAGAGTAAATACTCCAGAGTCTCCACATGTACATTTAAATTTGAATTTCAAGTCAATAAACCCTTTTCAACATATAAGCAAATTCACAAAGACCAATAAATTCTGTCAAAAACCATCCAGCAACGGAGATGACTTTAAGTTGATTAGGCATTATCAAATTAAGTTATTTTAAAGTATGCTGAATACAAATAAACTGGTTAAAAGGTGTGACGGCCCCAAGAGCTCTTGGTGTTGGGCCTCTGTACTGTGTGCTGTCTGTGTGTTTCTCACTGCAGGCAATTAAGGAGATTGGGAGCACCTGGCCCGTAGCCCAACCTATTTAGGCCTGCCCGCCCAGACGCCAGTGCCGGCGCTTGTGCCTGCCACGCTATTCTTTTGTGTTGTGTTGTTTTAGATACATTTATGTTAATCTTTGAAAACCTGAGTTGCATCCTCCTTCTTTGTTGCGGCCTGAGAGCCGGGGTTGTAACAAATTGGATGCTCGTCTGTTTTTTTTTTTTATTCTGGTAGGTTTAATTTTAATAACTTTATTTAATAAGTTTGTTGCGTTCTAGGATTTTTTTTTTTTTTTTTTTTTTGGAGGATGAGCTTGAGCAGGTTTTGGATCACATTTAAAACAAATGGTAACACTTTACAATAAGGTTCATTAGTTACCATTAGTTAACTACATTAGTTAACATTAATTAATAATGAACTGCACTTATACAGCATTTATTCATCTTTGTTAATGCTAATTTCAACATTTACTAATACTTTATCTAATCTTGCTAACATTAGTTAATGCACTGTGAACTAACATGAACAAAAAATTAACAGCTTTATTTCTATTAACTAACATTAACAAATATTAATAAATACTGTAACAAATGTATTGCTCATTGTTAGTTCATGTTAGTTAATACATTAATTAATGTTTAATAAATAAACCTTATTGTAAAGTGTTACCAAACAAGTTTTTTGCGATTGTGGTTAAGGAGCTGGTTTTATAACCATTTCTGCGGAAAAGGGATGAGTGTGAAACCAAAAAGTCCTTATGTTAAGTTGGGTTAGGTCATGAAAACCAAAAATATAGATAACAGCAAATAATCAACGTGGCTGTTCAGCATGACTTGCTTGAATTGTGTAAACTAACTTTTTTGTACCCCACAGTGGCATTGATGACCAAACTGTCCGATGTGTCGAGGAGCTGGTGCTGGCAGCCGAAGAGCTGCCAGCTATCACGGAAGCACTGCGGGACCTGGGGCAATACGCTCGAGCAAATAGGGTCAGCACGGTGGCTCTGACTGATGACCAGGTGGCAACAGTCAGGTCAACGTTTCAGTGCCTTATATGCAGAGGTTAGTCAGTTGTAAATTATCTACAAACAAGTCATATTCTGCAGTAAAATCAAGTCATAGCATTACCCTTGAAAGTCGCCTGTCACATTAAAGGGACATTATAAACGGACACTACACTGCCAAACTTTGTTCAAAGATTTATTTTAGATTCTACTACAGAACCCAGGGTTTCAGAAGAAAACAAATATGTACTGCTTAATTACAGGGAAATGTGCCAAAACATGTTATGTTTAATGTAATCCTGCAGCTATAAAACAATGGCATATTGGATTTTAATATTTGTATCAATATAAGTGTGATGTAGCTTCAGTGAAGATGTAACCAGCAGATAAAAAATAAAAAATACGGATGTTACTGTCATACAATATAGAACAAGAGGCTTATGACACCAGAGATATATAGGGGATACATAGGGATTTTTTAGACAGATATCATTACTATGACTACAATTTTTATTCAAATGTAATTATTGCAGTCAATGGGAATACATAACTATTAACACACTGTAACACTAACAAGTGAAATGAGACAGATGAAAATTGCTTGAGAAAACCGTTGAAATATTTGTTGAAAAATATTCTGAATCTTGCAGATGTGATGGAAAACCCAGTTGTGGCACCGTGCTGCCGCAGCCTCGTTGGATGCCGGGTCTGCGTTGAGCAGTGGGCAACTACCTCGCCGCACTGCCCAAAATGCAGGGATGAGATGTTCCAAGAAAAAAAATTTGAAATTACAGGGATGGGGGAGATTGTGAATGTTTTTAAGGACACTATAATTTAGGGGATTGTTTTAGTTAGTTTTTATTTTAGGTTTAGGTTTTAAGTTAAGTTGAATGGTTAAGTTTGGTTATGTTCATCTGTTATGTTATTTTATGCAAATTGTTCCATTTTTTTTCTATTATTCTCACTTGCAGAACTCCTTTTGTTGTATTCATTTTATGTTATTTTATGCATATAATAAATTAATATAAACATTTTAATAAAATAAATTATGTTCACTTGCATGACATACTGCTTGTTGTCTATTATACACACTAGAACCACACACCCCGCTGGACTGAAGGCCTGTATGTAAGACATGTTTTTAAATTTGTGAGTGTTACAGTCCACTCCTAAATCTGTTCACGCAGTATAATAGCACACATGTAAATCAGAAAATCAAACATGAGGAGAAAGAGCTCATTTTGGTGAGTAGGCTAATGCCTTAAGCAGCAGTGCTAAGAAACGTGATTTGTGAAAGCACAGTTGTAATGAAAATAATGGAAAGTGTTTTAATTGCAGAACATAAATCAATATATCCATGACAGTAGCTCGCACACAGCAGACACAGTGCGACACCTACTGGTCTCTAATCGTTTTGAACTGCCCTTGATTTTAAACTTCGTTGGATTATTAACGTTACATGGAGCACTGAGAACCTTCACATATGTCGTTTTTGATTGTACTACTATCACTATTAGCAAAGTCCTTTTAGGCAAGTCGTGCCACTCGGCCGCCATCTTGGCAACGCCTCCGGGCAGCTATTTCGGACTAACAAGACCAGGCTCCTATCTAAATGAATGGGCAGAGAGTCAGAACTGCACTTTGCACTGGTCACCGGGACATAAAAACTGCATGTATAGAAACAGCAGTAAAATATGATAAAAATCGCTGAAAAAGTTTGATGACTTTGCCCCAAAATAAGGTTTAAAACGCCTTTTTCCCCACAGGTTATACTTTTACTACGCATGCGCAAGGGTTCACGTTCACGACACCAACTTAATTTACGTCTCTATCCAGAATGCCGGTGTTGTGCCAGCACTTAAACAGTTACATGTATTTAAATGTCTGAAACCTAAAATAAACATTATGTGGTTAAAACACTGAACAGTTGTGATAGAGATGACAAGCGCTGAGCGCGTCCGTCTTTGGCTCAGCGCCAGCCACAGCGCGAAAGCACAGGTTGAATATGGCAGTTATGTCACGTCACTCTACATTCGCTCCTTAGTGGTCAGCTGCTGACTGTTAAAAGCAGATGATTGGCTTTCCAGCGGGAGGGGCGGGACATGTGCATACAGCCGCCATCTTTGCCGTTACGGGTTTTCCTTATATAGTTGTATTGAGGATTGAGGAAGTGGCATGTCTCATATAAATTGTCTCTGCTATTAGTTACCTAACTAGCCTGTTCAATACATTTCTATTAACACTGTATAACGTGAGCGAGGTAACAGCGTGTCCTTGGGCTTTTTGAAAATAGATCTAGGATAAAATTATATTTGAGGACCAACGCAAGTTTTATGAGGGTGTCAATCGAATGGCAAAGACGAGATAGGGACTGATATTTTGATGGCGGAATCCCAATCTCCCTCATTATTAGTAACGTTATTACTATTAGCAGAGCCCGTAGGCCTACGCATGACGTCACGTGGGAATTCACCGAATTCACGTTGACAAGTATTCATTCAATTGCTGTCAGTTCGCCGTCCATTACGGTGGAAACCACATTAAATATAAATTTAATAATATAATATAGCGCTAACAGTAACAACTCTGCACACACAATAAGTTCTTAGGTTAACCTATATTACCAATTGTTTGAGCCAAACAATGCGCTCATTAAACGTGACTGGTGATGTCTGGATAGGCACGATATTAAATAGCTGTAATAAACTACTGTTGCTAATATATTTATTCCGGTCCAGGTTTATATAAGGCTATTTATTAATTGATTTTTTTTTTTCTTCTAACGTTACTCTAGTATAACGTTAGCGCTGCATATAATCAAAGAGTATAGAAGTAACAAGAGGCGAAACTCCGTTGCAGTTTTGACAACAGCCACTAGGTGGCGCTTCGGTAGCGCGGCCGCCATTTTGGACTGAACTAACGACTTTACCGTTAGCACAGTACAGCATTAACATTATGTCTGGAAATAATTGGAAACAAAGAAAACAGTGTTCTGCCATCAACTGCAACAACTACCAGTGTACAACCAATCAACTAGCATTTCATAGATTCCTCAAAGATCCAGAGAGGTAAAGTAGAAAAAGGTTTTATTAACTTTAAAGTGAGCTAACGTCAACGAACAGGTGCTGGAACGTTAACAGGGTTTTTCCTGCATAGAGAATTATGAGGTGGCCGCCTCCGTCAATTAAACATTAATTAATGTAGGCCTACTGATGGTAACAAAGTTGCGCTGTTGAGACTCGCGCAGTTATTTATAACATATTATAGTTAAGAAACAATATATAGCCTAGGCTACAAACGATCAGAGTGATGTTTTCCTGAATGCCATCAAGATTGAAACCGAGACTGATTTCATAACAGTTCAAGAAACAAATAGTTAAAATTAAGTCACTTACATTTGAGACGCAATGACTGTTTTTGTTCTGTTTCAGCAGCGAAAATAGTTCCAAACAAAGATCACAGCAGAAGCGCATCTCACAGCAACTCTTGTTTCATTACTGAATGATTCAGCGTTTTGAACGAATCGGTTGAGTCAAAGATTCAATTACCCATTCATAAACTGCCTCATTCTGAATGAATCAGCCGTTTGAACGAATCGTTTGAATGAATGACTCAATGACTCGCTCATTAAGACGGTCGCCTGCCGCCTCCTACTGGCGGTTTAGTTTCATAAAGTATCATTCCTTTTAACATTCCTTATTTGTATATTTAAAAATATTTAAAATAATCCAATTTAATACAGTTATACTTTTTCATTGTAAATTATTTAATTGGATTGGTAACAGCCTAGTGTCTTATTATTTTAATTGAATATATTGATCAAATTTAAGAATTTGAAATGAAAGATGGAGCATACATTTAATAAAATTAGGGGAAAATGCCCTTTATAAAGGTACAAAACATTTGTGTTTTCAAACAGCGAAGTAATAAAACATTGACAATTTAAGCTTGAAGGGAGTAAAGCCTCTGTTTAGGCTATTAAGGAAATGTAATTTTGCCAAAAGAAGAACTTTTATTTTAAATAAATGTTCATTTTAAATCAGCCTACTTCAGTGTGATATGTTAACATATTATCATGCTTAACACTAAAGGTGATGATACACAGGGCAAGTTTTTGAGCAATGTTGCCATCAACGGGCAACCAGATGAGACACAGGGCCCACGACCAATCTAAATTATCCAGATAGAAATGTATTGCCCATTTTCAATGGCAAAGTTCCCAAGAAACAATCGCTCTGCAAGATTGCCCAACAACATTGCTCAAAAAGTTTCCCTGTGTATCATCACCTTAAGAATTTGAATAATTCTAATGTGATCAGATGCAGATATCTAAATCAGAGAATATGGGTGGTTTGCGGGTGGATTATTTATTTTTAACAGTGGATTCGGGTGACTCAAAGTGCACCAGATTAATGAATTTATCTTTAAAATGTACAAAATTTTCTTACGGGGGGGCATGCCCCCGGACCCCCCTAGAGGTACCAAGCACCACACACAAAAATACTGTGGAAAACACATTAGGCTATATGAAGATCTACAAAAAATACACATTTAATTATCTTATTATTAAGTACATTATTAGGATTTTACCACCTCCGCCTCATTTTGAGTCAGGAAAAACCCTGGTTAATGTAAGCTATCCAAGCGGATATTTTATTATTTTTATAGATATTTTTTACAGTCTATGAAGCTATCCCATAAACGCAGTAACAGTTTGCTAATGTTATGTATTTGGTCGAAATTGTCAAGACTCGAAATGGGCTTTTTAAATCGCATACTTTCAGAGATATATGAACACCTAACCTGGCAAATGACCGCTTTATTAATTCATCACTAAATTAACCCTTTAACTGTCACCTTTTTTTCGCATAAACATGAAAATCACTATCCAAACTTAAATGGTTGTAATTCAAGAATGCTTTGGAATTTAGACCTATGGTTGGTCTTGTTTTAATTTGTCAGATTATTGTTGAAGTGAAATAAATTATCAAAGTGAAACAGAAAAAAAGTTATATAAGTTTGAGTTTATTAAAATGTACAAATTTAAAATATATAATTATTTATATTTTATATAAAATTTATATATTACAAAATATATTTTACTCTAGAACTGCAAGAAAATGAAAGCAAAAAATCTGAACAAGTTGTGTTCCACATTTTAGGTTGATATGTTGATATCTCGCTCCCTCACCCTTTCTGCCGTGTGCTCTAACGTTACACGGTTTGGAGCTGCGCGCCCTTGCTCGCTCGCTCTAGATTCCGGGTGGTTTTAGCTAATTTGCGGGCATCAGGGAGCCGCTATCAATATGCGGGAGACTCCCGGATCTTCTGGGAGACATGGGATGTCTGCTCTAGAGATTTTAAAAACTAGAAACTACTTTTTAGTTCATTTAACCTATTTTGAATTTAAACCCGGTATCGTTCAATTCTATGACAGCTGTGTTGCGTTCAGTCCAAGATGGCGGAGCTGCAGCTCTGCGCATGGGGGAGTTTGTTGCAATGGAACGTTCTATTGAGTTTCGCCTCTTGTTACTTCTATTCTCTTTGATATAATGACCGTTCTAAAAGCTTGGCTTTTATTTTGATAGGCCATATTTACCATTACTTCCGGGTCACGTGGCCAACCGGTCCCGGGTAACGCTTCACAATTCACTTTTCAGACCATACCATGCAAATGCAAAAATGAAAAATTGAAACCAGACATTCATTTTTCTTGTTTTTCCAGTTACATTATCAATGGATATTTGCCTTTTTCTCCCCTTTTTTCAATTTTACTTTTGCTAAATTGTGACTTCAGAAACAAACATTTGAATAAATTAAATAAACCGATTTTCTATTTTTCCATTTTCATCTTGTAATTTGTGCCGTGGGCGGTACCATTAGCACGGGGGTGTGGCCGTGGACTAACCATGGGACTAACTTAGTCTTTACTATCATTTCATTGATGTAACTGCTTTATTTACACTGCATGCACGTTTGAGGAGAAGTTTAAAAGACGGAACACGGGACGACATTTTTCACCCGAAGTGCCATCATTTTTTTTTATTAATAGTCTGTGCTAAATTATAAGGCAGTCTCGGACCGGCCATCGGGAGCAGCCGGGAAAAGTGAAATCCCGGTGGCCTGGGTACGATTTGGCACATTGCCCTTGTAGTCAGGTCCGAATCTTCAAGATTGTGTAACCCTGTAGGCATTTTTGAGGAAAAGTTGTTATACCACATTTTTAGAAAGTTCAATGTCTCCTGAATAAGGATCCACCGTATAACATTGAAATAAGGGTCCCATTTTCTTGTAATTGTCATTGAAACAATAGGTGCATTATTCACAGCCAAAACACTACAGGTGGATAGGGTAAAAATTTTAAGTTATAGATATCACCATAAAACCTTTCCAGTTTTTCACTTACATAGAGACAGACATTTTTTGTATTACAAGTTTTCTGAAATGTCATGTTTACATATGCAAATGAGGCATACCAGTATATATATATATATATAATTCGAGGGGCAGGCATACCAGTGCGCGGTTCTCCCTTTCGGGCTAGCCCTGTCTCTTCGCGTCTTCACGAAGGTTGTCGAGGTAGCCCTTGTTTCTCTCGACGACTGGCTGATCCTAGCTCACTCTCGAGACAAGGTTTGTGAACACAGGGACCTAGTGCTGCGACACCTAGCTTGTCTGGGCCTTCGGGTCAACTGGGAGAAGAGCAAACTCTGCTCCGTGCAGAGGATCTCTTTTCTCAGTATGGAAATCGACTCGGTCGCCATGTGCGTGCAGCTTATGAGCGTGCGCGCGCAGTCACTGCTAATTTGCCTTCGTCAGTTCGAGGGCAAGAGTGCGGTTCCACTGAAACAATTTCAGAGGCTCCTGGGGCATATGGCCTTCACCCCGTGGACGAACCTCAGTTTTCTATGGGCTGGAGTGCCCATAGAATGAGTTTCCTTGCATGTTGTTGTATCAACAGATGCCTCCATAATGGGCTAGGACGCCATGTGCAATGGACATGCTGCCGCAGGCTCCTGGACAAGACCCCAGCGCCTTTGGCATGTCAATAGCCTCGAGTTGCTGGCTGTACGTCTCACCCTGCACCGCTTCTGTGCGTTGCTCAGGGGTCAGCACGTATTAGTCCGATCAGACAATACCGCCACAGTAGCGTACATCAACCGACAAGGTGGTCTGCGCTCCCGCCGTATGTCGCAACTCGCCTGCCACCTCCTCATATTGAGTCAGAAGCATCTGAGGTCGCTTCGAGCCATTTATATCCCGGGAGACCTGAACCGTGCAGCTGATATGTCTCAGTTTCGGCCTCTCGCTGGAGAATGGGGACTCCATCCCCAGTCGGTTCATCTGATTTGGGATCAGTTCGGGGACGCACAGGTAGATCTGTTTGCCTCCCACGACTCTTGCCACTGCGACCTGTTTTATTCTCTGACCAAGGGCACGCTCGGCACGGATGCACTGTCGCACAGCTGGCCGCGGGGCCTCTGCAAGTATGCGTTTTGCCCCCAGTGAGCCTTCTTACGTAGACTTTGCGCAAGATCAGGGAGGACGAGGAGCAGGTAATTTAGGTTGCCCCGTATTGGCTCAACCGCACCTGGTTCCAAGAACCAGTACTCTTCGCGACAGCACCTCCCTGGCCAATTCCTCTGAGAAAGAACCTGCTTTCTCAGGGACGGGGCACCCTATGGCACCCTCGTCCCGATCTTTGAAACCTCCATGTGTGGTTCCTGGACGGGACGAGGCAGGTTTGAGTACCCTACCACCAGCGGTGGTGGCTACCATCACTTCCGCTAGACTAGAGCATCGTCCACGAGACATGCCTATGCGTTGAAGTGGAACCTCTTTGTCAACTGGTGTTCTTCTAAACTTAAAGAACCCACGAAAGGCCCAATCAGTGTCGTGCTTTCCTTCTTGCAAGAAGGGTTGGAGCGAAAGTTGTCTCCCTCCACCCTGAAAGTGTATGGTGCCGCCATTGCCACACATCATGATGCAGTTGATGGTAAGTGCATTGGAAAGCACGACCTGAACATCAGTTTCCTGAGAGGAGCGAGGAGACTGAATCCTCCTCGCCCTCCTCTCGTTCCCTCTTGGGACCTCTCTGTGGTTTTAACTGCTCTGCAGAGTGCTCCCTTTGAGCCTTTGCAATCAGTGGAGCTTAAGTTCCTGTCAATGAAGACAGTGCTCCTGGTTGCATTGGCCTCCATCAAGAGGGTAGGGGACCTGCAGGCATTTTCGGGTGACGAAGCGTGCCTGGAATTTGGACCGGCTAACTCTTACGTGATCCTGAGACCCCGGCCTGGATATGTGCCCAAGGTTCCCACCACACCCTTTCGAGACCAGGTGGTGAACCTGCAAGCGCTGCCCTTGGAGGACGCAGACCCAGCCTTGGCACTGCTCTGTCCAGTACGCACCCTCCATACTTACGTAGACAGGATGCATTGTTTCAGGACTTCAGACCAGCTCTTTGTCTGTCATGGTGGGAAGCTGAAGGGAAAGGCTCTCTCCAAGCAAAGGTTGTCTCACTGGATAGTGGACGCCATTGCTTTGGCTTACCAGCAGCAAGGTCGACCATGCCCCCTTGATGTGACGGCCTGCTCCACCCGGAGTGTGGCATCCTCTTGGGCTCTAGCGCATGGCGCCTCGCTAACAAACATATGTAGATCTGCAGGCTGGGCGACACCTAACACGGCCTCTGGGCGACCCCCACGTGTGTAGTCCACTGTAAGCCTCTCTGAGCATGTGTCTTTCCCTCGGCAAGCTACCTTGCCACCCCTGGGTTTGAAATATTCCACCTGCAGCTGGACACCCCAGTGATTCTCAATATGCAGCCCCCTGGGGTCATGTGTATTCCAAGTCCCCCCCTTCGGGCTGGGCATAATTGCATATTTCCACTGATATATGCTTCCCAGTGTTCCTTGGCATAATTCCAGCAGCCATTAAAAACTATCCCTTTCATGTTAATGTTGTTTTTTCATTGTTTACATGTTTAAATATTCTGAGAATGCATAGTTTTAGTTCTAATGTGCAATAAATGCATTAAAACTTTTTTTTTTGGCAGCCATTTTGTTTTTATTGTTTATGCCAAAACACTGATGTTTACAACTTGTTATACGGCAGAAATGGATTCAGCACCTAAAAATCACATAGAAACAACACTTGAAGTACTTTTCCTCAAAAATGCCTACTGCATCTTATCCAGGGCTATTTATCTATTTTGGGACCTGACTATTGTTTGTATTTACCTATTCATTCTTATTTTATTTTATTAATATATAGCTATATCCTTGTTGTTGTTCATTTTACATGGTACAGTAGCCGAGGCAGCCACAACCACGAGATCCCAGGACAGTTCATTTTCAGTGCAGCAGAACGGGGGTGGCTCGCGAGCAGCAGCGCTTTTCAAGATACTTCACGGGAATCTAGAATAACGATAAAAATTATAGCCTACTAAGCAAAAAATATAGAAAAAAATAAGCATATTCCCAATATAACAACGAGAGTTGTTTTTAGCTCTCGTTTGTAGGCTAATACAATAGGCTATTTAATGTCTATGCTGATTCATTATCGAATGGCGAATTTAATGTGCTCGAATAAATAAATAAAAAAACAAGCTGGGCAATTTGCCAAACGTAGCAAGGTATTTGTTTATTTATTGAAAATAAATAAATATTATTGCTTTTGATTTGCAGCACAGTAGCTATAGCCTATCGCCTCATGCTCATATCCCGGCGAACTGCTTCTATTGTAGCCTAATGAACAGACTAGAGTTCTAGGCTACAACTGTGCTAGATTTAAGGGCATTTTACGGGAACGAGAAGCGGTGTAGAGCTAAAGCACACAGAAGCTCAAGCGGATGCCGTGGTAACGAACAATGCCCGCTATAGTAAAAACATCTGCATCTTTATTGTATTGTAGACTATTACAAACGACAGCTAAAAACCTAACAAAAAAAAGAAACTATTTTTTTCTATATTTTCGCTTGGTAGTATTTTTATTAGGTCAATACAAACAGGTAGGGCAATGTGCCAAATCATATCCAGGCCACCGGGATTTCACTTTTCCCGGCTGCTCCCGATGGCCGGTCCGAGACTGCCTTCCCAGCAATCAATTTTGCGTCTAATAGACGTCTAATAGCCGTCAAAACACAGCCCAGACGTCTAGGCTAAAACGAGGCTAATTTTGGGCTGTCAGTGAAAATCTAATAGACGTCTAAACATAGCCCAAGAATAGACAGCTATTGAATGACTACATGTATACGTCTAATAGACGTCTAACCATAGCCCAAGAATAGACAATCAGACAGCTATTGAATGACTATATTTATACGTCTGTCTAACCATAACCCAAGAATAGACTAGTCATCAATTAGACAGTAGACAGGCAATATGGGTCTAGGCTAAAACAAGGCTGATTTTGGGCTGTCAGTGAAAATCTTATAGACGTCTAACCATAGCCCAAGAATAGTCATCAATTACACTACATACATGTAATAGACAACAAAATGAGGCATAAGGATTCTTTTCACTCAAATATAACAGGTTCTCATAAATGTAAATCCATCCAAACTAATTGAATATAAAGGATTTATTTAGAACAATTATATTAACAACTTAGACAACATTCAAACATAAAAATGAACAAATAAAATATTGAAAAATATGTAAAACAACTTAAGATACTAAAATTTTTAAGAATTAATTGTTAGCTTTATATCCATAACCACCACCCCCTGCTCTCTCTGGTGCTTGTTTAAAATGACCAGAAATTGCATTTTTTATTTCCCATTCAGTCGCCGAAGGAAAGTTGGTCATCACTGCACCTGCCAAATGAGAAAAAGAAAAATATTATTGCTCAAGAAAAGCATTGTTGACAATCATTTTTAACTAATTACAGTCATTCACTTTTGCTAGGATGCACACTAGAGCTGGCCAATATAGAGTTAACGGAATATAGATTGAGACTATATAATTTATATCAATATAGACAATAATTTATATCAATAATTAAACATTTTTGCCTGCATAATGGTGATGCACTAATTATATTTATATATATATATATATACATACATTTTAGGGGTGTAACGATACACGTATTGAACCATTCTGTACGAGGCTTTCGGTTCGATTTCAGTACGTATTTTTAAACAGAACTGTTCGTTAGACAATTTTTCCTGCTTACCAAAATTTTTTAATTACAAATGTAGGCACGTCAAAAAGCGCGCTCAATGTAAGAGAAATCATAACAAATCGTGACAACAATCGTGCTCTTTCAGGTAGTGACCATATAGACCTGCATTATATGACTGACAGACAGACAAGAACAGTTTGACTTAAAAATATCAAAATTGAAACTACTGCAGAAACAAAGACACCTACATCTTGGATGCCCTTAAGATAAGCTATAAACATACCAAAATTTAATTTCAAAGTGAACTATCCCTATAAATCATTCTTTATCACTTACTCATATAACTCTAATGAACATAAAAAGATACTTATAGGGGTAGTTCACTAAAAAAAAAAAATCATGTAAGCATTTACTCACTTTCACTTGGCTCCAAACATGTATGGCTTTCTTCTGTTGAACACACACAAATAATATATATTTTGAAGAATGTTGGTAACAAGACATTTAATGGTAGTCAGTGACAAGTGTTCTGTATATTCAATTGCTGTACTTTGTTGACTGATTGCTGGATAATTTGCGATAAACAGTGTCTTGAAATCGAATAAAGTGGATTACATCACTCCAGTTCTGAGGTTTTTACACTGGCTATATGTCTGTCAAAGAACTCATATCAAAATACTACAGCTGGTTATTAAATTAATTAACATTTTAAGGCCAAAGTAAATTTCTAATCTTCTAATGCATTATGAACCATCCAGAGCAGACCTCTCAGGTCATCTGGGACAGTAGCCAGCTACTTTTATATCCCCAAAGTCAAAACAAAACATGGAGAAGCAGCATTCAGTTTTTATGCACCATATTATATCTGAAACAAATTAACTGAAAACTGAATGTATGCTGCATATTTTAATTCTTTTAAATAAAGTTTAAAGACTTTACTGTTTGCCACTACCTTTTATTAATTGGAAAGGAAAACATATTTTTTTTATCATTTCTTTTCATGTTGCACTATGTTGCTGTTAAGTTTTATGTAAAGTATAGGCTACTTTGAAAATTTGCATTAAATCAAAAACTATTATTTCTTACTCTAATCTAAAAACAAAAATATATTGGTATCTTTAATAATAATAAAAAATAGTAATGATAAGTTTCATAAGTTTCATGCTTACCACCTTGAATTTAGATACATTTTAGATTAAGTAGTCCCAGTAGTCATGTCTCAGTAGTGTTTCGATTGTGCCATCTAGCGGTTGAGAAATGCAATTGCATTTGATTTAATTTGAAATGATAGACAGTCATATCGTAGATTGTGTATGAATGTTATGTTTATGTGTGACAGCAAACATTAAGCTGTGTGAGCGAAAACATTTTTAAGACTAATATTCTTATACTAGCTCGCTGGTCTGAATCAGGGCTATAGCCAAGCCGTACGTAGACCAGATTGCTTTGATTTCGCCAGGTGGGTTAAAGCAGACCGCATATAGCCCGTCCAATTCGGAGCTATATCGTGACAACAGATCGACCATGTCGTGAAATGACACATTGAACCTTGCAGATATCATTACCAATGCGAACATGATGGAATATCAACCATTTCATGCACTGCCTTGGCAAAAAACTACAATTAATCAGTTTTGACTAAAAGTGGGCTACAATAGCCGGGTCTGAATACGAGCTAAATCGTGGCTACGCACAGCCTACACATATAACATGTAAAATAAAGCAAACCAAACAACTTGTAATCACATCTGACTTGCTTACATGATGGAATATCATACATCTCACAAGTTATTTTGGAAAAAAATACATTTATCCAGATTAAATGTTATTTGGGCTAAAATTGGGTTATGCATAGCCGGGTCTGAATACGAGCTAAATCGTGGCTACGCACAGCCTACACATATAACATGTAAAATAAAGTAAACCAAACAACTTGTAGCCTAATCACGGTAGACTTTGCTTACATGATGGAATATCATACATCTCACAAGTTATTTTGGAAAAAAAAAAATTTATCCAGATTAAATGTTATTTGGGCTAAAAGTGGGTTACGTATAGCCGGGTCTGAATACGAGCTAAATCGTGGCTACGCACAGCCTATAACATGTAGCCTAAAATAAAGTAAGCCAAACAACTTGTAATCACGGTAGACTTTGCTTACATGATGGAATATCATACATCTCACAAGTTATTTTGGAAAAAAATACATTTATCCAGATTAAATGTTATTTGGGCTAAAAGTGGGTTATACGTAGCCGGACTATATCGGGTCTATATTTAACCCAGACGTTGAAAAGACGGCTATTGCTTGCTGGGTTATAATTTAGTAGGCTACACGTAGACTATTAGCCTAATAATACAAGTTATGGCACTTCGGGTGAAAAAATGTTGTCCTGTGTTCCGTCTTTTAAACTTCCCCTCAAACGTGCATGCAGTGTAAATAAAGCAGTTACATCAATGAAATGATAGTAAAGACTAAGTTAGTCCACGGCCACACCCCCGTGCTAATGGTACCGCCCACGGCACATATTACAAGACGAAAAAATGGAAAAATAGAAAATCGGTTAGATTTCATTTATTCAAATGTTTGTTTCTGAAGTCACAATTTAGCAAAAGTAAAATTAAAAAAGGGGGGGAAAAAGAATCCGTGTATCATTCGTTCAATCGTTTTTTGATTTAATTTTGAAAGTAGAAAAATGAGAAAACAGTTCCTTTTTCGATTTTTCGTTTTTTTTCCAAAAAAACGAAAGACAAGAATTCAGCTTGATTTTTCGTTTTTCGTTCTGAGGTAGTAAAATGAATAAACAGATGGAAAATTCGATTTCTACACGTGGGCGTGAATGAAACGCCACTTTCCTCTGATTTGTCAGCCGAAGATCAAACTGTCCCGTCATCAGCTCTTCCTCAGTTCTGCACTGCAGAATAAGAGTCCTCCGTTGTGTGGATTCTTAACGCGTTTATTGCAACTTTTTCATGTTTTCCATCAACGAGACTAATGAATGGCTCGACACAACCCGTACTGGGGAATAGACTAGACGGGGCTTTCTTCTTTGTAGACCAGAGTTCTCAAGTGCCAGGGGTTTGCTATTTTCATATTTTCCGAACTGTAAAGTTTTTTTTTTTTTTTTTATCATGAACCACGCTGAGTTTTATTCCTGAGTGACTATATAATGCATTTTACTTCAAATAATCTAAATGTTGACTTTGAAAAGTAGGCGCGTCCGAAGGCTATTCACTCTATTTTGGTTCATTTTTGGTGTGCGCCAGAAAGATGTTCAAGGAGACTGAGACGCACTAAAGTAGAAATCATGTTGTTTTCTTTATTTTTCAAAGGCATGACATTTTGTAGTCATTTTGAATGTAAACAAATAAAAACATAAATTTTTACTGTTTCGAATGACAGAGTAACGAATAACGAAGTTATTTCCCCTGCTGAGCAACAACTCCAAGTGATGGCGCTGACGCATCGCTCGCTCTCACAACATAGGCAACATAGGCTATTATCAGTTCACTTCTGGCATTGCTAACTTGACATCGCAGCCTGTTCATTATTAAAATAAAACACAGTCAACCAAATATATATAAAGTTATTCTGCTTAATTTAATTCGTCTGTTGTACAATATAAAGGCTGTGCCGCACAGTTAATTCAAACTCATTTCCCATGCTGTGAAGATGATGATTTAGCCTATACGTGTAGGCCTATATTGGGACTCGACTGAAGTTTAAAGCCTTCTTTACATTATAGTTAGCATCGAAATTTTGCATTGCAAATATGGAAACTATATGGAACCAACGCCGGTACAGTTTCAGTTTCGATTCAAATAGCCTAAATTTGTTTAGGCTTGGCGTTTAAAATAGGCTAAATGTTGTTTATAATAAAGGACACAATAGGCTATTATTATAAGCTATTAGGTTATATTTT
The DNA here is from genome assembly GCF_964197995.2 of Scardinius erythrophthalmus. Classification (NCBI taxonomy): domain Eukaryota; kingdom Metazoa; phylum Chordata; class Actinopteri; order Cypriniformes; family Leuciscidae; genus Scardinius; species Scardinius erythrophthalmus. The sequence goes on along the minus strand of NC_138227.1, from coordinate 38,745,799 downwards.
TATTATACGTGGCTACTTATTTTTTATTCTTGTTGTTTTCTGAATACCATTCATTTAAGGATTTGACATAGGCAAATGTCAAAGGGGAAGTAATGGTAAGGGGAAGTAAAATACGCATAGAAATAGCCTATATGTTATTAATAGTGTTTATAATGTTAATGTTGAATTTTATTTACCGTTTTTTTTCTGAATAGGCTAATAATAAAAATGCGTTTGTTTCCCTCTCAACATGACCCAGTGCACTGCGCACAAGCGCACATCTTTGAGATATAAATTAATACATTTTAATAAAACACAATAAGGCCTACATTATAAAACTCAGAAGAGTATGTATTTTAATATCTATGTTGTTCTCTGTTCTCCGGTTGTTAGATAGTCAGTCTGAATGACATTTCATGCGTTTATGTTAATATAGCCTAGGCTTAGGCTATATATAGTCAATGCATTATTCTTTTCTTTTTCTATAAGTGTTAAAATATTTAATTTATAACTAATTATATTGATTATCTATATCTACATTTATTATTTTAAAAAAATTACTGGGCGATCGAGGGCGACCATGTTAGGCTAACAGTTGTCATTTACCCTGCATACCGAGCTGATGCAAAGCATAAAGTTAGGTGAATTTATATCTACACAGAAGAAAGCCCTGTCTAGTTTATTTCCCAGTACGGGTTGTGTCGAACCACTCGTTAGTCTGGTTGTTTGATGAAAAAAAAGATTAAATGTAGTTGCAATAAACGCGTCAAGAATCCACACAACGGAGGACTCTTATTCTGCAGTGCAGAACTGAGGAAGAGCTGATGACGGGACAGTTTGATCTTCGGCTGACAAATCAGAGGAAAGGGGCGTTTCATTCCCGCCCACGTGTAGAAATCGAATTTTCCAGCTGTTTATTAATTTTGCTACCTCAGAACGAAAAACGAAAAATCAAGCTGAATTCTTGTTTTTCGTTTTTTGGAAAAAATGAAAAATCGAAAAAGGAACTGTTTTCTCATTTTTCTACTTTCAATATTAAATCAAAAAACGATTGAACGAATGATACACGGATTAAAAAGGGTCCGTGTACTTTTTGGTCATTTCATTTCCTGTTTGGAATGGAATAACGAGAAATGAAAACCAGCTCGTTTATTCGTTTTTTAGTTTAGTTTAAAAAACGAAAAATGAGATTTTGGCTCGATTTTTCATTTTTCGTTTGTGGTTTACAAATCGGTTTATGGGTTCAATATTTCATTTGCACACGTGGGCGGCGCTGAAACGCCCCTTTCATCTGATTGGTCATACTATATCAAACCGCTCCTCCTTCAGTAAGCTACGAGCTTTTCTTTCTGTCAGGCAGAATAAGAGTCAGTACCAACGCACTTTAATAAAATAATGTCTGAAACCACCACTCACTGTTAACTACGCACAATATTTGAAGCAGACTATGTTGCTGGTCACGTAATTCGTGCTGCTGCGACTTGCAAGTGTGACTCCATTAATGTGAGCCACAGTAAATGACAGATTATTTTAGCATGATGTATTTCCCATTGATAAATACAGTGCAAATAGTTCAAATATCTCTTTGGATAAAAGGGAAGTGGAAATAAAAATCAATAATAGGCTGAACTGTACCATGATATGTCCGTAACATGTGCGTAGATGACCTACCCATAACTGTTACATTAGAGTTAGCTAAGTCTAAAGGCCCGTTCACACCAAGGACGATAACTATAAAGATAACGATAAAGATATAATTCTAAAAATCGTTCTCCATATTAAAGAATAACAGAGTTCACACCACAACTATAACGATAAAGATATGAGGAACGATATCGTTGGGATCACTTTCAGAACGATTTTTTTTCAGCTGTCAAACGATAAAACACTGACAGTCAATCAGAATCCATTCTAATTTAAAGGTCTCGCGCATTTAAAATGGGGCGCGCGCGCGCGTGCTTAGAATAAAAAGACCGTTATCGTTCGTTGGTGTGGACGCATATATAGTTATCTTTGTCGTTATCTTTATAGTTATCGTGCTTGGTGTGAACGAGCCTTAACACAGTTTGTACAGTAGCTATAAAAGTTAAAAATTATGTCTAAAGTTGAAAACCCAACAACCCAATGGGAATATATCCTTGTTGTGTAAAACATCTGTTCATAATCTGTGATTACACAATTCCAATGCGAATAGCACCGGGAGGCGTCTGGAATAACTCTGCAATGATCAATCCGCATTTTTAAGACATCTAATTTTACAGTAGGCTCATATTCAGAATGTCGACCTTCTCGTATAACGCCAATGACCGCACAAATGGGCTTCCTTTGTGAAATATAGCAGAACACCGTTTTAAATAACAGTTTAAAAAAGATGGTTTGTTATAGTCCGACAGACAGACAGACAGACAGATAGATAGATAGATAGATAGATAGATAGATAGATAGATAGATAGATAGATAGATAGATAGATAGATAGATAGATAGATAGATAGATAGATAGATAGATAGATAGATAGATCTTGAAGTGTAAAGCTGGTTCTCATACACAGATAATGCCTATTTATGAATGAAATTAATGCGTTTATTTGTCATTTAAACTGATGCAAACAGGGAAAGAGTAGAAAAGACGTGTTATCCTGTCGCCCCCTCTAGTGGACAGCATTAAGTATTACTGCCTTCATTGCTCAGATAACGCAGGCAAGTCAATGGATTTTTTGGGGAAGTCAGTCTGACCAGACCACTAGTTAGAAAAGATATTAGCGAGTCAGACCAGTGTGAAGGTCTGAGCTGAGTTTGGTGATGCATTTAAGTTCTAGGTGGAGTCAATTTCTCATAATAATAATACATAATAATAATGTTTAAACATACACTCTCAGAAAAAAAGGTACAAAAGCTGTCACTGGGACAGTACCCTTCAAAAGGGTTCTAATATGTACCATTTAGGTACTAATATGTACACGTTTGGTACCAATATATAACTTTGAGGGACTTATATGCACTCTTTAGGTACAAAGGTGTACCTTTTGAAAAGGTACCGCCACAGTGACAGATTTTGTACCTTTTTTTCTGATATGCTAGCTTTTTCAAGCCAACATAATAAAGAAAACTCAGAGAAACATCGACCAATTCAGTATGTAATAAATTGTATTAGTTTTATAATAAAACTAATAACATTTTAAAGGTATGCCGTGCTCTTCAACAGACATGATTTAATTAATCCCAAACCTGGTAATTTTGTCAGTACTAATGTACGTTCACTTACAGTTTCTCTCTTTTCTGTCTCTTTCTTTTCATGTGAACTGAGGCTACACATGCATACATTCATAAATATAATCTTTATTTCTATTCAATTTTCAAAATTATGTATACGTCACACACGCCTACCGGCCTTCTGATGTAAATAAAAGACGAGAGTGGTAAATGTTACGGACATATTATCAAGGTACAGTTCAGCCTATTATTGATTTTTATTTCCACTTCCCTTTTATCCAAAGAGACGGAACTATTTGCACTGTATTTATCAATGGGAAATATATCATGCTAAAATAATCTGTCATATAGCCTACTGTGGCTCACATTAATGGGGTCGCTTGCAGCACGAATTACGTGAGCAGCAACATAGTCTGCTTCAAATATTGTGCATAGTTAACAGTGAGTGGTGGTTTCAGACATAATTTTATTATAGTGTAGCCTATGATTTGTCAGTGCCGCACTCGTACTGACTCTTATTCTGCCTGACAGAAAGAAAAGCTCGTAGCTTACTGAAGGCGGAGCGGTTTGACCAATCAGATGAAAGGGCCGTTTCAGCGCCGCCCACGTGTGCAAATGAAATATCGAACCCATAAACCGATTTGTAAACCACAAACAAAAAATGAAAAATCGAGCCAAAATCTCATTTTTCTTTTTTTAAACTAAACTAAAAAACGAAATATAGCTGCGAGCAGCGATTACGGGCCCAAGCCAGTGGCACCGCAACCCCGGTGCCTTTAGTTACCTAAAGGCACCGGGGTGGCGGTACCGCCGGCTTTGGCCCTCCATCGCTGCTCGCAGCTATATTTCGTTTTTTAGTTTAGTTTAAAAAAAGAAAAATGAGATTTTGGCTCGATTTTTCATTTTTTGTTTGTGGTTTACAAATCGGTTTATGGGTTCGATATTTCATTTGCACACGTGGGCGGCGCTGAAACGGCCCTTTCATCTGATTGGTCAAACCGCTCCGCCTTCAGTAAGCTACGAGCTTACTGAAGGCTTTTCGTTTTTATGTATATACATACATACATACACACACATACATATATATGTATATATATATATATATATATATATATATATATATATATATATATATATATATATTATTGTTCAAAAGTTTGGGGTCAGTAAGATTTTTAATGTTTTTAGGAGAAGGCTCTTCTGCTCACCAAGGCTGCATTTATTGATTAAAAATACAAACAAAAACAGTAATATTGTGAAATATTATTCCAATTTAAAACAGCTGTTTTCAATTTTTAAATATTTTACATAGTAATTCATTTCTGTGATCAAAGTTGAGTTTTCAGCATCATTACTCCAGTCTTCAGTGTCACATGATCCTTCAGAAATCATACTAATATGATGATTGATGCTCAATAAATATTCATTATTATTTTCAATGTTGAAAACAGTTGTGTACAGATTTTTTTTTTTCAAAATGCTTTGATGAATGTAAAGTTCAAAAGAACAGCATATATTTCAAATATATATATTTTTAACATTATAAATGTCTTTACTGTAACTGTTGATCAGTTTAACTCATCCTTCATAAATAAAAGTACTGATTTATTGTATTTATTTACCCCAAAAATAAAATTTTAATTATTACTAACCCAAAACTTTTGAGCGGTAGTGTTTAACGTTACAAAAGCTTTAGATTTTAGATAAATGCTGTTCTTTTGAACTTTCTATTCATCAAAGACTGTACACAACTGTTTTCGACATTTAAAATAATAATGAATGTTTCTTGAGTATCAATCATCATATTAGAATAATTTCTGAAGGATCATGTGACAGTGACGACTGGAGTAATGATGCTGAAAACTCAGCTTTGATCACAGGAATAAATAACAGTTTAAAATATATTAAAATAGAAAGCAGCTGTTTTAAATTGGAATAATATTTTACAATATTACTGTTTTTGTTTGTATTTTTAATCAAATAAATGCAGCCTTGGTGAGCAGAAGAAACTTCTCTGTTATGTGCGCGCCACAGACTGCACGCACGTCCGCTTAGAGTTCCGCCTTTTGCCTTCCGTCAATATTACGTTATTAGAAAAATATTTTTTTAGAGAATCGATTTTTTGACATTTGTGAATCGATTCAGAATCGTCCACGTCCGCATCGCGATGCATCTAAGAATAATTTTTTTCTCCCACCCCTAGATTTCATACAACAGGTTAATAAACAGTTACAATTAAGTCACTTACATTTTAGATGCAATGTTGACTGTTTTTGTTCTGTTTCAGCAGCAAAAATAGTTAAACAAAGATCACGGCAGAACCATCACGCATCACGTGTTTTCTCATAACTGAACGATTCAGCATTTTTAACGAATCGGTTGACTCAAAGATTGAATGATCAATCCATAAACATCTGTCTTAATCATGATCGACTCATTCGAACAAATCGTTTGAACGAATGAATCAATGACTCGCTTATTAAGATGGATGCCTGGCGACACCTAATGGCGGTTTAGTGTTGTTTAAAAGCATCATTCTTTCCCACATGTGTGTGATTTGTGTGTGCAACATTATCATTATTTTTCTTACACTATTATATTAGCGATTTAAAAGCACCCACTCGTGTCACACGTCGATTAACCGGTGGGAAAATATCCTCAGACACATACCTAATACATGTATATTTAAATACAATATTGGCCTACCTGGTAAAAAGTTTTATATACTATTTTGATGTCCTTTTGGACACAAGAGGGCAGTATAGCCCTATGTTTGCTTTTTTGTTGAACCAAATAGCACTAAATAGCCTGTTTTAACTTTTTCATTCTTCTTGAATTGCAAAAACAGAATAAAATGGGTTTAGTTGTGATATTTGTATACTTTTATATAGAAATAAATGGTATATAATTACATTTTTAGAAGATTTTTAGTGTTTCCTTTTTGGACATTATTTAATCCCTCGCCATAGCAAAACCGTTTGAGATATTTATTATCCATTCACAATTTAGCATATTTAATGTAGTTTCATCATGTTGAAAAAGTTTGGTACGAATAAAATAAATAGTTTAAGAGGAGTGGCTAAAAATTCAGAGGCTGATTTTGCAAAAAAATCCACATTCAGACCAAAATATCTGACTTCCTGATGGCCAGAGCTATTGAATGTAAATTAGAAAGTTGTCCGGCTTGATGAGAACAATATACAAACTATTTTTTCTTTACTGTAGTTAAAACTAACCCCCCCCACTTTTGTCAAAAGCATGTTGAAAGTGACACACTTCCTGCTGCCAGTTGGTGGCGCTATAACTTTGACTCACAATAGCTACATCCATCTGATCGGCCTCTTACCACGAACACACTGCTGAAGTTTCATCAAGATCAGTTAATGTATGCAGAAGTTATTCCACTTCCGTGTTTCTCTTTTCTCGCCATAAATTCGATTCCTCGCCACAGCCAAACCGTTCGAGATATCAAAAATCCGTCCGCAATTTAGCATCCTCAATGTCTTGACTACATGCACACCGAGTTTGAAGGGGACACGGTGAATTTTCTAGGAGGAGTATTTCACATTCCACAGCAAGCGTTTTCCAAACAACCCATAATAGCCGACTTCCTGTTGGGCTGGCGTAAAACTTGACGGGGGTAAAGTTGTTCGGCCCGATGAGATCTATATGTGTACCGAGTTTCATATTAATTCATGCGAGTGTGTTTGATATATGGATCAAGTTTTAGAACCCCGTTCAAGGGGGCGCTGTTGAGCCCCCCAGCCACGCCCGGGTACCAGCTTCAGCCCGGCCCTGATGGCCGTGGGTTCTGACCTGTGTGCAAAGTTTCAAGAGTTTTTGAGCATGTTAAGGACCCCAAAAGCCCCTGAAACCTTGATTAACAATATAAAAGCAATAGTCAAATCCCCCCCTCCCCTCACACACACACAGACACAGAGAGAGGGAGAGAAAATTCTTCAGAAAATCCACATTCAAACCAAAATATCTCTCTTCCTGTTGGTCAGAGATGGTTCATGTAAATTAGAAAGTTGTCCGTCTTGATGAGAACAATACACATACCAAGTTTTGTTGCTGTTGATAAAACTAACCCCCCCCACTTATGACTAAAGGTGGCGCTACTGAGCCCCTCACCACGCCCGTTTCTGAAACTTTGCACATGTCTACTGGATAATAAATGTGATGTGTCTGTCGAGTTTCATGCAATTTCAAGTATGTTAAGAGTCTCATAAGCATAAAAAAATAATATTAAAGTTTGATGCGTTGCCACGGCAACAGTATCTAAGATATCAATAATCCTTTCACAGGTTTACATCTGCCGTGTGTCTACATTGTACACATAAAGTTTGAAGCAAATCTGGTAAAAATAAGACAGTGATTTCAAAGCATTTTAATAGTGATGTACTTCCTGCTGCCTGTTGGTGGCGCCATAACTTTGACTCACAATAGTCACATCTGTGCGATCGGCCTCTTACAACGAACACACTGCTGAAGTTTCATCAAGATCAGTTAATGTATGCAGAAGTTATAACACACTTCCTGTTTCATTTTTTCGCCATAAATTCGTTTCCTCGCCACGGCCAAACCGTTCGAGATATCAAAAATCCGTCCGCAATTTAGCATCCTCAATGTCTTGACTTCATGCACACCGAGTTTGGAGGCGAATCGATGAATTCCCTAGGAGGAGTACATTAAATTCCACAGCATGCGTTTCCAAACAACCCTAAATAGCCGACTTCCTGTTGGGCTGGCGTAAAACTTAGAGCACGAAAGTTGTTCGGCCCGATGAGTTCTATATGTGTACCGAGTTTCATATTATTACATGCAAGCGTGTCTGATTTATGGACAAGTGTTCGGATCCCGTTCCAGGGGGCGCTGTCGAGCCCCCCTGCCACGCCCGGGTACCAGCTTCAGTCCGGCCCTGATGGCCGCGGGTTCTGACCTGGGTGCAAAATTTCAAGAGTTTTCGAGCATGTTAAGGGCCCCAAAAGTGGCCGAAAGGTTGACAAAATAATAATAATAATAATAATAATAATAATAAATATAGCTGCGAGCAGCGATTACGGGCCCAAGCCGATGGCACCGCAACCCCGGTGCCTTTACCTAAAGGCACCGGGGTGGCGGTACCGCCGGCTTTGGCCCGTAATCGCTGCTCGCAGCTATATTTATATATATTATATATATATATATATATATATATATATATATATATATATATATATATACATACACATGGCTATAATGAACAGGCTGCGATGTCAAGATTGCAATGCTTGAATGTGTGTGTGTGTGTGTGTGTGTGTGTGTGTGTGTGTGTGTGTGTGTGTGTGTGTGTGTGTGTGTGTGTGTGTGTGTGTGTGTGTGTGCATGTGTGTTCATGTTTTTCTATCCCGGTGGGGACTTCAACCTGAATGCACACAGACTCATGGGGACTCGTGTCACAGTGGGGACCTAAATAGAGGTCCCCATGGGTAAACAAGCTTAGAAATCATACACAATGAGTCTTTTTGGAAATGTAAAAATGCAGAAAGTTTTCTGTAATGGGTAGGTTTAGGGGTAGGGTTAGTGTGAGGAGATAGAATATACAGTTTGTAAAGTATAAAAACCATTAAGTCTATGGAGAGTCCCCACAAAGATAGTAAACCGTGTGTGTGTGTGTGTGTGTGTGTGTGTGTGTGTGTGTGTGTGTGTGTGTGTGTGTGTGTGTGTGTGTGTGTGTGTGTGTGTGGCGTGGGCGCGATGGAACAGTGGACACATAAAAACATACGTCATTATACAGGACGACATTCAAACTGCAAAGTGTTAACTTATATTTGTGTACTGTCGCAATAAGACACAACATTGTGCTTTTGTAAAATAATTTCAAGCAATCCACCCCCCTGAAAGGCGCTAATTTTAAAATTAAACTAAAATGCTCATGGCTGCACGGGCATTCATGGTGCGCATCCACGACAAGGAACGAGCTGAACAAAGTGGACGTTTTTCAGTTTATTCCTACTTCCATAGGAATTCATTTGAAACGCCCGCTCAACCGCTCACCCTGTGGTCTGTGTGAGTCCTAATGCCCCAGTGTAGTGCCGGGGACACTATACTGCCAAAAGAGCACCGTCCTTCGGATTAGACGTTAAACCGAGGTCCTGACTCTCTGTGGTCATTAAAAATTCCAGGATGTCCTTCGAAAAAGAGTAGGGGTGTAACCCCGGCATCCTGGCCAAATTTGTCCCTTGGCCTCTATCCATCATGGCCTCCTAATCATCCCCATGTACTGATATACTGATTGGCTTCATCACTGTCTCCTCTCCACCAGTAAGCTGGTGTGTGGTGGGCGTTCTGGCGCAATATGGCTGCCGTCGCATCATCCAAGTGGATGCTGCACATTGGTGATGGTTGAGGAGATTCCCCCCATCTATGTAAAGCGCTTTGAGGTCTCAGAAAAAGCGCTATATAAATGTAACAAATTATTATTATTATTATCAACCACTATCAATGTCAGTGCGGACGAAAATATTTTACTTTCGTTTTTAAGTTTGCGATTCAAAAGCCCCCAGCGGTGTCACACGTCGATTAACCGGTGGTAAAATATTCTCACCGTCACATACCTAGTATATTTTTATGTAAATACAATAGGCCTACCTGATTTTGAACACAAGAGGGCAGTATAGCCCTATGAATGACTTGACTTTTATGAGACTAAATGGTACAATTACTATTTTTAAACTTATAAATAATTATTAAATTAAAAATGAGTTTGGTTGTGATATTTGTATACTTTTATAGAAATAAATGGTGTATAATTACATTTTTAGAAGATGAGGCTTTTAGTGTTTAATTTTTGTACATTACTTCAGTCCCTCACTATAGCAAAACCATTTGAGATGTTTAATATCCGTTCACAATTTAGCATCTTTAATGTATTTTCATCATTTTGAAAAAGTTTGGTGTGAAAAAAATAAGCCAGTTTGGAAGAGTAGCTAAAAACTCAGAGTCTGAAATATCCCAAAAATCCACATTCAAACCAAAATATCTGACTTTCTTTTGCTCTGAGCTAATGACTGTTAATTAGAAAGTTGTCCGGCTCGGTGAGACCAATATATATACTCATGTTTGTAACTGTTGGTAAAACTAACCCCCCCACTTTTGTCAAAAGCATGTTGAAAGTGACACACTTCCTGCTGCCAGTTGGTGGCGCTATAACTTTGACTCACAATAGTTACATCCATCTGATCGGCCTCTTATCACAAACACACTGCTGAAGTTTCATCAAGATCAGTTAATGTATGCAGAAGTTATAACACTTCGTGTCTCTCTTTTCTCGCCATAAATTCATTTCCTCGCCACGGCCAAACCGTTCAAGATATCAAAGATCCGTCCGCAATTTAGCATCCTCAATGCCTTGACTTCACGCTGACCGAGTTTGGAGGCGAATCGATGTATTTCCTAGGAGGAGTACATTAAATTCCACAGCAAGCGTTTCCAAACAACCCATAATAGCCGACTTCCTGTTGGGCTGGCGTAAAACTTAGAGCACGAAAGTCGTTCGGCCCGATGAGATCTATATGTGTACCGAGTTTCAAATTAATTCATGCAAGTTTGTTTGGTATATGGACCAAGTTTTAGAACCCCGTTCAAGGGGGCGCTGTCGAGCCCCCCTGCCACGCCCGGCTACCAGATTCAGCCCCGCCCTGATGGCCGCGGGTTCTGACCTGTGTGCAAAGTTTCAAGAGTTTTCGAGCACGTTTAGGGACCCAAAAGCCCCAGAAACCTTGAAAAACAAATGAAAAAGTAAATCTCACTCAACTGACAAATCACCCCCACCCCTCACACACTCAGAGACAGAGAGAGAGAGAGAAAATTCTCCAAAAAATCACATTCAAACCAAAATATCTGACTTTCTGTTGCTTTGAGCTATTAAGTGTAAATTAGAAAGTTGTCCGGCTCGATGAGAACAATATACATACCGATTTTTGTGATTCTAGGAAAAACTAAGGCCCCATTTTTGACTAAAGGTGGCGCTACTGAGCCATTCCACCACGCCCGTTTTTGAAACTTTGCACATGTCTACTGGCTAATAAGTGTGATGTGTCTGTTGAGTTTCATGCAATTTCAAGTATGTTAAGAGTCTCAAAAGCATCAAAAAAGAATAATAAAGTTTGATGCGTTGCCATGGCAACAGTATCTAAGATATCAATAATCCTTTCACAGGTCTTTATCTGCCGTGTGTCTACATTATACACATAAAGTTTGAAGCAAATCGGGTAAAAATAAGAGAGTGATTTCAAAGCATTTTGAAAGTGACACACTTCCTGCTGCCAGTTGGTGGCGCTATAACTTTGACTCACAATAGTCACATCCTTGTGTTCGGCCTCTTACAACGAACACACTGCTGAAGTTTCATCAAGATCAGTTAATGTATGCAGAAGTTATAACACACTTCCTGTGTCCCATTATTCGCCATAAATTCGTTTCCTCGCCACGGCCAAACCGTTCGAGATATCAAAAATCCGTTCGCAATTTAGCATCCTCAATGTCTTGACTTCATTCACACCTAGTTTGGTGGCGATCGGATGAATTCCCTAGGAGGAGTATTTCACATTCCATTGTATGCATTTTCCAAACAACGTATAATAACCGACTTCCTGTTGGGCTGGTGTAAAACTTAGAGCACGAAAGTTGTTCGGCCCGATGAGATCTATATGTGTACTGAGTTTCATATTATTACATGCAAGCGTGTTTGATTTATGGACCAATTTTTCCGACATAATTCCAGGGGGCGCTGTCGAGCCCCCGTGCCACGCCCGGGTACCAGCTTCAGTCCGGCCCTGATGGCCGCTGGTTCTGACGTGTGTGCAAAATTTCAAGAGTTTTTGAGCATGTTAAGGGCCCCAAAAGTGCCCGAGAAGTAGAAAAAAATAATAATAATAATAATAATAATAATAAACAATAATCCTACCGAAAACAATAGGGCCTTCGCCCTTTCAGGGCTTGGGCCCTAATAATAATAATAATCCTACCGAAAACAATAGGGCCTTCGCCCTTTCAGGGCTTGGGCCCTAAATATAGCTGCGAGCAGCGATTACGGGCCCAAGCCAGTGGCACCGCAACCCCAGTGCCTTTAGTTACCTAAAGGCACCGGGGTGGCGGTACCGCCGGCTTTGGCCCTCCATCGCTGCTCGCAGCTATATATATATATATATATATATATATATATATATATATATATATATATATATATATATATATATATATATATATATATATTATTGTTCAAAAGTTTGGGGTCAGTAAGATTTTTAATGTTTTTAGGAGAAGGCTCTTCTGCTCACCAAGGCTGCATTTATTGATTAAAAATACAAACAAAAACAGTAATATTGTGAAATATTATTCCAATTTAAAACAGCTGTTTTCAATTTTTAAATATTTTACATAGTAATTCATTTCTGTGATCAAAGTTGAGTTTTCAGCATCATTACTCCAGTCTTCAGTGTCACATGATCCTTCAGAAATCATACTAATATGATGATTGATGCTCAATAAATATTCATTATTATTTTCAATGTTGAAAACAGTTGTGTACAGATTTTTTTTTTTCAAAATGCTTTGATGAATGTAAAGTTCAAAAGAACAGCATATATTTCAAATATATATATTTTTAACATTATAAATGTCTTTACTGTAACTGTTGATCAGTTTAACTCATCCTTCATAAATAAAAGTACTGATTTATTGTATTTATTTACCCCAAAAATAAAATTTTAATTATTACTAACCCAAAACTTTTGAGCGGTAGTGTTTAACGTTACAAAAGCTTTAGATTTCAGATAAATGCTGTTCTTTTGAACTTTCTATTCATCAAAGACTGTACACAACTGTTTTTGACATTTAAAATAATAATGAATGTTTCTTGAGTATCAATCATCATATTAGAATAATTTCTGAAGGATCATGTGACAGTGACGACTGGAGTAATGATGCTGAAAACTCAGCTTTGATCACAGGAATAAATAACAGTTTAAAATATATTAAAATAGAAAGCAGCTGTTTTAAATTGGAATAATATTTTACAATATTACTGTTTTTGTTTGTATTTTTAATCAAATAAATGCAGCCTTGGTGAGCAGAAGAAACTTCTCTGTTATGTGCGCGCCACAGACTGCACGCACGTCCGCTTAGAGTTCCGCCTTTTGCCTTCCGTCAATATTACGTTATCAGAAAAATATTTTTTTAGAGAATCGATTTTTTGACATTTGTGAATCGATTCAGAATCGTCCACGTCCGCATCGCGATGCATCTAAGAATAAATTTTTTCTCCCACCCCTAGATTTCATACAACAGGTTAATAAACAGTTACAATTAAGTCACTTACATTTTAGATGCAATGTTGACTGTTTTTGTTCTGTTTCAGCAGCGAAAATAAACAAAGATCACGGCAGAACCATCACGCATCACGTGTTTTCTCATAACTGAACGATTCAGCATTTTTAACGAATCGGTTGACTCAAAGATTGAATGATCAATCCATAAACATCTGTCTTAATCATGATCGACTCATTCGAACAAATCGTTTGAACGAATGAATCAATGACTCGCTTATTAAGATGGATGCCTGGCGACACCTAATGGCGGTTTAGTGTTGTTTAAAAGCATCATTCTTTCCCACATGTGTGTGATTTGTGTGTGCAACATTATCATTATTTTTCTTACACTATTATATTAGCGATTTAAAAGCACCCACTCGTGTCACACGTCGATTAACCGGTGGGAAAATATCCTCAGACACATACCTAATACATGTATATTTAAATACAATATTGGCCTACCTGGTAAAAAGTTTTATATAATATTTTGATGTCCTTTTGGACACAAGAGGGCAGTATAGCCCTATGTTTGCTTTTTTGTTGAACCAAATAGCACTAAATAGCCTGTTTTAACTTTTTCATTCTTCTTGAATTGCAAAAACAGAATAAAATGGGTTTAATTGTGATATTTGTATACTTTTATATAGAAATAAATGGTATATAATTACATTTTTAGAAGATTTTTAGTGTTTCCTTTTTGGACATTATTTAATCCCTCGCCATAGCAAAACCGTTTGAGATATTTATTATCCATTCACAATTTAGCATATTTAATGTAGTTTCATCATGTTGAAAAAGTTTGGTACGAATAAAATAAATAGTTTAAGAGGAGTGGCTAAAAATTCAGAGGCTGATTTTGCAAAAAAATCCACATTCAGACCAAAATATCTGACTTCCTGATGGCCAGAGCTATTGAATGTAAATTAGAAAGTTGTCCGGCTTGATGAGAACAATATACAAACTATTTTTTCTTTACTGTAGTTAAAACTAACCCCCCCACTTTTGTCAAAAGCATGTTGAAAGTGACACACTTCCTGCTGCCAGTTGGTGGCGCTATAACTTTGACTCACAATAGCTACATCTATCTGATCGGCCTCTTACCACGAACACACTGCTGAAGTTTCATCAAGATCAGTTAATGTATGCAGAAGTTATTCCACTTCCGTGTTTCTCTTTTCTCGCCATAAATTCGATTCCTCGCCACAGCCAAACCGTTCGAGATATCAAAAATCCGTCCGCAATTTAGCATCCTCAATGTCTTGACTACATGCACACCGAGTTTGAAGGGGACACGGTGAATTTTCTAGGAGGAGTATTTCACATTCCACAGCAAGCGTTTTCCAAACAACCCATAATAGCCGACTTCCTGTTGGGCTGGCGTAAAACTTGACCGGGGTAAAGTTGTTCGGCCCGATGAGATCTATATGTGTACCGAGTTTCATATTAATTCATGCAAGCGTGTTTGATATATGGATCAAGTTTTAGAACCCCGTTCAAGGGGGCGCTGTTGAGCCCCCCAGCCACGCCCGGGTACCAGCTTCAGCCCGGCCCTGATGGCCGTGGGTTCTGACCTGTGTGCAAAGTTTCAAGAGTTTTTGAGCACGTTAAGGACCCCAAAAGCCCCTGAAACCTTGATTAACAATATAAAAGCAATAGTCAAATCCCCCCCTCCCCTCACACACACACAGACACAGAGAGAGGGAGAGAAAATTCTTCAGAAAATCCACATTCAAACCAAAATATCTCTCTTCCTGTTGGTCAGAGATGGTTCATGTAAATTAGAAAGTTGTCCGTCTTGATGAGAACAATACACATACCAAGTTTTGTTGCTGTTGATAAAACTAACCCCCCCACTTATGACTAAAGGTGGCGCTACTGAGCCCCTCACCACGCCCGTTTCTGAAACTTTGCACATGTCTACTGGATAATAAATGTGATGTGCCTGTCGAGTTTCATGCAATTTCAAGTATGTTAAGAGTCTCAAAAGCATAAAAAAAGAATATTAAAGTTTGATGCGTTGCCACGGCAACAGTATCTAAGATATCAATAATCCTTTCACAGGTTTACATCTGCCGTGTGTCTACATTGTACACATAAAGTTTGAAGCAAATCTGGTAAAAATAAGACAGTGATTTCAAAGCATTTTAATAGTGATGTACTTCCTGCTGCCTGTTGGTGGCGCTATAACTTTGACTCACAATAGTCACATCTGTGCGATCGGCCTCTTACAACGAACACACTGCTGAAGTTTCATCAAGATCAGTTAATGTATGCAGAAGTTATAACACACTTCCTGTTTCATTTTTTCGCCATAAATTCGTTTCCTCGCCACGGCCAAACCATTCGAGATATCAAAAATCCGTCCGCAATTTAGCATCCTCAATGTCTTGACTTCATGCACACCGAGTTTGGAGGCGAATCGATGAATTCCCTAGGAGGAGTACATTAAATTCCACAGCATGCGTTTCCAAACAACCCTAAATAGCCGACTTCCTGTTGGGCTGGCGTAAAACTTAGAGCACGAAAGTTGTTCGGCCCGATGAGTTCTATATGTGTACCAAGTTTCATATTATTACATGCAAGCGTGTCTGATTTATGGACAAGTGTTCGGATCCCGTTCCAGGGGGCGCTGTCGAGCCCCCCTGCCACGCCCGGGTACCAGCTTCAGCCCGGCCCTGATGGCCGCGGGTTCTGACCTGTGTGCAAAATTTCAAGAGTTTTCGAGCATGTTAAGGGCCCCAAAAGTGGCCGAAAGGTTGACAAAATAATAATAATAATAATAATAATAAATATAGCTGCGAGCAGCGATTGCGGGCCCAAGCCGGTGGCACCGCCACCCTGGTGCCTTTAGTTACACTAAAGGCACCGGGGTGGCGGTGTCACCGGCTTGGGCCCTCCATCGCTGCTCGCAGCTATATTTATATATATATATATATTTATATATACGGTATATATATATATATATATATATATATATATATATATATACACACACACACTTCAAAAAATAAATAAAGGTATACAAAAAGCTATATTTATATATATATATATATATATATACACACACACTTTAAAAAAAATATATATATGTATATATATATATATATATATATATATATATATATATATATTTATATATATATATATAATTAAATTTTTTGGATGCTAAACATTTGTGTATTAAAGGCTTTGTACTTCACTCACGTTCCACTATTGAAGGGAAAAATTATCCTCTTCACATGCGCAAAAATGTGCTTGGAAACATCACAGTGGAGCGGTGATTACTGTGAATAGTATGAATTGTACTACTGACTATTTAAACAGAGCAGTGTAATTTTTATATGTTAGGTTGACTATTTTATTATTATATTTTATTAAGGCTATAATGAACAGACTGCGATGTCAAGACTGCAATGCTGGAGTGTGTGTGTGTGTGTGTGTGTGTGTGTGTGTGTGTGTGTGTGTGTGTGTGTGTGTGTGTGTGTGTGTGTGTGTGTGTGTGTTCATGTCTTTCTATCCCGGTGGGGACTTCAACCTGAATGCACACAGACTCCTGGGGACTTGTGTCACAGTGGGGACCTAAATAGAGGTCCCCATGGGTAAACAAGCTTATAAACCATACAGAATGAGTTTTTTTGGATATGTAAAAATGCAGAAAGTTTTCTTTGATGGGTAGGTTTAGGGGTAGGGTTGGTGTTAGGAGATAGAATATACAGTTTGTACAGTATAAAAACCATTAAGTCTATGGAGAGTCCCCACAAAGATAGTAAACCGTGTGTGGCGTGGGCGCGATTGAACAGTGGACATAAAAAAACATACTCCATCATTATAAAGGACGACATTCAAACTGCAAAGTTTTAACTTATATTTGTGTACAGTCACAATAAAACAAAACATTGAGCTTTTGTAAAATAATTTCAAGCAATCCACCCCCCGAAAGGCGCTAATTTTAAAATTAAACTAAAATGTTCACGGCTGCACGGGCATTCATAACGGTGCGCGTCCACGGCGAGAAACGAGCAGAACAGAGTGAACGTTTTTCAGTTAATTCCTACTTCCATAGGAATTCATTTGAAACGCTCGCTCAACCACTATCAATGTCAGTGCGGACGAACATATATTACTTTCCTTTTTAAGTTAGCGATTCGAAAGCCCCCAGCGGTGTCACACGTCGATTAACCGGTGGTAAAATATTCTCACCGTCACATACCTAGTATATTTTTATTTAGATAGAATAGGCCTACCTGATTTTGAACACAAGAGGGCAGTATAGCCCTATGTATGACTTGACATTTATGGGACTAAAGAGTACAATTGCTATTTTTAAACGTATAAGTAATTCTTAAATTGAAAAAGAAAAAAGAATAAAATGGGTTTAGTTGTGATATTTGTATACTTTTATATAGAAATAAATGGTGTATAATTACATTATTAGAAGATGAGGCTTTTAGCGGTTCCTTTTTGTACATTACTTTAATCCCTCACTATATCAAAACTGTTTGAAATATTTAATATCCGTTCACAATTTAGCATCTTTAATGTATTTTCATTGTGTTGAAAAAGTTTGGTGTGAAAAAAATAAACCAGTTAGGAGTGGCTAAAAACTCAGAGTCTGAAATATCCCAAAAATCCACATTCAGACCGAAATATCTGACTTTCTGTTGGTCGGAGCTAATTACTTTAAATTAGAAAGTTGTCCGGCTCGATGAGACCAATGTACGTACTGATTTTTGTTACTGTATATACAACTACCCCCCCCACTTTTGTCAAAAGCATTTTGAAAGTGACACACTTCCTGCTACCAGTTGGTGGCGCTATAACTTTGACTCACAATAGTTACATCCATCTGATCGGCCTCTTACCACGAACACATTGGTGAAGTTCCATCAAGATCAGTTAATGTGTGCAGAAGTTATAACACTTCGTGTTTCTCTTTTCTCGCCATAAATTCGTGTCCTCGCCACAGCCAAACCGTTCGAGATATCAAAAATCCGTCCGCAATTTAGCATCCTCAATGTCTTGACTTCACGCTGACCGAGTTTGGAGGCGATTGGATGAATTCTCTAGGATGAGTACATCAAATTCCACAGCATGCGTTTTTCAAACAACCCATAATAGCCGACTTCCTGTTGGGCGGAGCTAATAACTTAGAGTGCGGAAGTTGTTCGGCCCGATGAGATCTATATGTGTACCGAGTTTCATATTAATTCATGCAAGCGTGTTTGATATATGGACCAAGTTTTCAGACCGTGTTCAAGGGGGCGCTGTTGAGCCCCCCTGCCACGCCCGGGTACCAGCTTCAGCCTGGCCCTGATGACCGTGGGTTCTGACCTGTGTGAAAAGTTTCAAGAGTTTTTGAGCACGTTAAGGGCCCCAAAAGCCCCTGAAACCTTGAAAAACAAAGATTAAATGGAACAGACAAATCCCCCCCCACCCCCTCCACACACACACACACACACACACAGAGAGAGAGAGAAAATTCTCCAGAAAATCCACATTCAAACCAAAATATCTGACTTCCTGTTGGTCTGAGCTAATGACAATAAATTAGAAAGTTGTCCGGTCTGATGAGAACAATATACATACCAAGTTTTGTGATTCTAGGAAAAACTAAGCCCCCATTTTTGGCTAAAGGTGGCGCTACTGAGCCATTCCACCACGCCCGTTTCTGAAACTTTGCACATGTCTACTGGATAATAAATGTGATGTGTCTGTCGAGTTTCATGCAATTTCAAGTATGTTAAGAGTCTCAAAAGCTTAAAAAAAGAATATTAAAGTTTGAAGCATTGCCACGGCAACAGTATCTAAGATATCAATAATCCTTTCACAGGTCTACATCTGCCGTGTGTCTACATTATACACATAAAGTTTGAAGCAAATCGGGTAAAAATAAGAGAGTGATTTCAAAGCATTTTGAAAGTGACAAACTTCCTGCTGCCAGTTGGTGGCGCTATAACTTTGACTCACAATAGTCACATCCATGTCATCGGCCTCTTAAAACGAACACACTGCTGAAGTTTCATCAAGATCAGTTAATGTATGCAGAAGTTATAACACACTTCCTGTTTCCATTATTCGCCATAAATTCGTTTCCTCGCCACGGCCAAACCGTTCGAGATATCAAAAATCCGTTCGCAATTTAGCATCCTCAATGTCTTGACTTCATGCTGACCGAGTTTGGAGGTGAATGGATGAATTCCCTAGGAGGAGTACATCAAATTCCACAGCATGCGTTTCCAAACAACCCATAAAAGCCGACTTCCTGTTGGGCTGGCGTAAAAAGTAAAAGTACGAAAGTTGTTCGGCCCGATGAGATCTATATGTGTACTGAGTTTCCTATTATTACATGCAAGCGTGTCTGATTTATGGACCAAGTTTTCGGACCTCGTTCAAGGGGGCGCTGTTGAGCCCCCCTGCCACGCCCGGGTACCAGCTTCAGCTCAGCCCTGATGGCCGCGGGTTCTGACCCGTGTGCAAAGTTTCAAGAGTTTTCGAGCATGTTAAGGGCCCCAAAAGTGCCCGAAAGGTTGACAAAAAAATAATAATAAATATAGCTGCGAGCAGCGATTACGGGCCCAAGGCACCGGGGTGGCGGTCCCACCGGCTTTGGCCCTCCATCGCTGCTCGCAGCTATATTTATATATATATATATATATATATATATATATATATATATATATATATATATATATATATATATGTATATATATATATACACACACATGTATATATATATATATATATATATACATACATATGTGTGTGTTTATATTTATATATATATATATATATATATATATATATATACACACACATATACACATATACATATATATATATTTATATATACACACACATATATATATATATATATATATATGTATGTGTGTGTGTATATATAAATTATATATATATATATATATATATATAAAAAATAAGGGACAAGACATAGATAATTTAACTTGCCTGACCTGATTAGAACAAGGAAAATAATTGTTTTTATGTTTTTGTATTTAGAATAAAATTAGAATAAAATTCTTTATAAAAAGAGAATAAAATAGGTTTAGTTGTGTTATTTGTATTCTTTTATATTGACATAAATGGTATATAATTACATTTTTAGTAGATTTGAGGTTTTTAGTGTTTCCTTTTTTTACATTACTTTAATGGCTCACTATAGCAAAACCGTTTGAGATTTAATTGTTATATTTTATTAAGTTTGTAGTCAACAGGCAGCCTTGTCAGTGTGTGTGTGTGTGTGTGTGTGGTGGCGCGGGATTGAACAGTAAACATGTAAACATACTCCCTTATTTTTTTTGTACAGGACATCATTCAAACTGCAATGTGTTTGCTTATATTTATGTATACTTGTATTAAAATACAACAGTGTGTTTTTAAAAAAAAAACATTCAGGCAATCCTATCCCTGAAATGGCGTTATTTTTCAAATGAAACTAAAATGCTTATGGCTGCACGGGTAATTTACAAAAGTAAAGCTAATTTACAAAAGTAAAGTAAAAGCTCACGGCTAAACAGGCATTCATAACGGTGCGCGTCCACAGCGAGGAACGAACAGAACAGAGCGCACGTTTTTAAAGTTCATTCGTATTTCCATAGGAATTCATTGAAATCGCTCGCTCTCCGCATCTAACCTTTCCTGAATACAATCACAATTGAAACTGTGACATTGATTTCATACAACAGGTTCATAAACAGTTAAACTTAAGTCACTTACATTTCAGATGCAATATTGACTGTTTTTGTTCTGTTTCAGCAGCGAAAATAGTTAAACAAAGATCACAGCAGAACGCATCTCACAGGAACGTGTTTTCTATAATTGAATGATTCAGCATTTTGAACGAATCGGTTGACTCAAAGATTGAATGATCAAACATCTGTCTTAATCATGAACGACTCATTCGAACGAATCGTTTGAACATATGAATCAATGACTCGCTCATTAAGACGGTTGCTTGGCGACACCTATTGGCGGTTTAGTGTTGTTTAAAAGCATCATTCTTTCCAACGTGTGTGTGATTTGTGTGTGCACCATTATAAATGTCCGTGCGGATTTATATATATATATATATAAAAAATAAGGGACAAGACATAGATAATTTAACTTGCCTGACCTGATTAGAACAAGGAAAAAAATTGTTTTTTATGTTTTTGTATTTAGAATAAAATAAGAATAAAATTCTTTATAAAAAGAGAATAAAATAGGTTTAGTTGTGATATTTGTATACTTTTATATAGACATAAATGGTATATAATTACATTTTTAGAAGATTTGAGGCTTTTTGCGTTTCCTTTTTTGACATTACTTTAATCCCTTGCCATAGCAAAACCGTTTGAGATATTTGTTATCCGTTCACAATTTAGCATCTTTAATGTATTTCCATCATGGTGATAAAGTTTGGTTATTGTTAAAATAAATCACTTAAGAGGAGTGGCAAAAAATTCAAAGGCTGATTTTGCAAAAAAAATTAAATTCAAACCAAAATATCTGACTTCCTGATGGTCGCAGCTAATTACATCAAATTAGAAAGTTGTCCGGATCGATGAGACCAATATACGTTGTTATTTTTGTAACTGTAGGTAAAAACTAACCCCCCCACTTTTGGCAAAAGCATTTTGAAAGTGACACACTTCCTGCTGCCAGTTGGTGGCGCTATAACTTTTACTCACAATAGTCACATCCATGTGATCGGCCTCTTACCACGAACACACTCCTGAAGTTCCATCAAAATCAGATTATGTATGCTGAAGTTATAACCCACTTCCTGTTTCATTTTTTCGCCATAAATTCGTTTCCTCGCCACGGCCAAACCGTTCGAGATATCAAAAATCCCTCCGCAATTTAGCATCCTCAATGCCTTGACTTCACGCTCACCGAGTTTGCTGGCGAACGGATGCATTCTCTAGGAGGAGTACATTAAATTCCATAGCGTGCGTTTCCAAACAACCCTAAATAGCCGACTTCCTGTTGGGCTGGCGTAAAACTTAGAGCATGAAAGTTGTTCGGCCCGATGAGATCTACATGTGTACCGAGTTTCATATTTTTACATGCAAGTGTGTTTGATTTATGAACAAGTGTTCAGAGCCCATTCCAGGGGGCGCTGTTGAGCCCCCCTGCCACGCCCGGGTACCAGCTTCAGCCCGGCCCTGATGGCCGCGGGTTCTGATCTGTCCGCAAAGTTTCAAGAGTTTTTGAGCACTTTAAGGGCCCCAAAAGCCCCTGAAACCTTGAAATGCATTGACAAATCCCTCCCACCCCTCACACACTCAGAGAAAGAGAGAGAGAGAGAGAGAAAATTCTACAAAAAATCACATTCAAACCCAAATATCTGACTTCCTGTTGCTCTGAGCTAATGAGTGTCAATTAGAAAGTTGTCCGGCTTGATGAGAACAATATACTTACCGAGTTGTGGGACTCTATGTAAAAATTAAGCCCCCATTTGTGACTAAAGGTGGCGCTACTGAGCCCCTCACCACGCCCGTTTCTGAAACTTTGCACATGTCTACTGGCTAGTAAGTGTGATGTGTCTGTCGAGTTTCATGCAATTTCAAGTATGTTAAGAGTCTCAAAAGCATCAAAAAAGAATATTAAAATAATACTAAAGTTTGATGCGTTGCCACGGCAACAGTATCTAAGATATCAATAATCTTTTCACAGGTTTACATCTGCCGTGTGTCTACATTGTACACATAAAGTTTGAAGCAAATCTGGTAAAAATAAGACAGTGATTTCAAAGCATTTTAATAGTGATGTACTTCCTGCTGCCTGTTGGTGGCGCTATAACTTTGACTCACAATAGTCACATCTGTGCGATCGGCCTCTTACAACGAACACACTGCTGAAGTTTCATCAAGATCAGTTAATGTATGCAGAGGTTATAACACACTTGCTGTTTCTTTTTTTCGCCATAAATTCGTTTCCTCGCCACGGCCAAACCGTTCGAGATATCAAAAATCCGTCCGCAATTTAGCATCCTCAATGTCTTGACTTCATGCACAACGAGTTTGGAGGCGAATCGATGAATTCCCTAGGAGAAGTACATTAAATTCCACAGCATGCGTTTCCAAACAACCCTAAATAGTCGACTTCCTGTTGGGCTGGCGTAAAACTTAGAGCACGAAAGTTGTTCGGCCCGATGAGGTCTATATGTGTACCGGGTTTCATATTATTACATGCAAGCGTGTCTGATTTATGGACAAGTGTTCGGATCCCGTTCCAGGGGGCGCTGTCGAGGCCCCCTGCCACGCCCGGGTACCAGCTTCAGCCCGGCCCTGATGGCCGCGGGTTCTGACCTGTGTGCAAAATTTCAAGAGTTTTCGAGCATGTTAAGGGCCCCAAAAGTGCCCGAAAGGTTGACAAAATAATAATAATAATAATAATAATAATAAATATAGCTGCGAGCAGCGATTACGGGCCCAAGCCGGTGGCACCGCAACCCCAGGCACCGGTGGTGGCGGTACCGCCGGAACATATATATATTTATATGTATTTATATATATATATATATATATATATATATATATATATATATATATATATATATAAAAATAATGTGTGTGTGTGTGTGTGTGTTTAGGAGAAGTCTCTACTGCTCACCAAGGCTGCATTTATTTGATTAAAAATACAAACAAAAACAGTAATATTGTGAAATATTATTCCAATTTAAAACAGCTGTTTTCTATTTTAAAATATTTTACACTGTAATTAATTTATGTGATCAAAGTTGAGTTTTCAGCATCATTACTCCCGTCTTCAGTGTCACATGATCCTTCAGAAATCATTCTAATATGATGATTGATGGTCAATAAATATTATTATTTTCAATGTTGAAAACAGTTGTGTACAGATTTTTTTTCAAAATGCGTTGATGAATGTAAAGTTCAAAAGAACAGCATTTATTTAAAATATAATTTGTTTTAACATTATAAATGTATGTACTGTAACTTTTTATCAGTTTAACTCCTTCTCGATGAATAAAAGTATTGATTTATTTTATTTCTTTCACCCAAAAATAAAATTAAAATTATTACTGACCCCAAACTTTTGAACGGTAGTGTTTAATGTTACAAAAGCTTTAGATTTCAGATAAATGCTGTTCTTTTGAACTTTCTATTCATCAAAGACTGTACACAACTGTTTTCGACATTTGAAATAATAATGAATGTTTCTTAAGTATAAATCATCATATTAGAATAATTTCTGAAGGATCATGTGACAGTGACGACTGGAGTAATGATGCTGAAAACTCAGCTTTGATCACAGGAATAAATAACAGCTGCTTTCTATTTTAATATATTTTAAACTGTTTTAAATTGGAATAATATTTTACAATATTACTGTTTTTGTTTGTATTTTTAATCAAATAAATGCAGCCTTGGTGAGCAGAAGAAACTTCTCTGTTATGTGCGCGCCACAGACTGCACGCACGTCCGCTTAGAGTTCCGCCTTTTGCCTTCCGTCAATATTACGTTATTAGACAAATATTTTTTTAGAGAATCGATTTTTTGACATTTGTGAATCGATTCAGAATCGTCCACGTCCGCATCGCGATGCATCTAAGAATACATTTTTTCTCCCACCCCTAGATTTCATACAACAGGTTAATAAACAGTTACAATTAAGTCACTTACATTTTAGATGCAATGTTGACTGTTTTTGTTCTGTTTCAGCAGCGAAAATAGTTAAACAAAGATCACGGCAGAACCATCACGCATCACGTGTTTTCTCATAACTGAACGATTCAGCATTTTTAACGAATCGGTTGACTCAAAGATTGAATGATCAATCCATAAACATCTGTCTTAATCATGATCGACTCATTCGAACGAATCGTTTGAACGAATGAATCAATGACTCGCTTATTAAGATGGATACCTGGCGACACCTAATGGCGGTTTAGTGTTGTTTAAAAGCATCATTTTTTCCCACATGTGTGTGATTTGTGTGTGCAACATTATCATTATTTTTCTTTCACTATTATATTAGCGATTTAAAAGCACCCACTCGTGTCACACGTCGATTAACCGGTGGGAAAATATCCTCAGACACATACCTAATAAATGTATATTTAAATACAATATTGGCCTACCTGGTAAAAAGTTTTATATACTATTTTGATGTCCTTTTGGACACAAGAGGGCAGTATAGCCCTATGTTTGCTTTTTTGTTGAACCAAATAGCACTAAATAGCCTGTTTTAACTTTTTCATTCTTCTTGAATTGCAAAAACAGAATAAAATGGGTTTAGTTGTGATATTTGTATTCTTTTATATAGAAATAAATGGTATATAATTACATTTTTAGAAGATTTTTAGTGTTTCCTTTTTGGACATTACTTTAATCCCTCGCCATAGCAAAACCGTTTGAGATATTTATTATCCATTCACAATTTAGCATATTTAATGTAGTTTCATCATGTTGAAAAGTTTGGTACGAATAAAATAAATAGTTTAAGAGGAGTGGCTAAAAATTCAGAGGCTGATTTTGCAAAAAAATTCACATTCAGACCAAAATATCTGACTTCCTGATGGCCAGAGCTATTGAATGTAAATTAGAAAGTTGTCCGGCTTGATGAGAACAATATACAAACAGTTTTTTCTTTACTGTAGTTAAAACTAACCCCCCCACTTTTGTCAAAAGCATGTTGAAAGTGACACACTTCCTGCTGCCAGTTGGTGGCGCTATAACTTTGACTCACAATAGCTACATCCATCTGATCGGCCTCTTACCACGAACACACTGCTGAAGTTTCATCAAGATCAGTTAATGTATGCAGAAGTTATTCCACTTCCGTGTTTCTCTTTTCTCGCCATAAATTCGATTCCTCGCCACAGCCAAACCGTTCGAGATATCAAAAATCCGTCCGCAATTTAGCATCCTCAAAGTCTTGACTACATGCACACCGAGTTTGAAGGGGACACGGTGAATTTTCTAGGAGGAGTATTTCACATTCCACAGCAAGCGTTTTCCAAACAACCCATAATAGCCGACTTCCTGTTGGGCTGGCGTAAAACTTGACCGGGGTAAAGTTGTTCGGCCCGATGAGATCTATATGTGTACCGAGTTTCATATTAATTCATGCGAGCGTGTTTGATACATGGATCAAGTTTTAGAACCCCGTTCAAGGGGGCGCTGTTGAGCCCCCCAGCCACGCCCGGGTACCAGCTTCAGCCCGGCCCTGATGGCCGTGGGTTCTGACCTGTGTGCAAAGTTTCAAGAGTTTTTGAGCACGTTAAGGACCCCAAAAGCCCCTGAAACCTTGATTAACAATATAAAAGCAATAGTCAAATCCCCCCCTCCCCTCACACACACACAGACACAGAGAGAGGGAGAGAAAATTCTTCAGAAAATCCACATTCAAACCAAAATATCTCTCTTCCTGTTGGTCGGAGATGGTTCATGTAAATTAGAAAGTTGTCCGTCTTGATGAGAAAAATACACATACCAAGTTTTGTGATTCTAGGAAAAACTAAGCCCCCATTTTTGACTAAAGGTGGCGCTACTGAGCCATTCCACCACGCCCGTTTCTGAAACTTTGCACATGTCTACGGGCTAATAAATGTGATGTGTCTGTTGAGTTTCATGCAATTTCAAGTATGTTAAGAGTCTCAAAAGCATCAAAAAATAATATTAAAGTTTGATGCGTTGCCACGGCAACAGTATCTAAGATATCAATAATCCTTTCACAGGTTTACATCTGCCGTGTGTCTACATTGTACACATAAAGTTTGAAGCAAATCGGGTAAAAATAAGACACTGATTTCAAAGCATTTTGAAAGTGATGTACTTCCTGCTGCCTGTTGGTGGCGCTATAACTTTGACTCACAATAGTCACATCCATGTGATCGGCCTCTTAC
Source organism: Scardinius erythrophthalmus (assembly GCF_964197995.2). Lineage (NCBI taxonomy): Eukaryota > Metazoa > Chordata > Actinopteri > Cypriniformes > Leuciscidae > Scardinius > Scardinius erythrophthalmus. The sequence goes on along the minus strand of NC_138227.1, from coordinate 38,718,381 downwards.
AACGAACATACTGCTGAAGTTTCATCAAGATCAGTTAATGTATGCAGAAGTTATAACACACTTCCTGTTTCATTTTTTCGCCATAAATTTGTTTCCTCGCCACGGCCAAACCGTTCGAGATATCAAAAATCCGTCCGCAATTTAGCATCCTCAATGTCTTGACTTCATGCACACCGAGTTTGGAGGCGAATCGATGAATTCCCTAGGAGGAGTACATTAAATTCCACAGCATGCGTTTCCAAACAACGCTAAATAGCCAACTTCCTGTTTGGCTGGCGTAAAACTTAGAGCACGAAAGTTGTTCGGCCCGATGAGATCTATATGTGTACCGAGTTTCATATTATTACATGCAAGCGTGTTTGATTTATGGACACGTGTTTGGATCCCGTTCCAGGGGGCGCTGTCGAGCCCCCCTGCCACGCCCGGGTACCAGCTTCAGTCCGGCCCTGATGGCCGCGGGTTCTGACGTGTGTGCAAAATTTCAAGAGTTTTCGAGCATGTTAAGGGCCCCAAAAGTGCCCGAAAGGTTGACAAAATAATAATAATAATAATAATAATAATAATTAAAGCTGCAAGCAGCATTTATCGGGGTTCAAGCATTTAGGGTCTTTAAGCACATAAGGCAGTTTAGTGAGTTGTCTGAGTTTTTGTTTAGGATTTACAGGCTTTTGAGTGTTTTTTGCCATAACCATTTTCTAAATGATCCTGTTATGGCTACCCAATGGGTAAAGTTTAAGTTTTTTATATAATTATTGATCTAGAGCTTCCAGAAAATTGTACTGCACTGGTATATTTCCGATCGGGCTAAAAACCGATGGCGGCATAGACATACATGGCACCTTGGACCAAGACACTGCATGCCAATTTTAAAGTCAATCGAACTAATGGTCAGGTGGTTATAGCCCTTTTCCTGTTTTTGTGATTATATGGCCTGATCTCCATTTTAAATAATTATTTTAAAGGTGCTGTAGAATGCATTGATATATTTTAAATTGTTCTCTGATATCTCTGAAACAGAAATGTCTTCAACAGTCAAGTAGTGGATAAAATCACTAATGTTACTTTCTGCTTGCGGTAGGGGTTGTAATGGAAATATAACATTAGTTGGAACTGCCCCCTTCTTCAGTATCAAACAATGAGCGAAACCTGCTTGATATTGTCCCACTCCCAGGTTAGAAAAACTGTCTGTGGTAAAATGGGCAGAGCAAACTAACAGCTTTGAATTAAAATGGTGAGGTATCCTGTTGTAAACATCAACCATGCCTGTTGACAGTTTTGTGGGAAGGGAATGAAAAGTTCTCAAATCTGCAGCACAGCCTCGAACATAACATTTATATCCATGATCTGCCATTTTCACTATTGTCCTTGCTTGCTTCTTCACAATACCTGCAGATCTTCTGATGATTCAGCTGTGCAGGTCCACGTTAACACTGCCTGGCCTAGAACATGGGCTGGTATATGCAAATTTGGGGGGTATAAATATTAATGATCCTGACTCCAACGTCACAGTCAGTGTTATGCTGGGATTCACTCATTTTTCAGCGGTCTTTTGCAAACAGGAGATTTACACATGAAGGAGGAAACAATGGTGTTTGAGGCTCACGGTATGTCAGTTCCATGTCCAGAACTCTTATCATTCAACTATGCCAAGATAAATACAGTTTTCAATTGTATGGCACCTTTAAAATAGATGATTAGTAATATAATGCTTACTTGTAGTCTGAAATGGCTTTAACAAAAGAAGAAAAATAGTCTTAGATTTCTGTTCACTCTAATCATGTACAAATAAAGTAGCACATTAAGATTACATTTATTTGAATGCATTATCAATACTAAAAGTGAAGGTGTAGTTGATATCTTTGGTGATAATATCTGTAGTAATCATAAAAAAATCAATTAAGAAATAAAGAATTAAAATTACAAATAATATTCTATTAAGATATGAGTTACAATAACATGATTTGCAATAGTAATAATATCAATAATATATGCACAATACACACAGATTAGACTATCAGGTCTGTGTCTTACAAAAACATTAGTATTGCAGCCAATGTGAGTCTGTGGGATTTATAAACAGACAAAATATGATTTGAAATGTTATTTTAATGATTTTATTAAGTTTAAACAATATTTCAAATGGGAAAAAAAATGAAAAATAATATTTTAGTGAGCAGAATGAACCAATGAGTGGTCTTCATCTGGTGGTTAAAATGTAAATGAAAACAATAATACTTAAACAATAATACTTAATACACTAACCATGCTTGAACACACACATGCACACACATTTTGTTGTAGATGTAGATATTTAAAATAAAAGATAGGTAACAAAATGATAATTGCAAATCTCCTCTTATAACACCATTTTCAGATTGAGGGGCAGAATTGTTCAAACTGAGAGCTCAGTACAAATGAAGTGATAAACTTTGACAAAACATGATTGTGTTATAATAGGTGATTTTCATGCAAGTAATTATATACTTTATACAAAAATTAATGCAAAAGCACAGGTGAAAATATTTTATTAAGTAGAATGTCCTGCAGAGGGCAGTAGAAGACCACTAATTGACTCACTTTCATTTGAAAGACTTTTTTATCCACCAGTAAAACAAAGCAGTTTCTCCATGTTCTTTCCATTAAGCATGCTTACACACACAGACACACACAAACACAAACACATCCACACACACATCCACACACACACACACACACACACACACACACACACACAAAGATAAATATGTTTTCCATGTTTTTAGGATGTGATATTGTGAAAATATCTTTTAATGGTCTAACCATTTCACATATTTCTTTGTGATCTGTATTACCAGTCCGTAATAATAATAATAATAATAATATTTAATTGTCTATAGGCATTTCTTTATCTAATAATATAAAACTTCATAATAATCATAATAAAAAATTTAAAAATAAAATATATACAAATATCATAATAAAATAAAAAACATCATAATAAAAAAGATTGCTTTTTAAAGCATTTGTTTGTTTCCCAATACTGAAAGCGAATAAAAAGATCATGTGTAATCCTGCTGCTCCCTCCAGTGGACAACAGTGGTGTGTTTCTAGTGGTGCAACAGTTGAAGTGATTGATTGAATTAATGAATGAATGAATGGGAATTTGGTTTATCACTTATATCTCCGGAACCAAAAGGCGAAAAATTCTGAAACTCAGAGCATAGATAGTGCTTGAGGAGTCTTGTTGAATGAGACCATCGCGGTGTTTTTGGGCGATTGGGACCGGGAGTTCTGATCGTTCAAAGGCATATATTTCAGGGCTTTTATCTCTGGAAGGCCCGAGGCCCGCGACGATACGTTTCGATCAAGAGAGGTCCTTACCATCAAAATTTGAGCGTGCAGCGTCTTTCCGTTTTCGAGTTATGAGTGAATTTGTACTGGGGGGGCGTGGCCTAAATGGCGGCCTCCGTTTTTACTTTCGTTTCAGGATTCCATTCCTTAATTTGACAGAATTGTCAATAGTAATACTTCAATAGATGAGTTTTGACAAAATGTGATTGTAAATGTTAAAATAATGATTTTATAAAGTCTAAATATGAATTATATAACAATATTAGGGAGTAGTATGATGAAATGACAGCAGGGGGCAGTACAATACCACTTATTGACTTAATATGCCATGTTATATCATTTTTACCTTTTTAACTGTTATAGAGGCAAATTTTGTCCGATCTGTCTGAAATTTTTCATGCTTCTTAAGAGCAGAACTTCTTAAGTTCTGACTTGTTTTTATTAAAGAGATATAGGCTTTCGGGGACACTTGGTAAAGGCCACATTTTGAAGTGAACCTATTATAGCTAACCAAATGAAGTACTTCAACTTTTTCTGACAATTATTGATCTAGTGAGTACAGAGAATTGTATTGCACTAGTTTTGAACATTATGATATGAAAATTATATGATCAGAGATTTACAGACCATTTTACAGATCAGACCATTTACAGCCAATACAGGCAGTTTACCATAGGAAACATATGGTTTTAAAGCCTTTTAACTGTTATAGCGCCACATTTGGTCCGATCTCCAAAAATTTTTGCATGCTTGTTAATGATGATATGTCACATATGCTCACCAATTTTTGTGAAGTTCTGAGTTTTCATTTAGGATTTATAGGCTTTTGAGTGTATTTTGCAACGCCCATTTTATAAATGACCCTATTACAGCCACTCAAATGCAAAAGTTCAACTTTTTTTTGATAATTATTGATCTAGAGAGCCCAGAGAATTGTCCTAGACTGGTCTGGTTCAGATCGGGCGAAAAACCTAGGACTAGTTCGCAAAAGTAGGTTTTTAACATGTTTGCGAATATTTAATGAACGGTTTGATTGACAGCAATGGTTATAGAGGCAAAGTTGTTCAGCATGAGCAGATCTATCAAATGATATGCATTTTGTGACAATAAGTGTAACACCATGTGATTACAGAGCCATAAAACTCGTTAGCGCCAACTAGTGGCCGATTTCTTTCAAAATTTTTACAGACCTCTAGGGCCATGAGTCGAACATGCCCATCGAGTTTCGTTCCGATCGGCCTCCGTTAACCTTGTCTAATAGGTGCTCGACTTCATTGGCCAATGGCGGCCATGTTTTTTGAGATACGTCAATGTCCTCATAGACATGCATGGCACCTTGGACCAAGACACTGCATACCAATTTTCAAGTCAATCAGACTAACGGTCAGGTGGTTATAGCCCTTTTCATGTTTTTTTCATGTTATAGCGCCACCTAGTGTTCAATCGTCGCTATTTTGTTACTGTGACCCCAGATTGAAATCCTACATATGTGTACCCAGTTTGGTGAAGATATCTCATTTACTTTTTGAGTTATAGCCATTTTAGTAAAATAGGCTCCTCCCACAACGTTCATTTTGAGCCCCCTAGCGAATTTGAATCGAAATATCGACGTTATTTCGATAATTATTGATCTTCAGACTCCAGAGAACATTTCTGCACTGGTTTGGTTCCGATCGGATGAAAAACCACGGACTAGTTTGCAAAAGTAGATTTTTGACAAAATTCAAAATGGCGGAAAATCTATCATGACGGAAATGAAATCGGAGATATACGTTTTGTTCGTCAGGCGTCCAGCTTTCCAATGATATAAGACACTTGAGTCTACGACATACGGTCTAGGAGTTATGAGCAGTTTCGCGCTTTTGGTTGCTATAGCGCCACCTATAGGCCAATCGGGGTCATACTCTCTGAACCTTTCCTCGATTTTTGTACTACCATCTGACAAAGTTTCAAGTCTCCAGCACTTACGGTTTGGGCTGCACGATGCGTTTTAGCGGAGAAGAATAATAATAATAATAATAATTAAAGCTGCAAGCAGCATTTATCGGGGTTCAAGCAGTTAAAGCCTTTTAAGCATTTAAGCACAAAAGCATCAAAAGTTAAGATTTATTTAGCAAGCATGTAACCACGGACATAATAGATGGAAAAGACCATTTACAGCCAATACAGGCAGTTTACCATGGGATATATATGGTTTTAAAGCTTTTTAACAGTTATAGCGCCACCTATGGTCCGATCTCCATAGAATTGTTTACTGTGACCTCAAATTGAACCCATACACATGTGTACTGAGTTTGGTGAAGATATCTCATTTACTTCTTGAGTTATAGCCATTTTAGTAAAATAGGCTCCTCCCACAACAATTTAGCACATTCTAGTATTATTTACTATGATTCTAGCATGATTTGCCATATTCTAGCATAATTTACCATGATATACTACATTCTAGTATGATTTACCATTGTTTACTGTGATTCTAGAATGGATTACCATAGTTTATCATGATTTACCCTGTTCTAGCATAGTTTACCATGATTTACCATGTTCTAGCATGATTTACCATGATATACCACATTCTAACATGATTTACCATAGTTTATTATGATTTATCATGGCTTACCATGATTTACCCTGTTCTAGCATAGTTTACCATGATTTACCATGTTCTAGCATGATGTACCATGATATACTGTGTTCTAGAATGATGTACCAGGATTGTAGTATGATTTACCTTGATACACCACATTCTAGTATCATTTATTGATTTACCATGTTTTTAGTGTGATTTAACCATGATTTACCACATTGCTAGCAATTATGTGAAGTATCAGTAAAAATGAAGTGATAAACTCTGACAAAATATGATTGTGCTACAATAGTAATTGTTATATAAGTGATTTTTTAGTGTTTTATTGTTATATAAGTGATTTTTAGTGTCTAATGAATGCAAAAGCATATGTGGGTAGACATTAATAAGTAGAATGGCCAGCAGAGGGCAGTAGAAGACCACATATTGGCTCACTTTCACTTTAAACTTCTTGATTTTCACCATTTTTCTGCACTAAAGCAAACCAGTTTTTCCATTTTAAATCCATAATGCATGTTAACACACACACACACACACACACACACACACACACACACACACACACACACACAAGACAAATGTTGTTTTTTCAATGCTATTGGGATATGTCATTATGAAAATATATTTGAATGGTCTATAAACATTTCACAAAGTCTTTGTAAGCTATTAATCAGATCATTCAGAATTTATTCAGAAACCTAAGACTACACACACACATTATATTGTAGATACAGACATTTGAAATATATGATGTGATCAAACTGTCAATACTAATAATTTAACAGATGGATTTTTGACTAAATGTAATTGTAAATGTTAAAATAGTGATTTTATAAAGTCTAAATATAAATTATAGAACAATATGACAACATGACTATTTTAAACAGCAGGGGGCAGTAAAATACCACTTCTTGGCTTAATATGTCATTATATTCATATCATTTTCACCTTTTTAACTGTTATAGAGGCAAATTTTGTCAGATCTGTCTGAAAATTTTCATGCATGTTCAGAGTGATATTTCACATGTTCTGACTTGTTTTTAAGAAGGTTTGAACATTCATTAAAGAGATATAGGCTTTCGGGGACACTTGGTAAAGGCCACATTTTGAAGTGAACCTATTATAGCTATCCAAATGAAGTAGTTCAACTTTTTCTGACAATTATTGTTCTAGTGAGTCCAGAGAATTGTATTGCACTAGTTTTTAACATTATGATATGAAAATTATATATTCAGAGATGGAAAAGACCATTTACAGTCAATACAGGCAGTTTACCATAGGAAATATATGGTTTTAAAGATTTTTAACAGTTATAGCGCCACCTATCGTCCGATCTCCATGAAATTTTGCATGCTTGTTAATGATGTTATGTCACATAAGTTCACCAATTTTTGTGAAGTTCTGGGTTTTTATTTAGGATTTATAGGCTTTTTAATGTATTTTTCCATGCCCATTTTATAAATGATCCTATTACAGCCATCCAAATGCAAAAGTTCAACTTTTTTTTGATAATTATTGATCTAGAGAGTCCAGAGAATTGTCCTAGACTGGTCTGGTTCCGATCGGGCAAAAAACCTAGGACTAGTTCGCAAAAGTAGGTTTTAGACATATTCATGAATATTTAATGAACGGTTTGATTGACAGAAATGGTTCTTGAGGCAAAGTTGTTCAGCATGAGCAGATATATCAAATGATATGCTTTTTGTGACGATAAGTGTAACACCACGTGATTACAGAGCCAAAAAACTCGTTAGCGCCAACTAGTGGCCGATTTCTTTCAAAATTCTTACAGACCTCTAGGGCCATGAGTCGAACATGCCCATCGAGTTTCGTTCCGATCGGCCTCCGTTAACCTTGTCTAATAGGTGCTCAACTTCATTGGCCAATGGCGGCCATGTTTTTTGAGATACGCCAATGTCCTCATAGACATACATGGCACCTTGGACCAAGACACTGCATACCAATTTTCAAGTCAATCGGACTAACGGTCAGGTGGTTATAGCCCTTTTCATGTTTTTTTCATGTTATAGCGCCACCTAGTGTTCAATCGTCGCGATTTTTTTACTGTGACCCCAGAATGAACCCATACACATGTGTACCGAGTTTGGTGAAGCTATCTTATTTACTTTTTAAGTTATAGCCATTTTAGTAAAATAGGCTCCTCCCACAACGATTATTTTGCGCCCCCTAGCGTCCATGAATCGAAATTTCAACATTTTTTCGATAATTATTGATCTTCAGACTCCAGAGAACATTTCTGCACTGGTTTGGCTCCGATCGGGCAAAAAACCAGGGACTAGTTCGCAAAAGTAGATTTTCGACAAAATTCTAAATGGCGGAAAATCTATCATGACGGAAATGAAATCGGAGATATACGTTTTGTTCGTCAGGCGTCCAGCTTTCCAATGATATAAGACACTTGAGTCTGCGACATACGGTCTAGGAGTTATGAGCAGTTTCGCGCTTTTGGTTGCTATAGCGCCACCTATGGGCCAATCGGGGTCATAATCTCTGAACCTCTCCTCGATTTTTGTACTACCATCTGGCAAAGTTTCAATGCTCTAGCCCTTACGGTTTGGGCTGCACGATGCGTTTTACGGCAGAAGAATAATAATTACAATAGGGTTTCAGCACTTCGTGCTTGAACCCCTAATAAAAATCAGTACAATTACAATAGGGTTTCAGCACTTCGTGCTTGAACCCCTAAAAATCAGTACAATTACAATAGGGTTTCAGCACTTCGTGCTTGAACCCCTAATTAAAGCTGCAAGCAGCATTTATCGGGGTTCAAGCAGTTAAGGCCTTTAAGGCCTTAAAGCACAAAAGCTTTAAAATCTATTAAGTTTTATTTAGCAAGCATGTAACCACTGACATAATAGATGGAAAAGACCATTTACAGCCAATACAGGCAATGTAACATAGGAAATACATGGTTTTAAAGCTGTTTAACATTTATAGGATTTCTATACATTTCTGCACTGGTTTGGTTCCGATCGGGCGAAAAACCTAGGACTAGTTAGTAAAAGTACGTTGTTGACAAAATTCAAAATGGTGGAAAATTTATCATGGCGGAAATTAACATTATCTAAATCTCGAAGATCGGATCAGATCGGATCGAATAATGATAATCGATTCAAGATCTTGAGAATCGGAATCGAATCGATTCTTGAAATTTGAATCGAAACCCAGCCCTACACAACACTGTGTAGCATGTAGTGCGCAACTTGACTTGATGTGCTACACCTAGATATAGTATTCGGTAGGGCATAATTAAATCAGAAGCAAGGATCATCTACTGGAGGGAGGAAATGGTGCAACAGGAGAGCAAATAGTTGACAATTTTGTTCTGATTCAAAGAGAAAATTATATTGATAAATTAAAAAGTTCTCTTTGTAGTTTGTTTCAGAAAGATGAGTGACAAATAAGAACAATAGAGAGTTAGTAAATGAAAACAGACATCACCGACTTGTTTCTTTTTAATGATTCAACAGCCTAAAAGCTTCGATTAAATTAGGTGAAGTTCGAAAGTGGAGCTTAAAGTTAAAAATAATTACCACCTAGTTTCATCACATCTATCTTTTTAACGAATCAGTGTTTTTGAACATGTTTGTACATGTACGGTTTAATGACTCAAAGACAATCCGTTGCTGTAACAATGTGATTGTGCACTGAGTGACAGCCTTTCAATGCGCAGAGACGCTGTTTAGTTTTCGCTACATTCGTTACAAAAAATGTCCTTGATTTTTGTGCATGCTATACACATCGTAACACTTATTTATATAGCAACACATAAATATAAAAAACAAAAACAAACAAAAGAAAATTGTAGTTATCCTACCAGTTGATGGTTTCAAATTACAGTTCAAATGGGAAACAGGTCCATGGGCACTGGTTAGCATTTGTGCATGTAATTGCATCCACTAGGCAGGCGATTCACCTTCACAGGATTATTTATGGCACAAAACAGGATACACTTGGCGATCACGTTCACATAGGGAAAAAAATAGAGAACAAGAAAACGCAGCCTTGGAAAACACAAGGCAAACGTACAATAATTAATTTCTGACTCAACATTTCAGTAACAAATGACATGCACAGCTCAAATGACACATTAATCCAAATTTATTTAACACATCGATTCGACACTCATAAAACAGTCACTGTCACAACTCATGATACAAAGATGTTAGCTACACGCGGTAGCTTTAGCACACGGCTAACTAGTTCAGCTCGCGCTGTGACTGCGGCCTAGTCAACTCAGCTCATATCAAATCATTTCTGAAATAGATATCTGTCATAAGATAACATATGACAAAAAAAAGTCACTCACCAAAACAAGACTGCATCACATATTCAATTAAAGAAGATTGTTCAATAAAGATTATCACACTATAAATCTTTACTCCGATTTCACCTTTTACACCTTTCTCTGACGACAAGTTGATGCATCCAAAGTTTCCAAGTGCACACAATCACAGTTCCCGATAGATTATGATGATCATTTAGTACAAGGAGTTTCTGAAGAAAGTTTCCGTGCTGCTGTCTCATCTGATCTATTCTGTTCTCTCATCATGCTGACAGCAGCAGCGCCTGCGCGAACAGTGGGCGGGCCTTAAGAATATGCCGCTACTGTTGGCTCTCAGGGGTGGCAGTCACTGCAGCACAATCAGTGATTGGACGAATCGCGTGTTTTTGCCCAGTGGTTTTTACCAGTGCATCAAGTAAATAAAAAAAAAATGGATGTAATTGAAAAAATAAATTTGTCCAGAACAGAGCGACAGGACTGAATTTAAACTGTTATAGAAGAGCTAATATACTGAGAATGAACTGGTGAAGGATTGTCTCTCTGCTTTATTTTATAAGAAATATTTCTGTGTCTAGAGTTCCTAATGCGCTGTACTCTCAACTTTTGTATAATAGTACTAGTCATATTTTTTTACACCAGGCATGAATAAAAGGAATGTTTTTTATTTCCTGTTTCGAAAACCACTGGAAACCAACGGACAGTAATGTATAGAGGAATGAAAATATGAAATCATTTACTATTGATATCACACATTTTTACAAGAAAAATTAGTTTTAAAAAAATATTCAAAGGAATATTTAATGGCAAAATATATTAAATTGTTGATTTTGATATTTGGAATGGATGATGGGTTAGTGCGTTTCATTGACTTGACTTTTTATTGTTGTTGATTAAATGTAGTTTTGTATGATTTACTTTTTGGGACCCCAGGAAGAGTAGCCACTGCCTAGAAAGAGGCTAATGGGGATCCAAATAAACAAATAAACTTATAACATTGATGGAAAATACCATTTACAGCCAATACAGGCAATTTACTGAGGAAAGTTTTTTTGACAGTTATAGCACCACATCTTGCCTGATCTCCACCACTTCAAGTGTCCTCAAAGTGTGCCCATGCATGTCTGTCAAATTTGTTGTAAATATCTCATTTTGTTTTGAAGTTTAGACACTTCTGTTTATGAGAGAATAAAAATGATCCATGGGTGACAATGATTTAAAAATTTTATTTGTTTATTTATTTTTGTCAGTTCCTATCTTAATTGTGACATTTGGGCGTTATTGTTTAGTTATTGATCTATGTTTTCAAATTTCAAGAAATTTGGACTATCGGTTTCGAAGATAATTGCAAGTTTTTTAAGTGCTTAATGACAATGATACACAAACTATAAGGAGAAACCTGGCATATTTGGTATTGTTGGACTCGGGAAGGATTGAGGATTTCAAAGGACTAACGGTTGGGTGCGTTTATAGCCATTTTCATAAATTTTTTTCCATGTTGTAGCGCCACCAAGTGGCCAATCGTCGCGATTTTTTTCAAGTAATCTCAGATTGAGCTCATAAACATGTTTCCCAAGATTAGCGAAAATATCTCTTTCCATTCACGAGTTATAATTGTTTTAGTAAAAGTGGCCCTGGTGCCATCAAACATTTTGATTTCCCTTAGCGACCGTGAATTTAAATTAAGAATTTTTTTGATGATTATTGATAGTCTCTGTCCAGAGAATATTTCTGCATTGGTTTGGTTTCGATCGGGCAAAAAATCTAGGAGTAATTCGCAAAAGTAGGTTTTTCAAAAAACCTCAATTTACTCAAAATTGGCACCTGAAGGGCAAGCAAATCTGAGGCATGCATCTGGTCCGCCTCGAGCCAAGGATTCCAGCGATATAAGACACTTGAGCCTACGCCTCACGGTTGATGAGTTATGAGCCGTTTCGTACTTTTGCCCGCTGTAGCGCCCCCGTCAGGCCGATCGGGGCGGGCCTTGGTGACGCTGTAGGCGGTGTGAGTACTATCAGCCCCCAAAGTTTCAAGTCTCCACGACTTACGGTTTGGTCTGCCCGATCAGTTTTATGTCTGAATGTTGCATCATGGGAAAATTAACAATTACAATAGGTGTTCAGCACTGAAGTGCTTGAACCCCTAATAAGTGGCTAAAAAAGGGCCACAAAAAGGCCTCTAAAAAAAAAATTATAGGGTCTAGGCGCTTGCCGTCTGCGCTGCTGCGTTCCAAAAACTTTATCCAGCCTTCTAACATGTGCCTCGGAGAGGAAAAAGAACGTTTGTTGCCCTTTTAGCTCATTTATCATGGAAATGTGGTGCATTTTTTTTTTTACCTTTTAAACTGTGACACCCCCACTGATGGCCCGATCTCCATAAAAGTTTGCACGCTTCTTTAGAATAATATGGCGCATGTGCTCAGCTAATTTGGTGAAGCTCTGCTCTTTTCCCCCCATTTTTCAGTCATTTAAATGTCATTTTGCATAGGGTAATACAGAGGCCTTCTCACCTTTATGACAGTTAAAGCGCCACCAATGGCCCGACGTCCATGAAAGTTTTCAAGCTTCTTCAGGATCACGTGACGCATGCGCATGCCCGATTTTGTGAGCTTGTATGCAAATCAGACAGCAAGATGGCCGCTTTCAGCCATTTCATGTGTTTTTTCCATAGAAATACATCATTTTGACACCCTTTTAACAGTTATAGCGCCACCAAGTGGCCAGTCGCTGCGCCCTTTTTCACGTGACCACAGAATGAGCTCGTACATGCGTGTGCTGAGTTTGGTGCAAAAATCTCGTTCCGTTCACGAGTTATAGCCAATTAAGCAAAATGGGCTCCTCCCACTTCGAACATTTTGGCGGCCCTTAGGGACCGTGAAGCGAAATTTACACTTTTTTTGATAATTATTGACAATCAGACTCCAGAGAATCTTGCCGCACTGGTTTGGTTCCGGTCGGGCCAAAAACCTAGGACTAGTTCGCGAAAGTAGGTTTTTGGAAAAACCCCAAATACCCTAAAATTTTCCCAGGGTGCCGAGCAAATCCGAGGCATGCATCTAGTCCGCCTCGAGCCAAGGATTCCAGCGATATAAGACACTTGAGCCTACGCCTCACGGTTGATGAGTTATGAGCCGTTTCGTACTTTTGCCCGCTGTAGCGCCCCCGTCAGGCCGATCGGGGCGGGCCTTGGTGACGCTGTAGGTGGTGTGAGTACTATCAGCCCCCAAAGTTTCAAGTCTCCACGACTTACGGTTTGGTCTGCCCGATCAGTTTTATGTCTGAATGTTGCATCATGGGAAAATTAACAATTACAATAGGTGTTCAGCACTGAAGTGCTTGAACCCCTAATAAGTGGCTAAAAAAGGGCCACAAAAAGGCCTCTAAAAAAAAAATTATAGGGTCTAGGCGCTTGCCGTCTGCGCTGCTGCGTTCCAAAAACTTTATCCAGCCTTCTAACATGTGCCTCGGAGAGGAAAAAAGAACGTTTGTTGCCCTTTTAGCTCATTTATCATGGAAATGTGGTGCATTTTTTTTTTTACCTTTTAAACTGTGACACCCCCACTGATGGCCCGATCTCCATAAAAGTTTGCACGCTTCTTTAGAATAATATGGCGCATGTGCTCAGCTAATTTGGTGAAGCTCTGCTCTTTTCCCCCCATTTTTCAGTCATTTAAATGTCATTTTGCATAGGGTAATACAGAGGCCTTCTCACCTTTATGACAGTTAAAGCGCCACCAATGGCCCGACGTCCATGAAAGTTTTCAAGCTTCTTCAGGATCACGTGACGCATGCGCATGCCCGATTTTGTGAGCTTGTATGCAAATCAGACAGCAAGATGGCCGCTTTCAGCCATTTCATGTGTTTTTTCCATAGAAATACATCATTTTGACACCCTTTTAACAGTTATAGCGCCACCAAGTGGCCAGTCGCTGCGCCCTTTTTCACGTGACCACAGAATGAGCTCGTACATGCGTGTGCTGAGTTTGGTGCAAAAATCTCGTTCCGTTCACGAGTTATAGCCAATTAAGCAAAATGGGCTCCTCCCACTTCGAACATTTTGGCGGCCCTTAGGGACCGTGAAGCGAAATTTACACTTTTTTTGATAATTATTGACAATCAGACTCCAGAGAATCTTGCCGCACTGGTTTGGTTCCGGTCGGGCCAAAAACCTAGGACTAGTTCGCGAAAGTAGGTTTTTGGAAAAACCCCAAATACCCTAAAATTTTCCCAGGGTGCCGAGCAAATCCGAGGCATGCATCTAGTCCGCCTCGAGCCAAGGATTCCAGCGATATAAGACACTTGAGCCTACGCCTCACGGTTGATGAGTTATGAGCCGTTTCGTACTTTTGCCCGCTGTAGCGCCCCCGTCAGGCCGATCGGGGCGGGCCTTGGTGACGCTGTAGGTGGTGTGAGTACTATCAGCCCCCAAAGTTTCAAGTCTCCACGACTTACGGTTTGGTCTGCCCGATCAGTTTTATGTCTGAATGTTGCATCATGGGAAAATTAACAATTACAATAGGTGTTCAGCACTGAAGTGCTTGAACCCCTAATAAGTGGCTAAAAAAGGGCCACAAAAAGGCCTCTAAAAAAAAAATTATAGGGTCTAGGCGCTTGCCGTCTGCGCTGCTGCGTTCCAAAAACTTTATCCAGCCTTCTAACATGTGCCTCGGAGAGGAAAAAGAACGTTTGTTGCCCTTTTAGCTCATTTATCATGGAAATGTGGTGCATTTTTTTTTTTACCTTTTAAACTGTGACACCCCCACTGATGGCCCGATCTCCATAAAAGTTTGCACGCTTCTTTAGAATAATATGGCGCATGTGCTCAGCTAATTTGGTGAAGCTCTGCTCTTTTCCCCCCATTTTTCAGTCATTTAAATGTCATTTTGCATAGGGTAATACAGAGGCCTTCTCACCTTTATGACAGTTAAAGCGCCACCAATGGCCCGACGTCCATGAAAGTTTTCAAGCTTCTTCAGGATCACGTGACGCATGCGCATGCCCGATTTTGTGAGCTTGTATGCAAATCAGACAGCAAGATGGCCGCTTTCAGCCATTTCATGTGTTTTTTCCATAGAAATACATCATTTTGACACCCTTTTAACAGTTATAGCGCCACCAAGTGGCCAGTCGCTGCGCCCTTTTTCACGTGACCACAGAATGAGCTCGTACATGCGTGTGCTGAGTTTGGTGCAAAAATCTCGTTCCGTTCACGAGTTATAGCCAATTAAGCAAAATGGGCTCCTCCCACTTCGAACATTTTGGCGGCCCTTAGGGACCGTGAAGCGAAATTTACACTTTTTTTGATAATTATTGACAATCAGACTCCAGAGAATCTTGCCGCACTGGTTTGGTTCCGGTCGGGCCAAAAACCTAGGACTAGTTCGCGAAAGTAGGTTTTTGGAAAAACCCCAAATACCCTAAAATTTTCCCAGGGTGCCGAGCAAATCCGAGGCATGCATCTAGTCCGCCTCGAGCCAAGGATTCCAGCGATATAAGACACTTGAGCCTACGCCTCACGGTTGATGAGTTATGAGCCGTTTCGTACTTTTGCCCGCTGTAGCGCCCCCGTCAGGCCGATCGGGGCGGGCCTTGGTGACGCTGTAGGTGGTGTGAGTACTATCAGCCCCCAAAGTTTCAAGTCTCCACGACTTACGGTTTGGTCTGCCCGATCAGTTTTATGTCTGAATGTTGCATCATGGGAAAATTAACAATTACAATAGGTGTTCAGCACTGAAGTGCTTGAACCCCTAATAAGTGGCTAAAAAAGGGCCACAAAAAGGCCTCTAAAAAAAAACTATAGGGTCTAGGCGCTTGCCGTCTGCGCTGCTGCGTTCCAAAAACTTTATCCAGCCTTCTAACATGTGCCTCGGAGAGGAAAAAGAACGTTTGTTGCCCTTTTAGCTCATTTATCATGGAAATGTGGTGCATTTTTTTTTTTACCTTTTAAACTGTGACACCCCCACTGATGGCCCGATCTCCATAAAAGTTTGCACGCTTCTTTAGAATAATATGGCGCATGTGCTCAGCTAATTTGGTGAAGCTCTGCTCTTTTCCCCCCATTTTTCAGTCATTTAAATGTCATTTTGCATAGGGTAATACAGAGGCCTTCTCACCTTTATGACAGTTAAAGCGCCACCAATGGCCCGACGTCCATGAAAGTTTTCAAGCTTCTTCAGGATCACGTGACGCATGCGCATGCCCGATTTTGTGAGCTTGTATGCAAATCAGACAGCAAGATGGCCGCTTTCAGCCATTTCATGTGTTTTTTCCATAGAAATACATCATTTTGACACCCTTTTAACAGTTATAGCGCCACCAAGTGGCCAGTCGCTGCGCCCTTTTTCACGTGACCACAGAATGAGCTCGTACATGCGTGTGCTGAGTTTGGTGCAAAAATCTCGTTCCGTTCACGAGTTATAGCCAATTAAGCAAAATGGGCTCCTCCCACTTCGAACATTTTGGCGGCCCTTAGGGACCGTGAAGCGAAATTTACACTTTTTTTGATAATTATTGACAATCAGACTCCAGAGAATCTTGCCGCACTGGTTTGGTTCCGGTCGGGCCAAAAACCTAGGACTAGTTCGCGAAAGTAGGTTTTTGGAAAAACCCCAAATACCCTAAAATTTTCCCAGGGTGCCGAGCAAATCCGAGGCATGCATCTAGTCCGCCTCGAGCCAAGGATTCCAGCGATATAAGACACTTGAGCCTACGCCTCACGGTTGATGAGTTATGAGCCGTTTCGTACTTTTGCCCGCTGTAGCGCCCCCGTCAGGCCGATCGGGGCGGGCCTTGGTGACGCTGTAGGTGGTGTGAGTACTATCAGCCCCCAAAGTTTCAAGTCTCCACGACTTACGGTTTGGTCTGCCCGATCAGTTTTATGTCTGAATGTTGCATCATGGGAAAATTAACAATTACAATAGGTGTTCAGCACTGAAGTGCTTGAACCCCTAATAAGTGGCTAAAAAAGGGCCACAAAAAGGCCTCTAAAAAAAAACTATAGGGTCTAGGCGCTTGCCGTCTGCGCTGCTGCGTTCCAAAAACTTTATCCAGCCTTCTAACATGTGCCTCGGAGAGGAAAAAGAACGTTTGTTGCCCTTTTAGCTCATTTATCATGGAAATGTGGTGCATTTTTTTTTTTACCTTTTAAACTGTGACACCCCCACTGATGGCCCGATCTCCATAAAAGTTTGCACGCTTCTTTAGAATAATATGGCGCATGTGCTCAGCTAATTTGGTGAAGCTCTGCTCTTTTCCCCCCATTTTTCAGTCATTTAAATGTCATTTTGCATAGGGTAATACAGAGGCCTTCTCACCTTTATGACAGTTAAAGCGCCACCAATGGCCCGACGTCCATGAAAGTTTTCAAGCTTCTTCAGGATCACGTGACGCATGCGCATGCCCGATTTTGTGAGCTTGTATGCAAATCAGACAGCAAGATGGCCGCTTTCAGCCATTTCATGTGTTTTTTCCATAGAAATACATCATTTTGACACCCTTTTAACAGTTATAGCGCCACCAAGTGGCCAGTCGCTGCGCCCTTTTTCACGTGACCACAGAATGAGCTCGTACATGCGTGTGCTGAGTTTGGTGCAAAAATCTCGTTCCGTTCACGAGTTATAGCCAATTAAGCAAAATGGGCTCCTCCCACTTCGAACATTTTGGCGGCCCTTAGGGACCGTGAAGCGAAATTTACACTTTTTTTGATAATTATTGACAATCAGACTCCAGAGAATCTTGCCGCACTGGTTTGGTTCCGGTCGGGCCAAAAACCTAGGACTAGTTCGCGAAAGTAGGTTTTTGGAAAAACCCCAAATACCCTAAAATTTTCCCAGGGTGCCGAGCAAATCCGAGGCATGCATCTAGTCCGCCTCGAGCCAAGGATTCCAGCGATATAAGACACTTGAGCCTACGCCTCACGGTTGATGAGTTATGAGCCGGTTCGTACTTTTGCCCGCTGTAGCGCCCCCGTCAGGACGATCGGGGCGGGCCTTGGTGACGCTGTAGGTGGTGTGAGTACTATCAGCCCCCAAAGTTTCAAGTCTCCACGACTTACGGTTTGGTCTGCCCGATCAGTTTTATGTCTGAATGTTGCATCATGGGAAAATTAACAATTACAATAGGTGTTCAGCACTGAAGTGCTTGAACCCCTAATAAGTGGCTAAAAAAGGGCCACAAAAAGGCCTCTAAAAAAAAACTATAGGGTCTAGGCGCTTGCCGTCTGCGCTGCTGCGTTCCAAAAACTTTATCCAGCCTTCTAACATGTGCCTCGGAGAGGAAAAAGAACGTTTGTTGCCCTTTTAGCTCATTTATCATGGAAATGTGGTGCATTTTTTTTTTTACCTTTTAAACTGTGACACCCCCACTGATGGCCCGATCTCCATAAAAGTTTGCACGCTTCTTTAGAATAATATGGCGCATGTGCTCAGCTAATTTGGTGAAGCTCTGCTCTTTTCCCCCCATTTTTCAGTCATTTAAATGTCATTTTGCATAGGGTAATACAGAGGCCTTCTCACCTTTATGACAGTTAAAGCGCCACCAATGGCCCGACGTCCATGAAAGTTTTCAAGCTTCTTCAGGATCACGTGACGCATGCGCATGCCCGATTTTGTGAGCTTGTATGCAAATCAGACAGCAAGATGGCCGCTTTCAGCCATTTCATGTGTTTTTTCCATAGAAATACATCATTTTGACACCCTTTTAACAGTTATAGCGCCACCAAGTGGCCAGTCGCTGCGCCCTTTTTCACGTGACCACAGAATGAGCTCGTACATGCGTGTGCTGAGTTTGGTGCAAAAATCTCGTTCCGTTCACGAGTTATAGCCAATTAAGCAAAATGGGCTCCTCCCACTTCGAACATTTTGGCGGCCCTTAGGGACCGTGAAGCGAAATTTACACTTTTTTTGATAATTATTGACAATCAGACTCCAGAGAATCTTGCCGCACTGGTTTGGTTCCGGTCGGGCCAAAAACCTAGGACTAGTTCGCGAAAGTAGGTTTTTGGAAAAACCCCAAATACCCTAAAATTTTCCCAGGGTGCCGAGCAAATCCGAGGCATGCATCTAGTCCGCCTCGAGCCAAGGATTCCAGCGATATAAGACACTTGAGCCTACGCCTCACGGTTGATGAGTTATGAGCCGGTTCGTACTTTTGCCCGCTGTAGCGCCCCCGTCAGGCCGATCGGGGCGGGCCTTGGTGACGCTGTAGGTGGTGTGAGTACTATCAGCCCCCAAAGTTTCAAGTCTCCACGACTTACGGTTTGGTCTGCCCGATCAGTTTTATGTCTGAATGTTGCATCATGGGAAAATTAACAATTACAATAGGTGTTCAGCACTGAAGTGCTTGAACCCCTAATAAGTGGCTAAAAAAGGGCCACAAAAAGGCCTCTAAAAAAAAACTATAGGGTCTAGGCGCTTGCCGTCTGCGCTGCTGCGTTCCAAAAACTTTATCCAGCCTTCTAACATGTGCCTCGGAGAGGAAAAAGAACGTTTGTTGCCCTTTTAGCTCATTTATCATGGAAATGTGGTGCATTTTTTTTTTTACCTTTTAAACTGTGACACCCCCACTGATGGCCCGATCTCCATAAAAGTTTGCACGCTTCTTTAGAATAATATGGCGCATGTGCTCAGCTAATTTGGTGAAGCTCTGCTCTTTTCCCCCCATTTTTCAGTCATTTAAATGTCATTTTGCATAGGGTAATACAGAGGCCTTCTCACCTTTATGACAGTTAAAGCGCCACCAATGGCCCGACGTCCATGAAAGTTTTCAAGCTTCTTCAGGATCACGTGACGCATGCGCATGCCCGATTTTGTGAGCTTGTATGCAAATCAGACAGCAAGATGGCCGCTTTCAGCCATTTCATGTGTTTTTTCCATAGAAATACATCATTTTGACACCCTTTTAACAGTTATAGCGCCACCAAGTGGCCAGTCGCTGCGCCCTTTTTCACGTGACCACAGAATGAGCTCGTACATGCGTGTGCTGAGTTTGGTGCAAAAATCTCGTTCCGTTCACGAGTTATAGCCAATTAAGCAAAATGGGCTCCTCCCACTTCGAACATTTTGGCGGCCCTTAGGGACCGTGAAGCGAAATTTACACTTTTTTTGATAATTATTGACAATCAGACTCCAGAGAATCTTGCCGCACTGGTTTGGTTCCGGTCGGGCCAAAAACCTAGGACTAGTTCGCGAAAGTAGGTTTTTGGAAAAACCCCAAATACCCTAAAATTTTCCCAGGGTGCCGAGCAAATCCGAGGCATGCATCTAGTCCGCCTCGAGCCAAGGATTCCAGCGATATAAGACACTTGAGCCTACGCCTCACGGTTGATGAGTTATGAGCCGTTTCGTACTTTTGCCCGCTGTAGCGCCCCCGTCAGGCCGATCGGGGCGGGCCTTGGTGACGCTGTAGGTGGTGTGAGTACTATCAGCCCCCAAAGTTTCAAGTCTCCACGACTTACGGTTTGGTCTGCCCGATCAGTTTTATGTCTGAATGTTGCATCATGGGAAAATTAACAATTACAATAGGTGTTCAGCACTGAAGTGCTTGAACCCCTAATTAAAGCTGCAAGCAGCATTTATCGGGGTTCAAGCAGTTAAGGCCTTTAAGCACAAAAGCATCAAAAGTGATTAAGTTTTATTTAGCAAGCATGTAACTACTGACATAATAGATGGAAAAGACCATTTACAGGAAATACCATAGGAAATATATGGTTTTAAAGCTTTTTAGCAGTTATAGCGCCACCTATGGTCCGATCTCCATAAAAATTGGCATGCTTGTTAATGATGTTATGTCACATATGCTCACCAATTTTTGTGAAGTTCTGAGTTTTCATTTAGGATTTATAGGCTTTTTAGTGTTTTTTTGCCATGCCCCTTTTCTAAATGACCCTATTACAGCCATCTACATGCAAAAGTTCAACTTTTTTTTGATAATTATTGATCTAGAGTGTCCAGAGAATTGTCCTAGACTGGTCTGGTTTCGATCGGGCGAAAAACCTAGGACTAGTTTGCAAAAGTAGGTTTTTAACATAATTACGAATATTTAATAAACGGTTTAATTGACAGCATTAGTTCTTGAGGCAAAGTTGTTCAGCATGAGCAGATCTATCAGATGATATGCATTTTGTGACGATAAGTGTAACACCACGTGATTACAGAGCCATAAAACTCGTTAGCGCCAACTAGTGGCCGATTTCTTTCAAAACTCTTAGAGACCTCTAGGGCCATGAGTCGAACATGCCCATCGAGTTTCGTTCCGATCGGCCTCCGTTAACCTTGTCTAATAGGTGCTCAAATTTCATTGGTCGATGGCGGCCATGTTTTTCGAGATACGCCAATGTCCTCATAGACATACATGGTACCTTGGACCAAGACACTGCATACCAATTTTCAAGTCAATCGGACTAACGGTCACGTG